>NC_136057.1:109452412-110085912 GCF_964261635.1 Lissotriton helveticus | reverse complement strand
GGGGCGGAACCAGTCGCAGCTGGTTCTTGAGTACTCTGTTTACCTCAACCACCCTCTCTATTCACTGGCAGGGCTTGGGTCATTAGACACACCACAGGGGGGCGGAGCCAGCATTGTGTGGGGAAAACCCAGCCCATCCAGGACACAGGTACACTCCTCCCACACATCACTCATGCTAATCTCCCACTCACCACCGGGCAGACCCATCCAGACTTCCTGGAGCCTGGCATGCCAGCCAGCTCCAGCCAATCACACGCCAGCACCCTCACAGCACACGTACAGCCATGTCTAGAAATGGCGCTTCGCTACTAGACACATACATGCTGCATACACCGTTGCGCAGCATTCACTCACACGAGTTCACACATACCAGACTCAAGCCTGTACACCCCACGCATCAGGAACTACCAGGGACACATACATTCCCCATGCATTCCTATGGGCGGGCAGGCCTAGCTCAGCATATGCACTCAGAGTGCGCACGCACTTTCCACTGGGACACAGTGAAAGTGCGCAGAATCCAAAAATCACCATCTCCAGGTCACCATTTCAAGCAAAAAGTCTAGGGGTGAACCTGCCCTAAGGGCCAAAGTCCAACAACCCCCGGCTCCTCCATCCCAGCATAGCGCCTCGAGGGGGCGCCTTGAAGCTGTGGTCAAACCTCAGCACCCCCGGGTCCTCCATCCCAGCATAGCGCCTCGAGGGAGCGCCTTGAAGCTGTGGTCGAACCTCAGCACCCCCAGCTTCTCCTTCATCCCAGCATAGCGCCTCGAGGGAGCGCCTTGAAGATGTGGTCGAACCTCAGCACCCCCGGCTCCTCCATCCCAGCATAGCGCCTCGAGGGAGTGCCTTGAAGCTGTGGCCGAACCTCAGCACCCCCGGCTCCTCCATCCCAGCATAGCGCCTCGAGGTAGCGCCTTGAAGCTATGGTCGAACCTCTGCACCCCCGGCTCCTCCATCCCAGCATAGCGCCTCGAGGGAGCGCCTTGAAGCTGTGGTCGAACCTCTGAACCCCCGGCTCCTCCATCCCAGCATAGCGCCTCGATGGAGCGCCTTGAAGCTGTGGTCGAACCTCAGCACCTCCTGCTCCTCCACCATCCCAGCATAGCGCCTCGAGGGAGCGCCTTGAAGCTGTGGTCAGCACTCCCGGCTCCTCCATCCCAGCATAGCGCCTCGATGGAGCGCCTTGAAGCTGTGGTCAGAACTCACGGCTCCTCCATCCCAGCATAGCACCTCGAGGGAGCGCCTTGAAGCTGTGGTCGAACATCTGCACCCCCGACTCCTCCTTCATCCCAGCATAGCGCCTCAAGGGAGCGCCTTGAAGCTGTTTTCAGCACTCCCGGCTCCTCCATCCCAACATAGCGCCTCGAGGGAGCGCCTTGAAGCTGTGGTCAGCACTCCCGGCTCCTCCATCCCAGCATAGCGCCTCGAGGGAGCGCCTTGAAGCTGTGGTCAGCTCTCCTGGCTCCTCCATCCCAGCATAGCGCCTCGAGGGAGCGCCTTGAAGCTGTGGTAGAACCTCAGCAACCCCGGCTCCTCCATCCCAGCATAGCTCCTCGAGGGAGCGCCTTGAAGCTGTGGTCGAACCTCTGCACCCCCGGCTCCTCCATCCCAGCATAGCGCCTCGAGGGAGCGCCTTGGAGCTGTGGGCGAACCTCAGCAGCCCCGGCTCCTCCTTCATCCCAGCATAGCGCTTCGAGGGAGCGCCTTGAAGCTGCGGTCGAACCTTAGCACCACCGGCTCCTCCATCCCAGCATAGCGCCTCGAGGGAGCGCCTTGAAGCTGTGGTCGAACCTCTGAACCCCCGGCTCCTCCATCCCAGCATAGCGCCTCGAGGGAGCGCCTTGAAGCTGTGGTCGAACCTCAGCACCTCCTGCTCCTCCACCATCCCAGCATAGCGCCTCGAGGGAGCGCCTTGAAGCTGTGGTCAGCACTCCCGGCTCCTCCATCCCAGCATAGCGCCTCGATGGAGTGCCTTGAAGCTGTGGTCAGCACTCACGGCTCCTCCATCCCAGCATAGCGCCTCGAGGGAGCGCCTTGAAGCTGTGGTCGAACATCTGCACCCCGACTCCTCCTTCATCCCTGCATAGCGCCTCGAGGGAGCGCCTTGAAGCTGTTTTCAGCACTCCCGGCTCCTCCATCCCAGCATAGCGCCTCGAGGGAGCGCCTTGAAGCTGTGGTCAGCACTCCCGGCTCCTCCATCCCAGCATAGCGCCTCGAGGGAGCGCCTTGAAGCTATGGTCGAACCTCTGCACCCCCGGCTCCTCCATCCCAGCATAGCGCCTCGAGGGAGCGCCTTGAAGCTGTGGTCAGCTCTCCTGGCTCCTCCATCCCAGCATAGCGCCTCGAGGGAGCGCCTTGAAGCTGTGGTCGAACCTCAGCAACCCCAGCTCCTCCATCCCAGCATAGCTCCTCGAGGGAGCGCCTTGAAGCTGTGGTCGAACCTCTGCACCCCCGGCTCCTCCATCCCAGCATAGCGCCCCGAGGGAGCGCCTTGGAGCTGTGGGCGAACCTCAGCACCCCCGGCTCCTCCTTCATCCCAGCATAGCGCCTCGAGGGAGCGCCTTGAAGCTGCGGTCGAACCTTAGCACCACCGGTTCCTCCATCCCAGCATAGCGCCTCGAGGGAGCGCCTTGAAGCTGTGGTCGAACCTCTGAACCCCCGGCTCCTCCATCCCAGCATAGCGCCTCGAGGGAGCGCCTTGAAGCTGTGGTCGAACCTCAGCACCTCCTGCTCCTCCACCATCCCAGCATAGCGCCTCGAGGGAGCGCCTTGAAGCTGTGGTCAGCACTCCCGGCTCCTCCATCCCAGCATAGCGCCTCGATGGAGCGCCTTGAAGCTGTGGTCAGCACTCTCGGCTCCTCCATCCCAGCATAGCGCCTCGAGGGAGCGCCTTGAAGCTGTGGTCGAACATCTGCACCCCCGACTCCTCCTTCATCCCTGCATAGCGCCTCGAGGGAGCGCCTTGAAGCTGTTTTCAGCTCTCCCGGCTCCTCCATCCCAGCATAGCGCCTCGAGGGAGCGCCTTGAAGCTGTGGTCAGCACTCCCGGCTCCTCCATCCCAGCATAGCGCCTCGAGGGAGCGCCTTGAAGCTATGGTCGAACCTCTGCACCCCCGGCTCCTCCATCCCAGCATAGCGCCTCGAGGGAGCGCCTTGAAGCTGTGGTCAGCTCTCCTGGCTCCTCCATCCCAGCATAGCGCCTCGAGGGAGCGCCTTGAAGCTGTGGTCGAACCTCAGCAACCCCGGCTCCTCCATCCCAGCATAGCTCCTCGAGGGAGCGCCTTGAAGCTGTGGTCGAACCTCTGAACCCCCGGCTCCTCCATCCCAGCATAGCGCCTCGAGGGAGCGCCTTGGAGCTGTGGGCGAACCTCAGCACCCCCGGCTCCTCCTTCATCCCAGCATAGCGCCTCGAGGGAGCGCCTTGAAGCTGCGGTCGAACCTTAGCACCACCGGCTCCTCCATCCCAGCTTAGCGCCTCAAGGGAGCGCCTTGAAGCTGTGGTCGAACCTCTGCACCCCCGGCTCCTCCATCCCAGCATAGCGCCTCGAGGGAGCGCCTTGAAGCTGTGGTCGAACCTCTGCACCCCCGGCTCCTCCTTCATCCCAGCATAGCGCCTCGAGGGAGCGCCTTAAAGCTGCGGTTGAACCTTAGCACCACCGGCTCCTCCATCCCAGCATAGCGCCTCGAGGGAGCGCCTTGAAGCTGTGGTCGAACCTCAGCAACCCCGGCTCCTCCATCCCAGCATAGCGCCTCGAGGGAGCGCCTTGAAGCTGTGGTCGAACCTCAGCACCCCCGGCTCCTCCATCCCAGCATAGCGCCTCGAGGGAGCGCCTTGAAGCTGTGGTCGAACCTCAGCACCTCCTGCTCCTCCACCATCCCAGCATAGCGCCTCGAGGGAGCGCCTTGAAGCTGTGGTCGAACCTCAGCACCTCCTGCTCCTCCACCATCCCAGCATAGCGCCTCGAGGGAGCGCCTAGAAGCTGTGGTCAGCACTCCCGGCTCCTCCATCCCAGCATAGCGCCTCGATGGAGCGCCTTGAAGCTGTGGTCAGCACTCCCAGCTCCTCCATCCCAGCATAGCACCTCGAGGGAGCGCCTTGAAGCTGTGGTCGAACCTCTGCACCCCCCGGCTCCTCCTTCATCTCAGCATAGCACCTCGAGGGAGCGCCTTGAAGCTGTTTTCAGCACTCCCGGCTCCTCCATCCCAGCATAGCGCCTCGAGGGAGCGCCTTGAAGCTGTGGTCAGCACTCCCGGCTCCTCCATCCCAGCATAGCGCCTCGAGGGAGCGCCTTGAAGCTGTGGTCAGCACTCCTGGGTCCTCCATCCCAGCATAGCGCCTCGAGGGAGCGCCTTGAAGCTGTGGTCGAACCTCAGCACCCCCGGCTTCTCCTTCATCCCAGCATAGCACCTCGAGGGAGCGCCTTGAAGCTGTTTTCAGCACTCCCGGCTCCTCCATCCCAGCATAGCGCCTCGAGGGAGCGCCTTGAAGCTGTGGTCAGCACTCCCGGCTCCTCCATCCCAGCATAGCGCCTCGAGGGAGCGCCTTGAAGCTGTGGTCAGCACTCCTGGGTCCTCCATCCCAGCATAGCGCCTCGAGGGAGCGCCTTGAAGCTGTGGTCGAACCTCAGCACCCCCGGCTTCTCCTTCATCCCAGCATAGCGCCTCGAGGGAGTGCCTTGAAGCTGTGGTCGAACCTCAGCACCCCCGGCTCCTCCATCCCAGCATAGCGCCTCGAGGGAGCGCCTTGAAGCTGTGGCCGAACCTCAGCATCCCCGGCTCCTCCATCCCAGCATAGCCCCTCGAGGGAGCGCCTTGAAGCTGTGGGCGAACCTCAGCAACCCCGGCTCTTCCATCCCAGCATAGCCCCTCGAGGGAGCGCCTTGAAGCTCTTGTCAAACCTCAGCACCCCCAGCTCCTCCATCCCAGCATAGCGCCTCGAGGGAGCGCCTTGAAGCTGTGGTCGAACTTCAGCACCCCCGGCTCCTCCATCCCAGCATAGCGCCTCGCGGGGGCGCCTTGAAGCTGTGGTCAAACCTCAGCACCCCCGGCTTCTCCTTCATCCCAGCATAGCGCCTCGAGGGAGCGCCTTGAAGCTGTGGTCGAACCTCAGCACCCCCGGCTCCTCCATCCCAGCATAGCGCCTCGAGGGAGCGCCTTGAAGCTGTGGCTGAACCTCAGCACCCCCGGCTCCTCCATCCCAGCATAGCGCCTCGAGGGAGCACCTTGAAGCTATGGTCGAACCTCTGCACCCCCGGCTCCTCCATCCCAGCATAGCGCCTCGAGGGAGCGCCTTGAAGCTGTGGTCGAACCTCTGAACCCCCGGCTCCTCCATCCCAGCATAGCGCCTCGAGGGAGCGCCTTGAAGCCGTGGTCGAACCTCAGCACCTCCTGCTCCTCCACCATCCCAGCATAGCGCCTCGAGGGAGCGCCTTGAAGCTGTGGTCAGCACTCCCGGCTCCTCCATCCCAGCATAGCGCCTCAATGGAGCGCCTTGAAGCTGTGGTCAGCACTCACGGCTCCTCCATCCCAGCATAGCGCCTCAATGGAGCGCCTTGAAGCTGTGGTCAGCACTCACGGCTCCTCCATCCCAGCATAGCGCCTCGAGGGAGCTCCTTGAAGCTGTGGTCGAACCTCTGCACCCCCGGCTCCTCCATCCCAGCATAGCGCCTCGAGGGAGCGCCTTGAAGCTGTGGTCGAACCTCTGCACCCCCCGGCTCCTCCTCCATCCCAGCATAGCGCCTCGAGGGATCGCCTTGAAGCTGTGGTCGAACCTCTGTGCCCCGGCTCCTCCATCCCAGCATAGTGCCTCGAGGGAGCGCCTTGAAGCTGTGGTCGAACCTCAGCACCTCCTGCTCCTCCACCATCCCAGCATAGCGCCTTGAGGGAGCGCCTTGAAGCTGTGGTCAGCACTCCCGGCTCCTCCATCCCAGCATAGCGCCTCGAGGGAGCGCCTTGAAGCTGTTTTCAGCACTCCCGGCTCCTCCATCCCAGCATAGCGCCTCGAGGGAGCGCCTTGAAGCTGTGGTCAGCACTCCCGGCTCCTCCATCCCAGCATAGCGCCTCGAGGGAGCGCCTTGAAGCTATGGTCGAACCTCTGCACCCCCGGCTCCTCCATCCCAGCATAGCGCCTCGAGGGAGCGCCTTGAAGCTGTGGTCAGCTCTCCTGGCTCCTCCATCCCAGCATAGCGCCTCGAGGGAGCGCCTTGAAGCTGTGGTCGAACCTCAGCAACCCCGGCTCCTCCATCCCAGCATAGCTCCTCGAGGGAGCGCCTTGAAGCTGTGGCCGAACCTCTGCACCCCCGGCTCCTCCATCCCAGCATAGCGCCTCAAGGGAGCGCCTTGGAGCTGTGGGCGAACCTCAGCACCCCCGGCTCCTCCTTCATCCCAGCATAGCGCCTCGAGGGAGCGCCTTGAAGCTGCGGTCGAACCTTAGCACCACCGGCTCCTCCATCCCAGCTTAGGGCCTCGAGGGAGCACCTTGAAGCTGTGGTCGAACCTCTGCACCCCCGGCTCCTCCATCCCAGCATAGCGCCTCGAGGGAGCGCCTTGAAGCTGTGGTCGAACCTCTGCACCCCCGGCTCCTCCTTCATCCCAGCATAGCGCCTCGAGGGAGCGCCTTAAAGCTGCGGTCGAACCTAAGCACCACCGGCTCCTCCATCCCAGCATAGCGCCTCGAGGGAGCGCCTTGAAGCTGTGGTCGAACCTCAGCAACCCCGGCTCCTCCATCCCAGCATAGCGCCTCGAGGGAGTGCCTTGAAGCTGTGGTCGAACCTCAGCACCCCCGGCTCCTCCATCCCAGCATAGCGCCTCGAGGGAGCGCCTTGAAGCTGTGGTCGAACCTCAGCACCTCCTGCTCCTCCACCATCCCAGCATAGCGCCTCGAGGGAGCGCCTAGAAGCTGTGGTCAGCACTCCCGGCTCCTCCATCCCAGCATAGCGCCTCGATGGAGCGCCTTGAAGCTGTGGTCAGCACTCCCGGCTCCTCCATCCCAGCATAGCACCTCGAGGGAGCGCCTTGAAGCTGTGGTCGAACCTCTGCACCCCCCGGCTCCTCCTTCATCTCAGCATAGCACCTCGAGGGAGCGCCTTGAAGCTGTTTTCAGCACTCCCGGCTCCTCCATCCCAGCATAGTGCCTCGACGGAGCGCCTTGAAGCTGTGGTCAGCACTCCCGGCTCCTCCATCCCAGCATAGCGCCTCGAGGGAGCGCCTTGAAGCTGTGGTCAGCACTCCTGGGTCCTCCATCCCAGCATAGCGCCTCGAGGGAGCGCCTTGAAGCTGTGGTCGAACTTCTGCACCCCCGGCTCCTCCATCCCAGCGTAGCGCCTCGAGGGAGCGCCTTGAAGCTGTGGTCGAACCTCAGCACCCCCAGCTTCTCCTTCATCCCAGCATAGCGCCTCGAGGGAGTGCTTTGAAGCTCTGGTCGAACCTCAGCACCCCCGGCTCCTCCATCCCAGCATAGCGCCTCGAGGGAGCACCTTGAAGCTGTGGCCGAACCTCAGCATCCCCGGCTCCTCCATCCCAGCATAGGGCCTCGAGGGAGCGCCTTGAAGCTGTGGTCGAACCTCAGCACCCACCGCTCCTCCATCCCAGCATAGCGCCTCGAGGGAGCGCCTTGAAGCTGTAGGCGAACCTCAGCAACCCCGGCTCCTCCATCCCAGCATAGCCCCTCGAGGGAGCGCCTTGAAGCTGTGGTCAAACCTCAGCACCCCCAGCTCCTCCATCCCAGCGTAGCGCCTCGAGGGAGCGCCTTGAAGCTGTGGTCGAACTTCAGCACCCCCGGCTCCTCCATCCCAGCATAGCGCCTCGCGGGGGCGCCTTGAAGCTGTGGTCAAACCTCAGCACCCCCGGCTCCTCCATCCCAGCATAGCGCCTCGAGGGAGCGCCTTGAAGCTGTGGTCGAACCTCAGCACCCCCAGCTTCTCCTTCATCCCAGCATAGCGCCTCGAGGGAGCGCCTTGAAGCTGTGGTCGAACCTCTGCACCCCCGGCTCCTCCATCCCAGCATAGCGCCTCGAGGGAGCGCCTTGAAGCTGTGGTCGAACCTCTGAACCCCCGGCTCCTCCATCCCAGCATAGCGCCTCGAGGGAGCGCCTTGAAGCTGTGGTCGAACCTCAGCACCTCCTGCTCCTCCACCATCTCAGCATAGCGCCTCGAGGGAGCGCCTTGAAGCTGTGGTCAGCACTCCCGGCACCTCCATCCCAGCATAGCGCCTCAATGGAGCGCCTTGAAGCTGTGGTCAGCACTCACGGCTCCTCCATCCCAGCATAGCGCCTCGAGGGAGCGCCTTGAAGCTGTGGTCAGCACTCCCGGCTCCTCCATCCCAGCATAGCGCCTCGAGGGAGCGCCTTGAAGCTGTGGTCGAACCTCTGCACCCCCCGGCTCCTCCTCCATCCCAGCATAGCGCCTCGAGGGATCGCCTTGAAGCTGTGGTCGAACCTCTGTGCCCCGGCTCCTCCATCCCAGCATAGTGCCTCGAGGGAGCGCCTTGAAGCTGTGGTCGAACCTCAGCACCTCCTGCTCCTCCACCATCCCAGCATAGCGCCTCGAGGGAGCGCCTTGAAGCTGTGGTCAGCACTCCCGGCTCCTCCATCCCAGCATAGCGCCTCGATGGAGCGCCTTGAAGCTGTGGTCAGCACTCACGGCTCCTCCATCCCAGCATAGCACCTCGAGGGAGCGCCTTGAAACTGTGGTCGAACATCTGCACCCCCCGACTCCTCCTTCATCCCAGGATAGCGCCTCGAGGGAGCGCCTTGAAGCTGTTTTCAGCACTCCCGGCTCCTGCATTCCAGCATAGCGCCTCGAGGGAGCGCCTTGAAGCTGTGGTCAGCACTCCCGGCTCCTCCATCCCATCATAGCGCCTCGAGGAAGCGCCTTGAAGCTATGGTCGAACCTGTGCACCCCTGGCTCCTCCATCCCAGCATAGCGCCTCGAGGGAGCGCCTTGAAGCTGTGGTCGAACTTCAGCACCCCCGGCTCCTCCATCCCAGCATAGCGCCTCGAGGGGGCGCCTTGAAGCTGTGGTCAAACCTCAGCACCCCCGGCTCCTCCATCCCAGCATAGCGCCTCGAGGGAGTGCCTTGAAGCTGTGGTCGAACCTCAGCACCCCCAGCTTCTCCTTCATCCCAGCATAGCGCCTCGAGGGAGCGCCTTGAAGATGTGGTCTAACCTCAGCACACCCGGCTCCTCCATCCCAGCATAGCGCCTCGAGGGAGCGCCTTGAAGCTGTGGCCGAACCTCAGCACCCCGGCTCCTGCATCCCAGCATAGCGCCTCGAGGGAGCGCCTTGAAGCTATGGTCAAACCTCTGCACCCCCTGCTCCTCCATCCCAGCATAGCGCCTCGAGGGAGCGCCTTGAAGCTGTGGTCGAACCTCTGAACCCCCGGCTCCTCCATCCCAGCATAGCGCCTCGAGGGAGCGCCTTGAAGCTGTGGTCGAACCTCAGCACCTCCTGCTCCTCCACCATCCCAGCATAGCGCCTCGAGGGAGCGCCTTGAAGCTGTGGTCAGCACTCCCGGCTCCTCCATCCCAGCATAGCGCCTTGATGGAGCGCCTTGAAGCTGTGGTCAGCACTCACGGCTCCTCCATCCCAGCATAGCGCCTCGAGGGAGCGCCTTGAAGCTGTGGTCGAACATCTGCACCCCCAACTCCTCCTTCATCCCAGCATAGCGCCTCGAGGGAGCGCCTTGAAGCTGTTTTCAGCACTCCCGGCTCCTCCATCCCAGCATAGCGCCTCGAGGGAGCGCCTTGAAGCTGTGGTCAGCACTCCCGGCTCCTCCATCCCAGCATAGCGCCTCGAGGGAGCGCCTTGAAGCTATGGTCGAACCTCTGCACCCCCGGCTCCTCCATCCCAGCATAGCTCCTCGAGGGAGCGCCTTGAAGCTGTGGTCAGCTCTCCTGGCTCCTCCATCCCAGCATAGCGCCTCGAGGGAGCGCCTTGAAGCTGTGGTCGAACCTCAGCAACCCCGGCTCCTCCATCCCAGCATAGCTCCTCGAGGGAGCGCCTTGAAGCTGTGGTCGAACCTCTGCACCCCCGGCTCCTCCATCCCAGCATAGCGCCTCGAGGGAGCGCCTTGAAGCTGTGGCCGAACCTCAGCACCCCCGGCTCCTCCATCCCAGCATAGCGCCTCGAGGGAGCGCCTTGAAGCTGTGGTCGAACCTCAGCACCCACCGCTCTTCCATCCCAGCATAGCGCCTCGAGGGAGCGCCTTGAAGCTGTGGGCGAACCTCAGCAACCCCGGCTCCTCCTTCCCAGCATAGCCCCTCGAGGGAGCGCCTTGAAGCTGTGGTCAAACCTCAGCACCCCCAGCTCCTCCATCCCAGCATAGCGCCTCGAGGGAGCGCCTTGAAGCTGTGGTCGAACTTCAGCACCCCCGGCTCCTCCATCCCAGCATAGCGCCTCGAGGGGGCGCCTTGAAGCTGTGGTCAAACCTCAGCACCCCCGGCTCCTCCATCCCAGCATAGCGCCTCGAGGGAGCGCTTTGAAGCTGTGGTCGACCCTCAGCACCCCCAGCTTCTCCTTCATCCCAGCATAGCGCCTCGAGGGAGCGGCTTGAAGCTGTGGTCGAACCTCAGCACCCCCGGCTCCTCCATCCCAGCATAGCGCCTCGAGGGAGCGCCTTGAAGCTGTGGCCGAACCTCAGCACCCCCGGCTACTCCATCCCAGCATAGCGCCTCGAGGGAGCGCCTGGGCGGATCTAGCGGATCTCGCGTACGCGAACTTGCGGATTTACGGATTCGCAATCCGCGAAGATCCGCGAACTCTAGCGGATTTGCGGATTTTCCCGTTTTTTGTGTTGGCGCGCGTTCGCGCCGATTTTGGGACAAGTTCGCAATTGCGAACTTACTTTTCGGCTCGCAACGGCCGCGACTATGTTGTTTCAATGTCTCGTTTATCATCACAGGTTCACAGCACCCTCTGTTTCACCACTGCCACCCTCTGGGACACCCATGCCACCCTCTGGTACATCCTCACTGCCACCCATTAGGTTTATTTATCACTGTAGATTATGGTGGTTGAAAAAAGCAAGCACACCTGCCCTTCTTCAACTGCCATCAATTAATTTGTGTTTCATTAATGTGTCAGTAATTTTGAAAGTTCCAGTCTGGCTGGCACCTGCTTCCTTCCTTATCTGTAATTTGCTTTTTGTTGCAGTGAAATTTTTTTTTCACAGGACCTTTATGGTCTACTTGTAGCTATTCTATGAGCCTGCTGTTTGGGTCATAGCAGGGTCATAGAATAGTTGCAAACTCTGGAGGGGCCCCTCAGGAAGCACTACCTTGAATGTTACTAATGTTAAGTTTGAACTTTTGCACCTGCTCATTGCTTTCAGTTTAGCTAAAATCGTTTTTTTCTGCAATTTCGCGCGTTTTTTGGGGCGCGAATCCGTGCAAGATCGATTTCGGAAGCCGCGAATACGTGCGAATACAAAATTGTTTTTTTTGCGACGTGTATGTTCGCGTGATCTTGCGCGTGTTCGCGAGGCGCTTCTAGCTATACGTTTGCCAAGTTACCCTATCGGTCGTACACGGGCGCGGCCATCTTGTTGGCGTGACGTAATCCCGTTTCCGCCCGCTATGTGTAATCTCGCAAAGTGTGCTGCTCGCTAGTACAATTTCGCGCGTACTCGCAAGGAAAATCTCGCGCGAACTTACCCACGCGGTCGTGAACGGGCGCGGCCATCTTGTTTCTCATTCATTGCTATGGTTCTGGGCATGCTTTCTCTATCCTCTCTCAATCTCTGCCATCCTTTGCTTGTTTGAAGTTTTTTTGATCTAATTTTACTTATTATCTATCCCTCTATTTTTCTAGCTCTATATTTTTGTGTTTTCTGCAGCTTTTAGTTACTTTTAAACTACTTTTTTAAACTCTTTTCTTTTCTTCTTCACTATTCTATTTCTTGTTTATCATTTAACTCTATTTCTGCCCAGACCATGGTAAAGGGAGCCGGGAAGCACCCTGAGAAGGGGAAGGGTCCCGCACCCCGTGCCCGGCTCCCGTGCGGGCGTTTAAGGGGGGAGCAAGTGGTCCCGAGGGAGATCTTCAGCGCGGAGGAAGTGGCGGCACTGATCTTCCATGTCCAGCGCCGCCTCCCCAAGACGATCCTGGGAGGCGGCAAGATCGCGACCGGCTATGGCATCCGGGAGCGTCGCAAGCGGTGGGAGAAGGTGTGCCGGGCCATGTACAAGATCTCTGGGGTCCGGCGCACATATAACCAGGCCACCCACCGCTGGACCGATGTCATGGACCGGGAGCGGGACTTGCTGGACGCGCTCGGCGTAGAGGTCCCCGGGCTTGGTGAGTAGTAGTAGTAGTACATTTACTACTCTGTTTTATCCTGCTCTGTTATTTGCAAATCTTTGTTCTTTACCAAGAGCAATAATGCTGCCGATTACATTGAGGTAAATTATATTTCAAAATCTTCTATGCATTTCAGGTGCACTGCTCTCCTTCTCAGTAGCCTTGCTTGCTACTATGCTTCTTTGTTTTGTATGTTGTGTTCAGAAGCATTTCATTGGCCTGAGAAATTATGTATGAGTGTAGTGTAAAGAAAAGAACTGCGTAATGCTAGACAGTAAGGGTCATATTTTCAATTACCGGCGCATCCCTGCAAAGTAGCAGGGATGCGGCAGTAATTGTGTGCCATGCCACCACCACCCATTGGCCCAAAACGTCACAGAAGCCTTACGCATCTGTGCCGTAAAGGCAGCGCATTGCTGGAGTTGCGTGCCAACGATGGCGCAGCTCCAGCAATGCTCTGGGGTACCCTATCTCCCCAATGCTGCATCAAGCCGTACGTCGGCTTCAAGCGCGCAGGGTTTGAGTCATGCATCATTGTCCTAAAAGTGACTGATTGACATCTTGTAGATTTCCCTCAGCCACTTTTAGGATTCGTTCCTGCGCAGGTACGCCCTCCCTTGCGCCGGAACGCCCCCTGATGGCGCAGGGCTTTACAACGTGATGCATCGCCCATATGCCCATATGTGTTTTTTTTTAATATATACGCCGCACCAACACCATGGCGAGTCTTTTGTTCTGCCGCTGCGTCAGAAAAGGCACGCAACAATGGAGGAAAATGAGCCGCAACTTCCGCAAGGGACTTCTATCAGCCCCAACAGACTGAAGTCCAGTCCTTCCTTTAGACACATGGCTATAAGAAGAAATAGTGGCGGTGGTGGCGGGTGGATTGATAGTTTGAGTATTCACTGATCTGCAAGCAGGATGGACTTTGTCTGTCACTTCGCGTGCTGCGGACTGCTGCCTGCAGTGCCAGGCCTAGGCAAACCTCTTTAGTAGTCTGTTTATTGAGTTACATAGGAACTTTCTAAGTCAACGTTCCGCAAATCAGGCAATACGAATAACGTAGTATACCACATGAGATAGATCCCGTGGAATAGTTGTCTATCTATTTGCTATTTTTCCAAAATATGTTGTTATTGTTCTTTTGAAATGTTTGATTTGGTTGAAAAATCTCATCCATGTTTTCTGGTTTTTCTTTCTTTCATGTTGTACATCAGCTCCCCCCAAGGGCAAGAGGACACAGGAGGAGGGTGCTGAGGATGCAGGCCAGGATCGGGCAGGCGAGGGCTCCTTTGCTGGCCCCAGTAAGTTTACATTTTAATAAACAGTACCTATTTTTTCCTAGCGTTCCTCATTCGATTTTTTCTAAATCGTCTTTGATCTTCTTGTAGACTGGATATAAATTCTTATCCTGCCTCGAATATGACTCCCTGTGGTATTACTAGACTATTCTTATTAGTCTGTCTGTGTAGCTAACTAAGATTGGACATTTGGCAATTCCATTGGACTCCCATTATATTCAGCAATACCTCTATGCACTGTCTCCTTACTGACTAGATAGTGTGGCAGAGTCATTCAGCTCCCGAAGTCACCGATTATAGATCCCCAATGATCTCTAGATTATCGTACGCAGGACAAGAGAGTAGTACGGAGTCACATTACAGTCAAGAAGTGTCAGAGGCACTCATGCTTGCAAAAATTCCAAAACCTTTAGCTCATCCACTCTAGTCTAGAGGAACAAAAACCACAGAGTCTATTTAAGTTTAAAAGCTTTATTAAAAGTAAACACATGTATTAAAATCTACTTTGTCATAAAACTATTTAACTGTAAACGGAAAAGTGGTTAGTGCTGACGATTAATTGGACACATTTCTTGTGGTCGAGCCGAACTCTCACCTGGTTTGAACTTGATCCTGGTCGTGTTCTTAGGACTCAGGAGTCAAGCTTCTGTCTGTTAGGAGAAAAAGTGGTGCGTGTTAAAAATCAAAAGCAAGCATTCATCAGTTGTGCATAAAAGTGCAGCAAGACAACAGCCTTCCCTGGAAAATGGGACATTTTTACTATGGAGTAGACAGTCACAAATTATTACATTGTATTCTGTTTTTTTAACATTTCTCCTAGACCAAATATTATATAGTAGTGAGTGGTGTATTCTAACATTCTTAAATGTACTTTGTAGGTGTAACATCTGGTGACGGGGCCAGCGCGGAGGTGGCTGTGTTGGACCAGGACTCGGAGGCCTCTGGGGAGGAGGCGGCGGTAGAAGAGCTGGCGGACGTTCCTGTGGGGGATCAAACGGTGGTGGCGGAAACAGGTAAGCTATATATTCCTTACTTATTGAGATTGAAGACTGCATAGTGTGCTTTCTGCACGGGTGTATTACAATTACAAATCAACCAGGTAGTAGCCTCCTCGAAATGTACTTCGACTTAGCTGTGAAGTTTTTGGTGAGAAGAATCCCAATAAGTTCTTAGACGAACGTGATGGATGGGATGAACGAAAAGCGAAAGAAGGGTGTAAGTAAGTGGGACGCGAACTTGTATGATGGCTGGCAAAGAAGAACGATATGTGTTTGCTTGGCCCCCGAGGTGGCTGGGAAGGAAAGAATATGGTATGGTGCATGGCTGGGTCAATGATGAAGCAAGGATGGGTGGAAGGACAGCAGCCTGGGTGGGTGAAACAGAAACTGTATGTGTGCGTATACTTTGACTGAATGGATGCCTGGAGCATGGTATTCTCTGACTCTTAGATAGCACATGTGTATCTAGAGAGAGTAGATGGTCGCCAGGTGAAGTAAGTGTTACCTTGAAGAGCATGTACCACCGCACCCGCACGTCCGTTCCAGTGCAGGGAAGGCAAGGAAAAGAAATTGTAAATGTGTCCAATACTACCATGAATAGTAGCAGTACTTTGTATTGCGTTTGCATTCACAGCATATATCTGGTTATTACGGTGGACACTCCGTACCTCTCTTAATAACTTTAGTTTACTTGTAGTACGTCATTCATGTGTGGGTGTATCACTGTTCACTCAATATTAAGCAAAGCACCTAAAGTCATCTCATCTGTCATTAAATACGTCCCATGTGAAGTGATAGATAATCAAATTAGTTAGCTTCTTCAGTTTCCTTTTCTAGTACTCATTTGCACTGTAGGGTGAAAGGTAAATTAATTAAGCAGTAGCCCTTGTAACAGACTATTCTCAGTGCCACCCGTAATAGAAAAGTAATAGCTTCACCACCTGCATGTACTGGACCGGTACAGTAACGCAAGTCTGTCTCACTCATCATGGTGTGCAACTTTTTTTCTCGGGTGCAAGTTCACTGTGCTGTGTCCATGTCATTCTGCCGGCTTGCATAAGATAACGTACCCATTTCCCTAAACAAGAGAGAAGAAGAAGAATAAGACTGGTGTACTGTCATAGTCGACTGTAATGGAAGTCCATAGTGGTCGTAGAATTAGTTCATTAAACTACCACTACTGTTAGAGCAAGGATGCAGAAGTGGGAGGTTACATAGATACTGTCCTCAATAGTTATGTACTGTGCTTTCAATTTGCTACTTGTACTCTGTGACCCAACTTTCGGCTCAATCACTTTGTGTTATTAATAAGGAGCATTGGTTACAGACTATGTCTTTCTTTCTTCATATAGTTGCTCCTTCCAAATCAACAACAAGGAGGGAGCAGGCTAGATTGGCCCGGCAACAGAGGCTGGAGGCCACAGTCGCCGAATATCGGCGGCTGGTGGCCCTGGAGGAGGAGGAGGACACGCAGTCGAGCGGGGCAACATCCTCGACTGTGACCACTGCATCCTCCTCCGTGACTAAGCCAGCGGGACCGAGCCGGGCTAAGAAAGACGACCGCCACCGCCAAGCAACCGAAATACCAGCTGCCCCCCACAGGAGCTGCAAGGAACGCCAACGCCGCCTACGAGTCCGCATGTCCAACCTGGAGCAGGAGGTCCTGAGGTATAAGAACTTGGTTAAGGGCCTCCTCTCCGAGCTTGCCACCCTCCGCAAGGAGTATGATGCCCATGCCGCATCATGCACCAGCACCAGCACCCTCCAGTAGTGGAGTGTCCCTTGCCCTTTTTTTATAGACTTTTGGGGGGTGGGATTTGGGAGTTGGGATCGTTTTGGGACGTTTCAGAGACAATCGTTGGGGTTAGGGTGGGTGAGGGAGATTATTTTGTTAGGGCTAAATAAATATATTTTTCAACTTTATCTGACCATACCTGTTTTTTACTGCTTTTCAGTCTGGTGGGTGGGGGGCGGGGGTGTAACAGTAACTTTGTTTTCCTGAACAGTCGTAGGACTTTAGTAGTACAACCGTCAATCTCTTGTCTACTCCGAAATAATACTCCATTATACTACCTCCCACCAAACGCTTATCTTACCTGTAATTTGTGTTAGAAATTAGGGCTAGGCCCAGGGCTGGCTCCAGGTGAAATGGGGATTAACGTTGTCAATCCTGGGCGGGTGACATTTCCTCATTGCGGTGGTACTAGTGGTGTGACACAGTGGCAGTTGCATGCCTATGGAAAAAAAGAAAACGAAACCTTGTTTGTCCTCCTTACTGTAGCATTACAACGGTTACGGTACGATCGAGAAAATAGCAGGTGACAGTACACTAGAACAGTGCCATAATGTAGCCTAACAAATGGTAAAGTATTTGCTTGCAAGTATAACTAGTACTTGCGTTGAATTTATTTGACATTGGCTACTACTACTAGAAGATATAGTACTGAAGCTGAGTAAGTCTAGAAGATATCCTCGTATTCCTTCACCAGCCTGTTGCTGCTATGACCTTATCCTCCCCAGCAAGTGTGTGGAATTATTGATGTCATTTTAGTCAGACATCAAGCAAAACAACACAGCCCGGGGGAAGAGGGTTAGGGTTTGTAAAATGGATGGGAATGGGGGTTTCTTTTTGGGTAGGTTTTGTTGAGAGAAGAAAAAAAAAGCAGAGCATGGACAAACAATAATTGAAGATACAGACAATCTTTGGTTACAAACTAAAGGTAAGCACATGCAGTCACACTCATAGAATAAAAGACAACAATGGATACTGTATCTGTATTGCGTATGTTGTTGGAGTTGTCCTGTTGAATTTGGTAAGTAAGTTGCATGCAGCAAACAATTCCTCTTATTGGCGGCACTCCTCCATTCCAGCTGACGCTTCGTCCATCAATGTGGTGACCACTGACAGAAGACACCCTGTCCACTGCCTGCCTGGCGGATGTTGACTGAAACCCGGCCTGTAATTATTGAACGGAAAACAGGAAGTGCTATTACAATACCACTGATAAATAAATAAAAGGTATGTACGCTGTGTGGTTCAAAAAGTGACACTTTGATTTCCCTAATAGACAGTACAATATTTTTGAAATTGCGTGCTCTGTCTGAGTCACCTTTTTAAGGATCAATAAGTATGGCCAAAATATTATAGCGGATCTTTCCCCTCAAGGTAGGTGTACTACTGTGTTTTAGAACAAAATTTGACCTTCCCAGCAATGCTCCCACCAAGACCCTTACTAAAGCCAGTCGCAAAAATGTTGAAGAACCCCAATCATATCTCCAAAAACGATGCCTAGCAGAAAAATGGTTACAAAACGTACTTTGAAAGTAACAGTAGGCCCAAATACAGACCGTGGATTGTATTCAAACCACTTGCAAGCAAGCAAAAGTATCCATAGCCAGCATCGCTCCAACAGTGCTCTACAACAACAGAACCGCGTTGCAATAGAACCCCCCGAAACACATGCAATCCTGCTGCTAGGGCTAACCCTAACGAACCCTAACTTACAAAAAGTGCCAAAACTGGTGTTTCCTTATGGATTTTGTCCAACAAACTTCTAGCCGGTATTAGACCTTCCCAGGAATGCCCCAGGCAAGACCCGCCAACCCACCCGCAAAAAAACACCCGACACAACACCCCCAAACAGCGAAAAAGCTAAATCTCATACTTACAATGTCTCTCGGCCTTCGGTCCAAACGCGGCGCTGTGCAGCTAGGTCATCATCATCATCAATCATCATAACTCCTGTTTTCCACCACGGATTTCCTGAAAAGCAAATGCAATCAAGATTAGACTGTCGCAGCAGTGCTTCGACAGAGACCCCGGCCGCAACCCACCCACGAACAGCAGGAAGCCCCCCAAAACGCTACATTGAGCAAGATGTCAGAAGAAATAGCAAAAAAAAGGCTGTTCCTTATGGATTTTGTCCAAAACACTTCTATCCGGTATTAGACCTTCCCAGGAATGCCCCAGGCAAGACCCGCCAACCCACCCGCAAAAAACCACCCGACAACACCCCCAAACAGCGAAAAAGCTAAATCTCATACTTACAATATCTCTCGGCCTTCGGTCCAAATGCGGCGCTGTTCAGCTAGGTCATCATCATCAATCATCATAACTCCTGTTTTCCACCACGGATTTCCTGAAAAGCAAATGCAATCAAGATTAGACTGTCGCAGCAGTGCTTCGACAGAGACCCCGGACGCAACCCACCCACGAACAGCAGGAAGCCCCCCAAAACGCTACATTGAGCAAGATGTCAGAAGAAATAGCAAAAAAAAGGCTGTTCCTTATGGATTTTGTCCAAAACACTTCTATCCGGTATTAGACCTTCCCAGGAATGCCCCAGGCAAGACCCGCCAACCCACCCGCAAAAAACCACCCGACAACACCCCCAAACAGCGAAAAAGCTAAATCTCATACTTACAATATCTCTCGGCCTTCGTTCCAAATGCGGCGCTGTTCAGCTAGGTCATCATCATCAATCATCATAACTCCTGTTTTCCACCACGGATTTCCTGAAAAGCAAATGCAATCAAGATTAGACTGTCGCAGCAGTGCTTCGACAGACACCAAAAATTACACACAAACCCCCGGAACCCCGCCAAAGAGCACCTCAAAGGCAAGCAAGTCAGCAAAAACGGCAAGAAATTTCCACCTCATATTTGGTCCAAAACACTTTTGTCCATTATTAGAGCTTCACAGCAATGGGCCCAAATCCGTCAACTCACCCGCAAAGAAGTACAACACCCCCACAAGTGCTGAGTCTTTCTTCATTGGGCGTAATCCAGCACTCTGCTTGGAGGGAAATCGCAGTCTGGAGGTGGAGGATAGAGGAGCATGTTCTTCAGAACTTGTGAACCTGAGGAATGTAGACTGCGGCACCTTCAAATCAATAGGCAAACAAGTGAAGACAGTTCTGATGATGGTCTTGTTTTTGGGATTAGGTGATTAAAGTTTGAATTAAATTAACTGTGCAAAACAAAGAAAGAGAGACACAAAGCACACAGGAATAAAAGTGAATAAGGACGAAAAAGAAAGTTCTTGATTGATTGTCTCATTTTCAGGGCTCGGTGTCAGGGAATAAGAACAAGATTTCGTCATCATACTCTGCGAATTCAGGCTGGATGAGGTCAGTGGCACCGAACAGAGAAAAAATCCCCTCATCTACGTTGCTGTCCTCCTCGTCTTCATGCGGCGTGCTTTCTCGTACTTTGTAATCTGGTGGTATGAGGTGCTGATTCATCTTGATCATTGTCAGCCGCTCCACATTTTTGGGCGAGAGGCGGCTCCGTTTGGGAGTTACAATGCCACCAGCAGCACTGAAAACACGTTCAGAAGACACACTTGCGAGTGGGCAAGACAAATAGTTTATAGCCAGGTTGAAGAGCTGTGGCCACAATTGTTTTTTGCCATGCCAATACTGCAATGGCTCATCATTAAGGAAGACCTCTGTTGAGTCATTCAGATAGTCCTGCACCATCGACTCAAGGTCATCAACTGTTCCTCCACTTTGCTTACTTTTTGCTGTGCCTGTGACATTTTTTCGAGAACCATACCCCATCAAACTTAGCCAATCCTCCTCCGCAGCCACTGTTAGTGTTGTCATTGTGTGTGGTGCAGATGATCCAGTTGCCGGTGTCTTTAACGGCTGAGAGGTCACTTGTGCCCCAGCCACAGGTGCAGAAGTGGATTCTTGTGACTGCGGATGGCCTGCTGATGCTGATGCTGATGTACTGGCTTCTCCTTCAATAACCTGCCGTTCTTTTTCAAACCTCTTGGCTGACCAGGCTAACCAATGTTTGTACTTTTGAACATCTGCATCAGCGAAAGGAAAGAATGCGTTGTCTGCCAGCGCCTTTTTGTAGCGTGGATCCAGAATAGTAGCACAAATGTAATGCTGATCTGAGTTGATGTTTTGAAGACGTTCATCACCACGTAGGCGATGTAATAATTTCTCAGACAAAATGAAATGTTTTTTTTTTTTTTCATCTTTTTCAAACTCAGAAGAAACCGCCATCAGTTGGTGCTCCAGTATGCACAACAATGGGATAGCTTTTCCCAAATTACAGTCCTCCTGGCTGACTGCACGCGTGAAGAACTCAAAAGGACGAAGCATGTCTGTCAGGCTTTTAACTATGTCCCATTGCGCCGCACTCATCCGCAGGTCCTCCTTCTGAGATGTAGCCTCTGTCAAGAAATAGTGATCGAGTACCGTATACTGCTCATACAGACGCTCAAGCATGTAGAAGGTTGAGTTCCAACGTGTTGCCACCTCCTGGATGAGTGCTTTCACTGGCATTCTACGTTGAAGTAGCAGTCTCCGCAGATGCTTCCGGGCCTTAAAAGAATGGCTGAAATGGTTGCACATTTTGCGGCAGGTGGCCATTACCTCGAACGCTGGACTCTCTTTATCACTCAAGAATTTTTGAACTACCAGGTTGATACAGTGCGCCAAACACGGCACTCTAACATGGTCACCAATGAACATGGCCTTAACTACATTGGCGCCATTATCCGTGGAAACATAACCAATCTTGCGTTTTAGGGGGGATAGCATTGTCAAGACCTTTTTGTTAAACTCTTCCAAAATGTTTTGTGCTGTGTGACTTTTCTCCAAGCCAAACATGGCTAGTGTTGCATGTTTCCGAGCAGCTTTGAAAACTTGGTCCGGGTCAACACCTGCGTTTAGCTTTGCTTTAACACCTGAAAAAGAGACCCAGTGTGCAGTGATGCACATGTAATCATCGCCTGGGCCACTGGTCCACATGTCTGTTGTCAGATGTATTGTGTGAACAGCACTCTTCTGCAAAGCTGCCCCAATCGCCTGCAGCACATCTTCATGTAGTGCTAGAACCGCAACTCTGGCAAAATAGAACCGGCTCGGAACCTTCCATTTAGGGCAGAGCGTTGCCACTAATTCAAGAAAACCTACCGCTTCTACAAAAGAAAAAGGTAGAAGGTCCACAGCTAGCATTTTAGCCAGCTTAGTGTTATACAGACGCGTCAGTGGGTGGTTGCGTTCATATGGCACGTCTGAAGTAAGCATTGTTCTAATGTTGCCCTGGACCAAGCATTTACGGGCTGATAATGACTTCGTTGACCCAATTTTGCTCGCTGGTGAACTTTTGTGCGTTGGTGTCTCACTCGCTCCAACACTCTTAGTGTGCCTCACATTGGGTGTGCTGCTGACAGGGGTACTGGGTGTAAGGGAAGTGTTTGACACGTCTTCTTCCTGCTCGTCATCATCAGATGAAACATCAACGTTTCCTTGAATTTGGCCTTTCTTGATCGCATCTAGGTGCGCAAAACATTTGACAGTGTGCTGTCTCCTAAGATGACCTCTCTGGCCTCCGGTACCATAGTTGGTACCTGCCTTACCACGACTAACAGCTTGCTTACAAATGGTACAAATGGCAAACTTTGGATTTTTTGGACAAACAGTAAAGAAGTCCCAAACTGGCGACTTGAAGTGTCTGTGGGACATGGAGGAGGCGGCGATACTGGTGGTGGTGGTCATGAAGCTAATGCCAGATGAAGTGGAGGATGTGGATTGCCCAACTTTTGTACGTTTTGCACTTTCACCGCCACTAATTAAGGTCGAGGTGGATGGAGGTCTCTTCTTGCCAGAAAGAAATATGGAAGCGGGACGAGTTGGTGTACTACTTAACTCCAATGATTGTGGTGTTTCCACTGCCTCCTCATCGACAACATCATCATCACGCTCAGCAGCTCTTCGGGCTAGGGTCAAAATGTCTGTTTGCTGCATGCCCGCTGGGGCTGCAGTGACCTTTATGATGACTGGGTCGTCGTTGGCAGAGTCTTCATCAGCAGCAGTATCTGCCACTTCTTGTTGAGACTCATCACACTCCATAACTGTGAGACTTTGGACGAGCTTCCTTTTACGCTTAACTACCTTTGTTTGTTCCCAAGTTTGATCCGTATCATCAGAAGGAGGTGTGCTTGAAGAGGATGTAGACACCACCCTTGATCTCTTCTTTGCTAGGGGTGTGGAAGACAATGAAGGATCAGCAGGAGGAGTGGCTTCCTCAAATGATACCTCGCCTTGATTGTCGATTTCCTGATGTGCCCCTACTTCGGGAGGAACAACTATTGTGGGCACTTGTTGTGACCCTCCATGCACCTCTGCTTGCGCATCTCCTTGCGCTGCCTCTCCTTCCACATGTACTTGGGCTTGTACTTGCACATGTGATTGTTGTTGCGGCTGTGGTTGTTCAACACTCGTCAGATGAGCTACAAGAACCTGTGTTGATTGAGGGACATTGCTGATGCTTTCTTGCGATGAGCCAACATCACTGGTCAATGGTGATTGAAGAACTATACCGGCTGCCTCTGCAGCACTCAAGGGCTTGGACTTAAGTTGGCGTGGTGGTGGTGGTGGCACTGAGCCCAATGGAGCGGGGGTGCTGCTGCCAGCTTGGTCCCCAGCAGATCCCGCTGCAGCTGCTGCAGGCATACTTTTTTTTTTACTCCCAAAAAAAGGGGCGGGCGGCACACCAGTGTCCTTGGTAACTTGCTTCTTCTGCTCCTTACTGGCACCTTTCTTGCTAGAGGAGCTACGGGTTACTTTTTTTGGGGCCATCTTCTTCAGAGCAGGTCAGCAGGCAGCAGTTGCGCGAGTTGCAGAGGGTTCTGTGTCCAGACGTGACGTCGCGTGACGTTATGCTGCACACACCGCTGCAGGACTTCTTCCTGGCACTGGTGGTTCTATTGAGTCTTCTTGTGCACCTAAAAGCAATGGAAGACAGAGGAACATCAGTTCAGTTATACACCCCAAAAAATCGACAAAACACAGAAAAATGAGCACAATCCCATGCCATCCATGATGTTTACATTGAAGACACCCCACAGAAAGACTAGGGACATGCAAGTATGCAACACTCACTACCCCTGGGCATAAGGGATGAAAAGTAGGCAAAATAAGTGCAGGCCTCAGACACTGCCTCTCCTCAAAATGGCCCCCTTACACCCCAAGCACATGTTGCCTGTACCAGCCAGCACTCAAGATGGCCACCACCACCACCCACATGGCCAGTCCACATCAACAGTACACCCCCAAAAAACAGAAAAACAGCCAGAAATCACCACAATCCAATGCCATCCATGATGTTTACATCAAAGAGAGTGAGACCACACCACAGGCACACTCAGTCCATGCACCACCACCACCCCTGGGCAAGCAAAAGGCCACACCAGCAGCCCCCCAAAAACGACAAAAAACAAATAAAATAAGCACAATCCCAGCCCATCCATGGCCTCAATTATGTTTAAATTCAAGAAGACACCCCACAGAAAGACTAGGCCCATGCAACACTCACCACCCCTGGGCAAAGGGCCACACCAGCAGGCCCAAAAAAACGACAAAAAACAATAAAATCTGCACAATCCCAGCCCATCCATGGCCTCAATGGTGTTTAAATTCAAGAAGACACCCCTCAGAAACACTAGGCCCATGCAACACTCACTACCCCTGGGCATAAGGGATGAAAAGTAGGCAAAATAAGTGCAGGCCTCAGACACTGCCTCTCCTCAAAATGGCCCCCTTACACCCCAAGCACATGTTGCCTGTACCAGCCAGCACTCAAGATGGCCACCACCACCACCCACATGGCCAGTCCACATCAACAGTACACCCCCAAAAAACAGAAAAACAGCCAGAAATCACCACAATCCAATGCCATCCATGATGTTTACATCAAAGAGAGTGAGACCACACCACAGGCACACTCAGTCCATGCACCACCACCACCCCTGGGCAAGCAAAAGGCCACACCAGCAGCCCCCCAAAAACAACAAAAAACAATAAAATAAGCACAATCCCAGCCCATCCATGGCCTCAATTATGTTTAAATTCAAGAAGACACCCCACAGAAAGACTAGGCCCATGCAACACTCACCACCCCTGGGCAAAGGGCCACACCAGCAGGCCCAAAAAAACGACAAAAAACAATAAAATCTGCACAATCCCAGCCCATCCATGGCCTCAATGGTGTTTAAATTCAACAAAACAGTTGTATCATGCACCCATAACCAACCCTGGTCCTACTGGATACTGTGGCTACCCACAATATAATTTATTTAATTTTCTGAAAAAGTTCCAAAATTGTACTTGCAGCAACTGTAATGCCCCAAACAAACTTACTTGTGAAAGTTGATTTCTAATCCAAAAGTGATCCAAAGACAGTCAAAAAGGCCTCAAATCCAAATATCCAGCAGCACCCACAAAAAGTAATCCTTCCAGCTCCAGATCCAAATGAAAGTGACCAGGAGATGGACAAAGCACTGGGAGGAGCCTGCTGGACAGGAACAGGAAGTTGGAGACTGTGGGGCACCTCCTTCCTCCCCCCCCCAAAATGGACTCCTTGCAAAAAAAAAGGCCATGCAAATGTCAACCTGAGGAGTGATTCTGATAAAAATCATAATTTTCTGAAGGTTTATCCTGTTTGCTGGTGATTTTCTTGTGCGAAATTGCAAAATCTCTATTTCGCAAGTGCGAGATTGTTCCTTTCCGCCGCAACTACGTGTTCGCAATTGCGAACTCTCGCGAGGTGTGCTGTGCAAGGTGGCAAGCCGCGAGTACGTATTCGCGGGCGACAAACTCCCGCGGGAACACGCAGCAAGATCTAAAATGGCGCGTCACTCGCAAAGAAAAACAACTCGGCAAACGCTAAAATGACGGAAAGTGAACGCCGTGCACCACGCCGCGCGCCGCAACCAAGCAAAAAATCCGCCGCGAGCGGATTCACGGATTTTCGACAAATTCGCGAGCGTTCGCGGATTGCGAATTTGCCGAAAATCCGAAAAATCCGCGAGCGGAGCGGATTTTACGCCCATGCTTACTTGAAACATCTGTAATACTTCGAGGTCTAGGTGTACCCCACATATTAGGGGGGCGGCCAAATACGACCTCGTACGGGGACAGACCTGATCTGGAATGTGCGACCATGCGCATATAAAACAAAGCGACTGGCAGAGCTACTAGCCAGTCCACACCTTTCTCTTTACATATTTTGGCGATGCGGATTTTCAGGGTCTGATTATGTCTCTCTACGAGACCGGCTGCTTCAGGATGGCGTACACAATGAAACTTCCACTGGTACCCTAACAAAAGGGAAATATGTTTCATGAGCTCAGATGAGAATGGCTGGCCGTTGTCAGAATACACGACCCTAGGGAGTCCGTAACGGGGGAAGAATTCACGAACCAACTGCTTGGCAGTGGTCGCGGCTGTGTAATCTGGAACTGGATATGCCTCTGTCCATCTAGACAAAGCGCACACAACTACAAGGACATACTTGAAACCTCGACATCGCTCCATCTGAATATAATCCATCTGGAGGACTTCAAAAGGGTGGTCAGGGGGCTGGAATCCACCTTGTTCCACCGGGACACTTTTACCTGGATTAAACTGGCAACATATCATACAGGTACGGACTTTCTGCTTGGCTGCAGCTCGTAAATGCTTGTTGAACCAAATGTTCTGGATACTGTCTAACATGGCTTTTTCTCCTAAATGTGCTGGACTATGTGCGGTATTGATAATGACTTGAACCATAGAGTCGGGGAGAAACCATGTGGCTTTTCCCTTCGTCACCCATCCCTGATCTGTCTGGACCCCTCCTTGTTCGGACCATTTCTTGATTTCATCGGGAGTAGCATGCAACTGGATATCTATGACATCTTGAGTAGGGTCCTTAACTGTCATACAAGTAGTCTGATCTGGAGTGGATGTCAGTGTCGGATTAACTGAAATGTCTAGAGTCTGAGCTGTAAGCTTGGCTGTGCGATCTGCTAGATCATTACCTTGGGAAATAGTGTCAGTAACTTTCGTATGTGCTTTGCACTTCATGATAGCAATAGATGTCGGTAAATGTATGGCATCTAACAGAGCTTGAATAAGGAGACCATGCTGAATCTTGGTTCCATGAGAAGTCATGAAACCTCTCTCCTGCCAGGCACTCCGAAGTCGTGTACAACTCCAAATGCGTAGCGGGAATCTGTGTATATGTTAACTTTCTGGTTCTTGGCGCGTATGCAGGCTTGAGTCAGAGCGACTAGCTCTGCTGCTTGAGCGGACAGAGTGTCAATACGGTGTGTTTCAATAACTTCAGTGTCTGTAGTCACTGCATACGTGGCTACTAGTTCTCCTGTACTTGTTCTCATACATGAACCATCCACATAAAGTGTCAGGTCGGGATCTGGTAATGGAATATCTGTCAGATCTTGTCTTGGCTTAGTCATAGTGTTAACTACTTCCACACAGTCATGTGTGGCAGGATTTGAAGTAACTGACGGTAACAGTGTAGCAGGATTTAGAACGTTGCAGCGTCTGATTTCTATGTGTGGCTGGAACAGTGTCAGTTCATAACCTGTTAAACGTGCAATTGTCAAGTGCTGAGTCTGTGTTCGGTTTAAAAGAACTTCCACAGAGTGTGGAACTTGTACTGTCAAGGAATGTCCTAATACTATGGAATCACTTTGTCTGATAGCTAGTGCTGTGGCTGCACCTGACTTGAGGCACGCAGGCAGAGCCTGGACTACAGGATCTAGTGTGCTCGAAAAATAAGCACAGGGCTTGTATTGTCCTGCTTGATCTTGTGTAAGAACAGATAATGCTGTACCTTCGCGTTCAGTGACGAAAAGTGTAAAAGGCTTACTGTAGTTTGGTGTTGCTAGAACTGGAGCTTGACATAAGGCTTTCTTTAACTCATTAAAACTAAGTGTATGTTCAGATGTCCAAGGGAGGACAGTCGATACGGCTGCCTCCTGTGTCGTTAACTGTATCAGTGGCTTGGCTAGAAATGCATACTGAGGAATCCATTGTCTGCAGTAAGAAGTGAGGCCGATAAAAGCACGCACCTCCTTCTGTGTCTTGGGCTGAGGAAGACTCGCTATTAACTGGATACGGTCAGGTGTCAACTGCCTACCCCTCTTGGACAGTAAGTGGCCTAAATAGATCACTTGCTGGACACAGAATTGAAGCTTTGAAGGGGACACCTTGTGCCCCATCTCGGCTAGGAAATACAGTACTGTAAGTGACGCTCGTTCGCAGTCACATTCAGAACGGGCTGTGATCAGTAGATCATCGACATACTGGAGCAGGGCAGTGTCAGTTGGCATGTGAATGTTGTCTAGTTGTCTCTTAAGTGCTTGACTGTAAATACTAGGACTTTCTGTGAAACCTTGAGGAGCTCGTGTGAACTGGTAGCTCCTTCCATTTAAACAAAATCCGAAAAGAAACTGGCTGTCTGGATGAATGGGGACACTGAAAAACGCGTTCTTGAGGTCTATGACTGTGAAAAATGAGGCTTCAGAATCAATGGCTGTCAATAAGGAAGAGATATCTGGGACAACTGGGTACTGGGGAATAATACATTTATTGAGTTCTCGAAGGTCAATCACTAATCGATATACTGGGGGTGCATTTGGATCAGTACGTTTCATGACTGGAATGATCGGAGAATTACATACATTGGAGTCAGTTTCTACAACCACTCCTTGAGCAATAAGCTCATCAATAATTTTGGATAAGGCTGCTACAGCCTCAGGTGGTAATCTGTACTGTCTGATCCGTGGCAGGACTACACCTGGTTTGAGAGTCACACGATGGGGTGTGATTTGCATATAACCTACATCAGTTGGACCTTGCGCCCATAGATGCTGCGGAACATTAGACAATCTCGGATCAAAATCTCGTAATACATAGTGACCCTTGAAGTCACGTAAAAACAAGCGTATTCCCTCGGGGGAACAGCATATGACTGCACCTAATTCTTTCAGTGTCTTAATTCCTAACAAATTTTCTGGACATGACTTCGTAAGTAATACATCAGTAGTGCGGGACAATGGACCTACTTCTAAAGTAACTGGCTTAGATATCTCGTTTACAATAGGCTTTCCTGAAAATCCAAGGGAAACATTTCTAGAGCCTGAGAGCGGAGCCCCTGGAACTTCGGCGTGACTAATGGTAGTCCTACTTGCCCCTGTATCAATCAGAAACTTTCTGTCTTTCCCGAGTACTTGACTATGAACATAGGGACCCTCTTGATCTACAGGAATCTCGATGAGAGGCAAGCCTACCTCCCTCTCTAGGCTTTTTCATGAATACTGTTGATACTCTGGATACTCTGTCTGAGCATACTGGTACATCTGCTGTGTAACATGCTGTGTTGCAGCAATAGGCTGCGGTGCTGGAACTGTCTGTTGTGCATTCTGTGGCTGAGAAGTCTGTGAAACTTGTTCTTGTCTAGGCGGACGTGGTCTTTCTTTAGTTTTGCCAGTAGCTATATTGTGTTTCAGAACTGCACACTCGTTTATAAAATGACCTGGCTGTTTACAATAATTACATGTTCCTTTAACGGGAGCAGCAGGATGACTGGCTTGATTCGGACCCCTCTTCTGACTGTCTTGAGGAACAGATTGTGCAACTAGTACTTTCATTTTCGTGTCTTTCATACGTTTCCTTTCATGATCTTGTTCTTCTCTGATTCTATTCTGGTGATACTGAAGCATCTGTAACATCTGGGACGGGGTACTAGCTTGCCATGTACTTTCGACTTTCAAAACTCGATTCTTAACTTGTGGACTTGAATTCTCGACTAGTTTAGTAACAAAAAGATGAGGGTATGACTCGCTACTCGTCTTCAATCCACTGTTTATAATGAAACATTTCTCAAATCTAGAATAAAAATCACTAGTATCTTCGTCTTGTTTCTGTTTACAGGCTGAGATTGCATCCCAGTCTTCCTTTTTAGTTGCTAATAATCTAGGCAAAACCTGTATCAATAATTCAGGTAATTCTTTACATTTCTCTCCAAGACCAGTACCTGGTACTCGTATCTTGTCTTCAGCTTCTAGAACTGCCCAATCGATCTTTTTCTCTCCCACCTCCCATTCTTTTTCCTTGAGTTTTTCGTATACCCCTGCGGGCAACAGGACCTTTAACATTTTAATAATATCTGGATACGTGTATTCTCCCATACGGAGCATGTCCTTTAATTCTCGGTGGAACCCTGCTGGATCTTTGTCATGACAGGGAATTAATTTCTTCATCTCTAAGAGTTCCATCTTTGTAATCGGGGTGTAAACAAATACTCGTTGCATTTCACCATCCGCTGTCCTAACTGGGTGTACTTCTCGTAACGGATTCTGTCTATCTATGTAAAACGGTTTACTTTCTGGAGGTGAGACATGAACAAAATGCGGGTTCAGGAACATACTATATTTGTGACGCTGTTCTAGAATGACACTAATTAAATCGGTACCTAAACCTTTCCATCTATACTGGAGTAACTCATTCAATACATCGTGTAACGGACCTGGATCAGAATGTTGACCCTCATACAGAGTAATGAGGTGCTGGATCATATACATACCCACCAGTCGTTGCTCGGCTGGGGGCAGTTTCAGAAACATTTGTGCCACTATTTCGTCTGGAAAAGTGGTAGAATCAGTAGTCCATCGGACTGCTGATCGGGCTATTTCTTGTTCATGCATAGTACTTAACTCACTGTAACCGATTCGGGATTTCAAAATCTGATCGGTAGCTTGAAATACTTGTTCCAGAGAACCTTGCTCTGGTGTTGGATGATGAAAGACTTTCTTGTGTTCTAGGTGTAAATGTCGGTCTGGGAATCTAGTTCTACCTACATACGCTATTCTGGTGGCATTCCCGTCTTCTACTTCCTCAGTATCAGAGTTACTTTCTTTCTCGCTGACTAGTGCTTCTTTGCGTTGTTCGTGTAACCTTATTATTTCCTTACGAATTTTCTTGTACATACTCTCTATACTACTGATGGTTCTGTGCTTACCCTCGGCTATATTATCACTCCACCTTGTCAGGATTCTCATTTCGGCCGGATCTTTAGTCGGGGAATCTTGTTCTCTTATTAAACAATTAATCAGAAACTTTAATAGCATGAGCTGGATCTCAGCTTTCCTTTGAGACATGGCTTCGCCAATACTTTCTGGATCATCCCCTGTACGGATGAAACGATATATTCTGTCTAGATCTTCTTTCATATTCGGTAGGGTGTCCAAATACCCGGTCACCCGTCTTACACGGATGGAATATATAACTGTACTATCATCACCTGCAACTGGATCATAGCGGCATTCAGTGAGAGCTCGTCGGATATCTGCAACGGACTTATATTTGGGCGTACGCTGCAACGCACGTTCATGTAACTCGACCAACGTTACACGTTGGTGTGGTGGCCGGGTACTAGGAGGACCTCCTCCTGCGGCCCCTAAACTAGAATCCTCGACTGATACTCTTCGTGCTGGCGCGGCGGGAAATTGTAATGTGGGCTGGACCGGGGGTACCGTAGCAGGTACTCCGGTGACTGGAGGAGCAGGATTTACATTATTTACAGGAGCTGGCGGAACAGGATTTGCATATTCTGGGACTGTGTCGTCCAAATAGGACGAAATAAAAATATCAGCTGCGGTCGGTTTGTGACGTAGCTTGATCGGAACTAATGGTGGCGGGTAATTACTGGATGCCGCCGGGGTTGCTTTTGACAAGCCCTCGGCAAGAAGAGGATACATACCCTTAATGAGGGCATTCCTCTGTCTGTCTGACTGTTCGGTTTTAACTCGTTCACCTATCTCGATTAATTCCCTTTCTTGGGCTCGTTCTAAGGATTCTCTACTTAATTCTGACTTTCTGATTTCTTTTTCGGTTCTTTTATGAGATTCTTTGCGCCATAACTCGATGGCATCTTTCTGTGACTGTCTGGCTTTCTATTTCCATAATGCTTCTTCTACTCGCATGATGCACTCGGCATCCCACGTACCTGATACGGGCCATCTATACTTTTCTTCTAATTCCTTGGTGTACTCTACCCATAAATCTAGATACAATATGGCACTTATGCCATGCTTCTGATACATAAAATGACCTGGACTGTCCCTAGGCGGGACAGGAACTGCTTCTTCTAACAGACCTTTTCTAGTTCTTAACTGACGTAGTTTGGAAAATAAAGGCATAACTGAACTGTAATCTAGACACAATACAATACACAATGAACACGATAATTACACCACTTTCATACCACGATATTAAAATACATGAAGAACATTTAAAATAACAGTTCGAACAGAATACTACCTGGAATACTGAAAACAGAATACATGAATTTTCTCGAGAACAGAACGGACTAGAACAGAAATTAGATGCACTGCTGAAACAGTACGAAACTTACCGGTCTCATAAAGAGACACGTCAGGACCCGCATCCACCGGAGTGGACACTTCGTGTTGGGTCTGTGTACCACCAAAACCCACGGACCAGAGTCAATTAAATTGACCCTGTCTAGATACTACCCCAGCAACGGTACTCACCGGGCAGCAAGAACGGAAGGCCTCGGACTGGACTGGACTGCTACGACGCCGGACGGACGAACTTCGGACTTCAGTTACGGGTGGGCCTCCGGATACCTCGGACCTTGAACTCTCGGCTTGGGCTCTGGTCGGGACTCGCCGCGTTCCTCCACCGCCTCGTCTGGATGCTGGACCGCAACCTCCGTCTCCTCCGTGGGCCTGAGGGATACTTGAAGCAGAAATATCTGCACGTGCACGGTATGGTTCCGTCACGGCTGCAGAGGATCAGGGGGCATACGTGGCTTCACCGGCGCGTGGGGAAAGGGCAAGTCCCTATTCGGGCGCCATTATGTGGTATATAAATAAATAATACCGGATCTATTTTTGACTGGACATAGTAATAACAGATAGCTCAATAAAATAAGAGTCAAGATTCGAGGTAGTAGGAGTTTGCAGGTTTAATACAGCATAAAGGACAGGAACAGGACAACCTGCACAGGAATGGGATGGCAGCGCTGCCGGGGGCAGGATCTGGAATGAGCAGGCGTAACTTTAATAACAATGTACAACATATATATACTAAAACAATTGCATTACAGTGAATACAGTAGGCGGAGCAGTGGGTGTGGTCAATAGCAGTCGCGAAAGATAAGAGTGAAAGTGGGTGTAACAGGAGGCGTATACATAGACATGTGATGTAAACGTAACAGAATATGTCATAAATGGGGCGGAAACATGGAGGGGGCTACCCAAGGAGCCGGGACCTCTAACCTAGTGGTGCGCGCAAACTGACAATGACGTGTTACTAGGAGAAGCTGGGGGCTATGAACTCTGTGCTAGGAGCAGAGACTGAAGTCTGGAGAGTCAGGGCGACATGTACCTAAACAGTATCTAGTATCCGATGTTTAGAGAACATGTTGATATAAACTAGAAGTCAGGAGGGGAAAGGCTAACAGACTCTAAGACTGGAGCATGCATTATTCTACATGTAGTGCGTGTTGAAGAATATTAAATGACCATTAAATGCAGTATTTCTCCTGCATGGAGACGTAAAGGCTAGACAATGACGGAAACTATTGATGCGATTCAGTAGCTTAGGAATGCAGAGAAGGAGGGCTGGACTGATAACTAGAATCATAACATACTCTTGGCAGACTCAGAGGCAGAGCCAGGCCGAGCCGGGCACTGCGAGGCAGGAAGTAAGTGAAAGGTCGAGGATACAGGTGGGGGCTGTATCGCTCCTCAGCGAGGGTTCAGGAGACAGGAGCTGAATCTGGTGTCCGGGCCCTTTTGAGGCCTAAAAACGGGGACTTTTCAATGAAATAACGTGCACACTGAGAAACGTGGCAACGTGACTTTACATAGGCCTAATACTCGTAGCTTTCACGAGAACTGGAAACTGGCATACCAGAGATGGACACAACTGTAATTGCGTCTTTAATCGACCATAAGGGAATACATATGCATATTAATCATGCACATATAACATAAGATGGGGAACACGTAGGGACACAGAACATGGCAAAATTTACTATTCCACACTTTCCTGGGCGATGAGAGCGCATCCCTGTCTGATTTGTCAGCGAGACTACATAGGCTGCTCAGCGTATGAGCTCTTGAAACCATGGCGCTCTATGTTGCAGTAGGTACAAAGAGTCTTAACGAGGAAAGCGGCAACCAGTATTACAGGAATCACGCACTGCATTGTTTTAACATGTCCTTCTCTTGTTATGGATAGTTGGAGAGGCTGGCAATCGGCAGCTAACGTGCATCTGCGGGCTACCGCGGCCGGGTCCCCCAGGGGATCTAGCAGTTTTTCTGGGACCATTCTCAGGTAATGCAACCTAGGGCGGAGGTTCCCGAGAATTCAGAAGATGTGTTCGTTCTTAAGCTGATAGTAATGGGCACAATTCGGTTCTCATTGCAGTGGTAAGGCAGAAGGCTAGAAGTGCGAGGTGAACAGAGTGCATTTTGAGCCTATTTTCTTATAGATTAGGAGTAAGAAAGCTATGTCATCCTAATGATAAAGACCAGCTCCAGTCTGACAGCTTGCCATCTTTAGAACGTGCTGCAGATATTAAGAATATTGTCCTTTTGAAAGTCAGGTTAATTTACCTCGTTTTCTAACCTTATACTTAATTTGGTTATCTGAGAGATGGAGTAGTTGGGTCGACGGGCCCTTTAGCTTACCCTACATGTTTTTATTCCAGTATTCTCAAAAGTGCATTCCCTGTTAATAGAACTCCCGACAGTATCCCCTTTCATTATGGATGCTCTCAATGCTCCAATAATCAGTTAGACTTAAGGGTCAAGCACTGGTCATAGGCTGTGCCAATGGTGGATATGCTATTAATCAGTGTAGGGACACTGCTCACTGAGAATAAGTTAATCGCAAGATAAAAGAACATAAGTTGCTGGTAGGAAGGAAGCTAGGTAAGGGGGGGCCCAGGCGGAGGCGGTTGCCGCCGGCCGGGCTGTGGCAGAGTTACAGGGCGATCCGGAAGCAGAGAGGTGCAGCACTGTACCTCAGCGGGCACATAGGGGTGCCAGAGCCTAAGACCTGGGGCCTCATGGGAGGTTCCGGGAACACGTGTCGGCGCCCCAGTAGTCCTTCGGGCGGTTGTGGGCCTGTGCAACCGGGGGTTTGCCTAGCTACGCCCCGCAAGGGGCGTGAGTATAATGTTTACCATAAGGGGCAGCACATGGTGGTTCGCCACGGTGCTGCCGGGCTTATCAGGCGGGCAGGTGGTGAGAATGCGGCCTGCCCTTGGGTCACCCGTAAGATAACCCTCTATGATTACATAATGTTGTATGTAATAAACCTGCAGCAGTTTTCTTCCCAATCTAACACTGGTGTCTAGTGTGTTATTTGCGGGATGCATGCTATGTTGTGGGGTGGGGGGTCCTGTTGCCATGATGTGTCTATGATGCTGCCCGAGGCCACGCAGTGGCCATAAAGAGGGCGGCCCCCTAGACACAGAGGGCTTCCCCCGCCCCTCGCTAGCATCCTCTCCTCTCTCGGGCAGGAGGTGTCCCGAGGGGAGCAAGGAGGAGCTAAGTCGTCACGTCCGGTGCGGCAGGCATGGCGAGGGGTACTTAAGCCCCCCTCGCCATTTTCTCTGCCTCTTTGCTGCACCGGATGCGTCGGGATGACCTCGTGGGGACACACATTTTCCCTCCCAACCTCTCACCCTGTGTGTCAGCTTGAGGGGGACAGTTTGAACGTTTTAATGTTTTAATTTTCGTTGCAGGCGGAGTTACAGGGCGATCCGGAAGCAGAGAGGTGCAGCACTGTACCTCAGCGGGCACATAGGGGTGCCAGAGCCTAAGACCTGGGGTCTCATGGGAGGTTCTGGGAACACGTGTCGGCGCCCCAGTAGTCCTTTGGGCGGTTGTGGGCCTGTGCAACCTGGGGTTTGCCTAGCTACGCCCTGCGAGGGGCGTGAGTATAATGTTTACCATAAGGGGCAGCACATGGTGGTTCGCCACGGTGCTGCCGGGCTCATCAGGCGGGCAGGTGGTGAGAATGCGGCCTGCCCTTGGATCACCCGTAAGATAACCCACTATGATTACATAACGTTGTATGTAATAAACCTGCAGCAGTTTTCTTCCCAATCTAACACTGGTGTCTAGTGTGTTATTTGCGGGATGCATGCTATGTTGTGGGGTGGGGGGTCCTGTTGCCATGATGTGTCTATGTACTGAACTCCAAAGAAAAATACAAGTTACAAGCAGACAAGAAACAACAAGCTGGACTCTTGTACAAATACAAGTTTCCTCCTCAAGGTAAAGGGCCGTATTTAGTGGAGAAACGAGTGGCCCTAGTACCTTACAGGTGAGGCTCCCGCCTCAAAGCGCATGCGTCCGGGGTTTGACGCGGCACTCGTGGAACACACTCAGTTTCCTCATCGGAATCAACGAGTGCCCAGAATCATTCAAGGAGAACCAGAGTATGGGTCAAAAGGGCTTTGGACTGTCAGAGAGCATACGAACCAAAGAGAAAACAGGCTCAGCTTTGTTAGCTTCAAGATTGGCAAGAAGGTTTTATAGTCAACACCCGAGCAAACCTAGAACAAGAAAGAAGTAGAGGCGGGAGTAGCGTCACCATGACCTATCAGAGGACTCCAGACTTATGCACCAAAGGACAACATCAGCCAGGGCCTCATCAAGTGTCTGAACAGGCGGCGACATGGGGAGGGGCGCCCTTAGTTGCGCCGCGGGGCTGAGCCTCCTCCGTGGGTCAGAGAAGGAGGCGGGGCTGGCGGTGTGGAAAACGAAACTTAACAGGAAACGAAACTTAGCAGAGATATTTATGGCTGTGGTCCAGAGGTTTCGTTCTCTTTGTCCCCTCGGACCACAGCCTGGTTACAGGAGCGACGTGGAGTCCTGGTAGCGGCTGGCGTGATGTGGCGGCTGAGTCAGAGGGGGCCAAGGCGTAGTAGAAAAAGGTTTATTATATTACATTTTGCGTTATACATTTTATAAACTATAGAGTTGCATGGGGCTCTGCTGTTAGAGCGATGGCGGCGGGCGGACGGTGATTCTCCTGGCTGCGCGGCATAGGCTTTGCATGTAGGCTTGCATGCTTAAATAGTTTGGAATGCTTCTTTGTGGTTCGCTGGTGGCGAGCGGGTTTTGTGAGGATTCCCGGTCCAGCCACGTCTGTTAGTGAAAAGCTGTGGGTATAAGAGAGGAAAGCTTTCGGTAATGTCTACCCTGTTCTTTAAATCAGTGCGAGATATGGGCGCAGAAAGTGTATCTTATGTAGATGATGATGTTGATCCGGGGCAAGACAGTGCTACAGACGGCGTAACGTGCGTAAAGCGCTTCGAAATCTGGCAGGTTGGTCCGGGCAAGACAGTGCTACAGAGGTGTAACGTGCGTAAAGCGCTTCGAAATCTGGCAGGTTGGTCCGGGGCAAGACAGTGCTACAGAGGTGTAACGTGCGTAAAGCGCTTCGAAATCTGGCAGGTTGGTCCGGGGCAAGACAGTGCTACAGAGGTGTAACGTGCGTAAAGCGCTTCGAAATCTGGCAGGTTGGTCCGGGGCAAGACAGTGCTACAGAGGTGTAACGTGCGTAAAGCGCTTCGAAATCTGGCAGGTTGGTCCGGGGCAAGACAGTGCTACAGAGGTGTAACGTGCGTAAAGCGCTTCGAAATCTGGCAGGTTGGTCCGGGCAAGACAGTGCTACAGAGGTGTAACGTGCGTAAAGCGCTTCGAAATCTGGCAGGTTGGTCCGGGGCAAGACAGTGCTACAGACGGTGTAACGTGCGTAAAGCGCTTCGAAATCTGGCAGGTTGGTCCGGGCAAGACAGTGCTACAGAGGTGTAACGTGCGTAAAGCGCTTCGAAATCTGGCAGGTTGGTCCGGGCAAGACAGTGCTACAGAGGTGTAACGTGCGTAAAGCGCTTCGAAATCTGGCAGGTTGGTCCGGGGCAAGACAGTGCTACAGAGGTGTAACGTGCGTAAAGCGCTTCGAAATCTGGCAGGTTGGTCCGGGCAAGACAGTGCTACAGAGGTGTAACGTGCGTAAAGCGCTTCGAAATCTGGCAGGTTGATCCGGGGCAAGACAGTGCTACAGAGGTGTAACGTGCGTAAAGCGCTTCGAAATCTGGCAGGTTGGTCCGGGCAAGACAGTGCTACAGAGGTGTAACGTGCGTAAAGCGCTTCGAAATCTGGCAGGTTGGTCCGGGCAAGACAGTGCTACAGACGGTGTAACGTGCGTAAAGCGCTTCGAAATCTGGCAGGTTGGTCCGGGCAAGACAGTGCTACAGAGGTGTAACGTGCGTAAAGCGCTTCGAAATCTGGCAGGTTGGTCCGGGGCAAGACAGTGCTACAGAGGTGTAACGTGCGTAAAGCGCTTCGAAATCTGGCAGGTTGGTCCGGGGCAAGACAGTGCTACAGAGGTGTAACGTGCGTAAAGCGCTTCGAAATCTGGCAGGTTGGTCCGGGCAAGACAGTGCTACAGAGGTGTAACGTGCGTAAAGCGCTTCGAAATCTGGCAGGTTGGTCCGGGGCAAGACAGTGCTACAGAGGTGTAACGTGCGTAAAGCGCTTCGAAATCTGGCAGGTTGGTCCGGGCAAGACAGTGCTACAGAGGTGTAACGTGCGTAAAGCGCTTCGAAATCTGGCAGGTTGATCCGGGGCAAGACAGTGCTACAGAGGTGTAACGTGCGTAAAGCGCTTCGAAATCTGGCAGGTTGGTCCGGGCAAGACAGTGCTACAGAGGTGTAACGTGCGTAAAGCGCTTCGAAATCTGGCAGGTTGGTCCGGGCAAGACAGTGCTACAGAGGTGTAACGTGCGTAAAGCGCTTCGAAATCTGGCAGGTTGGTCCGGGGCAAGACAGTGCTACAGACGGTGTAATAATGTACTGTGGCGTCGGGTGTCGCCCTCTTAAAGGGTGTTTTTCATAAATGTATTTTTACTGATTTATATATCACAAAAATAATAATCTATAAGGTGCTGCTCTGGAGTAAATGAGACCGTCATCTTAGTCCGGCGCGGCGAGAGCTGCAGTGTCTTTGTGGCTGTCTTCATGGACGCCAGGGCCGTCGAAAAGAGGCGAGTGTGCAGATAACGTTTCAGGAGGTCTGTGGCATCGCACAGAATAACGTCAAGTCGTTAGCTCGGTGGTTAGATCATAGTGCTCATAACCCTATGTTCACGGGTTAGATTCTTCTCATGGCAAATTAATAGAGGTGGAATTTTTAATTTAATGATTCTCAAGTTATGCCAAATAATATAGCGCATCACTTTTAAGTAATTAAATAAGTACAATGTAATGGCGCTATGATAGCTAGTTGTGTGTCCCGATATTACACTACCGTCTTTGGTGTGCCTTCAAAGTACACGCTATGCACGGAGGCGCTTGTGAGCAATATTGATGTCTCTGTTCATTGTCTTTGTAAAGCACCTCTTTGGTATGCGGGCTCGGGGACCGTGGTTGGCCGCATCATGGGTGCAATGTCGTGCCCCTTATAGGGGATTCGTGTTTCCTTGTGTTCTGGTTTCGTAACCGGTGATGAAAAGAACTGCAGGGACTTCAAAAAAGAGTCTCCCCTGCAAGTGATAGGGTTGTTAGTAAGTATCGCGAGCACATCGTTTTCGTAAAAGTGCTTTGTTACAAGTTTAAATCCTAGCTGGGCTACAGCAAAGAGCTCCTACTTTACAAACCGAAATTAATTATGCAGGTAATATGGTTACCGATTTTGAAAAACAAAGCTTTTCACTGGGCTATAAAAATGTTTGGTCGTGGGTTTAATTCCTTTAATCAGCAGCTTCTTCGAATCTATTTTACATACTCCCATTTTGAGAATAGTGAGCAGGGCGTGGGTCTGCTCGCTTATGGTAGTTGCTATGCAAAAGATCAAGGCTTCGGAGAGCGGTCAAGTAGCCAAGTGGCTAGTAGTATGACACGTGATGGTGTAGTGGAGGAGACACTTCTCAGATTTCTCCGGTGACTGAGAGGGATCGGACATTGCTATGTGGAGAGCATGTTGTTTAACGACCAGAGCTTCAGACTTTGCAACAGGTGGCCACCTGTTGTAATGAGTTTAAAGGTTGCCTATTTGTGGCAGTCGAAATATGATGGCAGACGATTTCACATTTAGTGCAGAGTCTGAGAACATAAATATCAGTTCAAATCGTATGTGTAGCAATGTAAAGTTTTGGGGATGCATAGTTATGCACACATCAGCATGTTCGGTACTGCAATAATTGTAAGTTTCTCCATATTGCAGAGGCCCTATGAATCTGGTGCACTTTTCTACTGCGGTTATCAATCAATCAATCAATCAGAGATATTTATAAAGTGCACTACTTACCCGGAGGGTCTCAAGGCGCTTGAGGGGGTGGTTGTGCTGCTACTGCTCGAAGAGCCAGGTCTTGAGCTTCCTCCTGAAGGAGAGGTGGTCTTGGGTCAGGCGCAGGTCGGTCGAGAGGGAGTTCCAGGTCTTGGCGGCCAGGTAGGAGAAGGACCTTCCTCCTGTTTTCGTTCTTCGGATGCGGGGGACGGCGGCGAGGGTGCGACTGGCTGATCGAAGCTGGCGATTGGGAGCGTAGAAGTTGACGCGACTGTTGAGGTAGCTCGGGCCTTGATCGTGTAGGGCTTTGTGGGCGTGGGTGAGGAGACGGAAGGTGATTCTTTTGTTGACGGGGAGCCAATGCAGGTCTCTCAGATGTCCGGAGATGTGGCTGTGTCGTGGGATGTCGAGGATGAGTCTGGCTGAGGCGTTCTGGATCCGCTGGAGTCTCTTCTGGAGCTTCGCGGTGGTTCCGGCGTAGAGGGCGTTGCCGTAGTCCAGTCGGCTGGTGACGAGGGCCTGGGTGACCGTCTTTCTGGTCTCGGTGGGGATCCACCGGAAGATCTTCCGTAGCATGCGCAGGATGTTAAAGCATGATGAGGAGACGGCGTTGACTTGTCTGGTCATGGAGAGGGAAGAGTCTAGGATGAAGCCCAGGTTGCGTGCGTGGTCTGTCGGTTTGGGTGCGGTGCCCAGGGCGGGGGGCCACCAGGAGTCGTCCCAGGCGGAGGGCGAGGAACCCAGGATGAGGACTTCCGTCTTGTCTGAGTTCAGTTTCAGGCGGCTGGTCGTCATCCACTCGGCTACGTCTTTCATCCCTTCGAGAAGGTTGGCTCTGGCGGCGGCGGGGTCATTGTTCAGGGAGAGGATCAGCTGGGTGTCGTCAGCGTAGGAGATGATGTTGAGGTTGCGTTGTCGTGCGATGGCCGCGAGGGGGCTCATGTAGACGTTGAAGAGGGTGGGGCTCAGCGACGATCCTTGAGGGACGCCGCAGATGACTTCGGTGGCCTCTGACTTGTACGGTGGTAGGCGGACTCTCTGTGTTCTACCAGCGAGGAAGGAGATGATCCATTCCAGAGCCTTCTCCTGGATTCCGATGTTGCTGAGGCGCTGTACTAGGGTGCGGTGGCAGACAGTGTCGAATGCCGCGGAGAGGTCTAGGAGGATGAGGGCCGCAGTTTCTCCGTTGTCGAGCAGGGCTCGGATGTCATCGGTGGCAGCGATGAGGGCGGTCTCGGTGCTGTGGTTGGCTCGGAAGCCAGACTGTGAGGGGTCGAGGGATCCATTCGTCTCGAGGAAGGCGGCCAGCTGTTTGTTGACGGTCTTCTCGATGACTTTGGCTGGGAACGGGAGGAGCGAGATGGGGCGGTAGTTCTTGTACGTTAGTGTGCATAGCTAATGTTAAGCCTCAGTGGTCTCAATGAATTGGGTTTGAAGTCATTCTGTGATGAATTGATGCCACTTAAAGTTTCTTAAAGTGAACATTGGAAGTAATTTCCTTAATATGTCCAAGGGCATTTTATTGGAGCAAAAATACGATCATTTCACCATTCACCAGGAACGCTTATTAATGTTTTAAAAAATTTTTTTTTTAGGGGTCTTCAAAAAAAATCTTTATTGATAGTTTAGCAAGCAACACAGCTGTGCGCCTACATCCACTTTGTGGCTGGCAGCTCACAATACGATCTTTGCGTCCTGTCACGGTGTATTGGCTTCCAAGCCGATGATTAACACAGCATACCGCCTACAACCACATCGGGCTGGCCACGTACAAAATCAGCGTTTTCTGTGTCAGCCTGATATCGTGCACCTTATCCACGCATCCCCCCCTCTCCCACATCGCTTTTATGTCCATCCTTCTCATTTCAGTATAACTTCAGTGCATCTTACAGGGAGAGAGGGCATAGCGCAACCTATGTTCTGAAGGCTTGTGGTAGACTCAGCTTTTTTATCAAACTTTCCAACTGAAATAACTGTTGACCTTGTGTAGCAATCATTAGCCAGTGTGTACACATCAACTGTGTAAACGTAGAGCAAACTCAACAGGGCACATTACCGTACATTCCTCGTACTTTCCTATCACGTTCTAGTCACCTTCGGGGGAACGTCTCCCATACGCACTTGCTTTCATCCATCACCCCTCCTCCCCCTAGTACAATTGCTGGTGTTAGTTCTGATCCATACTTCCCCAGGACAGTCCCCCTCTCACGTCACTTTCTATTCAGCATTTACTCATCGTCCCCTGACTGTTCAGCACAGCAGACCTGCAGGTATTCGCGCAGCGGGGCCCATATGTCTTTAGGTTTCGACTTCACAGGCAACTCTTCCACATATGTCTCAAGCTGGTCTCTGCAGAACACCATATCTTTCAGCCAACCCGATACCTTAGGAGAAAGTTTGTTGTCCCAAGTGAACAACACACGCCGTCTTGCCAATAGCAACGCCACCTGAATCAGTTTGTCCAGTGCACCTTTTGCTACAGACCCGTGCCCTAACAAGCACAGCGCTGGGACATTCTGCATCTCAATGCCTGTCATCTTTGCCACACTAGTGACCATTTCATCCCAGTATGTATGTACCCGGGAGCACTCCCAAGCTAGGTGTATGAATCCCGCATTTTCGACTCCACATCTCCTGCATTTCCCCTCTTCTCTCAATCCTATTTTCCACAGCTTGTGCGGAGTGTGGTACACCTGATGAAGGTATTTTAAATGAATGATCCTCAAATTACTGTTGGGGGTCAAATTCCCTGTCATCGCGCAGACCAGTTCCCACTCTGCTTCCGTTAGCGGGGGGTCCAACACATCATTCCAACGCGTCAGACTCCCATCCGCTGCGCGTGGGGTGTCCACCTGAACCGCTTTATACAATTTGGTTATCATTTTCTTTTTCGTGGGGGCAGTTATGACCAATTGCAGCGCGAGTGATTGCGCCGGTTCTGCCGGAAAATCAGGGTAGTGTGCTCTGACGGCCTGTCTCAACCTATGACACGTAAACTTGAACAACAATGTCGGGTTCTCGATGTATGTTAGATCGTCTCCCGACATATACGTCCCCTCAGTATAAAGGTCCCCCATGGTAGCTATTCCTACATCTCGTAAGGATTTAATCGACCCCTTATCTTGCGCCACCGATAGTGCAGCGTGCCCCTGTATAGGTAAAGCGGGCGCATATAATGGAAGTTTGTGTGTCCTCCGCCCTATGGCTTGCCAGGCCGCTACCGTAATATCTATTGTGTTTATTTCTGTTTTAGGCGTATGTCTACGAGCATGTGTTAGTATGCCCTTCAGCGGTGTGGGATCTGCATCCCCCTGCTCCACTGCCACGTGTGGTGTGAATGCATGGGGTTTAAACCAGTAATATGCGTATTGTGCTTGGCAGCATAGATAATACAGATATATATCCGGCGCCTTGAATCCTCCCTTATCATATGGAAGCGCCAGTGTGCGCCAACTTATACGTGGCTGTTTCGCGCCCCACACCAGTCGAAGGAGTTGCGTTTGGATTGTCTTAAAAAAATGCGTCGTCAAAGGGACCGGTACGTTACAAAACAGGTACAGTAACTTAGGCAAAATCACCATCTTAATGACAGCAATCCTGTCTGCTAGCGATAATGGCAAACCCATCCACCTGTCCACCTGTGTAGTAATCACATTGTATGCTGCTCCCTAATTTTCAGTGATCACCACTTCTGGATCCCTGTGTACCCACACTCCCAAGTATTTCACCGGGTCCGCGGACCATATAAGGGGGTATTCCATCACAGGGGATGTGGTAGCAGTAATCAACGGAATAACCACTGATTTTTGCCAATTAATACTCAGTCCGAAATATAGTCCAAACTTTATGTATTCTCTCAATAGTGGCGATAGGTACACTGCCGGTTCACGCACATACAGGACCATATTGTCAGCGTATAACGATATCCCTACTGGTCTGTTATCAAACTGCAACGCCGCAGCACTGTGTAACTGTCGCACCTTACACGCTAGAGGTACTAGGGCGATAGCAAATAATAACTGGGAGAGCGGGCACCCCTGTCGTGTGCCTCTTCCAATTTGTAGTGGCTCAGACGTGTCTCCCCCGATGCGAACCCGTGCCGTAGGTTCCGCGTAGAGCAATTGTACCCACCGGACGAACATAACGGGGAAGCCCATGCTATGCAGTACATGTATCATGTAGCCCCACTCCACTGAATCAAACTCCTTTGCGGCGTCCAACAGCACGGCGACTGCTTGGAGTTCAGGGTTTAGCACGTGTAGCATGGCAAACATGGTGCGTAAGTTCAGAGACGTGAACCGATCTGGTATAAAGCCCGCCTGATCCGGTAGGACCAGCAGGGGCATCAATGGCTGTAACCTGGTGGCTAGCATCTTCGCTAAGATTTTAGCATCTATGTTTATAAGCGATAAAGGGTGGTATGATTCACATTTCTCCGGTGGTTTGTTCTTTTTCAAAAATGTTATAATTAACGCCTGCCGAAGTGACGGAGGTAGTTGGCCCTCTTCATAAGCCTCAGCATACATTGCCAGTAGATGGGGTGCAAGGAGCTGGGCATGCGCTTTATAAAATTCTGCCATCAGCCCATCTGGTCCGGGCGCCTTCCCATTCGGGAGTGATTTAATAGCCGCCACTACCTCATCTTCATCAATTGGTAAACTGAAGTATGTCCTATGGGCATCGGACAGCCACGCGCATGCAACGTCCTCTAGATAGTCATTTAGAGCCTGACCTTCAGTGTCGCCCCTGGAGGTATAGAGTGTTTCGTAGAATCGCCTTAACGAATCTCCCACTTCCTTAGGAGTGTTGTGTTCCACCCCCTCATCATCTACTATACGATCTATAGGAGGCTGCATGGCTCGTTGCGTTAGCTGGGCCGCTAATGATCTGCTCGGTCGTCCACCTTCACCATATCTTCTAGCCATGTACCGTTTGGACAGGTATTTGATCTCTGAGTCTGCAAGTTCATTATATTCATCCATCAACTCTCGCATATCCATCAGCGTCTGCGCATCATGCTCAGCATCATACTGTGTTTCAAGCTCTCTCAATCTCCTCTCAAGCCCTTGTAATCTATTGCGTATATCTTTCGAAATCACATCAATTCTCGCATATCCATCAGCGTCTGCGCATCATGCTCAGCATCATACTGTGTTTCAAGCTCTCTCAATCTCCTCTCAAGCCCTTGTAATCTATTGCGTATATCTTTCGAAATCCCAGCCGGAGTGCCAATACACACCCCTCTAATCGTGGCTTTGAATGCCTCCCACAGCGTCCCCTCACTGTCCACTGATCCCACATTCTCTGCAAAATACATCTCAATGGCCTTCCTGATCCTGTCGGCTTACAAAGGGTCTAGTAGGGCCTCTGCGCGGAATCTCCACGTGAATGGTGGCCTCTGGTTTTGGGGGATGTTCATCGTTAACAGTACTGGGTTGTGATCGGAAAGCGTTCTGGGGAGAATAGTTACATCAGCCACCCAACAGTTTACTTCACCACTGACTAGCCAGTAATCTAATCTAGACCACCCGTTTGTCGCGGGTGTTACGTGCGTGCCAGCCAGCGTCTGTGAATGTCTCACACGGCATGCGTCCTGTAGCCCAAACTCTAACATACCATCTTTCACACACTTGGCAACTCTGCCCATTCTAACTCCTAATGGATTCGACTTGTCCAATGAGGGATCCAAATGTGTGTTCAAATCCCCACCCCATAATATCGCTGTATCTGGCCATGTCCGCAGTACTCTATACATATTCAAATAAGCAGGCGTGTCATCTACGACTGGACCATAAAAGTTTATGATTGTGACTTGGATATGGCCTAACTGCCCCAAAACCATTGCCCATCTGCCCTCCTTGTCAGTTGCTGATTCCAGTTTCTGAAACAACACCCCCTTTTTTACCAAAATTAGCACACCCCTTGCATATGAGGAGTAGGAAGACGCCAAACTGTACGCTGCCCATCTTTTCGCTACTCTAGCTTCTGTTACCCCCGTTAAGTGTGTCTCTTGAAGCAGCGCTATCGATGCATTCTGCCTGTCCAACTGCGCCAATACATGTCTTATTTTCCAAGGCGTGTTCAGGCCACGTAGATTCCACGATATTGCCTTATATACTGCGCCCCTCACGTTAGTGGTGCTATCCATCCTGGGTGATTCTTAGTCAAATACTTGTACAATATGCATTCCTCCCCTATTACCTGCCACATAGAAGAAGTACATTCAAGTGCCCCAACACTGCAAACTCTGTCAACTGCCCCCCCCTCCCTCCACCCACTTTAGCACACCCCAATCGCTAAAGACATGACCCCCTTCGAACAACCCATCAAACCGTAACTTAAAAACTGAGCAGTCCATTTAGGGATTACCCATTGGGGGTCGTAACCGCTTCCACCACTCCCAGATTATGTTAGGGAGGGGAGCCATCGAATCACAATTGCGCCCTCTTACCCCTGGCGTGGTAACCTCTTCGTGTGTGTCCCGGTCGCCCGCGCCCATAGAGCCCCCGCAGGCGCTCTCAGTCTCATATCGCCACTTGGTAAGTAATGTCTCACAATATACATACTACACCTTCAGTGCTGGTCACTAATCTATGTCCGAGGTGTCCGCTGCGTTAGTCTGTCTTTGATTCCGCAGCAGCGTCTTAGCATACTCCATAGCCTGCTTGGGCGACGCACATATTTTACCCTTTTCATACGTGCCTATCCGCAATCTCGCCGGGTACAGCATGGCATATGGGATTTGTTCCTTTTGCAGCATTTTTTTCACTGTTTGGTACTCTTTGCGGGCCGCTTGGACCGCAGGTGTGAAGTCCGGATAAAAAGACCGCACATTTCCCTGATGAGTGATGGATCCCTTCTGTCTGGAAATTCTCAGAACCGCGTCTCTATCGTGAAAATTCAACACCCGTGCTATTATTGGCCTCGAAGTCGCTCCCGGCGGAGGCCTCGCCGCCAGCGATCTGTGTGCACGTTCGATCACAAACAGGGGTGATAGCTCGTCTTTTCCGCATACCTCCAGCAACAGGGCCTCGACGTAGTCCTCCATTTTGCCCACATTCATGGACTCCGGCAGCCCCAAAATGCATATATTATTTCTTCGGGAGCACGCTTCACTCTCCTCGCTCCTTGCCTGTATCACCTCCAGCAGTTTGGCGAATTCATTGGTCTTGTCCGCGACCTGTTGCAGGCCATCCTCCGCATCCGATATTCGCTGCTCCGCCTCATACAATCTCGCTGCGTGCTTGTCCAACTTCGACGAGAAGTGATCCATTCTTCCTGTGAGCACTTCTATCTTACCGTCGATAGGCTGTAAGCTCTGCTGTATCGCCACCAGCGTTTTTACAATATCGTCGGTCTGTGTTGCAGCTTCTCCACGCTCCATGTCCGGCGCCGAGTCGCGCTGCTGGCGCCCCCCTTTGCGCAGTTCAAAATTCAGTTTTGGCGGTGTTTTGCCCGGTTTCCCCATTGTCACAAGCCAGAGGTCACACGCACTCAGATACGCGACAGCAGGACCACCCCTCCGCGTATTCTCGCCGCTGGGGACCGTTGCCTTTATAGTCTCGTGCTTTTCGGCGGGGACTCCCCACAACAGTGTCTCTAATACCCCTGCACACACCGGTCTGTAGTTTCAGTGGGGGATGAGTATTGGCGCCTTTCGTGCTCTCCGCCGTGGTCTTCTCTCGCGGTTTCAAGTACTCCTCGGTGTCGCCAACTCCAAGCTGCGTGTGCCTAGCAGCCTCGACGCTGATACCCTGCTGTACACAAGATTGGGCCCTGCGATTCCCTTGGGTGACTGCCCACTGTGCCCGTCGTCGTCCCTCCTCTGCTACGATCCAGAGCTCCCACCATTAATGAAGTCTCAGTCCCCCCGCGCGCCAGCGGTCCGCAACCTGTCCCCTCGTGCTCACGGTAGCTTGGGCTACGGCCCGCAGCACTCCCTGCTGGAATGAAGGGGGGAAAACTCTCCGTTCTATTCGTACTCAGCTTCACTCAGGGGGGTCGGAGCGTGGACCCAGCGCCTTTCACTCTTTAGCGCAGTAGCCTCCCCGAGGGACTCCGCGCTGTGGTGTGGCCCACCGACAGTCTTAGCGCCGGGGCCTCGCGTGGATCAGCAGCCGTCTGTGCAAAAGCGCCGCCGCCGGTAAGCCCCGCCTCCCTCTTTTCGATTTTTTTTTTCTCCACCGCGACTCCACGCACCTCCCTCCAGTACGATATCAGGGGCCCATGTGTCCCAGGGTCATTCCGCTTTGATTTCCTCCGGAAACACCCGTACTCAGCAGCTTTCTCTCTCCCTGGAGTCCGTTGCCCGCCTCAAGTCGCCATTTTCCGCCGGGTCAGTGTAGCTGTTGCGCAGATCAGTTCACCGCCGTGTTGTCCCTTTGAGCAACCCAGTAGGGCGGCTCGGCAGCAACAGGAACGCAATTAGTCAATTTCGCTCTAAGTTTTCCCACTTTTTGGGTAATTTGGCAAGGATATTAGCAAGTGTCCCTCGATGGCTGGCGGAGCTGCACTACAGTGCGGCCATTTTCGCCGAGCTCCAAGCCACGCCCCCAACGCTTATTAATGTTAAGGGGCAGCAACACACACGTTTTGCTTGGTGTTATTAAAACTCCTTGATTGAAAATAGTGCAGTGTTTGTTGAAAATACTTTTTATCGCTGCTCTTGGAAAACGGATTTGTGGTGGCGTTATTAGGTGACAATAATGTGGCTGCATGTTTATGCAGATACCTTTAGTTGAGTTGTTCTAACATAATAGCAACCCAGTACCGATGTACAATATCATTAATGTCCTCAGATGACTGGGGGACCCGCTGGCTTTTGAACCTGTGACCTTGAGGTCAAACACAGGTCCTTCCAGGGGATGCATTGGTCCACTGAGTCACCAGGCCCGGCTTAATGTTTGCTTGTGTGTCATTCAGTGCAATTGACACACAGGTTGGTAAGGGTTACTTTCTAGGGGGCTACAAGGGTTGACCTTGACCGAGGCGAACCACCTTGGCTCGGTAATCATGCGCAACACACTGTGATTCTGGGCAATTCACTTATTCTTCCCGCCTGGTGGGCGAAGTATCGAGGCAATGAACAGCAGAGGGTCACTGTCATATACTGTAGGAAGGTGGCTACCTGACTATGGTTACCCCAGATTTTTTGCCTGTGTTTAGCTGTTTTTTTTGACTTAGTTGACCTGGTTCCCTGCTAATCAGGGCCCCAGGCCATCTGCTCTCTCTGTAAAATGGATTCCATGTACCCTGGGTACATACCAATTGGAAATGGACTCCTTGTCAGCCCCTGTAGAATGCACTATAGGTGCACAGGGCACAGGAGCCACTAAGGCCTACCAGGGGCTGCAGCATATCTTTTGCCACCCCTGGCTGGTTCTTAAATTGACACAACTGGCTGATCACTCAGCTGGGGTAAGGTGGTGTACACACCCCTTGCTTAGATATAGTATACCTATGTCTAAACCTATATCTGGACACATGTAAACCTGTGAGCCACTCCTATAGACAGGCCTCACCAATCCTGGAGGCTGGGTGCTTGGTTTTTATGTGAGATGGAGCTCTAGCATGAGCTGAGCCTGTCTGCAGCCGTCGGGAACAAATCCCTAAGCTGTTTCAGGATAATGCCATACCATATACTATTAAGTGCCTTATAATCCTCGCGGTTATTTAGCAACTCTGGTTTGGCTTTATCAAAACATGTCGTGTAAGGTGTCATACGCTTTGGAATACCATCCCCTCGCCAGTTCTGGCGACGGGGATGGCATTCCACCCCTCTAGAGGGGTAAGACATGTTACTTCACTTTAATGCGGTTGATTTCTCCAAAGGCCTTAAGATCCACAAAATGGATGCCTCTGCCACAGACAAATGTCTGGACCCCTGGAGCTGACCGAAACCCAGTCAAGGGGGTCCTGGACAAAGGGTTTCCTGTCACAGGAGGGTGTCACCGCCCTCCAGACAGGAGATAGTGTATTGTAGCAGGGAGGTTTGAAAGAAACCAGACACTGCCTGGGGCGCACAAGGCTGCCCCTTGCATAATCCGGCCAAACCGGTTCTGGGGCACTCCAGCCCTCGTGCCAGGGCGGCCTGGATCAAAGGAAGGGGGTGTATCCACCCACTTCCTGGGTCCCACCCATAGGAGGGGACCTAGCAGGTAATCACGCCCACCAGATTCGAATAAGAGTGGGAGCAGTGCCAATGCACATCAGATTTCCTGGAAGAAACATTTGAAACGATATTCTGGACCCTTCGCCCTCCATCTCAACGTGGAAGCCCGAAGAATCTCCCTTGTGGTCAAGGAGTGACCACCCTGCAGCAGCAGGCACCATCCAGCCCTCGACGTCTACTTAGTTGCAGTTCCCGCCGGAACTCGAGCGACTGAGATCGACGAGATCAAGCCTGCCCAGCTTCTAACAGCCCGATCCACAGTCCCTGCAAAGCTGAGACCCGTGGAGGCGACCGGAAGCGTGGGGCACGCCATCTTGAAGTGACCACGAGACGCTGACCGTGCAGCCCACGAGTGACCCTCGAAGCTGTACACCGGGGTTTGAGAAGCCCCCACCCTGAGCTACTCCTGAGCCGAAGTTCAGCCCTCCACACTCGACGAGTGCTGCGTGGGGCCCTTTGGCACGATTTGGCTCAACGCGTTGGCCCGGTCACTTGCCAGCTGGCTTGTGGTCCCTGTGCCGACGAACTACAAAAGAAGACTCGTGATTCTGGTTGCTCCAGATCCACACCAGCTCCCCTGAAAGGGAGCCCCGACTCTGACCTTCCTGGTCCGAGTAAGACGCCATCTTCCAATCCCGCGTGGATTGCTCTTACCAAGGCTTGTTTGCTCCAAACCGGAAGCCGACTGCACCGACGGTGAGAGCCTGCGTGGGACAGATCGTGACCTGCTCCTGGACGTCGCAGATGCCCCAGAGCCCACGTGACAGCGAAGAGAAGCGCCTCGACGACCACCTGATTGCGCCCGACATTGCCTGGTTCCGTCCTGGTTCCACCCTGGTCACTGCTGAGTGACCCAGACTCTGTCCCCTCTGCTTTCAGGTACTCTACAACTTGAGTCCACCCTTGGACTCCACCGGACACTTCGTCTTCACCCTGCCTGCAGCCCTTTCAGCTTCAAGCACCAAGAGCCTGCGTGTCAAAACCCGACGCCACTTCGACCCTGTGCACCCACTTCCTGTGGGTGAGGTAACTTTGCTCCGCCGGTGTTCCCACACTGGTGCACACCTCTAGGGTCTGTGTGTTAAGTTTTGTTCCTCTAGGTTCAGCGGAAGTGTCCTTAAACTTTAACTATTTGACTTTTACGCACCATTGGTTAACATTGGTGCATGCGTGCGCTTTCCGCACATCTCCCGAATCCCGAGGGCCATTCCCGACTTCAGCATTGCTTGTCCTGACTGCTCCCAGCGATTCCCTAGGCCCTAGGCCTAACCACTGTTCGAGTGGCCTCTCTTATACCACTTGTTTAGTATATGGTTTGAGTGGCCCCCTGCCCTCATCCATAATTGTGCAACTTTGTATGTTTAAACAGTGCTTTTGATTTAACGCTTGTGCCCCTTTATTCATAAAGAATACTGGGGATTGTTTTTAGTAATAAACACATATATTTTTATAATATATACTTGTGTGGTGTCCTTTCATTTGGTATTACAGGATTGTATGTGGTAAAACAGCTCGCTTAACACGACCTCTTAAGTTAAGCCTTTAGGCTGCTTAGTCCATGCTACCACTAGGATAGCTTGTCTAATAAGGTTGACTTACAACCAGACACCATAAGGGGATTGTTTGGTCAGGTAGTAGGTGGTTCCAGAATTGGAAACATCCCCTACCAGGCCAACTTCTCACATTGGTGAGCAGCGGTGCGGATTTGAGCTTGCTGTTGTTTTACCATTGCAATCTTTATATCAAATTGAAAGATCACATCAAGTACCTCTAGGTACATATAAAATCAAAAGCTTAGCATATTAAGTTCTACTGAACTTAGTAGTTGTAGGTTGAAGGGAGTAGCACACCCCTGACTACAACTCACTAGCAAGGTCCAGTAGGAAAACACTTAGTGTAGGTAAGTGCACCACTTACACCTCACTAGTAACCATGTCCGACACAGGAAAGGCCTCAGGGTCTAGTCCTGTGACAGTTGACCCTACCCAGGCAACTTCTGGATATGACAAACTAACCCGCAGAGACTTGATTGTCTTGTGCAAAGCAAGAGGGTTAAAAAGGGGCAGAAGCCCCACCTGCCTAATCCTGGTAGAACTCCTAGAACAGGATGACTTAGAGAAGGCAAAAGCAGCTTCCCTAGATACAGGAACTGAAGGGAACCCCCCTGCAGTTGATCCCCCTGAAGAGGAGGATGATGATGACTTGGATGAGGACTCAGAGGTTGAGGACTTAGAAGTACAGGATCAGGGTAGCCAGGTTCCAGTTGGTAGGCTTAGCCAGGCCAACTTGGACCTACTGGGGAATGGAGAGGGCCAGCACCTCCCCAGAACCCAACATGTGATTCTCCCAGGCAACAGAAGAGTGAGATCTCCCTCAGGGGACTCTCATCTTTCTAGTGCCTCCAGAGAATCAGAGAGAGGCATGAGTGCTTCTCAGAAAGCTGAGCATAGGGCTAGAATGAGGGCTGTCAGACTCCAGATAGAGAGAGAGGAGGTAGCCCTGAGTCAAGCTAAGCTTACCTTAGCTCAAGCTAAACTTGCCTTGGCAAGAGAGCAGAAATTGTGTGGCTTAGATGCCACTGGTGGCAGCAATATTCCTAAAGAGAAACCCAGGTCCTATGATAGTAGAAACCTGACCAAGATTGTGCCCCCCTACAAGGAAGGGGATGACATCCACAAATGGATGACTGCTCTTGAGAGAGCCTGCATGGTACAGCAGGTTCCTGAGGAACAGTGGGCAGCAATCTTATGGTACTCCTTTTCAGAGAAAGGGAGAGATAAGCTCCTCACTGTTAGACATGAGGATGCAAACAATTACAAAGTCCTGAAGAGTGTTCTGATAGATGGGTTTGGCTTAACCACTGAACAGTACAGGTTGAAGTTCAGAGACACCCAGAAGACACAGACTCAGGACTGGACTGATTTTGTTGATTGTGCAACTAAGGCTCTGGAGGGTTGGCTACATGGCAGCAGAGTACATGACTTTACAGGATTGTATAATTTGATTATGAGGGAGCAGATCCTAAGTAATTGTCAGAACCAGCTCTTACACCAGCACCTGGTAGACTCTGATCTGACCTCTCCCCAAGAATTGGGAAAGAAGGCAGACAAATGGGTCAGAACCAGGATTAGGCCTAAGAATCAGGACAGTAACCAGAAGAAGGAGTCTACCAAGCCTCAAGATAAGGGTGGGGATAAAAGTAAAGAAAAGACTTCCCCAGGGCCCCAAAACTCCAAGGATGGGGGTGGGTCCCAAGACACTTCTTCAACTGAGAAAAAACCCTATTGTTATCCCTGTAAACAGGTGGGGCATTACAAAACAGACAGCTGTTGTCCCAAGAATAACAATAAAGAAAATATACCTCCAAAGCCAGCTTCAACACCTCCTGTTACTGTCAGCAGTAATCCCCCAGGAAGTGGAAGCACACCCAGGAATCTGGGTGGGTTTACTTTTGGAAATCAGGTGGACCCTGGCCTATCCAGGTCCCCATCACCCAATGATCTTGTTTATGAGGCTGGCATGGGGTTTGCCAACTTCTCTGCTTGCCCAAATACTTTGAGCAAGTATAGACAAGAACCCATCATCAATGGTTTAAGAGTTGAAGCTTTTAGAGACACAGGGGCTAGCATCACCATGGTGGCTGATGGCATAGTCCCCTCTAAGCAACTTTTACCTGGTGCCACATACCAGGTAATAAACATTGATGGCATCCAAACAAATCATCCCATGGCAGTAGTAAGTCTCAGCTGGGGAGGTGTCACTGGCCCAAAGAGAGTGGCAGTGTCCCCAAACTTGCCTGTAGACTGTCTACTGGGTAATGATTTAGAAATCTCAGCCTGGGCTGGGGTTGAACAGGAAATCCATTCTAGAATGGTAAATTCCAATGGAAAGGTTAGTGGGGCTGTAATGGCTACAGCCCCAATTCAAGATGTCCTTCCTGAAAAGGTTGGTAGGGCGGAGATACTCCCTGCCCCATCTTTAGCAAAAGCTCTTCCTGAACAGAATAGCAAAGCTGTTATGATAACAGCAGAAACCCAAACTGAGTCTCCTCCTGAAAAGGTTGGTGGGGCTGTGATGGCCACAGCCCAAACTCAAACTGACATGTGTGTTGTGAAACCTGAAATGATGGACAACTCCACACAAACTGAGAGCATGGAGGAGGAAGAGAAATCTCCCCCTCACCAGACTTTAGGACAGGATCAGCCTCCTCAGGGAACTGATCTTACCCCTGATGAAGGAGCTGCCCCAGAGGTGGTTGGGCCTAGCCTGACAGAACCTCTGATGTCAGTGGACCCTTCTCAGGTGGGACCCAGTCTGGAGCAGGTAACCTGCCCCTCTCTCCCTTGCCTTAGCCAGCCCAGGGCTGCAGAGGACAAGAAGGACAGTGAGACCCAGAGGGCCCCCTGTCAAATAAAGCACCCCCATCAAAAGATTAGGTGCACCAAAACTAGTAGCCCTAGTAAGGTGAAAACTTTAAAAACTCCTGAGGGAGCCCCCTTAAAAACAGTTAGGGACCTCCCCCAGATGGATTCTGTTGGGCACAGCCAAACCTGGGACCCAAAGGGCCCAAACCTGAACTGTCCCTCCAGCAAGCCAAACAGAGGGACCCAGCCTCCAGCTTTAGGTAGCCAGAGGTTGACCCTGAGAGCACAGTGCAACTCAGTTAAAGAAAGAAAGGCACACATGGTGGAAGATAATTGGAGGAAGCTAAGCCCTAAATTAGTAGAGCCTCACTTCAATACTCCATATCCAAACCAGCCTTTAACTTTGCATAAACACACCCAAGGTAGTGATTCCCTATGGTGGAGACCCTCTAATACCCAAAGGGTGAGGGACTGCTTAGTGGACCATGAGACAGGGGGTACCCATGCTAGTGCAGGTACTTCCTTATATGGCCACTCAGGCAATATAGGCTTACCTGGCCAAGGATAGCCTTATCTCCTTTCGTTTGGGGGGGGGTTATGTAGGAAGGTGGCTACCTGACTATGGTTACCCCAGATTTTTTGCCTGTGTTTAGCTGTTTTTTTTGACTTAGTTGACCTGGTTCCCTGCTAATCAGGGCCCCAGGCCATCTGCTCTCTCTGTAAAATGGATTCCATGTACCCTAGGTACATACCAATTGGAAATGGACTCCTTGTCAGCCCCTGTAGAATGCACTATAGGTGCACAGGGCACAGGAGCCACTAAGGCCTACCAGGGGCTGCAGCATATCTTTTGCCACCCCTGGCTGGTTCTTAAATTGACACAACTGGCTGATCACTCAGCTGGGGTAAGGTGGTGTACACACCCCTTGCTTAGATATAGTATACCTATGTCTAAACCTATATCTGGACACATGTAAACCTGTGAGCCACTCCTATAGACAGGCCTCACCAATCCTGGAGGCTGGGTGCTTGGTTTTTATGTGAGATGGAGCTCTAGCATGAGCTGAGCCTGTCTGCAGCCGTCGGGAACAAATCCCTAAGCTGTTTCAGGATAATGCCATACCATATACTATTAAGTGCCTTATAATCCTCGCGGTTATTTAGCAACTCTGGTTTGGCTTTATCAAAACATGTCGTGTAAGGTGTCATACGCTTTGGAATACCATCCCCTCGCCAGTTCTGGCGACGGGGATGGCATTCCACCCCTCTAGAGGGGTAAGACATGTTACTTCACTTTAATGCGGTTGATTTCTCCAAAGGCCTTAAGATCCACAAAATGGATGCCTCTGCCACAGACAAATGTCTGGACCCCTGGAGCTGACCGAAACCCAGTCAAGGGGGTCCTGGACAAAGGGTTTCCTGTCACAGGAGGGTGTCACCGCCCTCCAGACAGGAGATAGTGTATTGTAGCAGGGAGGTTTGAAAGAAACCAGACACTGCCTGGGGCGCACAAGGCTGCCCCTTGCATAATCCGGCCAAACCGGTTCTGGGGCACTCCAGCCCTCGTGCCAGGGCGGCCTGGATCAAAGGAAGGGGGTGTATCCACCCACTTCCTGGGTCCCACCCATAGGAGGGGACCTAGCAGGTAATCACGCCCACCAGATTCGAATAAGAGTGGGAGCAGTGCCAATGCACATCAGATTTCCTGGAAGAAACATTTGAAACGATATTCTGGACCCTTCGCCCTCCATCTCAACGTGGAAGCCCGAAGAATCTCCCTTGTGGTCAAGGAGTGACCACCCTGCAGCAGCAGGCACCATCCAGCCCTCGACGTCTACTTAGTTGCAGTTCCCGCCGGAACTCGAGCGACTGAGATCGACGAGATCAAGCCTGCCCAGCTTCTAACAGCCCGATCCACAGTCCCTGCAAAGCTGAGACCCGTGGAGGCGACCGGAAGCGTGGGGCACGCCATCTTGAAGTGACCACGAGACGCTGACCGTGCAGCCCACGAGTGACCCTCGAAGCTGTACACCGGGGTTTGAGAAGCCCCCACCCTGAGCTACTCCTGAGCCGAAGTTCAGCCCTCCACACTCGACGAGTGCTGCGTGGGGCCCTTTGGCACGATTTGGCTCAACGCGTTGGCCTGGTCACTTGCCAGCTGGCTTGTGGTCCCTGTGCCGACGAACTACAAAAGAAGACTCGTGATTCTGGTTGCTCCAGATCCACACCAGCTCCCCTGAAAGGGAGCCCCGACTCTGACCTTCCTGGTCCGAGTAAGACGCCATCTTCCAATCCCGCGTGGATTGCTCTTACCAAGGCTTGTTTGCTCCAAACCGGAAGCCGACTGCACCGACGGTGAGAGCCTGCGTGGGACAGATCGTGACCTGCTCCTGGACGTCGCAGATGCCCCAGAGCCCACGTGACAGCGAAGAGAAGCGCCTCGACGACCACCTGATTGCGCCCGACATTGCCTGGTTCCGTCCTGGTTCCACCCTGGTCACTGCTGAGTGACCCAGACTCTGTCCCCTCTGCTTTCAGGTACTCTACAACTTGAGTCCACCCTTGGACTCCACCGGACACTTCGTCTTCACCCTGCCTGCAGCCCTTTCAGCTTCAAGCACCAAGAGCCTGCGTGTCAAAACCCGACGCCACTTCGACCCTGTGCACCCACTTCCTGTGGGTGAGGTAACTTTGCTCCGCCGGTGTTCCCACACTGGTGCACACCTCTAGGGTCTGTGTGTTAAGTTTTGTTCCTCTAGGTTCAGCGGAAGTGTCCTTAAACTTTAACTATTTGACTTTTACGCACCATTGGTTAACATTGGTGCATGCGTGCGCTTTCCGCACATCTCCCGAATCCCGAGGGCCATTCCCGACTTCAGCATTGCTTGTCCTGACTGCTCCCAGCGATTCCCTAGGCCCTAGGCCTAACCACTGTTCGAGTGGCCTCTCTTATACCACTTGTTTAGTATATGGTTTGAGTGGCCCCCTGCCCTCATCCATAATTGTGCAACTTTGTATGTTTAAACAGTGCTTTTGATTTAACGCTTGTGCCCCTTTATTCATAAAGAATACTGGGGATTGTTTTTAGTAATAAACACATATATTTTTATAATATATACTTGTGTGGTGTCCTTTCATTTGGTATTACAGGATTGTATGTGGTAAAACAGCTCGCTTAACACGACCTCTTAAGTTAAGCCTTTAGGCTGCTTAGTCCATGCTACCACTAGGATAGCTTGTCTAATAAGGTTGACTTACAACCAGACACCATAAGGGGATTGTTTGGTCAGGTAGTAGGTGGTTCCAGAATTGGAAACATCCCCTACCAGGCCAACTTCTCACATATACCTTGTGCGCCATATAATGACTTAGTTTTCTTTTGCTCTTTAGGTTTTGAGCATGAGTAGGTCTTCTTTCGCTGGCTTTTTTCACCAAGACAGCGCAAGAAAAAGGCACATACATACATTGAGTTTATTCTACTTTAGTCTCAATTGAGCGAGGTGAGCTAAAATGAAAGAAAATGTCCCTTGTTTACCAGGAGGGAACTGAAAGGTTCAGTCATATTTTATTTTCTTCACAATCACTGGTTTGGCTATGGATACGTACACGTGTAACAGTTTTCCAAACCCTTGTTTTCACTCCCAATACCAGATGGGGCACTTACATTAAAGGGCTGGCAGGCCAGCAGATTACTCCCAACACCGGTTGGAGCTCTGACATTAAATGGCTAGCAGGCCAGCAGATTACTCCCAACAACTCTCTACTCTATACATAATTGCAACTTCAAGTGGTACACCGCCAAACACTAACTGCTTGTTTTCTTTTCTTTCTTGCTGGTGAGAGGTGCTCTACGCTAATATGGTGGTAACATAATCTCTGGACGGAATCTAACAGGACCTTCAGGGTGACCAACATATCAGTACCGGCACACCTGGGTGGAGGAGTCCAGGTTCTGTGTGGTAGCAGTTTAACAGTGGGTGTATGTAATGCCATGGAATAGGCCATACCATATGGGGAGTCATTCTGGGGGGCCCGGTGAACGGAGCATGCTCAGCTTGGTGTTGGGATTTACCATGGAGGTAGCAGGTACCAGTACTATTAGCACGTCATCTGCACTTTCTTTATGGTTTTAGCAGTCAAGGGCATTACCTATACCGCAGCAGTGATGGTGCAGCTTTGCTGTATTTCATTGGTGGGAGATGTGCGAGGCTAGGTGCTCTGTCCAGCAGGCCTCATTAGTTTTATTCTGTACCAATTGCAAGCTAAGAGCAGGTATTGCTACATTGGATGGAAAACTCAATACATTGGTCAAGTGTGGTTCAGGTCAATTTCGCACACAGTGGTGTAATGTATATATCAATGGCGGGTACTTTGCAACACCTGGAAGGTGTCACTTGTTTAGCAGGCATTGTTATCACGGTACATTGCCTTGTAGCAGGATGCACTAGCCATAAAGTGGCCAACTATAACAGTTTGGGGGGGACCTCCATAGTTATGTGCAGGAGTCTCCAATGATCAGGTTTCCTGGTAGCGTGCACAAATTTCGTCAAACATAAGTGCCGGTCCATGTCAATAACTTACTCACAGTACTGGGGACCGGGCAGATAATTCACGAATGGATCCTAGGGGAAAGGCTGTGAAATAGTATGATTTTCCTTTGCCACTTAGGGACTGTGGTGACTCTTGGGGAGGTGGCCTGTATTCAGGTACCCCGGAGGGCTGGTGCGCTATGCGGTGACCTGGATTCCAAGAATGTTGTGCTGTGGCATAGTATATTTTCCATTACAACTTAAGGACTGTGGTGCCCTGGTTTTCAAGTGGAAGGTTACCTGGGTTCGCAGTGCCCTGGATTTCACATGGGAATGCTGATGGCGGGGCTTTCCTTGTAAACAGTGAGGGCAGGTACACAAATTTTGTCTGCTCCCCTCCTACCTTATGGTGGAGGAGTTGGATAGGTGGTGCAGATTTATTTCTCGCCAAACTCCCTTTAAGGCAGGGCGGACTAATCGCGGGTCTTGCAACTATGTGCCAATAATGGTCTTGGGAAAGGCTGTGGCAAGGCGGGGCCTGTCGGCACGCTGCACATAGCGGGCATCTCACGAAGTGTATTTTCAGACATGGACTGTATGTGTAGTTATCCCGCGTATGTTCCAGTAAATGCTGTGTATGAATGGGCAAAAGTGTCCGGGTAGGGCACTGAGGATGTTGTATTAATATGTGCAAGAGGTTCTGGAATAGAAAAGTGATGGCTCATTTGGATGACACTACGGGTGTCACCTTAATATGTGCAAGAGGTTCTGGAAATGGAAAAGTGATGGTTCACTTGGGTGACACTACAGAGGTCACATTAATATGTGTGGGAGGTTCTGGAAATAGGAAAAGTCATGGTTTATTTGGGTATTCAGCTCGTAGCCTGTGCATCAATTACTTCAGCGTTATAGGCTGGGGGACTCCCAATACAAGATGCACAAATAACAAACTAATCAAAACAATTCACTATTGGCTCATCTCTTTCTGATCAGGACTTCGGTGTGCTTCTGTAAAGATACGGTTCATCGGTAGGCAAAGAGCAGGTGTCATGGAGCGGTGTCAGGGAGGGGGAGGGCGAGTGCGCCAGGGAGCTTCTCACCCTCTGGCGGAGCGCTGACAGTTTACAATAAAGGGGGATGCACAACAATGGAGGTGCAGACATTCGATGGACCCCTGGAAGGGGTAGATTCCATGAGTGCAGTGGGTAGGCGGGGAGGAGGGACTGGCCTGCCGTTAGTCCTGGACTCTACTGCCCTAACCCACCATGTATGGACTGAGTAAAATCTTGGGGAGGATGCCCGTGTTCAGGTGGGGCCAGTGCGGTATGCGGTGCCCTGGATGTCAAGTAATATAACTGTTGTCTGTAGCGCATTGGGGCCTGCCGGCGCAATGTGCACAGCCGAATGATGTACGGCCAAGTTCTTGTGTACGGCCGAATTAAAAGTTAAAGTGTAAGTTCAAAATGTACGGCCAAGTTGTGCTCGTGTACGGCCAAAATAAATGTTAAAGTGTAATGTCGTACCTGATTTCCTTACTGCCGTTGACATGTTGATGCAGATAAAGTGTGATGCTGTGAATAGTTCTTATATATCCAGGAAGGATACTTTTATTTGGTAATGGACAATGATGATTTACTTGGATTGATGTGAATAAAAAGGCTACGCCGTAGACAACATATCCTGATTCCGAGAGTTCTTGGGCGTAGCGGGCAGTAAATGGAAGGAATTTGGGGAGGAGCGAATGTCCCGTTGTGCGCATACTATAACACATACAGACCACAGACACACCAGGGACCAACACACACAGATATCTGTGTTTGTTGTAGGAAAAACCACCAAATAAAATGCCGCTGAATTTCCATTTTTGTGCCGCTAAATTTGCAAATCCATGCCGCTATATCCTGGGGGGTCTGTATAAGGAGTGAGAAGGTAGCTTCGAGGGAGGAGAGAGGGTGAGACTCAGGAGGACCCAGAGCAGGGGGGTCAGAAGAGGAGGAGGGGGGGGCAGGGGCATTCCATTCATTCATTCCGCTCGTTTGTTTCACCCGCAGACAATATGCAAATGAGGCCCCTTTTGTCGGCGTCTCAGCAGTCTGAGACGCTGAAGTGAGACAAGACCTGGCCGCGAACAGCGTTTCCCCATAGGATAACGTTGTGCGCGCGGCCAGGTCTTGTCTCCACAGCATCGCAGGGCAGACAGGATCGCTTCGCACGCCTCTCTGGAATGCAAGGGGAGTCTGCAGAGGGGCGCGCGGCGCTGTTCACGAACAAGCTGGCTGCCTCTTCTCTCACCCGCCCTCCCACCTTCGAGTGGTGTTTTCACTCACTGTTCCTTTCTCGACACTTGTGAAACCAGAGTGAAAGCATTCAAGATGCCGATTCACATTCCCAATATAGGAAACGTTGCCCATGGAAGCTTTATTCCTCTACCTAGAAGCAAGGCTGAGCCCCAAATTCATGCTACTTCACATAACATTAGGCTGTGGCATCAATAGGTCTGAAACTAGCTTTAATTAAAATCGGCATGGCCGTGGCAAAACGAAACCGGGCCAGGGCTTGGCAGACAGCACGTTATTGTGGTACGTGGTCAGAAAATGAGAGCTGGGTCCCCAAAGGGCCAGGGATACCAGAGGTGCCTTAAGATTTGTCGAGATGTTTGTCCAGCTAATGGATGGCAGATGTTTAAAGGCCCCATTTTAACACCATCGGCCTTGTCAAAAAGCTTTGCCTTTATAAAACCTTTGTGAAAGTTGTTTTATATGTGCAATTTTGGGTGAAATTTTTGATGACTAATGATTTTTATTACTTATTCCAATCATAACTGATGATTTAACCTTACATTTGAAATGAATTTGCTGAAATACTTTGAAGTGTGTTTATTAATGTGATTTACTTGTGCCACATAATTGAAGTACTATTTTAATAAAATGGTCCGGTTCAGATAACTTTGCAGACTACAGAATACTTGGACGTAACCACAGGGGACAGGAAGCCCAGAAGAACCATTACAAATTCCCTGGGCAACCGAAAAGCCAATTTAAAGAACCATGTGCCAACTATGCAAAAACTTATTTGGTCAAAAACAAACACTATAGTATTTTGAAATATAAAGAGCATGTATTCATTCCATATGATTTACTGTCAGAACCATACATTGATTTATGTAATCTTTCCCCTTTCTAATGTCTTTTTTTAACGTGGCTAATTTTGCACATCTATGTTTGCTATCTGTTGATCGATTATACACATGTACGGTTTTGTCGATTTGTTTCTTGCAGTTGGCATAGTCTATAAATTTGCTACCCGGTTGACATGGGGAAAGAGTACTTTTTAGGGCTCGGCGCTGCAGCCCTCTGTCTACAGCGCGCTGCCTTTCAGCACACCACAAACTTAAATATACTTAATGCACAGACCCCGTGGAATCCCCCCTGTGCTGGCAGGATCTGCCATTACTAATCACAGGCCTCGGAAACCGTCGGATTTAGCAGTGGCACAATAACAAACAGCTGCGCAACGAAGACACGACGGTCAAACCACTGCCATGCACACACAGACACCACCACTGCCATGCACACACAGACACCACCACTGCCATGCACACACAGACACCACCACTGCCATGCACACACAGACACCACCACTGCCATGCACACACAGACACCACCACTGCCATGCACACACACACACCACCACTGCCATGCACACACGCACACCACCACTGCCATGCACACACGCACACCACCACTGCCATGCACACACGCACACCACCACTGCCATGCACACACAGACACCACCACTGCCATGCACACACGCACACCACCACTGCCATGCACACACGCACACCACCACTGCCATGCACACACACACACACACCACCACTGCCATGCACACACAGACACCACCACTGCCATGCACACACAGACACCACCACTGCCATGCACACACAGACACCACCACTGCCATGCACACACAGACACCACCACTGCCATGCACACACGCACACCACCACTGCCATGCACACACGCACACCACCACTGCCATGCACACACAGACACCACCACTGCCATGCACACACAGACACCACCACTGCCATGCACACACGCACACCACCACTGCCATGCACACACAGACACCACCACTGCCATGCACACACAGACACCACCACTGCCATGCACACACAGACACCACCACTGCCATGCACACACAGACACCACCACTGCCATGCACACACAGACACCACCACTGCCATGCACACACACACACACCACCACTGCCATGCACACACAGACACCACCACTGCCATGCACACACAGACACCACCACTGCCATGCACACACAGACACCACCACTGCCATGCACACACGGACACCACCACTGCCATGCACACACAGACACCACCACTGCCATGCACACACAGACACCACCACTGCCATGCACACACAGACACCACCACTGCCATGCACACGCACACACCACCACTGCCATGCACACACAGACACCACCACTGCCATGCACACACAGACACCACCACTGCCATGCACACACAGACACCACCACTGCCATGCACACACGCACACCACCACTGCCATGCACACACGCACACCACCACTGCCATGCACACACAGACACCACCACTGCCATGCACACACGCACACCACCACTGCCATGCACACACGCACACCACCACTGCCATGCACACACAGACACCACCACTGCCATGCACACACAGACACCACCACTGCCATGCACACACAGACACCACCACTGCCATGCACACACAGACACCACCACTGCCATGCACACACACACACCACCACTGCCATGCACACACGGACACCACCACTGCCATGCAGACACGGACACCACCCGTGCTTAATTTGTAAAAAAAAAAATGCCAGGGCTTTCAGTTGTAAAAAATTAGGTGAAAGGGCACTCGTCAGAAGGCTACTGTAGTTTGCCATACACATTACGTGACTTTGAGCTATTGGCATTGTAAATGACAATTACTTTTATTTATGTTTTGGTTTTTAAAACATAAATAAAAGACCTTGTCATTTACAATGTCAAGACCTTAAACTCGCTTTCATTTACAATGCTAATAGCTCTAACTTTTGCAATGCCGAGACTGTTGCATTGTAAATGCTTGTTATAGCCTGCCCGGGGCCGGTATTGAATACCAGCCCCCCCCCGGGGCCCGAGGAGGAGCGGGGGTGGAGGGAGGGAGGGGGGGGGCGCTGCTCTCAGGGCGGTGCCGGATGGAGCTGGAGGCCTCCGCACCCTCTTGGTCTTGGTTTTAGTTTCAGTTTCATGGTGCGCGCCCGAGGCGGTCAGATGAGCACCGGATGTGACGCGTCTGAGGGAACACTGCTCTCGCCGCTGTTTCCTGCCGGGGGTGGTGACGGGGAGGAAGGCCCCCATGAGTGACGCACTCACCACTTCCGGTCCCCGGCTCGCCACACGTGACGTCTGTACTGCTTCCGGTCCCGGCAGCGTCCGCAACGCACGGGACAAAGGAGCCGCGTGGCGGCACTGTGAGTTATTCCCCATTCCCGCCCCGTCTCTCTGTAACTCCCCTCCGGTGCCCCCCCCCCTCCGGCGTGTCAGGGCTTTATACGAGTATGGGGGGGGTGGAACTGGGGGCCCCCTCTCCCGAAGGGCCTGGGGCCCTCGCAACCTCCGAGGGGCCGCAGCGTGTCCACAGACGCCGCGGCCTCAGCTGGCTCATGCGTGACACTCTCATGGCCTCACTGTACTTATGCGTGATATTCAGTGCCGAATGCGTGACACTCGAGTGACACCATCTCACGAATCAAGGAAACCAATCCGGTCCAAGGGGCGGAGACATGAGGCGTCACGAGGAGCTTTAGAGCCCCTTGAACTGCTGCAGAGCTCTGAAGTGAGAGGTCACATGGAGCCAACTCTGGTTTGTTTCTACAGCTGGGTGAGCTTTGAATGCAGGGAGTTGGATGCAGACAAGAGAAAACTACTATTCCCAGCATGCAAAGCGTTTAGAGCTCAAAAGGCAAAACCCACTTACATTTCACAAGGGGCAGAAGCTGAGGGCTGGACACTGCAGTCCTTGGTCTCAATGAGGTGACCCTGTGAGCCGCCCTCTAACACAAATGTTCTCTCATTTATAACTTCCAGTCTCCCACCCCCCCCCACCCCACCCCACCCCACCCCACACACAAGCTCCAGCAAGGCCTGGCCCAGATGCTGTTCAGTCTGCAGATTCACACTTCTTCCTTTTTTTTATTATTGTCTTTGTTATTACTGCATCAGTTCCCAGATATTTCCTCTCGTACTGGCCACTTACCCTGAGGATTGCCTGGCTGTTTTTATACTGACGACACCAGTATTTTACTTGATCTGGTCAATACAAAAATTGTAAAAAGCACAAAAAATCAGTATTTTTCCCCCTAATCAGTACATACTTTAAAAGCAATAATAAGCAGATAGTAGTATAGTTTGGAGTTAGCAAGTTAATGATCATTGGCTTAGAGTAAAGAAAGACAGAAAGGTCATCGTAAAAATGAATAAACCCTATAAAGACTGCTTTTTATAACTTTCGATGGCATGCTCGAGCCGTAAAACTATATAAACAAATGGCAGGCATTTCTTTTGAAATTGCGGCAACCCTACTTACGAGTAGGGCATACTGGAGGTGTCAGAGGGGTCTCAGCGCTGCTTGTTGTTTCCATTAAATGGTGCCGACGTCTGTCATGACGTAGGCAGGGGCAGAGGCTATTTATCGGTGAATTGGGGCAGCTGCAAGTCGACCAGCCGCAAGTTAGGCATCAGTCCGGTTCTTCACATATTTATTGACCTCAGTCAATGCTGCTGGTTAGCTGCTTCAGGGAGAGGCTGTCTTAGCCCTAGAGGAGAGGCGTCAGAGCTCTCACAATGTACCGCAGCCATGAGCGGCCGCTGCTTTAACAGTACTGCAACCTACAATCCGGCCTTACGGTGGCCTGGTGCGCTATACAAATGACGTGGCTTCAGCCAGGTAAAGTGCCTAGCTCGCTCCATCCCCAAGGCATTGCACCAAGCTGTTCTTAAAGCCTCCTCAGATGCGACCCGTCACTTGAGCTTCATTGTCCGGGAACTGCGAAGTTAACAACTCGACAACATCGAACGGCTCTATAGCTCGAATTGCGCTTAATGTGCTTATAGGAGTCATGTCTAACATTTCTTTGTAGACCGTTCATTTTTTAAATGTTTAAACTCGTAGTTTTTTAATCTCCCAACGGGAAAGCAGTCAGAGCACTCAAGTCGACTCCACTCGAGTCCCCCGCCGCTCGAGAATCCAACCTCACTTCCTTCCAAGACATGAGGTCACGCGCCAGCCAGAACACAACCACTGCAGAGGGCGGGCCCTACCTCGGGTCTCGGTATACTTGGGAAGCAACTCTGTGACAGACAGCTGCGTGCAGCAATCTCAAATGCAGCCAGGCTGGCATGGCTAAAATGTAACATTGTAGCACTCGGCCGCTGCAGACAAGCTCATTAACTATTTACTGAGCCTCCCGGGGAGCAGCAGAGCGAACGCACAGAGGTGTCACAGGCGCCAGCGGAAAGAAGCCTGGCGTGGCCAGTTTCAGCGCTGGCACAGTCTTGAGACAGTGGCATTATAATGTGTGACAATGCATTTCAGTGCGGTGATGCGGAACACCACACTGAAATGCGTTAGAGTCACGCCTGATGCGTGATACTTGGCAGGCCTGCACATTGTGACTGAGGCCATGGAATATACAGAATCATCATTCAGTGATGCTTAGACTGAAGACCTTGAGTATATTACACCACCCAGCGTTGGCTTTACCCGAGGAGTCTGGGTGCATTACACCACCCGGCGTGGGCTTTACTTGAGGAGTCGGGGTGCATTACACCACCCAGCCTGGGCTTTACCTGAGGAGTCGGGGTGCATTACACCACCCAGTGTGGGCTTTACGCGAGGAGTCGGGTGCATTACACCACTCAGCGTGGGCTTTACCCGAGGAGTCAGGGTGCATTACACCACCCAGCGTGGGCTTTACCCGAGGAGTCGGGGTGCATTATACCACCCAGCGTTGGCTTTACCTGAGGAGTCGGGGTGCATTACACCACCCCACATGGGCTTTACCCAAGGAGTTGGGTTGCATTGCACCACCCAGCGTGGGCTTTACCTGAGGAGTCGGGGTGCATTACACCACCCAGCGTGGGCTTTACCCGAGGAGTCAGGCTGCATTACACCACCCAGCATGGGCTTTACCAGAGGAGTCGGGGTGCATTCCACCACCCAGCGTGGGCTTTACCAGAGCAGTCGGGGTGCATTACACCACCCAGCGTGGGTTTTACCTGAGGTGTCAGGGTGCATTACACCACCCCGCGTTGGCTTTACCCGAGGAGTCAGGGTTCATTACACCACCCAGCATGGCCTTTACCCGAGGAGTCGGGTGCATTACACCACCCAGCATGGGCTTTACCCGAGGAGTCGGGGTGCATTATACCACCCAGCGAGGGCTTTACCAGAGGAGTCGGGTGCATTACACCACCCAGTGTGGGCTTTACCCGAGGAGTCGGGGTGCATTATACCACCCAGCGAGGGCTTTACCCGAGGAGTCGGGGTGCATTATACCACCCAGCGAGGGCTTTACCAGAGGAGTCGGGTGCATTACACCACCCAGTGTGGGCTTTACCCGAGGAGTCGGGGTGCATTACACCACCCAGCGAGGGCTTTACCTGAGGAGTCGGGGTGCATTACACCACCCAGCGAGGGCTTTACCTGAGGAGTCGGGGTGCATTACACCACCCAGTGTGGGCTTTACCCGAGGAGTCGGGGTGCATTACACCACCCAGCGAGGGCTTTACCTGAGGAGTCGGTGCATTACACCACCCAGCATGGGCTTTACCCGAGGAGTCGGGGTGCATTATACCACCCAGCGAGGGCTTTACCAGAGGAGTCGGGTGCATTACACCACCCAGTGTGGGCTTTACCCGAGGAGTCTGGGTGCATTACACCACCCAGCGAGGGCTTTACCTGAGGAGTCGGTGCATTACACCACCCAGTGTGGGCTTTACCCGAGGAGTCGGGTGCATTATACCACCCAGCGAGGGCTTTACCCGAGGAGTCTGGGTGCATTATACCACCCAGCGAGGGCTTTACCTGAGGAGTCGGTACATTATACCACCCCGCGTGGGCTTTAAATCGAAGAACTGTAGTATATTACATCACACATGTGGGTTATACCTGATGAGTCTGAGTACTTTATATCATCCACACACGGCTAGACCCGGGGTCTCCATGTTATAAGATACAGGGCAGTACTTTGGTGGCAGGAAAGATCAGTTTGCCACATATTTGAGATGTCCGTAATGCAAGTTGACATGTTTGTGATACTTCACGTGTCCTGGAATATTTAATTTTTTGGATTACTTTGAAATGTTTGTTTATTTTTATTTATCACTACAAGGAGTAGACGTTTTGCATAAAATATTTTCTGCTCATTTTCAAGGGTTTAAAAGTGGAACGATAAATTGAATTATGTGATAAGTTGTTTCAGCAAAGTGTTCTGCATTAAACTGTACCTAATGGTCAATTTCAAATGTCTTTATACCCAACAGAGAGCAGACCCATGCAAATACAACAAGATGATAAAAAGCAGGGAAGAATTTGAAAAACTGGAACCTTCCTATTTCCATGAGAAGAGCAAGATATAAAAACATTTCATTTTCAGAAACCGATGAGTCTAGTAAGAGAAAAAGAATCATAACAAGCCGACAATTGTGATCCGCTGTAAGTGAAAATTTGAGCTAAAGTCTGCTCTTTACTCGCTGGCCTACACAAAATAAACTCACAGCCAGAATGCTAACGTTACAATCTGGTGGGCAACATCAACTTGGTACTTGTGTAATGCGATTATCAATAACAGACTCTCTTCCATGTCTTCGATTATGAAGATTGAGAAGGATGCGTCCTGAGATCGCAGTGAATTGACAAATAATTGTGTGTCTCTTGGCTTTGATGTGTCCTTGGAGCGTTACCAGCATTAAAAATATTTGTATCCTCCTTATGATCAGTGACTTGCGGAGCATCCTGGTGGTCAGCCTATGCAGGTAAAATCACCACTCCCCAGCGCTTGAGGGACTTTTGTGCAAGGACCTGGCCGTTCTCTGCTTCCTCGTCCTTCGACTGAGAGTCCTCATGTAAAAGCAGGTTTTATACCCTTGACCTCCCCGTGTGCATATCCCGTGGATCGAAAAGGATGAAACGACTCTGGTTAGCAGCTCGTATTCGTAGAGGTGAGAGTGGGGTTGTTTGGAACCCCTGTGCCTGCAGCAGCATCAGCGCTGTACCTGCCACTGAAGAGTGTTCTGATGCATCCGCACAGTGTATCAAGATTAAGAAAGATTATCTTCCACCAAACTTTCCAAAACACAAAAAGGGAACAGTTAAATCCAATGGTAATGTTGAGACACCAGTCAGTTTAGAAGAACATCAGAAGGATAGGCACAGTAACTGGATGAGTTTACAGGATGAAACTTACAACTCACAGGAGGAATATACTGAACAGAAATCAAAGAAGCCCGACAGCTCCCCTGAAGGACTTGAAACAGAAGTGCCTATCTCAGAAAACAATGAAAATACATCTCTTGACCCAGAACAATTTGACAAAAGGCAAAATTATCCAATATCTGCTGCAAACACACAAGATAAATCAACTGAAAGTGGACAGTGTGCCAACACCAGGCCAAAGCTGAAGAAAGCGAGAGATAAAAACAAGTCCATCAAATATATTTGTGCTAAATATGGGAAAAGTTTTTGCAGACCAACAGAGCTACTCAAATACCAACGGACATATATTGGCGATAATTCAGCAATGTTTAATGAATTGGGGAAATATTTTAAAAGATTTCCAGCCAAAGATCCGAAAACAGAAATACAAGAGAAATTATCTCCCCCTATTAAAAAAGAAAATATTTTAAATATCCCACCATCATTGCAAATACATCAGCAGGAAAAGACAATTGAAGAAGAGAAGCCACCCCCAACTAGCAATAATGACACAAATGTCACTAGATCTCCACTCCTCGTCCCACACCAGGACACAAACACCGAACCCACTGAAAGTGAAAAAAGCGTCAGTGGCTTATCCTCCATCCAGAGACGACCTAAAAAACCCAGCGGGAAACGATACCCATGTACAGAGTGTGAGAAGATCTTCACTGCCTCATCAACACTAAAGAGGCATCTTGACATACACATAGGTAAACGATACGCATGCACAGATTGTGGGAAATCATATGGCAGAATCGATCGTTTAAAGATGCACCAAAAGGTACACACAGTAAATAAGCCACATCCGCGCACCGGGCACGGGACTGATGTCAGCAGTAACTTAAATCTAACTGAATAAACAAAAATACAACAAACGGGCGACAATAACTCCCGTGAGAAACTCGGCACAAGTAGTGACCGTGGAAAGACGGAAAGAGATTTACAGACTCCTCATCCATGCATGCGCATGAAAGAATACATCCAGGGGGATAAAAAGAAGCAGATAAAAGTACTGAGGATGGGGAGAAATTTCTCAGGGTCAAAACGTTATTCATTCACCAGCAAATACATATCAGCGAGACGCCATTTTCATATAGTAAATGTAGGAAGAGTTTAATATGTCATTACGTTTGAGTCTACACCAGAGGGTGTATGTGTTCTTCTTGCACTCATTAACCTTCTTGGAACATGAGAACAACACCCGTCTCAAAAAGAGTGCACAAATGAAAGAATACTGCAGAAAATTACAGCTCGCACCAGCGTGGTCACAAGCACCACTCAACACAACCCTGGTTTGGAAAACAAGGCACTGTGAGAGTTTAGGAGCTCAGATAACTGGACCTAACCCCAAGTAGCATTTCCTGTAGATATAGGTGATGAGAAAGACGCCCAGAAATTGAAAAGTATTATACCTGCTATTTACAGTGCTTAAAGTATAAAACTGTGGCGTTGGGCGCTGTAAGAAATTAAGTTATTTTCTGTATTGATGCTGTACTCAACTTTCTAAAATTATAAGACCACGCTGGCCTTCCAGTCCATTGTAGGCCCTATTTTTGGCCTCTCTTTAGCGGTCAAAGAAAATTTCAGTTGTGACAAAACTACAATCTATGCAGTTAGAGCAGGGCAACAAAAAACGAGTGGGGGGAACAGAAGCTAAACATGGAAAAATTGTGGAAGGGGTAAAAAAGTTATTTGGGGGCCGGATTTTCCTGGCGGTCCAAGACCGGGGGATCTGAAAGAGCCTTTTACAGGACAATGTCAGAAATATTGTGGTATAATTACTTCTTTATGGACTTGCACAAGGGATGAAGTGACACCTTCATAGACTAAGATACCACAAGCTTTCAAGCGTAGACAGGTGTCTCATTTGCTGGTTTCATTCTTATTTTAGTGTTACAACTTCTGCCAAAGTGAAAAGCTTGTGTTGGAATAGGCTCTCTGTGCTTTGTGGATGGGTTGAGACAGGATGTGTGCTTGCAGTGGGGCATGCTTAGTGCTGGATGATGCAGCCTCGTTTTGTTCCACTTCAAGGGTAGCACTTGAGGAAAAATGTGGGCTCCAATCTAGTGGGATAGGACTTGGGCTTGATGCTTTTAAGGTTTTTTGTAGAACTGGTATTTGGACCACAAAGTTAAATTTTCAGGAATATGTGTTTGAATGAGCTGTAGGTGACAATGTAGAACAAGGAACACACGGATCGGATGCCTGCAAGTTTCATGCTGAGAAACACATTTGTTTTATAGTTTTTGCTTGTCATTTAGGCAAAAATGTAATATGTTTTTGTTGGATTCTGTTCAGGTATGTACGTCACACCCAGATATTGGATTCTGTTTCAGTCGTACACTTCAAATCCATGTCATCTTTTTTTGCTGGATCCTCTTGAGGCTTGAACTTGACTCCCATCTCTATAAGACTGAGGTGGACAGCATGGGGAATAAATGCATATTAGGCAGGGTGGAAATGTATTTCTAGAATAGCTTGAAGTCTCACAGGGTTTCCTGTAGAAACTGAAATTAATCTGGGAAATTATCCAACGTGGGCAGTCAGCATGTGGCAACCAGCAGTGATGGTGTGTACTCCAATCTATAACAGCGTGGGTGCACCGATGACCAGCAGTAACGACTGTGTATGTGCCGGTGGTGAGCCCTGGGGAGTTAGCACTTGAGAATGGGCTAGTGGTCATTGCAAAGTGTAGTGTAAGAACAGGATGCTCTTCAGCCACAAAATGCAACCATGAAATGCAGCCTTGAAATGCAGCCTTGAAATGCAGCCATGAAATGCAGACTTGAAATGCAGCCATGAAATGCAGACTCGAAATGCAGCCTCGAAATGCAGCCTCGAAATGCAACCCTTGTTTAAACTGTTTGTTATCTGCACTGCAAAATCCCTCTCTCTTTCCCACAGCATGGGGGGCATTGAGCACATTTCAATCCGGTTTACCACTATGTTTTCCCTGGCGGTAGCGGGTATTGAAAAGCGGCTGTATGTCCATCCATCTAAATTAGGTGGGGGGACATACAGCCAGACCAACGTGCAAAGGGCCATTGGAGGGGCTTGACCACCCGTCATCAAATCAGCCTGAATCTAAATCAGGCGGCTGGCAATAATGTTGGTGAGAAGAGAACTCCGTCACCATTGCGACGGAGATCTCTCTCCGACAACATTTCAATTGGGCACGACGTGGTGCAAGAGATGTTTGTCCATCTAGTGAAACTCGCAGCACTCATTTGTTCATGTTATTTAGGATCAAATCTTTTTATTGGCAGACAATTGGGCAAATCACATACACAGCATACCGCCTACAACGCATTACGGGCCAGCCGCGAAGTTCAGATGCATACCAAGGAGCAGAGCCAAATACAGCAAAGTAGCAATCGCAAAGTGGGCATGTTAATACACAGCATGTCGCCTGCAACCCAAATTGGGCCGGCCGCAAATGGGTGACAAGAGATAGAGGCCTTCAGGCTCAATAAGAATGCAAGAGATGCCATACACAGCTGAGTATAGCAATGGTCGTAGCACAGTATCGCTGAGTGTGTTAGGCGGCTTTGCATGCCAAGTAAAACAAAGATAAAAGAACATTCAAAATTGAACAAAACCCTCACCCACCCTCTCCCTTCCGAGTAGACCTTGCTGGGCTTGCAAGTTGTCTGACTAGGACTGCTGTGAATCAGAAACATTAGGATTATGGGGCCTTGGCCTCCCCTTGTTCAAGTGGCAAAAGTCTAAGGATACGCGAGTACGCTAGACAGGCCGCTCCCCGAACTCATTGGACAAGATAGAGATAGTAATGAATGGGGACCATATTTTTGTGTATGTGTATGTGATTGCCCTTGGAGTGTATATGAGTGCTGTTGGGGTGTATGTGAGTGCCATTGGGGTGTATGAGATTGCCCTTGGGGTGTATGTGATTGCCTCTGGGGTGTATGAGATTGCCCTTGGGGTGTATATGAGTGCCATTGGGGTGTATGTGATTGTCCTTGGGATGTATGTGATAGCCCCTGGGGTGTATGAGATTGCCCTTGGGGTGTATGTGAGTGCCATTGTGGTGTATGTGAGTGTCATTGGGGTGTATGTGATTGCCCTTGGGGTGTATATGAGTGCGGTTGGGGTGTATGTGAGTGCCATTGTGGTGTATGTGATTTCCTCTGGGGTGTATGAGATTCCCCTTGGGGTGTATATGAGTGCCATTGGGGTGTATGTGATTGTCCTTGGGATGTATGTGATAGCCCCTGGGGTGTATGAGATTGCCTTTGGGGTGTATATGAGTGACGTTGGGGTGTATGTGAGTGCCATCGGGGTGTATGTGAGTGTCGTTGGGGTGTATGTGAGTGCCCCTAGGGTGTATGTGATTGCCCCTGGGGTGTATGTGATTGCCCCTAGGGTGTATCTGATTGCCCATGCGGGGTCTGAGAATGTGTTGCAAAGCATTTTTTTATGTATAAGCATCTAACATCTTTACGTTTTATAAAGGTCAGTTTATAATGGACACAATGACCTTTTCATTGAATATATTGTTGTACATAAGTTATTTCCTTACAGTAGTATCACCTCCTCCCCTTGTCCTACCTCTTTCATATTTTTTTCTTTCCTTCTTTCAGTTTTTACTCAGATTACTTTAGTATGTTTCTTAGTAGCTTAAAATGTGATGTATCTTTATACCGCATTTATCTACCTGATTGCCTAATAATACAATTATTGATTCACTCCTCTATATTATTTACATGATTTCCTACCTTTATAGAGATTTGCGACAATTTTTGCAACTGTATTTGTTATAAAATCCAAATAAAATTGTTGCGGAAAAAATCCTTTTCAAGTTGATGGCTATCTGACATGGTGGTACTATCTCTGAAAAAGTTAGGAAGAGAACAATCTGTTGCTTCGATGTGGGAAGGGATGATGTGTAGTGGAGGATGGAGAGACAGGTACGGAATATTTAATTTGAAACATGAAAATGCAAAGTGTCGGTGACTCCAAGATCAATCTGTCAAGGAAGTATCCAGAGCGAATAATAACCTGCAGTTGCTATTTTCAGATAATTCTACTGGTCACTGTGTATTTTACAGGTACATCTTGGAAAGGTGAGTCTTTAGACCCAATTAGGATGACTGGATGTTCAGGGCTAATTTCAGGTGTAATTGTGGGGAGTTCTAGGTGGTCGTGGCAGCACCAGAGCAAGATTACTATAAGGCATGGGAGGTTCAGAAAAACTGGTGTTTCCAAAAGTAGCAGGTTCTTGCTCCTGGGATGTCTAAATGCATGTGGAATGGTCAAATGACGACCTCGGTTGCTCGACCTGACCGCTTGTAGAAATCTGAATGTGAGAAGCAGACTTTCGACCTTACGCGCACTGCTGAGGGCAGCCAATGAAGGTCCCTCAGAAGTGGAACAATAGCATCTGATTGATTTTTGTAATTAAGTGGGCTCTGGAATGCAGATCGTTTTGAGGGGGGCAGAGTGTTCACCGCAGGCTTGCCAAGGTGGCATCGCCTGCCTCCATCCTTAAGATGATTCATGCATGGGCTACAGCTTTGATCTGGTTGCTTCAAAAAAATTGTTTTCTTTAATTTGTGAAGATGATAGTTTGAGAATAAGCTCATTTATTCCTGCATTGATGAAGAAGTGTCGATCAAGAACTTTATTGATTTGACAGTCGCCAAATTCGATTAATTATTCCCTCATATAAGGAACAATTCTAATATTGGGCTTACAGGAGATTAGTAAATGGTCTGTCTTCTCTGGATTACATTTTTTGCTGCTGGCTGCCATACAGTTGTATAATTTTGTCATACCCCTGGAATGTGTGTAAGTCATGGGCTGAAGACTACTACATAGGGTGGAGTGTCGTCCGTGGAACTTTAGGCCTGGGTCTTCTATGGTGAGTCCTACAGGCTCAATGTACACGTTGAACAGTACAAGCGGGATCGTGAAGCCTGGCAGGATGCCACAATATACTTGTTCTGCTTGTGACATAGAGGTCACCAGATTGAGCAGTTGAGAACGTCCCAGAAGTAAGAATCTGAACCAGTTTACTACATTCCACTGAAGCCCGTTCTTGCTTCTAACGTATTCAGAAGTATATCATGATGAACTGTGTCGAACAGGACTCGTTGCCCCCCCGGCCCCCACTCACCCCTTCATCAAGCATACAAGGAGTGTTCTCTAGCCCTTTTAACATCACTGTCTGTGATATATCCTTCTCCACGGCTCTAGAGCCAGATTGGAAGGAAGTTATCAAAGCTAATGATTGTCATGGGGCTGTTGGCCTTTTGAGAAGAGGTGATACACCTCTAGAAGGAACTGTTTTCCTCTTTAGAGAGGTTGTTGCATCTTCTACGGGCAAGTGAGCTTCTTATAGATGCTGTTGACCTCTCAAAGGAAGGCTCTTGTGGGGTCCTGTAGCCCCTTGAAGGGGAGCTGCTGAACCGCTTATGTTGGCTTGTGAGTACCCTAAGGGGACTTTGATGCTTTTGAAGAGGCTGTGGACTTCTTGATGGACCTGATAAGCTTGTGGTAGCCATTGTCATTTTAAGTGAAGGACTGTTGGACCAAGTGTGGGCCATTACACCTCTTGTAGAAAGGGCTGAAAAGCCTCTGGGGGGGCAGAGCCTCTTGTGGATGGTGTCCCTGAGTCTTCAGGGAGCTCTATTCCCCCTCAGCGACTGTTGGGGCCTTTCGCAGGGGACTGTTATTGTAGTTTATTGTTGAGTCATTTGAAGTAGGCTCTTGTGTTGTATTGCAGCATTTATGTAGAAGCTACTACCCCTTTGTTGGGCGCTGAAGCACTTGCTTGGTCTCTTTAGATTGCAGCAAGTGTTGGCCTGAGAGTGATTGAATATCTGTATAGAAGAAAAGCTGGTGAAGTTCCTGAAGGGGGCTGTGGGCATCAGGAAGGGGAGATCCTGAACCTTTCAAATTAGCTTGTAGGTGCCATAAGAGGGAATTTGATGGTTTCTGGAGCAAATGACTTCTAGTGCGACCTGGGGAGCTTGAAATTAAGGGCTGCTGATCACTAGTGTGGCAATTGAGCCTCATGAATGGGGAAATGAAAAGCTGTTCGAGAGGGCAGAGCCTCTTGGGATTGTGAGCCTATTGATAAAGCTTTTAGTTGAATTTGGGGACTTATAACACCTTTCGTGACTTTCCAAGTGGGCTATTGGCCTTGACATCTTCATCTTCTTGATTAGTAGGACATTCTCCTCCTTCTGTCTAACCTGTTGGAACACACTCTCTCAGTAATAGTCTAATTCAAAGTCCTTGGATCTTTTCCTTGAAGAATTATTTTCACTACTTCTACTATTTTTAGTATACTATCTTACCATACGTTCTATTAATTTTAATAAGTAAGATAGGGAAATTACTCAAAATAATATAATTTTTGGTGTTTACACCGCTTATATAACTCCTCCACCAAAACTACTTAGCCACTTACCTACCTTTCCAAATCTACTGTCTATTTTCTTTACCCAAGATCCTACAGCTCAGTCAATCAAGATGGGGTTCATAAAGCGTGCCACTCACCCATGAGGGTCTCAAGGCGCTAGGGGGAGTTGGAGGGAGGCAAGCTCTGGATCAGTTGATGAGCGAGGTCTTGAGGTCCTTCCTGAAGGTGTGCAGATTGGGGGAGCGTCTTATGTTGACAGGGCGCTTGTTCCAGGTCTTTGCTGTGACGTAGGAGAAGGCTCTTCCGCCTGCTCTGTTTCTGTGGATGCAGGGGGTCCCTACCAGAGCGAGGTAACGGAACGGATGTTCCTTTTGGGTATGTGGTAGGAGACTCTCGTTGATGTATTTGGGTCCGATGTTGTGGAGGGATTTGTAGGCGTGAGTGAGAAGTTTGAAGGTTACTCACTTCTGCCCATCTGGTTCTTCTAATGACCTAATCTCATCAAGTTAGTTATTTTAGTAATGTAAGAGTCAGTCACACCACTATAATCCAGTATGTATGTGCAGCACTTCTTCACCTTAATTACTTTAGACACCGCCCTCCTTCGCAAAGAGTATATTTAAAGCAAGACAGTTCTGCATTACCATTGATCTCATTGCCGACATTTCTTTGTTCACTAATTTAAAGGGCCCTGTAGTACATACAGCAAGTGTATCTATGAATCTACAAATCTTCACATCATTCATGGGTATTTCCTTAGGAGGAATAATAGCCTCTATAGCATCCATTACTACTTGACCAAAATCTCTTTTCTCTCTCCTCAAACAATGTTCATTTACTATCTCCTCTTCATGATATAATCTAAGGAAAACTAAAGCTAGATGACGTGAACCCACTCAGTTCTTTGATAGATTGAAATGAGCAGCCTTTTCACAAACAATAAAAATCTCTCATAACACATTCTTCTCCAATCAACAGATCTCCACTACATACATTTTATCACATATACTTACATCAACAATCTTGACTCTCCTATGGAACTATGCCTTACCAAACACCTTTTCTATCTTGCTCCATCTTCAACCTTGGATGTAACCCTGAGAACCTAAATTTTTCTTCCACCCTAATTTCATCTAAAGCAATGTTTTGATCGTCCACATTTCTCAACACCTTTATACCTCTTCCGTTATATTCATTATCGAAATCATGGCATGTTAGTAATGACTCTGGTATGTGCAATCTCTTTCGAATACACAGCATTCTTAAATTCCTTTTTACTCAAATGAATACATTCTCAAAAGTCTCATTATACTCAGTCAGATATGGGGAAAAAACTTTTTATAATTGAAGATCGCTAGCAAAGCACTACAGGAGAATCAGAAAGTTCCACTTCGAAATTGGTGGCCACTTAACTAGCTAATGGAGAGAGGAAAATACACACATAACAACTGCCAACTTTAATACTTTTGATATATTTTTAAATCATTTTAGTATACACATTTTCTCTAACACCATTAACTTTGCTAAGTGGTTCACGAACCTGGCATCCTGTAATGAGGACTCAGAAACATACTTAACGCTGCAGCCAAGGGGATGACGCCCATGGGGGTATATGTAGTCCACATGGAGCTTAACCTGCTAGTAGAGGGCATGATGAGACTAGCGAATGAGGGAATTCATGAAACCAATGAAGGGAGGAACTCCATACCAATGAGAGATACTTACTGGATTGATGGATGGGTGGCGGTGTGCTAAAGATAGGTGCAGTGGTCACTTTGTTCTAATGGCATATGGTACATCTCGTTATCCTATGTTATTTAGGATGCTTACCACAAATGCTGAAGTGGTCAGCATGTTATTGTGTTGGTACTGTGTATAACCTAATAAAGTTTAAGAAAGAAATATCTAAATGCTTTTCAATTAAAGGTACTACTTGCTTAATCTCTTTATGACTTGGCCTATTTGCAACTTCACTCGTTATTTGATCTGAAACATTATCCGTAGGTATCGGTAAGCACTCCCACAGGCCAACTAATACGAATAATATCAATATTAATAACATCATACCTACAATGAATTTCTTTATTAATTTCTTCTTTCAGTCTATAATAGAAATTAGTATTCACTACTCCGTCCTTGTAAAGAGGAAACATAAAAATTAAAAATCAGCTTAATCAGTCTCTGTATTATCATTATCTGTATTTTTTCTTTCTCCAGTTATTTCAGTCTTTAGGTACCATTCTCCTGTCTCCTTGATTTTCGCCAAAATTCAGTATTTCAAAAGTATCTATTTCCCCCTCTTGGACAGTGGCGTGACTGGTTTTGGGAGCGACTGGCATAAGGTAAGATTTCCTGTCTTTAAAAAAATAAAAAAATAAAAATTGTATGAATCTCCCTCGTTGTCTGTCTCCAGCACTCCACTGCTTGTCATTGTCTGTCACCAGCACTTCCTCCTCCCCTGCTTGTCATAGTCTGTCCCCAGCAGACCCCCTCTGCTCTTACCTTCTCCAGCCGCCACTGGCCGTAAAACACGCGGATCGCCCCAGGTGGCAAAAGGTCAAGCTACACCATTGCTCATGGAGACTCTTCTTCAGTGTCATGCTCTAGAGTTGAACCTTTTTCTAAAACATGGTGGCACTTATTCCTATGAAAAGTCATCTTCGTCAGTATCTTCCTCCTACACTGTTACTAGGTACACCCACTCTGGTGAAGAATAGTTCCAATTAGGAACTCTCCAAGTGATAGTTTGGCAACATGCATTTCGCTCCTCATTTTCCCAGCTCAAATGTTTCTTTAGATCTTTTTCTGATTCACAATGTTATCTTTTGCAAATTCTTTTCTGGGTAATTCTTCAGCAATAGTCTTTTGTTGTTTTCCTACTCAAGACCATATGGGCTATCTGTATAGATAATCACATCCACATTTTCTGACAAGCGGCAAGCTCTAGTTAAAGAAATAAAATCTGCTACTTAGCTGAGGTCCCATCTGGTAAAGAGGATTCTTCTATTGTCTCTGTAAAGCATACTGCATAAGCAGCTGCCAATACTACATATTGGTCTCTCAAACAAGAACCATTAAAAAGCATGTCAAATTTGACTTCTTTTACGTCTGGTCTTGGTTTTGTGCATGATTCGGTCACTTCAATACAATCAAGCTCCATTTCGTTATCAAACCCACTATCCCTACACTCACATTAGTCTGAAGTCAGAAGCAGTGTTACCAGATTCAAAACATTGCATATTTGAATAGAAATATACTTTGCTCTGAGAATAACATGCTCCTATCGTGTTACCCTGCTGTTTGTCATGGGTTGTGCTTTTGCTCATGTCAAAATAATTTCAACTGCATATAGGACATAAAATATTAAGGTATGGACCATCACAATCCATTCACTTGTTTAATTGGCGGACAAACTGCTGCAACTGATTTTAGACTTAATAGCCACTGGATCCAACACTCATGAAAAATGTGCCACTAGGCGCATGAGTCCTCCATATTTTTGTGCAAGGTTTGAAAGTGCACATCATCTTTTTCATTGCAAAACAAGTAAAACTTCATACTGTAGTTAGCCATCCCGAGTACGGACACTAAACACAAACTCGGTCAATTTCTTATATGTTTGAGGCACTTGCCATCAAATGGTATCAGATCTTGTACATTATTACAGGTTAGACTTACGGCTTTGCAATCAGGAAAAAGTTTTAGACCAATTGTTGTCAGTACCAAGAAACATCCAAGCCTCCCTCTGGGTGTTCAGGAAACTCAATTTCAAAATTGTACAATCACATTCTTTTGAAACCTTTCGCACACCTTCTTCAATATTATGTCTGAGATAAATAACCTCCTTTTCACAAAACTACATTTTTGCTGGGGAGACTTAATTTCCATCTTTGTCCACATGATTCAAACAATGCAATGGTATCAACCTTACAATCCTATTTTGTCTTAGAAACTATTAAGAGATTGTTGATACACCGCATTAGAGATGAGTTACATGGCAATTAGGAATTTTACAATTCTTTTTGGAGTATTTCTGAGAAATTCAATGGACTTTCAGGATACCCTTGTGGGATCCTAGACCACACAAGAACTTTATTCAAAAATGTAAATGCAAAAAGGAGCTGAGAATCCTCAAGTAATGGTATTGAAAAGAACGCTTGGCACAAGTCATTGACTGTATGCCATTCTTCCTCTGTTGAAATCTGGAACAATATTACTGCTAGATTCGGTACCACAATTTTACTTCTTTTCCAGATGTTTGACTTGGCCCTTTTCACTGACATTTTTTGCTTTTTGCGTCCCCTAATTCATGATGTCCCCCCTTTATAATGTATTTGTATGGGCTCTGCGAGGTTGTAATGCCCTGTGTATTATTAAAATCAATGTTAGGTACAGGTGCTCTACCTCCAACATGGCTGCCATAGGCCCCTGTTACTGCAGCATGGTCTTGGTAAAGCGCATTCTAGCTGCCTGAAGCTGGCTGAGTCCCAAACAATGTTAATAAATAAGGAAGGGAGTTAGAGGATTATTAGCTAGGCTCGCCCTCCAAGAAATAGGTCAAACAAAAAAAAGGTTTCTGTTTCCAGATACCTAAGAGCCTTGCTAGAAAAAACAGCCAGCACACACTGGGGTTGACTGTAAGAACTATGTTTGAAATGTATAAAAAGGAAAAATTGTTCCTTTTTTAGGTGTCCCCTCACTCACCGGGGTTGCCCCATGGTGACATGCTTCATCATTGGGGCCATCCCAGTCCTCTACGGGCTAGGGCGTGCTACGACTTGCGAAGTTACGTAGGAGCACTTTAAGGACTATGTGTGGTGCATGTGTATTTGTGGGGAGTGGACTATGTGATATGGGTTAAAAATACCTGCCCAGTAGGTTTTCAATAAACTTTATTCTGACCTCTAGGTGGTAACATTAAAAACGGGTTGGGGAGATAGGCTGCCCTAAACTTAATGTGTCCAGATGTACCTATCAACTCCTAAGTCGACATGTTTCGTGCATACCCCAAGCACTTCTTCGGGACTACACAGGGACCAGCCCTGTGTTCGCCACTCCTTAACTCTTTCAATGAGAATATAGAAATTGACTTTCAACTGCAGCGAACTCTACTAAGTGCATGCAATAATACCTACGTATTTTATTCCATAGAAACACGTGGTTCTTTTCAAGAGACCTAACTGGGCCCCATGGAGTCGGAGGGGTATCGGTATCCTAGCAACTTTGTGCTCCGGTTACCTCCTGCATTCAGGCACCTACTTGTGTCCCTCCGGTCACAAAAAAAAAAAAAAAGGAACAATTTTTCCTTTTTATACATTTCAAACATAGTTCTTACAGTCAACCCCAGTGTGTGCTGGCTGTTTTTTCTAGCAAGGCTCTTAGGTATCTGGAAACAGAAACCTTTTTTTTGTTTGTCCCAAACAATGTTGCCAGTTCAGCCTGCCTTGCCTGCCCACAGTTAGAGTAGGGAAGTTCCTGGCACCTTCTAGAATAAGGGCGGAGCTTAGTTTTGCCGCCTTAGAGGGTGGTCACCTGACCTAGGCCTATATAAGCAAAGGAGGGAAAACGTTCCAGTCAGTTGGGGCATCACTGACCTGGGGAACCCACGCAGGAGTTTTAGGCGGGAGGGCCTAGTGAGGAACCTATGCTACTGGGAGTGACAGGATCTAGGTGCTGCCTCTTAAGCTGGGTGAGGTGTCCAAAGCTAGCCCCTGATCTGGCCCAGTGGTAGGGAACCCCAGGGTCCATCTGCAGTGACTGAAGAAAAACTCTTCAAGCCTTCAACTCCCCCCCGCCCTTCTTCAACTTCAAGAAACAAGCAACTAAGGGCGCAGAACCATCCAAGCGCCAAGAAAACTGCTTTCCTGTGACCAGGTACTGGGCTGTGCTGCCCTGCGCATCCCCTGCCTTCAACTGGGCCTACCTGTCCCCCCCCCCCTGACTGAACTGTGTGACAAGCGCTATCATTTGCTCCCATCCTGCCTGCCCTGAGCTTACCGTGCCCTCGTGACTCTAGCGCTGAAGTCCCCTATGAGGCACTGGAATTCCAAGGCGTTTTTCCCCTCAGGGATCATCCTGCCTGCAAGGCGCTGCGTTGGCCCCCAAGCGCTGTACCCAGAAGTGCTAATTGCGGGGCCCACTCACCGCCACGGCCCGGAGCTGTCCGCGCCCTCCTGGGGCGTCGTGGAATCTCCTCAGAGGGAGCGTGTATCCCCCCTCGGCGGCCCCCGTATGCCTGGAGAGGGCCGCCGGAAACCCTGCGAGGCCGCGCTGGGCCGGGAAGTAACCTCCTTCGTCTGCCCCGGCACTCCGGTGAAGGGGCGCACCATTGATCCCCCCTCGGCGGCCCCCAGTGTCAGGAGAGGGCCGCCGCAACGTAATCACTAGGCCGCTAGGCCTGAGGCCTTCCCCTACCTGCAGCACGTGATGGGGGACTCCGGCCTCGTCATCGACCACGCCCCCGCCACGCCGCGCAGCCATTGGCTGCCCCGATCCAGCCCTTCTTTCAAGGCCGGCACCCGGAACAGGCTGCGATTCATCGCAGAGGGGGCCCGAAGCTGAAAACGCCTCTCCGCTTGGTCTCGCAGTGTGTGTTTCTCGCCCCTGTTGCCGGTGCGCTGTAGCAGCGTTTGGCACCGCGCCAGGCCTCGAGAGGTCCCCCAACCGGCGGAAGCTTCTCCCGCCGACTCCAGCCTACGCAAGGGCCCCGGAGGGCCGGATCAGAGAGGTAACCCCCTGGGGAGGAGGGTGGTAGGCCGAGTGTGGCCCGAGGTCGCCCCTCCCCCGGGGTTAACTGTGACTGGGCCCTGTTGGCCCCCTTCTGAATGTGCCTCGAGTATTTGGAGGCTGGAGGGTCAGACACTTTCCTCATTATATCGTAGTGCACCATATTTACAAGCCTGATATGTTCAAAGTGTACCATATTTACAAGCCTGTTAATGAGAGGGAGAGTCACTTCACTGTACTGAATTTTCTTGCAGAGGTGGACTTCCATAATAGTCTGATGATCTGATCTGGGTCGCAAACCGATCTGTATTCACAAGAAGAAAGGCTTGTGGTTGATGACTAAAGGCTGGGTTCTTTGAAGTTCCTTGTTAGACTGATAAGTACTTGCTGAAATGTTTTATTACCTTCTAGGAAAAGCGTCCATGAGAGGTTTGATGTGTTACTCCAACGCAATACTATAGTCGCTTCTTGTAGGATCCTCCAGGTTTATACAATTACCCCTTTGCCTGCCAAAGAGTCTGATGCGACAGGCGGGGTTAGTTAATGTTTCAGTGCTTAGATGAGCTGGTTATTATTTGAATGAAAAGTCTTACTGAAATGCTTATCTGAAATACTAATGAAATTACCAATGCATTGCTCTAATTGAAAGACTATATAAAAGATCTTGATTTTTCAAATACAACTACTGGTGTGGTCTCCATTGTTGCGCCACTGTGTGTTTCATTGGATGTGTGTGTTAAGTAGCTGCTTTACACGCAAGCCCCTGGCTGCCTTCCTGCTCGAGCCAAGCTACCCCACGGAGAACTGGTGGTCCCAGTTCTTACATTGTTGGCGAGCGGTGGGATCCAGGACCTGTAGCTACCTAACACCCTCCAGTGGGACAGAGTGTGCTGCAATTAATTGGACACCTATCGTGCTACAAGCAAACCCAATTGCTCACCACTGTCTAGCCTGCAGCAAAGTGTGTTGAACCAGTATTGTTGCCTACGTCCTAGAATTTTTCTTCCAGGTTATCTAGGTCCTCACCTGACAGAATGGAGTTCCAGCTGGCTGACCTTGATAGGTACACGGCAGTGCAGTTAAGGGAGTTTTGTCAGGGGATGGGGGTGCCTGTGGGGACGAGGGCTGTAAAAGAAGAGCTCCGTACCGCCTTGAGGGCATGGGTAAGGGCCCACCCAGAGTAAGAAGAGGATGGGGAACAGGTCACACACGGGGAGGCGGACACTCATGAAGACCCAGGCCTGCTCAACATTGACATGTCAGACAATATATTGCCAGGAAGATGTTCCGGGGCAGGGAGCAGTGTATCTAGGGGGAGTGTGTCACCGCAGGAGTACGAGGACAGGAGGGAGGAGAGGCGATTAAAGTGGGAGCTTGCCAAGTTAGAGCACGAGAAGGAGAGAGAAAGGGAAGATAAGCAGTTTGCTTTAGAGAGAGAAAAATTAGCATTGGAGGAAAGGAAGCTGGCGCACGAGCTACAGCTCAAGGAAATGGAGCTGCAATCATTGCAGTTGAGTGCACCAGGAAGTCCTAATGGTGGCAGCATACCCGAGGTTCGGGGGAGTGATCCTGAAGGGAGTGGTGCAGGGATCTTCCGACCCAGCGAGGCGGGAGAGGTGAGGAGTAGCCCAGCTAGGTCCCAGGATAGTGTGAGGGTTGTAGGGCCTCACATCCCATCTACAGGAGGGAGTGAGACGGGGAGGTGTCCCGAGGTGCCCCAACCGCAGTCACAGGGCCTGGAGAGTTTGATAAGTGAACCCCAGGTTGGGACCCTAGGCTGTCCTGTTGTGCCTTCCAGTAAAGGGGATCCCCTTGTGCCAGAAGAACCCGGAGCATTAGTAATCGGAGCTCCAGTGGTTCAGGGTTCTGACCAGTCGCAGGGTTTAGATCCTGGACTGGGGTTTCAGGTTCAGGAGTTGCCTGACCTGGAGGGTGGGGTACCTGTAATCAAGGTCCCTACAGAATTGACTTCCAGGGGTACTTCTCCCGGTGGGAGGGTGTGGAACTCTAGAAGGGGGTGCGGAGGGAGGAAGGACTCTTCTCCGTCACCGGCTCAGCCACAGGGTGCAGATCCCGGGTTGGGTGGCCAGGTTGAGGATTTGCCGGACCTGGCGGGTGGGACATCTGTGATCAGAGTCCCCCCAGATTTGACTCTCCGGGGTACCACTCCGGTTAGGAGGGTGCGGAACTCTGGGAGGGGGTGCAGGGGGGAGGGAGGACTCGCCCCTGTCACCAGTACAACCTAAGGGTCTAGACTCTAGGTTGGGGAAAGAGTGGTGTTCTGAGGGAGTCCCGCTTAGGAGGAAAGGGTGGAGCCCCAGAAGGAAAGGTAGGAAGGAAGAGAGCCCCTGGTGGCTGGTCAGCCTGAGGGTTCAGACTCCAGGTGGGATGACCAGTGGTCGTTTGGAGCTGCAAGGAGGAGAAGAAGAGTGGTAAAAAGGTACTACGGGCCTGGGGCTACTGCCCCCCACTCTGTGAGAGAGCTAGGGCCAGAGACTTTTGGACTGTCTAGAGGCCAGTCCTGGCCACATCCCACTAGGGAACACCAGTGGGGTGGTGTGAATGGTGAAGAGCTGGCAGATGCCATTGGAGTTACTGGCCTGCGTCCACCTTTTTCGGCCCCAAGCAGGGAAGCCCATCACTGTGATGATTGGTCTACCCTGGCTTTTGGCTGGGGGGGGAGTTGTGTTGGACTTGGCCCTTTTCACTGAAATGTTTTGCTTTTTGCGTCCCCTAATTCATGATGTCCCCCCTTTATAATGTATTTGTATGGGCTCTGCGAGGTTGTAATGCCCTGTGTATTATTAAAATCAATGTTAGGTACAGGTGCTCTACCTCCAACATGGCTGCCATAGGCCCCTGTTACTGCAGCATGGTCTTGGTAAAGCGCATTCTAGCTGCCGGGAGCTGGCTGAGTCCCCAAACAATGTTGCCAGTTCAGCCTGCCTTGCCTGCCCACAGTTAGAGTAGGGAAGCTCCTGGCACCTTCTAGAATAAGGGCGGAGCTTAGTTTTGCCGCCTTAGAGGGTGGTCACCTGACCTAGGCCTATATAAGCAAGGGAGGGAAAACTTTCCAGTCAGTTGGGGCATCACTGACCTGGGGAACCCACGCAGGAGTTTTAGGCGGGAGGGCCTAGTGAGGAACCTATGTTACTGGGAGTGACAGGATCCAGGTGCTGCCTCTTAAGCTGGGTGAGGTGTCCAAAGCTAGCCCCCTGATCTGGCCCAGTGGTAGGGAACCCCAGGGTCCATCTACAGTGACTGAAGAAAAACTCTTCAAGCCTTCAACTCACCCCCCCCCTTCTTCAACTTCAAGAAACAAGCAACTAAGGGCGCAGAACCATCCAAGCGCCAAGAAAACTGCTTTCCTGTGACCAGGTAATGGGCTGTGCTGCCCTGCGCATCCCCTGCCTTCAACTGGGCCTACCTGTTCCCCCCCTGACTGAACTGTGTGACAAGCGCTATCATTTGCTCCCATCCTGCCTGCCCTGAGCTAACCGTGCCCTCGTGACTCTAGCGCTGAAGTCCCCTGTGAGGCAATGGAATTCCAAGGCGTTTTTCCCCTCAGGGATCATCCTGCCTGCGAGGCGCTGCGTTGGCCCCCAAGCGCTGTGCCCAGAAGCGCTAATTGCCAAGCCCACTCACCGCCACGGCCCGGAGCTGTCCGCGCCCTCCCGGGGCGTCGTGGAATCTCCTCTGTGGGAGCGTGTATCCCCCCTCGGCGGCCCCCGTATGCCAGGAGAGGGCCGCCGGAAACCCTGCGAGGCCGCGCTGGGCCGGGAAGTAACCTCCTTCGTCTGCCCCGGCGCTCCGGTGAAGGGGCCCGCCATTGATCCCCCATCGGCGGCCCCCGGTGTCAGGAGAGGGCCGCCGCAACGTAATCACTAGGCTGCTAGGCCTGAGGCCTTCCCCTACCTGCAGCACGTGACGGGGGACTCCGGCCTCGTCATCGGCAACGCCCCCGCCACGCCGCGCAGCCATTGGCTGCCCCGATCCAGCCCTTCTTTCAAGGCCGGCACCCGAACAGGCTGCGATTCATCGCGGAGGGGGCCCGAAGCTGAAAACGCCCCTCCGCTTGGTCCCGCAGTGTGTGTTTCTCGCTCCTGGCGCCGGTGCGCTGTAGCAGCGTTTGGCACCGCGTCAGGCCACGAGAGGTCCCCCAACCCCGCCGACTCCAGCCTACGCAAGGGCCCCGGAGGGCCGAAGCAGAGAGGTAACCCCCTGGGGAGGTAGGCGGTAGGCCGAGTGTGGCCCGAGGTCGCCCCTCCCCCGGGGTTAACTGTGACTGGGCCCTGTTGGCCCCCTTCTGAATGTGCCTCGAGTATTTGGAGGCTGGAGGGTCAGACACTTTCCTCATTATATCGTAGTGCACCATATTTACAAGCCTGATATGTTCAAAGTGCACCATATTTACAAGCCTGATATGTTCAAAGTGTACCATATTTACAAGCCTGTTAATGAGAGGGAGAGTCACTTCACTGTACTGAATTTTCTTGCAGAGGTGGACTTCCATAATAGTCTGATGATCTGATCTGGGTCGCAAACCGATCTGTATTCACAAGAAGAAAGGCTTGTGGTTGATGACTAAAGGCTGGGTTCTTTGAAGTTCCTTGTTAGACTGATAAGTACTTGCTGAAATGTTTTATTACCTTCTAGGAAAAGCGTCCATGAGAGGTTTGATGTGTTACTCCAACGCAATACTATAGTCGCTTCTTGTAGGATCCTCCAGGTTTATACAATTACCCCTTTGCCTGCCAAAGAGTCTGATGTGACAGGCGGGGTTAGTTAATGTTTCAGTGCTTAGATGAGCTGGTTATTATTTGAATGAAAAGTCTTACTGAAATGCTTATCTGAAATACTAATGAAATTACCAATGCATTGCTCTAATTGAAAGACTATATAAAAGATCTTGATTTTTGAAATACAACTACTGGTGTGGTCTCCATTATTGCGCCACTGTGTGTTTCATTGGATGTGTGTGTTAAGTAGCTGCTTTACACGCAAGCCCCTGGCTGCCTTCCTGCTCGAGCCAAGCTACCCCACGGAGAACTGGTGGTCCCAGTTCTTACACCAGAGGTCTTGTACGACCCTCCATTTGCCCTTCAGCATTTTAATTCTCCTCTCTGGAGAATTCCAAGGACTACCAAGCACCCTGTTCAGTAATCTTCTCAAATACTAGTTTTATTCCCTCTTCAGCCTCTTTTGTTAGTCTATATTGTCTAGTGCAGGAGAAAATGGCATCTGCTTTAACTTTAATTTTTACTAGTTCTGCTTTTTTGATCAACCTAATTTATTTTCCAGTGAAATCCCATACCTCAACTCTAACTGAATGTATCAAATCTGGAGGTAAGTTTTCTCTTGTCAAAACTGGGTAAATTTCTAATCTGGTATCCTCGTAGTCTAATTTAAAAACGGAATTCTCATCCTGTGTTTCTAATGCAACATTATCTGGTGTGCAATAAAAAACACAGTCACCTTGCAAAAAAGATCCCTATCAAGCAAGTACACTGGGCTTGTATCAAACAAAGTAAACTGTTTTTTATTTTCCATTGGTCCAATTTTTACTGGAAATTTGCTGAAAGTGATTAACAATTTATTGTTACTGATCCCTACAACTTGGACTTCCCTGCCTGAGAGGAGTAGGTTTGGAACGTCCACAGAACAAATTGTAGAACGGGTAGGCCCTGTATCAATCAGAAATTAAATGGATTGGCCATTGACTTCTCCATCAACGCACGGGCCCCTTTAATCTACCACCAGAACTGCTCTAAGTAAACAGATCTCCCCTCAGGTACCGTCATTGTGAACTGCTTCCTGCCATTTCATCTGTAAGAATCATGACATTCAAACCTTCATTATATGGTATTTTACATCTCATTTGTGTTGCATAACTGGATCTATTGGCATTGAAATGGTTTCTTACTCTGCATATTTAACATCATATTCCCCTTTACCACTTGATTTCTCTCTGAATTGTCATATATGGCAAACCATGCTCTTCTTTAACATCTCAACATTTTCCTTCATTTTACGTCCCTCTGTGATGGATTCATCTCATTCATATCATTTCACACAAAATTCATATTTGAACTCATTTGATTATTTAATACTCTTTCAAATGGTTTTGCTTGAGCAACCATCAGTTTTTCCTTCAATTTCTTTTGTATTAGTTTTCTCCGGCTAATCACTACTGGTTTTTTTGCCAATTCCAAAATCTCATAATTACCCTCTGTCGACTGACGCAACCTATTCTGTTGATTATGATGACTTATTTTTTACTTCAGTTCTTTCACAAAAGCAGGCATGAAACCCCCAACAGCATCTTTGGATCTTTTACTCCAATATGGTTCACAAACACTTGCATCAGTCTCTCATATTTAGAATGTTCTAACTCTTTAAGTTCTTGTGTTGTTCTCATAAACTTTTCCCAATTTATATCCCTCTCTAGGACGACGTTTAACTAGTTCCTGTACTGGCCATCCAACACACTCCTTACACTCCAACCACAATTCTCCAGAAAAACCAGTCTCAAATAATGTGTTTAAATCAGTCCACAAAATCTGAGAATGGTATGGCAGTTTAAGGATTTCATCATAGCACCTCTCAATTTCTGAAAATTATGTGTAAAAACATACAAATCTTTCCTTGTCCAATGGGAATACACCAATACCTCCCTATTCCCCTCTTAAAGGAAACTCCGCAACGAGACTAACTTCTTTCATATCGCTTGCTACATTTCTTGCCCCATTTCCTTCTTCCCAATCTTACGTTTTATCAAACAAATCTTAAAATATGATCTCTCAAAATAATCAATCAATCAATCATGGACATTTATAGAGCGCACTACTTACCCGGAGGGTCTCAAGGCGCTTGGGGTGGGGGGGGGGGGGTGCTGCTACTGCTCGAACAGCCAGGTCTTGAGCTTCTTCCTGAAGGAAAGGTGGTCTTGGGTCAGGCGCAGGTCGGGAGGGAGGGAGTTCCAGGTCTTGGCGGCCAGGTGGGAGAAGGACGTTCCTCCTGTTGTCGTTCTTCGGATGCGGGGGACGGCGGCGAGGGCGTGACTGGCTGATCGGAGGTGGTGTTTCGGAGCGTAGAAGTTGATGCGGTTGTTGAGGTAGCTCGGGCCTTGGTCGTGTAGGGCTTTGTGTGCGTGGGTGAGGAGACGGAAGGTGATTCTCTTGTTGACGGGGAGCCAGTGCAGGTCTCTCAGATGTCCGGAGATGTGGCTGCGTCGGGGGATGTCGAGGATGAGTCTGGCTGAGGCGTTCTGGATCCGCTGGAGTCTCTTCTGGAGCTTGGCGGTGGTTCCGGCGTAGAGGGCGTTTCCGTAGTCCAATCGGTTGGTGACGAGGGCCTGGGTGACCGTCTTCCTGGTTTTGGTTGGGATCCATCGGAAGATCTTGCGAAGCATGCGTAGGGTGTGAAAGCATGATGAGGAGACGGCGTTGACTTGTCTGGTCATCGAGAGGGAGGAGTCCAGGATGAAGCCCAGGTTGCGTGCGTGGTCTGTTGGCTTGGGAGCGGTGCCCAGGGCTAGGGGCCACCAGGAGTCGTCCCAGGCGGAGGGTGATGGTCCCAGGATGAGGACTTCCGTCTTGTCTGAGTTCAGTTTCAGGCGGCTGTTCTTCATCCACTCAGCGACGTCTTTCATCCCTTCGTGTTGGCTGGTTCTGGCGGTGTCGGGGTCTTTGGTGAGGGAGAGGATCAGCTGGGTGTCGTCGGCGTAGGAGATGATGTTGAGGTTGTGTTGGCGTGCGATGGCGGCAAGAGGTCTCATGTAGACGTTGAAGAGGGTGGGGCTGAGTGATGATCCTTGCGGAACGCCGCAGATGACTTCGGTGGCTTCTGATCGAAACGGGGGGAGGCGGACTCTCTGTGTTCTTCCGGCGAGGAACGAGACGATCCACTCCAGTGCCTTCTCTTGGATGCTGATGTTGTTGAGGTGCTGTATTAGGGTGCGGTGGCAGACAGTGTCCAGGAGGATGAGTGCCGCTGTTTCCCCGTTGTCGAGCAGGGCTCGGATGTCGTCGGTTGCTGCGATGAGGGCGGTCTCGGTGCTGTGTTTGGCTCTGAAACCGGACTGCGAGGGGTCGAGGGATCCATTCGTCTCGAGGAAGGCGGCAAGCTGTCTGTTGACGATCTCCTCGATGACTTTGGCAGGAAAAGGAAGGAGCGAGATGGGGCAGAAGTTTTTAAGGTCGGTGGGGTTCACTGTTGGTTTCTTCAGTAGGGCGCTGAGCTCGGCATGCTTCCAGCTCTCCGGGAAGGTGGCGGCGTCGAAGGAGGTGTTGATGACGTCTCGGAGTTGGGGTGCGATGGAGGAGTTGGCCTTGTTGAAGATGTGGTGGGGGCAGGGGTCGGTCGGAGATCCGGAGTGGATGGTGTTCATCGTGCGGGCTGTGTCTTCGGTGGTTACCTTGGTCCAGGTGCGGAGGGTGGCGGTGGGGGCATTGGTTCGATGGTTGGGTGCGTTGGTGGTGCGCCGAAACTGTTGTGGATGTCGGCAATCTTGCGGTGGAAGAACGAGGCGAGAGAGTCGCAGAGATCTTGTGAGGGAGTGATGTCGTTGTTGCCGGTGCCGGGGTTGGAGAACTCCTTGACGATGGTGAAGAGTTCCTTGCTGTCGTGGGTGTTGTTGTCTAGTCGTTCCTTCAGTGATTTCTTCTTGGTGGTGCGGATGAGCTGGTGGTGCTTGCGGGTGGCGTGTTTGAGGGCGGTCATGTTGTCAGTGGTCTGGTCGAGGAGCCAGGCTTTCTCCAGGGAGCGGCAGGTCTTCTTGGAGTCCTTGAGTTCGTCGGTGAACCAGGAGGCCTTCTTGCTTCTGGGTCTGCTAGGAGGGTCCTTCAGTGGTGCGAGTTCGTCGGCGCAGGCGGTCAGCCATTGGGTGAAGTTGAGGGCTGCTTTGTTGGAGTCCGTTGTGCTGGTGGGTGGGTTCTGGCTGAGGGAGGTGGTGAGCTGGTCGGCGGTGATCTTGCTCCAGCTTCTGTGAGGAACCTGTTGCGGGTGGTGGTGGGTTGTGGTTCTTCTGAAGCTGAAGTGGACGCAGCTGTGGTCGGTCCAGTGGAGTCCGGAGGAGTGGCTGAAGGTGATGTGCTTGCTGGATGAGAAGACGGGATCAAGCGTGTGGCCGGCATAGTGGGTGGGGGTGTTGACCAGTTGCTTGAGTCCGAGGTTGGCGAGGTTGTCCAGCATGGCGGTGGTGTTGCGGTCCTTGTTGTTCTTCAGGTGGAAGTTGAGGTCCCCTAGGAGGATGTAGTCGGCGGAGGGGAGGGCGTGTGGGCTGATGAAGTCCGTAATGTCTTCGCTGAATTGTGTGCGTGGTCCCGGGTGTCTGTAGATGAGGGTGCCTCTGAGGGTCGTCTTTGGGTCGTTGTGAATCTGGAAGTGGAGGTGCTCGGCAGCGGCGAAGGTGTCGTTGGAGTCAGTCGTGATGCGGATGGTGTTCTTGTGGACGATGGCGATGCCTCCTCCGGTCTGGTTGACGCGGTCCCTCCTGATGATCTTGTACCCGTCCGGGAATCGCGATGGCGATGTCGGGGGCCGAGGAGGCGTTCATCCATGTTTCCGTGAGGAAGGCGACGTCTAGTGATGTTGTGTCGAGCAGGGTCCAGAGTTCCACGGCGTGTCTGTGGACGGAGAGGGTGTTGAGCAGGATGCACTTGAGGTTGCTGCTGGTGTTTGGCTTGGCGGGTGCGGTGCAGGTTCGGAGGCAGGTGAACTTGCAGGTTCTGCAAGTGAAGGGTCCGTGAATGCGTCTCGGGGCGGCCTGGCAGCAGGCGGGGTTCCGGCCGGCATTGAGTGCGTTGAGGGCGGCGGCGGCGTAGATCTGTCGGGTCATCTTGCATCGGTGGGGGCCAGGGGTCCTGGCACTGGGCGCGGTCCAGGCGCGGACGCGCGCAATCGGAGCGTCCGCTGCGCGTCAATGCTGCGCGTACGCGTGCACTCTGCCATAAATGGAGAGTGGGGAGGGGCGAGGGAGGAGCAGCTGGGAGGCGGGAGCAGGGTGGCGAGTGGGGGGGAGCGTGCAGGGATGCCGGAGGGAGCAGGGGTGGGGCCGCGGGGAAGCAGCGGCAGGGAGCGGGGTGGGGCAGGCAGCAACGAGGGGAAGCTAAAGGGCACACACGATAACGGCGGCAAGAAGAACAGTAACACAACCAAAAACAACAGGCAGCAAGAAATACAGTTACAGAATCACGAATATCACAAGCACAGAAACTAACTGAGCAAGAAGAACAGTAACGCAACGAAAAACAATGGGCAGCAAGAAATACAGTTACAGAATCACGAAAATCACAAGCACAGAAACTAACTGAGCAGGGGCCAGCCAAGACAGGGGCAGTCTTGAGCTTGGCAGCGGCGGCAGCAGCAGGAGGAGAGCGGTCACACTTGGGGTGGCCACGCGGCAGGAGGAGCGACCGGGCCGACCAGGTCAGGTCAGGTCACAGCTCCTGGGCCCGTGAGCTACTCCTTAAGTACCCAAGTGGGAGGGAGGAGCGGCTGGGAGGTGAGTGGGGGGGAGCGTGCGGGGATGCCGGAGGGAGCGGGGGTGGGGCCGCGGGGGAGCAGCGGCAGGAAGCGGGGTGGGGCAGGCAGCAACGAGAGGAAGCTAAAGGGCACACACGATAACGGCGGCAAGAAGAACAGTAACGCAACGAAAAACAACAGGCAGCAAGAAATACAGTTACAGAATCACGAAAATCACAAGCATAGAAATTAACTGAGCATGGGCCAGCCAAGACAGGGGCAGTCTTGAGCTTGGCAGCGGCGGCAGCAGCGGGAGGAGAGCGGGCACACTTGGGGTGGCCACGCGGCAGGAGGAGCGACCGGGCCGACCAGGACAGCAGTGGGACCGTATTGGAGGGGTTACACCGCCCCCTCTTCCTACATTCACAGCACGGGCCGTGTCTGAGGGATTAACCCCTCCCCCTCTTCCTACATTCACAGCACTGGGGCCGTGTCTGAGGGATTAACCCCTCCCCCTCTTCCTACATTCACAGCACTGGGGCCGTGTCTGAGGGATTAACCCCTCCCCCTCTTCTTACATTCAGTCAAAGTACACTTTATTTGATTTTTCAAAAACCATAAAAGGCACATACAGTACATATACATTAAAATCAATAATTCATTTATGTGCAAAATCAGTGCGGGTCATAATTGGGCTGATGTACATTGTATTTGGCACGTAAAATTAAAAATCTGTTAAAACAATACCATGTTTACAATAAGGTGTTCAGTGGTGCACGTTTGCTCCTAATTCTAAAAGCTACCGCTAGAAAACTGGTCCATGCAGACCCCGTTCCTGCAAGTAATGTAAATATTGCCCATCATCTGGAGGTAGATTAATGCGGGTCTGACTTGAGTGAAGCCAGCCTCCCTCAAAACAGGTAACAGATGTTTCACTGCACTGGGGCCGTGTCTGAAGGATTAACCCCTCGCCCTCTTCCTATATTCACAGCACTGGGGCCGTGTCTGAAGGATTAACCCCTCGCCCTCTTCCTATATTCACAGCACTGGGGCCATGTCTGCGGGATTAACCCCTCCCCCTCTTCTTACGTTCACAGCACTGGGGCCGTGTCTGAGGGATTAACCCCTGCCCCTCTTCCTACATTCACAGCACTGGGGCCATGTCTGAGGGATTAACCCCTGCCCCTCTTCCTACATTCACAGCACTGGGGCCATGTCTGAGGGATTAACCCCTCCCCCTCTTCCTACATTCACAGCACTAGGGCCATGTCTGAGGGATTGACCCCTGCCCCTCTTCCTACATTCACAGCACTGGGGCCGTGTCTGAGGAATTAACCCCTCCCCCTCTTCTTACATTCAGTCAAAGTACACTTTATTTGATTTTTCAAAAACCATAAAAGGCACATACAGTACATATACATTAAAATCAATAATTCATTTATGTGCAAAATCAGTGCGGGTCATAATTGGGCTGATGTACATTGTATTTGGCACGTAAAATTAAAAATCTGTTAAAACAATACCATGTTTACAATAAGGTGTTCAGTGGTGCACGTTTGCTCCTAATTCTAAAAGCTACCGCTAGAAAACTGGTCCATGCAGACCCCGTTCCTGCAAGTAATGTAAATATTGCCCATCATCTGGAGGTAGATTAATGCGGGTCTGACTTGAGTGAAGCCAGCCTCCCTCAAAACAGGTAACAGATGTTTCACAGCACTGGGGCCGTGTCTGAAGGATTAACCCCTCGCCCTCTTCCTATATTCACAGCACTGGGGCCGTGTCTGCGGGATTAACCCCTCCCCCTCTTCTTACGTTCACAGCACTGGGGCCGTGTCTGAGGGATTAACCCCTGCCCCTCTTCCTACATTCACAGTACTGGGGCCGTGTCTGAGGGATTAACCCCTCCCCCTCTTCCTACATTCACAGCACTGGGGCCGTGTCTGAGGGATTAACCCCTCCCCCTCTTCTTACGTTCACAGCACTGGGGCCGTGTCTGAGGGATTAACCCCTCCCCCTCTTCCTACATTCACAGCACTGGGGCCGTGTCTGAGGGATTAACCCCTGCCCCTCTTCCTACATTCACAGTACTGGGGCCGTGTCTGAGGGATTAACCCCTCCCCCTCTTCCTACATTCACAGCACTGGGGCCGTGTCTGAGGGATTAACCCCTCCCCCTCTTCTTACGTTCACAGCACTGGGGCCGTGTCTGAGGGATTAACCCCTCCCCCTCTTCCTACATTCACAGCACTGGGGCTGTGTCTGCGGGATTAACCCCTCCCCCTCTTCTTACGTTCACAGCACTGGGGCCGTGTCTGAGGGATTAACCCCTGCCCCTCTTCCTACATTCACAGTACTGGGGCCGTGTCTGAGGGATTAACCCCTGCCCCTCTTCCTACATTCACAGCACTGGGGCCGTGTCTGAGGGATTAACCCCTCACCCTATCCCTTTCTATGATGGCGTCACCCCTGGTTTTGGTTTGAAGTGATTCCAGATTCAACATCCCTCCATCCCTCATTTCTTCCTTTGTGGTGGAATTGGTTACAAGCTTTTTTCTGCCAAATATTTTGCAGAGTAATGCGGCTGCCTCTGAGTTTCATCCTTCTTCAAATTGAGGCTGTGTCAGACTAAGGGCCGCAGGCATGAATTCCCATGACTTGTGTGGGAGCGAAGATCTTGTACCAATCCCCTTGAGGTTAACTCTTAGTATCAGAAGAGATGAGTGACACCGATGGCTGACCCTGGGGAGATCTGATAGCAGGTCCCAGAGAGTGACACGGGACCAAGTGTTGAGGCGGAGGGAGTGTTGTTCGAGGTCTGTTGGTGAAGTGGGGAGGAGGCAGCTCTCAGTAGAAGTGGCAGGCAGTGCCGGAGAAGGCACCTTCACTGCTGGTGAGGAGGGCACTGGTGCAGTGCTGTTAAGATCATCCCGGTTTAAAAATGTAGAGGTTTAAGGTAGAGTAGTGCTTTTGCTGCAGCGAGAGTATGGAGGACTTGGGTACCTGTTACTGGGCGCGGACAGGGAGCAGACTGGTGTGTACAGGGCACAGCCAGGCATGGACAGGGCGCAGCCGGGCGTGGACAGGGTGCAGCCGGGCGTGGACAGGGCGCAGCCGGGCGTGGACAGGGCGCAGACTGGTGTGGACAAGGAGCAGACGGGCATGGACAGAGTGCAGACTGGCGTGGATAGGGCACAGGCGGGCTTGCCTTTGATGCCCCTTCATCCACTGCACATGGCACCGTTAGTTCGGTCTGGGAGTAGGTAGGGAATCTGGGGTGGGTGGGACTGAGAGTGATTGGCACGAGAGAGCTTGTTAAAAAAGGCGGGAAGGCTGCTACGGGTCATAAGGGCATACGAAGAGATGAGTGATGGCAAAAGAGACTCACACAGGCACAAAAGCTTGAAAAGGAGGAAAAGACAAAAAACCATGGCACAAAGATCAATGGAAGCGAGGGAGAGAAGAAAAGGGCAAAACAATGGCACAAAGATCAAAGTATGCAAGAGAGAGAGAGAGTAAGAAAAGAAATAGTGGCAAAAATAATGCAAACAGGACCAAAAGAAATAGTGGCACAAGAAAGAAAGAGAGCCAAAAGGCAAACGGAGGCAACAGAGAATGTGAGAGCAAGAATGATCTTGAAACCGAGAATTAGAGAGCGACAGTAGGGCGAAGCAGCAAGACGATGAGGCTGGTAGCCTCCACCTTGCAGGAACGGGGTCTGCATGGACCAGGCCTGATCAGAAGACCAGGTACAAAAAAGTCCACAGGTAGGGCCGGGCAGTGACTACGTAATCCTAGGCTCCATGTATTTGCATTTTTGGCCATGTATAAATTCCCTAAGCTTTTCTGATTCCTCAAAGGTAAATGTTTTATCTTTATAGGTAACTGTGAAGTAAGACGGGTGAATCAAATCATATCTAGTATTCATTTCCATCTGCAACGATCAAACAACAAGGAATTGCTTTCTTCTATTGGCTGTAAACTTGGATGTATCTGGAGAGTTGAAGACCCTATGACCAAACCATTGTAATTGCTTCTTCATTTAGCCGCTGTTAAAATTGCCACCATATTTGCATATTGTTGGAATAAGTTATGATTCCCCTAGGCTTGGTGTTGCAGAGAATGAAGACTTTGGGCCAAGCCTTTGAGCTCCCTGTGCGCTGATTGTAATGGATTCCTCAAGAGAAACAGTAGAAGAAATCAATTTCTTAAACAAAGATATATCGGAGCACTCTGAACATCCTGGTATGCCCTATTGCCCTAAATTGTCTCTTCTTTTTGTGTACCCCAAATCTTCTGCTGTCCTTTTAAGTGAATTTGTCTCTTTAAATGAGTAACTTCAGTAGCAATGCCTTCCATTTAATTCAGCCTGTGCTTTCGATACGAAATCCTTTGTCCAAAAGAGACCACCTCTTTTCAGTCCTTTGTAGAGTTTTATTATTTCCTCAACAAAAGGCTAAAAGTTTTGATTTCTTCCAGAAGTTCCTCAAACGTTATGGCAGAACGAGACGTTTGAGACAGATTAACATCATTTTGGCTCTCGTTGCTGGACCCGAAAGCATGTCTTTTTTGTGGATTGCGTCTGAGGCACGACTGGGAGAGCTGCTCAAGAAGCATCAAAGTTACCTTCCATTATGTCAGAGGTAGAAGAGCAGAGTTAGTACCAGTAACCAACACGTCTTTGTATGAGGCACTAATCCAGAGCTTTGAAGCAAAACCAAAAATGATGGCACACATCAGTCCCTTACACTCACCCATTCATTTGATGTGAATCTCAGAATTCCATGTATCCAAAATCAGCTCCTAGTTATGAGCACACAAACATCTTTTGTAATTAAAAACACATCTAGTCAAAATACGCTGCACCAGAATATGACATGCTGGGCATGGCCAGAAGACAACTGAGACAGGCATAGTTCAGACAGTTCGGAAGAAAGCTGCACTGGGGTACAACTGGGGTACGACTTGGAAAGATTTCGGAAGACTTACCCCGGGAACTCCACCCGCCACAGAGTGCAGGTGTGAACACAGGAGTGTAACCCTGAGATGGTGATGTGCAGCAGGAAGGCAGGCACAACTAGCTGGCACTGTGGAGAATAAAGAGTATGGAAAAAATAGATTTCCTGCTCAAAGCCCTGACAAAAAGAAGTTTATAACGTCCACAGATGCTCTGCTCTTCTGACCTGACACTGGGCCTGATTCAGATATTGACACAGAGTGTACTCCGTCGCAACAGAGCTCCCTCCCCACCTATATCGCGGTCCGCCCGCCAAATTTAATTGGGGGCGGACCATACGTTTGGTCATGGTAGAGACTACTCTGTCTCTGCCACGGCCAAGCTTCTGTGATGTCTCCGACTCCCCAATTCTGATGGGCAGACATGTAGTCATTTTTACTACTGTATCTTGCCACCAGATAAAACCTGGTGTTAAGGAACAGTAATATCATTGTAATGCTCCCACTGCCCTGGGGAAAGCCTCCCATGGTGAGAGGATCACTCCTTTTTATTTGTTTAGAAAAGAAAATCCATTTTGGGATTTTCTTTTTTAAAAGAATACTGTTTGCTGCAGGACTGTATCCTTCTAAATGAGCCTTCCCATGGCGGAATGGTGATCCAGCGGCCTAAATATTAATCACGCTCAGTGTCTATATCTGGGATTGAGGATGTCTGTGGGTGGCAGCTAAGAATGCAACAATCCACGGAGGAGACCAGATCAAGCTGCTATCTTCTGGCATCAACCTACGCCCCAAACTGCGTAGTTCTCTGAAAGGGTTTCGTAATCTGGGTTTGATACAGAAACAATAATGGACTTGATCCTGGAGTGATATTTGGTGATGTGCTGATTTGTCCCCACCTTTGTCCAAAGTTGCACTTGGCTTTGTTGGCCAAAAAACAACATAAGATTGGACAAGGTGCAGTTAGAGTGCAGAGGCCCTGGACAGTGTCCCGGCAGGAAGAGCTTCTCGGAGGACGTCCAGCAGAGATGCACAGAACCAGCAGGAGGTGGTCGAGCCGGCTGGATGACAACGACAAAATACTGCAATATCACACCTCAAGTCTGCAGAGCTGTAAAACAGTGCAAAGAGCGCAACAAAAAGATGTGCACTGTGAAGGAAGAGACCGAGGGATGATTTTATGGCCAACATGAGCATCATCTCCATCAGCTCCTGATCTTGTATGACTGGGAGTGGGTTCTTGAATGCACACAGAGGGCTGGGATTGGAGTGCAGGTCTGACAGTAACCCAAGAGACATCCTTGCAGGCTTGGGTCGCGAGACATCAGACACTAGCAGTATAATGCAACTGATTTTGAGGAATATTCAGACAGATAACATTTGAGGGTATATTTACTACGTTTTAGTGCTGTGTTTGTATCACAAAAGTGATGCAAATCAATGCTAAGTCTTTTATAAATAATTTAATTTCCAGCACTAAACTTGTTTAGCACTGAAAAATCACTCAAAAGCACAAGTCAGTGCAATGCGCTGCTATGCATCACTTAATGCCGAGGGGGGTGGGGGGGGTACAATGTAATGGGTGGTGTATGGGAGTTCTCACGCAACCACCCAAGGTTTCTGACGCTAAGCTCTATGTACTTAAAAAAATAGACCGGGTTTAACGTGAGAATATACCGCCCATTACAAAAAGGCGCTATGAAGGAGAAATGCTTTCACTGTACAGCACACACTGAAAGTCGTGAACGGGTTTAAGTTAGTCTAATCACGGGGCCTCATTCATGAAAAGTGTTGCATCGCTGGCATATAACAGCAATGCAACACTTTTCACTAAGCCCTCCTTGACACACCATGGATGTACTGCAGTTACTGTATCGCGCTCCATGACGCAAGGATTGACAGATGCTTCAGGAATCCTGACATATCTGTAGGTGGAACACTGACATTTTACTGGAGTTGTGTCATAAGCATATCGCAACTCCAGCAATGCATAGGGGAAGCCTATACACATTGCACTGCATCACTATTATGCCTGCTATGAGGCAGGTGTACGTTTTTGACGCTGTGGCATGCTAGAAGTGGCGCAGTGAAATCTGACTAATTTCACTGCGTCACTTCTACAAAGCTTTTTTTGCGGGGAAACAACCCCCTGCATACATTATACCTCATGCAAGTATAATGTGGTGCAGTGGTTTACCAAGTGATGCATCTGCCTAGGTGAGTCACTTTGTAAATATGGCATAACGTGGCGCATTGTTTATGCTGCCGCTGCATCACAAAAAGTGACGCAACGGCGGTGCAAAAGTGTTGCAAAGGCCTCATAAATAAGCCCCATGGTATTCTGTACTGGAAGGGTATCCTTACGGTACAAAACCAAGGCTAGACTCACGGAGACACTCTTGCACTATAGCGCAAAGGCGTGTCCGTGGCGCACGGCAGCTGATTTCAGCGCCGCGCTAGTGAAAGGGGAGGAGAGAGACATATTTCTGTAAATACAGCACTCTCCGGCTCTCTGCTTCTCCCGCAGTGCAGTATTTGCGGCGGCTGCACTGTGCACTGCATCCAGAATCCAGTAAATCTACCCCTTGGTGTTACGCAATCGCACAATGGCGCAGACTTACCGGATAATACAACACCTATCGGGGATGAGTCGGACACGGTTGGACCTGTGTCTTCGCATCGTGACTTGAATTTTAGTGCTACCCACTGAGCTATATCTTAAGTGTTGCCCAAATAAAAATGTTGCTGCAAAAACAACCAAAAAGTCGTCTTTTAACAAAATTATTTATTTCGCTAAATATCTGAAATATCTTTTTTTTTTTTATAATCAATTTTATTGAATTTTCCAGAACTCAAGAAATTCATTGGCAGCAAGTCAAACACAGTTGGAGTGTACATACAGTTAATCACAGTCAATAACACATGGGGTACCTGGTCAAATCGGGCACAGCAGGCTGGGATTGCAATACAGGGAGACAGAAGATAAACAGGTCATCACGGTGGCAACAAGTTGAACCATTTACCCCACACTTTCCCTAATAACTCTGGGCAGAGAGATTCTTCCTGCAGCCCACACCAGTCCACTCCCTTCCGCCACTTTTGCACCGTCGGTGCCTTAGCCTGAGACCAGAGCGCTGCAATGTCTCTTTTCGCCACTGCCACCGCCGTCCCCAGAAAGCACTTATCTGCCTTGGAGCCGTCTAGGCCGTCAAACACCCCTAGGAGCATACGTCTTGGGTCATGGGGAACCTCTCATCCAAGGGCATTTATAAGATCGCATTCAATCCCCTTCTAGAAAGGCTCCAAAGCTGGGCAATGCCATACCATGTGGTAAAAGTCCGCTGGCGTGGTGTCGCAGCACGGGCAGGCTGGGGATGGCCTCAAGCGGGCCCGAAAAAGGCGCAGTGGAGTAAGATAGGCTGCATGCAAATAATATAGTTGTACCAGGCGCAGCTTGGAGGACGTGGTCAGGGTTTTGGGTGCCATAAGGGCGTCATGCCAATCTGCGTCTTCTAGGGGGGCCAACCATCCCTCCCATCGTATTCTGAGCCAGTCCAGAGATGCGGGCCATTATTAACTAGTAACCGGTATATGCGGGACACCCCTCCCCAGATTCCCCATCTTCACCTGGGCTTCAAGCGGGTTGAATTCCGGAAGAGTGGCAGGGGAAGGGATATGTGCGTGAAGGGCGTGTCTGAGTTGCAAATATTTATAGAATTGGGAATGATGGAGTGCATGTCGTTGCTGCAGTTCAGCGAAGGAACGAATGTGATCCCCACCCATATGTCTCCAAGCAACGAGATTCCCACGAGATCCCATCGGTGGAACCCCTGCAGGGACAAGACCTCGCCCAGCCAGGTTCTGCACCAGAGCGGCGTCTGTCGAGTGTACGTGCGGTTCCAATGCACTTGGCGCAAAGCTGTGCGCCAGGCCATGAGTACCGCTCTCATGACCGGGGGTAGGGCCTGCGGCACTGGGCTGCTGTATAAGAAGGACTGAATCTGCACGAAATCTACCATGGCAAGTTCAACGCGGTATGCCGGGTCGGACCAGCCGCCCGCAAACCAATCGTGGATCACGATAAGTCTCGTGGCGAGGTAGTAGAGGTGGAGAGTAGTCACTCCCATACCTCCATCGAAGGGGGGATACGACAGTGTGCCAGGGATAGGTGCAGCCTCCTTCCTCCCCAGAGAAAGCAGGTAAGGATGCTGTCAAGTTCCCGGAACCAACTCCCCAGGAGGTGGGCGGTGATATTCTGCAAGATATAAAGGAAGCAGGGGAGAATCATCATTTTGAAGAGCCCGCTTCTGCCCAAGGGGTTAAGGGGGAGGACCTGCCACTTCTTGAGGTCGGACTTCATCCGGGTGACTACAGGCGCGACGTTTAAGGCCCACTCGAGCTCTGGCAGAAGGGTGATCCAGACACCCAAATATTTGAATGATTGCCTCCATAAGGGAATATTTGCCTGCCAGTCAAAGCAGGCCCGGGAGGGATGTAGAGGGACCAGGGTCGATTTTGCCAGGTTTAACCGGAGCCCAGAGACCCGCTCAAAATCAGAGAGGACCTCCAGACATCGGGGCCCAGAAAATATCCGGGTCCGCCAAGTAGAGCAGGACATCGTCCGCATAAAGGGCAATCTTGTCAACCTGACTCGAGTCCCAGGCCCAGCCTCTGATGAGCGGGTCGTGCCGGATGAGCGCTGCCAGGGGTTCCATTACCAGCGCTAACAGCAAGGGTGAAAGCGGGCACCCTTTTCGCGTGCCCCTCCAAATCGGGAAGGTCTCAGAAAGCTCACCGTTGATGAGAACACGGGCCCTGGGGTAGGTGTAGAGGACCCTGACCAGGTGGCGGATGGGAAGGCCAAAGCCCATCCTCTCCAGCACATCCTCAAGGTACGTCCAATCCACTGTATCGATAGCCTTCTCAAAGTCAATGAAAAGCAATGCCAGATACGGGGTTAGACGATCGCGGTGGGCCATAGCCAAGTGGAGGCGTTTGGATGCAGTGACACGTGCCCCTGGCAGGCATGAACCCGCACTGGTCGGGATGGACCAACTCCTGTAGGAGGGGTCTGAGTCTCTGGGCTATCACGGTGGCGAAGATCTTGAGCTCCGTGTTGAGCAGCGAGATCGGGCGATAGTCCGCACAGTCCAGGGAGTGTGGCTGCGTTTTCGGAATGACCACTATGGTGGCTATATCGGATTCTGGTGGGAAGGAACCCATCTCAGTCACATGGTTGAATAAAGCCACTAAATGGGGGACAAAGTTCTCACGAAAGGTCGCGTTGTACTCCTGGGGATAACCATCCGGACTGGGTGTCTTACCGGGGTGCAGAAGTGATATCGCCTCGTGAATCTCCTCTGGGGTGAAGGGGTGGTCCAACGCCTCCGCAGTCTCCCGGGGGAGACACGGCAGCTGGGCCCCGGTCCCCTCCAGCCACTCCGCCAGGTGAACGCCAGGGGGGCGGGCAGCGTATAAGTTCGCATATTAGTCCGCAAAAGTTTGTGCTATGGCGGAGGATGTCCCTTGGTGGGCCCTGGTAGCTGTACGGATCCCAGGGATTACGCAGTTGATCCTGGGGTAAGACACTAGGTTGTGTAGGAGCTTACCATTCTTGTCACCCCATCCGTAGATCCGTGCCGCCAATGAACGCCAAAGCATCTTCGCGGATTCTAATGAGATTCGGCGAATCTCCTCACGGACCACTGCCAACTACCGAGAGGAGTCCCCACGATCATCCTCCAGTTGGAGTCTTTCCAACTGTTCTGCCTGGGCCTCCAGCCGCACCAGGTGGGCTGTCTGTTCCGCCCGTTTCGCATGGGCCAGACCCCTAGCCACTCCCCGAACCACTGCCTTGCCGGCCTTCCTCAGCGTCCCCAGCGAGGGAACTGAGCCAGTATTAGTGGAGTAATAGTGACGGAGTTCCTGCTCAATCGAGTCGACGAGCTTGGAGTCCTGCAGAAACCAGGCGTTCAGTCGCCAGGCCGCTCGCGGACCCGCAGAAAGAGACCCGAGATGGAGGGATACGGGAGAGTGATCCGAGATCCCCCTAGGCAGGATTGCAGCCCCGGAGACCAGCTGGCAGTCCGTGGCGGGCAGTAGGAGAAGATCTATGCGGGAGTGGGTGTGGTAGGCCGCTGACGTATGAGTGTACTGTTCCCTACGAGACTTCCAGATCCTCCATATATCACAGAGTCCCAGGGTCGATGACCAACTCGAGAGGGATTTAGCAGATGCGAGCCGACCCTCCGATGGGTTGCAGGATGGCATTAAAATCGCCCCAACCACCGTGAGACCCTGCGGAAAGGAGGAGAAGACATGTGTAAGGTGCCGAAGGGTGGAGGTCAATAGCGCAGGTGGGATATAAGTGCAGAGGAGATTCGCAGGAAGCCCGTCAATCGTTCCAGAGATAGCCTCAAAAGCGGCCCTGAACATCAGTCTCCGATTTCACCAGAGTAAAGGGGAACACTTTTCTAAGTAGGATGGCCACCCCTCGGGAGCCTCGTGTAAACCCGGAGTGCCAAAACCTGTCAAATACGTATCCGGCTAAGAAGGTGCATTGTGTGCCCAGGAGATGCGTTTCCTAGAGAAACAGGATATCAGGCGCATGGCGGTGGGCTGCGCGAAGGACTGCTGTACGCTTAATTTGATCGAGGAGGCCATTGACATTCCAGGAAAGGACATGAATAGGTCTATTGAAAGTGTGTGCCATCTGAGGGGATCCTGCATGAGATAGCGGATGCAAGCGTGGGACCGTGACAACTCTTAGGGATACCTATTCGGGTCCATAACCCAGGGAAATGACCAAACGAAGTGGTGATCTGCTTGCCAACTGCGATAACAACATATCTGAAATATCTTAACACCCCACATTCCTATTATCTCATTTGCCTCTGAGTTTTGTACTTTCAGCAAAAGAAGCTACGGGACGGAAGGTTATAATTCTATTCAGAAAGACCAAATTATGAATTCAAATACATGGTTAAATTAAATTAGTTTTGTGGGTACTTTACAAAAAATTGACAAAAAGTGTAGCAGAGCAGGTACATGAATGCAGAAATCTCTAGAAAGAAGTTTGATCTTTTTAGGACAACTGGAAATTGTACTTTACAATGAAGAGTTAACAAGTCAAAGGATTCTAAACCCATATAGTAAAATATGGAAAATCAACAAATGGTGATTTGTGTTTTTTCTGCTGTAAAACTATGCAGATTTCTCCATACTCGAACAAAGATTTTCTCACAATTTTTTTTTAGTTTATTTATTTGCTCTTTCCGCTGAAAATATGAGAAATATACATTAAATGTAGCAAAATAATTCTTATTGTCAATCAATCATTTGTAAAGCTCACTACATACCAGCAAGGGTCTCAAGGCGCGGGGGGGGGGGGGGGGGGCTACTGATCGCTCCCCATCTTCGCAAGAAACCTCAAAACCTGGCTCTTCGACAGACCCCCTCCTTGATGGAATGGAACCTGCACCCCCCCAACCCCCCCCCACCCCTAGCGCCTTGAGACCCTTACGGGTGAGTAGTCGCGCTTTAACAAACTCCTGATTGATTGATTGATTGACTGATCGAACAGCCAGGTCTTGAGTATCCTCCTGAAGGTCAGCAGGTCTTGGGTCTGTCGTAGGCTCAGTGGGAGGGTGTTCCATGTCTTGGCGGCGAGGTGGGAGAAGGATCTCCCACCGGTGGTTGTTTTTCAGATGTACGAGACGATGGTGAGTGAGAGGTCGGCGGAGCGTAGTTGGCAGTTGGGGATGTAAAAGGAGAGCCGTCTGTTGAGGTAGGCTGGGCCGGTCTTGTGGAGTGCCTTGTGTGCGTGGGTGAGGAGCTTGAAGGATATCCTCTTGTTGAGCGGGAGCCAGTACAGGTTTCTCAGGTGGGGGGTGATGTGGCTGTGGCGTGATACATCGAGGATCAGTCGTGCCAAGGCATTTTGGATGCGTTGTAGTCATTTGATGAGCTTGGTTGGGGTTCCCGCGTAGAGGGCCTTTCCGTAGTCAAGTATGCTGTTGACAAGGGCCTGCGTGGCTGTCTTTCTTGTATCAGTCGGGATCCATCTGTAGATCATGCGGAGGGTGTTGAAGCAGGAGGAGGAGACGCGTTGACTTGCTTGGTCATTGAGAGCGTTGAGTCGAGGATGATTCCCAGGTTGCATGCGTAGTCGATGGGTGTCGGGGTTTCCCCCAGTGCCGTCGGCCACCAGGAGTCGTCCCATGCTGAAGGGTTGGAGCCAAAGATGAGGACCTCCGTCTTGTCCGAGTTCAGCTTCAGACGGCTGGTCTTCATCCAGTCGGCGACGGCCTTCATTCCTTCGTGGAGGTTGGCTTTGGCGGTGATGGGGTCCTTGGTGAGGGAGAGGATCAGCTGAGTGTCGTCGGCATAGGAGATGATGTTGAGGTCGTGCTGTCGGGCTACGTGGTCCATGTAAATGTTGAACAGCGTTGGGCTGAGGGAGGATCCCTGGGGTACGCCGCAGATGATCTTGGAGGCTTTGGAACGGAATGGGGGAGGCGGACGCTCTGGGTTCTGCCGGAGAGGAAGGAGGTGGTCCAATTGTCTCAGATCCCTGCGGCGTGGAGGCGTGCGCGTAGTGTGCGGTGGCAGACGGTGTCGAAGGCAGCAGAGAGGTCTAGGAGGATGAGTGCTGCGGTCTCGTCGTTGTCCAGCAGGGTCCTGATGTCGTCGGTGGCAGCAATGAGGGCAATTTTGGTGCTGTGGTTGCTGCTGAACCCTGACTGTGAAGGGTCCAGGATTCTGTTTTCTTCGAGGTATCGGGTTTGCTGTCTGTTGACGGTTTTCTCAATGACCTTGGTCGGGAAGGGAGCAGAGAGATGGGCCGGAAGTTCTTGCGGTCTCTTGGGTCTGCCATAGGTTTTTTGAGTAGGGCGTTGCGCTCCGCGTGTTTCCATATCACTGGGAAGGTCGCAGTCTCGATTGATGACGTCTCGATTGATGACGTTGTGCAGGTGGGGTGCGATGGAGATGTTAGCTCTGCAGATGTGGTGCGGGGATGGGTCTGACGGAGAGCCCGAGTGGATTGTGCGCATGGTCTTGATTGTGTCATCGATGCTCACGCTGGCCCAGGCTAGCAGGGGGTCGTGGTCGATGGTGTGCGGAGGGTCTGTTGTGTTGCTGTCTGTTGGGCCTGTCTGGGTGTTGAAGCTGTCGTGGATGTCTGCTATCTGGCGGTGGAAGAAGGTGGTAAGGGAGTCGCACAGGGCTTGCGACAGCGAGATGTCGTTGGTGTTGGAGCTGGGGTTGGAGAGTTCCTTCACGATGTTGAAGAGCTCCTTACTATTGTGTGCGTTGTTGTCGGGGTGGTCTTTGAAGGAGGTCCTCTTGGCCACTCTGATGAGGTGGTGGTGGTTGCGGATGGCGTCCTTGTGTGCTGCGTGGCTGTCCGGAGTTTGTTCACTGTGCAATTTCTTCTCTAGTTTCCTGCAGGCTTGCTTGGAGGCTAGGAGTTCTGGGGTGAACCAGCGGGCCCTCTTGCTGGTGTCTCTGTGGCGGGGTTTCTTCAGCGGGGCGAGGGTGTTGGCACAGTCCTCGATCCAGCGTCTGATGCTGTGGGCAGCGTCGTCGGTGTTGGAGGGTTCGGTGGGTGGGCTGAGAGCGAGGTTTGCGTGTAGTTGGTCTTCTGTGATTTTGCTCTAGCAGCGGCGGGGGATCTGTTGGGTGCGGTGGTGTCTGGTGGGTTTCTGGATGGCGAAGTGGATGCAGCGGTGGTCGGTCCAGAGGAGTTCGCTGGTGTGGCTGATGGACACGTGCGGGCTTGAGGAGAAGACGGGGTCGAGCGTGTGGCCGGCAGAGTGGGTGGGCATTGTGACGAGTTGCTTCAGTCCGAGGTTGGCGAGGTTATCGATCAGGATTGTGGAGCTGTTGTTGTTCTCAAGGTGAAAGTTCAGGTTTCCGAGGAGGATGTAGTCGGTGAAGGTCAGGGCATGCGTGCTGAGCAAGTCGGCGATGGAGTCGCTGAACTGAGGGCGGATTCCGGGGGGTCGGTAGATGAGGGTGCCTCTGAGGGTGGAGTTAGGGTCTGTGTGGATCTGGAAATGCATGTGTTCGGCGGTGCTGAGCGCGTCGTCGGTGCTAATCGCGACCCTGATGCTTTTCTTGTGGACGATGGCGATTCCTCCTCCGACTCCGTTGGTGTAGTCTCTGCGGGTGATCTTGTAGCCGTCTGGGATGGCTATGGCAATGTTTGGTGCGGAGGAGTCGTGAAACCAGGTCTCTGTCATTAATGCGACGTCCGGGGATGTTGTGTCGAGCAGGTCCCAGAGCTCGATGGCATGCTTGCGTGCGGAGCGGGTGTTCAGTAGGATGCATCGGAGGTGGTTGGGATCTTTCTTGGTGGGTGTCTTGTCTGCTCTGAGGCTGGTGTAGCTGCAGTTCTGGCAGGTGAAGGGGTCCTGTGTGCGTTTCGGGGCAGCCTTGAAGCAGGTGTGGCTCCGTCCGGAGTTGAGAGCATGCAGAGTGCTGGCGTCGTAGTGGCGGCGGTCGTTGTGGCGGGTGCGGGGGCCAGGGGTTCTGGCGCTGGGCACGGTCCAGATGTGGACGGGCGCAGACGGGCATGCCTTAGGCAGGCCAGCAGCGCGGCCACACAGCAGCCGGCATATATGGGGAGGTGGGAGGGAGGGGCAGCTGGGAGGCGGGAGGCGGGGGCAGTGAATGGGCAGTGGGCTGTCAGGGGGCGGGGCGGAAGGGGACGCAGCAGCGAGGGCGGTGAGGGACAACGAAGGTAATAGAAGGGAAAAGGGGCACAAAATCGTGGGAAATACGAGTGGCACAGAAGCTAAAAGGGCACCAAAAACGAGTGGAACAGCAGGCAAAAGGGGCACAAAAACGAGTGGCACAGAAGGCAGACGGGCACAAAAAACAAGTCGAACAGAAGGTAAGAGGGGCACAAAAACGAGGGAAAAACGAATAGCACAGAAGGCAAAAAGGGCACAGAAATACCGGAAAAACGAGTGGCACAGAGGCAAAATACAGAATACAGAAATACATGGGCAGCTAAAAACAGAAGGCAGAACGGGCAATACATGTATAAACTATAACAAGCCATAAGCGATGTTCACAGTTGATTAAACATATAAATCTATAGATAAGGCAGGAATATACAAAGAAAACATGCAGCATTTTGTCAAACAAAGCAATAAAGTCACAACTTATACAACATTCCTCTCTTCATTCTCAGATTCTGTTCTACGGCGAGCCGTCAGTTTTAAAATTTCCAAACTCATTCAATCATCAGATGGATTGTAAACCTCGTATGATGCTGCATTCTTCTAAATGATGCACAATATGGTAAAAGTGAAAGTTGAATAATATTTCCACTTTGCTTCCTATTGTCGAAACGCTGAGCAACAGTCTGAGTTTTCATTTTTTAATTTCATTTTTCTGTTCGAGGTACAAGAGTTGAAGCCCTGTAATCCTCCAATGAAATCTATAGATTTATTACATTGGAGGGAAGAAGGAATTTAGGGCCAGATGTAGGTCGCCAAATACCGGTCAGTAGCGGCCGATTTCGGCCGTTACCGACTGGTATTTGGTTTTTGATATGTAGGGGGCCTTAAACTTACCGATTCGGTAAAATACCGAATCGGTAAATTTACCGAATCGGTAAATCTAGATGTAGGTGGCACTGAACACAGTGCCACAGGCCCTTTAGAATTCGTCATTTACCACTAAATACTATTTAGTGGTAAATAACGAATTCCTGTCTACATGCACATCTGTGCATGTACACCTGTGCCATGTGGCACACATACATGCCCCAAGGGCATGTATGTACCGAATCGGTAAATACCGATTCGGTAATTACCGAATCATACCGATTCGGTAAAAATTACCGAATTATTACCTACATCTCATTTACCGAATCTAGAATACCGAATCGGTAAAATTCGGTATTCTAGAGTTGGTAAATTAGATTTACCTACATCTGGCCCTGACTTTCTAACTCCTATTGAGTGTAACTACACAGAGTGTTAGTTAGCTCCTGCACATTTCAGATTGTGCCCCGACCTGGTTACCTCCAAATATGATATAAATAAATGCCAGGAATACCCAACCATCAGCAGATTACTTCTGTATGTAGACTCTGTCCCTTTAACAGAAAGTGATTCCATGTAGTAACTTCTCCAACCTTAAACTGGTGCGTTGGCCTCAACAGAGCCCATTCCTGCAGGAATGGTGGCCTCATAGGTATGTTTCGGGGCGTCCAGTCCTTTGTACCCTAAATCTGTGTCTGTCCTCTGCCTGCGGTCTTCCATGCAGACAGTGTCAGGAGCAGCATACGTGGGTCTTGCCCTGCTGCTGTAATGCGCTGTGAGGTCTGGTGCCCACGCGACTCCCACAGGTGCCTTGAAGTCTTGGTATCACCCTCAGACAGGATCTGGAGACCAAGAAGGGAGAGAGGAACATGAGGCGGTGGTTAAGGCCGTCCTTGAGATCTGTAGGCAGCAACCCCTCTCCCTCTGTCAGTCACCTTTTCGTGATATATATATTTATCATCCAAGCCGGACTCTAAGAGTCGGCGACTCGAGGGTGATCACGCGCGTTCTCACCACGCACCGTTTCTGATGTTCATGAACTTAATGCTCATGATGGTGGTGACCAGTCCACATTTATAGGGGGTGGCTAGATTCATGGCTGGTTATGGCTGCTGCACCCCAAAAACAGTGTCATGCCAGGAACCTGGACTACAAGGTTAAGGGGGCACCCCCTTCAAACCCACAGGGTTAGGAGAGCTATTTAGGGTCTCAAAAAGGAGGCACAATGAGGAGTCCTGGAGGAGCCTTGAATCAGCTCTCGGCAGGGTCCTTGGACTTAGTGGCAACTTAAAGTGGTCTAAATGCGACAAGAGGTGCGGGCGGGGGGGCTGCAGGACAAAAGGAGAAATGTTAGGTGGGGAACAGATACAAAGGCGGGAAAGACATATATTCTCACACACACACTGTAAGGCCAAGTTCTAAGAGATATTTACATTATGAGTCAGACTGTGCGTATAGTTAAAATGGGGTAGAAGAGACGGTGATCGCTGCCATGGAGGTGGGGATTCAGGCGCTGAAATTGTTCATATGTTTTGTCTTTGTCCGAGACTAGGGCCTCTTGTTCATGACATGGGAAAATTTTTAGAACAAATCATCGGAGGCCAGATAATAATCAATCCTACGGTGGTGGTATTGGGAGTAGTAGAGGACTCAATGGGAAACGAGCTGGCTAAAAAAGATGGCTATATGCGATTCATCGCTATGGCAGGGGCATGGATGTGCGTTGATAGAAGCTGGTTTAACCCAGAACCTCCCACATTTTACGAGTGGAGATCTGGAGTTTTTGAGATTTACAGTTTGGAAACAATGGGGCATATTAACAAGAACGGCAATAAAATTATCGCCGCTTTAGCGGCAGGAAACTGCCGCTAAAATGGCGATAATGGGCTTGATAATATGCCCTTGTGAATTCCCATAGCAGCCCAGGTTAACACCAGAACCTGGGCTGCTATAGGAATTCACAAGGACATATTATCAAGCCCATTATTGCCGTTTTAGCAGCAGTTTCCTCCCGCTAAAGGGGCAATAATTTTATCGCCGTTCTTGATAATATACCCCAAAGTTGTACGAGTGTAAGGAGCAAAAAGCTCAGAAATGGGGGATCCGTATATTGCGGTCGGTCTCTCAATGGATAAATGACTGAATTGTATCCATAGATAATGCAGGTTTCATAGTAAGATATTTAATCTTGTCATTTGTTGCGCTATCGGTATTGAATGTTAATCATACTATACGTCTATCTTTTAAATTCCCCCTTTTTTGATAGAGAGATTTCCTCCCTTTTTTCTTTCTCGATCTGTACGCTTATAGTGAAGCCCTTGAACCATCAGGATTTGCATTTGCACTTTATCTTTGATCCCCATTGTATTGCACTAATCTGTGTTTTGTACGGCTAATTTGCACCGTCTTCATTTTCTATGTAAATAATGTCTGAGTAATTGATCAGCTGCTTTGTTGCTTTTGTCTTTCATGAGTTAATGATGAAATTGTCAAGTCGCTGGGTCTCTGATGCCTGCTGCTTTTATGTAACTGGAAATAAAAATATAATTTAAAAAAAGAATTAGAGTGTGATCCTGATACACAATCAGAAAGTCCATTAAGAACAGAGACCAAGACTGGTTGTGTGCTGTGAGGATGGTGAAAGCCAGACTGATGGGAGTTTAGAATGAGACTGTCTTCTAGAAAGGATAAGTTCATCTCTCAGGATCTGAATGTGTAAGGGCAGAAGATACATTTAATCAAAATTACTGAGGAAAATTGAGTCAGCTGACGTTTTTAGGTTTCGCCTGCACAGCGCTTGCAAAATCTCTTGTATTTAAAAAAAAAAAGTCTGAAAGATTACATAGAACTAGCCCATTACTTATTTTTACTTACCATTCATTGGACTCAACGTTACTCTAATGTCCCTGCTTCAGATTAGTCAGCACGTCATCTACTTGCACTTTGCCCATTTCCTTGCAGCTGCTTTGCTTTTTCATGCTGTGGAACACGGCCCGAGTACCGCTTCTGGTCATTGTCCAGTGTCCTTCTACTGGCTACGCTCTTCAGAAGGTACTTTTTATTATTATTTGTTATCTAGCACTCCATACAAGTGCATTTGCCATCTCCTCTCCTCCTCAGTGCTCTTCTGATATCTTTGCAAGCACCTGCCCCCTTCCCTCTTCCCAAGCACAGACCTCATTTTGCTTAGTCATCCATTGTTGCTGCTCCCCACAAGCCGAGGTGACCGTCCTCCTGTGCAGTGTTAACTGCCAACGTCACAGACCCCTACTTTATTGCATTTAGTAATTCTGGCAAACTGTTTGTCAGAATCCATAAGTAATTAGCTTTAATTCAATCAATCAATCAGGGAATTGTAAGCGCGCTACTCACCCGTGAGGGTCTCAAGGGGACCGGAGTTATTTTTCAAGCTTGGTTTTTTATTTTTATTTAAACTCACTTGATAACCACCAAACTCCGCCTAGAAGATTTACCATAGGCTGTAAACATTTCAGTTTTGCTGCAAACACAGGTGTGGGCCTATCTGTCTTAGGTAACCTGCTATGTTCTGAACAATGCATCTGCATATATTCGCTGAGTACATAAGGGTTCAGTGATTTGAAAGTGTCCCGGATATATATATATATATATATATATATATATATAATAATTAAGAGCATAAACATCTTTAAATGTCATTTGTAGATGGAGCAGCTATGCATATGCATGAATGCTGTCAGTCTATAGAACCCTCTTCAATAGAATGAGCAGTCGTACACCAAGCAATTCCGCAAAATGTACTGTAAAATTAATTGATTTCTACGTGATATGTAAAAAAACATTGACAAACCGAATAGATTTCACAATAGCTCGACCTCGGACCTGGGGATCTGGGTTTGAGTCTCGGTAACGCCGCCAAAACCTCCTGTGATTCTGGGCAAATAACTTAATCTCCCCGTGCCTAAAGTGAATGTGTGTCCTCATGTAACGTAACTGGTAATATGTAAAGCGATCTGATACCTGATTCGGTTCAGGTCTAGTTCGCGCTAGTGGAGAAGTGTGGCTCACTGGTTAGAAGTGGCAGACCCTGAAGCAGAGGTCAGGCCCGGGACCAGGGTTCAATTCCCGACGCGGCAGGGTCTTGGGCTCAATGTCCACGGACTCAATAATTCTCGCCTCAGTGCCTACTCTAATCATGGGTCCCACTCTGCAACTCTAGGCAATAGCTTGCTTAATCTCCACAACGGCCCCAACAGCGCTGGGATGCCTGGCTTCACCTTGGGGGTGCCCTGGAGGGGGCATCTCACAGGGAATGCCAGGATGGGTTCCACAGCGGTATACAGCGCCAGGATGCAACAAGATGGGGCGGCAGTGCGCTTTACAAGTGTACACACATTCACATTCACATATAAAACTCTGCAAATTTTTGTGGGACAAAAATAGGCGAAACCTGATGGAGTTGCCAATGCTTGTTTTACCGGTGGTTCAGCAAGGTGTTGCTTCCAAGTTCAAGAAGCCTTAGAACTAGAAAGTAAAAAGTTAGATAGTTCGCTTCTGTAACACAAGGCAGAAAGCGCTAGAAACTGCAAGCAGGACACAGTTCAAGTGCAGCTCCTGTTTTTAAAACAGACATGTCCTAGACTCGGAGGAAAGAGGTGGAAAGAACTGGATCAGTCTTAAAAGCATAGCCGGAGGGAGAGGGCAGGAAGAACCATCCGTTGAAGATCCCAACAGATATTACCAACTCTCTTAAAAAAAGAAATGAGACAAAGTATCGCTCTGCAGCCTGAGGCCTCGGGGGTCCTGTGCACACCAGGGTGCAAATGAACGGCGCGAAGGCGGTGGAAGAGAGCACACTGCAGCCCACTTGGACCACAAAGGAAGTCCGACTTCAATGGAGGACACAAACTGTGCAATATAGTTTCAAAATTAGAGTGGTGAATTTGAAGTAGTGTTGCTTAACCTGATAGCGCACCGAAGTAGTGACCGTGCACTAAGAAGCGGCAGTTAAAGGATACTGTGGGCATCTGGTTGGGATGGGCGAAGATCAGGTTAAGCGTATGACCCGCCACTTAAGCAGCACCAATTCTAAGTTTGGAGCGAACGTGAAGAGTATGAGTCATTAAAGCCTGTAGTGGTGCCTGCAGCTAACCTCAAATAATAAGAGGACAGGCGGGTCCTAAATGTAGGAGAATTAATAAATCAAAAATGTATAAAGTAAGAGTATTGCTATGCCCATCAGGACATATGTACTATTAGACAGAAAAGTGAGGAACAGAGACTAAATAAATCTGAGCTTCAAGAGCTTAGCAAGCAGGAATGTGTTCAGAGGAACTGAGCAGAGTCTGTAACTGACTGCCAGCATGCCCCTGGTTTTCTCAAAATAGAGATAAAAGCGATACAAAAATGAGATGGAAAAGCAAGAGGGAGTTGAAGGCACATGTTTCCAGATTCAGTAACAAATAAAACCTCATGTGTATGTTCAAGAATCAAACCATGTATGTCAAAAACTGCGTTAATGCGCTCTCTCTTAAAAGCACATTTGACATACATTCTTGAAAGGATCTGTCAATTATGATGGTCAAAACAACTGTATCCAAAGTGTTAGTTTTCCCAGTACTCATCGGAAGTGATTTTGAGTGATGACAAAGAGCATCAACCGCCTGAAAGCGTAAAAAAATAGTTGCTCAGTGGTGTGTTTAAAAGTGATCGCAATTGCGGCACTTACTCTGATACATTTATTTATTTATTTATTTAAGAAATTTATAAAGCGCTCGGCTACCCCCGAGGGGGTGTCCCGGCGCTAACGACTGAAATTCAGAAAAGAAATAACCAGAACAGATTATTAGGAGGAGAACAGCCACGTCTTAAGTTTGCGGCGAAAGACAGATTCAGTAGGGGCAAATCTTAAATCCAAGGGAAGTTCGTTCCAGAGTCTGGCCGTCAGGACTCCGAATGCTCTTCCGCCCATCCTAGAGAGACGGAAACGTGGAACAACCAGGAGACGAAGGCTATTAGATCGTAGAGATCTGATGGAATGAGAGAGGACAATCCGTTTTTTCAAATAATCTGGACCAAAATTATTCAGGGCTCGGAAAGCAAATGTTAAAATCTTAAAATGGATACGACGAGTAACGGGAAGCCAATGAAGTTTTTTACGATAGGATGCCACTGACTGACGATATGAGATATTACCGATGAGTCTGGCCGCGGCATTCTGCACAATCTGCAGTCGTTCAATCTGGTACTTAGGGGCTCCAGCGTAGAGACTGTTAGCGTAGTCCAGGTGAGAAGTGATTAACGCCTGGACCACAGTTCTACAAGCATTAAGAGGGAGGTAAGGAAAGATCTTTCTCATCATACCCAGTTTCGCAAAGCAAGCGGCGGTAGTTTTATTAATGTGGGGGATACAGGAGAGGGTGTTATCAAACTGGAAACCCAGGTTGCGGACTGTGGAGGCTGGAATAGGCGGGGGGTCAAGCACAGTCGGCCACCAAAGGCTAGGGGAAATAGTGTCCTCTGATTGAAGAACATTACCTCCGTCTTGTCAGTATTAAGTCTGAGATGGTTGGTAGTCATCCAGGTACATATATTATTCAGACACTGGCGGAAGTTGGCAAACCCAGGGTCAGAGTGATCCCCAAATGAGAACACAAGCTGTGTATCATCAGCATAAGAGATCACCCTGACACCCCAAGATTCCACCACATTAGCTAGAGGGGCCAGATAAACATTAAACAACAATGGGCTCAGGGCCGAGCCCTGGGGGACACCACAAAGAAGGGGCTGAGCCGCTGATTTAAAAGGTCTGAGGAAAACCCTCTGAGAGCGATCTTTCAGAAAAGAAGCAAGCCATGCCAGCACCATGCCCCCAATTCCCGCCTGACTAAGGCGAGCCAGTAGTATTGCATGTGAGACGGTATCAAAGGCCGCGGACAGGTCGAGGAGGACTAACATAGCTTCCTCGCCCCTGTCCACGCACTCTCTGATTGTCTCAGAGACCTCCAGAAGAGCTGTCTCCGTACTAAAGCCCGTTCTAAATCCTGATTGGGAGTCATGGAGTAGCCGGCTAGCTTCCAGATATTCTGCCAGTTGGAGTTGCACAGCTTTCTCCAGAATTTTAGCTGAATTGGGTAGAAGGGAGATCGGGCGATAGTTATTAAATTGAGAAGGGTCAGCGTTCGCCTTTTTCAAGATAGGAACTAACATCGCCTCTTTCCACAACGAGGGAAATTGGCCTGATTCAAGAGAGGAGTTCCAAATAGAGAGGAAAGGATTGATCAGTACGGGAGCTAATATTCCCATCATTTTAGCAGGGATGAGGTCAAGGGGAGAGGCAGATTTACAATGGGTGATTAATTGCAGTGAGGACTCACAGGTCAACTCCTTAAAGGATATGAAAGAAGAAGTACCCAGCTCTACCTCACTGGAGGTCAGGAAGGATCCCTCCAAGGGGAATGCCGATCTAATAGTCAAGATTTTCTCCTGGAAATGGTCCGACAGACCATTGCATAGGGCTTGACTGGCCACAATCTGAGGGGATAGGGTGGAAGGGTGAGTAAAATCTTTTACAATTTTAAAAAGAGATTTAGAAGAATTCTTGGATTTCTCAATTTGTAGAGAGAAAAAATCTCTCATCGTAGATCGTTTAAGGTTGAGAAATTTTCTTAAGGCGACTTTATAGACTGATTTGGTCTCCGGGTCATAGTCTTTCCGCCATTGACGTTCTAATTTTTTGCATCGGCTCTTTTCCTCCCGGAGGGTCGAGGAAAACCAAGGAGCCGACGGGTGAGATCTGGCGGAAGTAATAGGTTGGAGAGGTGCGATGGAATCAATGGCAAGCAATAAGGATGAGTTAAACTTTGAGACCCTTTCATCAATATTGTTAGTCATGGGATCCACAAGGTCGGGGAGCAAGGGACATCTATACCTCTCCGCCGGCTGGTGGAGAAATCAAGAACGGTTACCTTTAAAGATATCAGGATTGATTCCTCGGTCTCAGATAGTGTCGGCTGACACATCGCCCCCGTCCTGCTCTTAATAAGACAGATGCAAGACATCTTCGAAAGCAACAGGTTGTCCAATTGTACTTTGGTCCTGATGAAGACCTGCCTCGGTTGCGATAGAATCAGCACCACTGCTTAGGGTCGAAACGACGACGTTGTAATACGGATCAGTCCATATCTAAGTTTCAATTCCAAGAAGAGAGAAATGTATCTGTTGAAACTATTGTGTTGAACTTTGGACTGTTATATTGTCACTTTTATGTATATATTTTTTGTATTTATTTATCAACTCACAAACCAGAGCACTTGTCACTATTTCACTTGAACACATATCTGTTTTGGACATTCTTATGTCATTTATATTTAGGACAACCGTTTTTAAATGTTTATCCATGATATATTGATGTCAGTTTTCCAAAAATAAGACAAAATTGGAGACAATATTCAAAAAGAGGTGTGTGTGGTACTTTATTGTGTGTTTGTTTCTTGTTCCAATGTGTTGTTATTATTAGATGAAAAAGCTAGTCTAATAAAACTGTAGAACATATTGAGAGGTTTACCTACACATGAGGTTTATGAAAGAAAGTGTTATCACTAATAGCAGTTGTTAACCTGTCTTTTACAGTACAAACTCTAAAGATTGGTTCACACGTTCCATCTGTATATCAGTTTGTGGATGATAAACGAGCATCAATTTTATGATACACAACCAGCCTTCCAAAATCTGGACACAAATTCATGCCTATGGCCAGTGATTATCACAGAAGGTAATCCAAGTAACCTAATGGCACATTGTAAGGAGATGTTAGTTAATTCTTTACCGCTGTGTATTTTTTGTAAAGGCAGAATTTGTGCCTTTTTGATCAGTAAATCCATGCATGCCATAAACTAGGTAATATTGGTATGAGTTGTAGTAGACAAAATAGCGGTGTGTACGAACATTTGGCAATTGCAAACATCGTATAATGAAAGAATGCACATCCTTGAACTGAGTTTTCCACTAAAACCATATCTAATAAAGTCTTTGTTTTTACGGAATGACCCGCCTGAGCTGAGGGATGACACTGTTAAAAAGCTTGCTCTTATTGTGAAAAGGCAGGACCGAATTCGACCAAGAACCCTTCAGTATTTTCCCGGCGTTAGCCGCCTCTCATACCATTCAAGATTACCAAACAAAGAGGCAGGCGCTGGAGACTGGAAGGCAGGAAACAGGAGTTTATTCCGACGGAGCAGAACACGTCAAATCAGACAACAGGGTATCTTCTCGAGGTGCTCTAACCGCATCTCAGAGGCCTGGCCTCTTATACACAGGTTTATGGCTTTATTACATACATTGCATCCGTAATGTTTCTTTGAAGGACAGAAAAGACATCCTCGGAATCCCCGGTCCAGGCCCGTTCCCACACATATCTACAGTAGAGTTCCCACCCCGATCTCAGCATGTGGTGGTTATCGCGCAGCTGGACATTCCGCTGGGAACGGGAAAGTGGGCGATCGGTCGGATCTAGAGGTGTGAAGGTATTGATTAACCCTGCTCCTTTGATGTGGGGTGAGTTCCTACTGTAGGGGCAATAAACTGCAGCTGCAAGGCTAGGTGGTGGCCTGGGAACGGTTCGGACAATAGATGAGGAGGAGGAGGTTATCAAAGGGAGTGAGATGAAAGGAGTGTGGGGGTTCAGCACGGGATGTGGCTCTGAGGCAGGGTCGCGCTGGAGGTGCGTTTATGGCCCAGGCAGGAGAGATCGGGGGCTGGCAGAGCGCGGGGGATGCTTGCGAGGCTGGAGAGGGAGGGGGAGAGGCGCGCTGGCTATCGGCAGTGGGCAGAGAGGCCATGGCCCACAAAGTGGCTGCCACTTACGCGCATGAAGGGGCCTAAAAGGGACAAGATGGCGTGGCCACTGTCTCACGATTTTCGCTTTACTTTCAACAGTGGCGGTGGGGAACATAAATGAACGCCGCTTAGGTATACCTAATTTAGTCATTTTCCACAGTCCCCAGTTTTTATCATAAGTTAGTTCATTTCTGTTCATGTCATAGGTGAGGATGTACAAGCTGACATTAGTGATACAATCCGCTTTGGTAGCCCATATGCATTACATCAGATGTAAATACTTCTGCCATCAAGGCTGACAGAATCGTACATAACCATATGTAGTCAAGGTAATTACATTAGAGGTGTCATACATTAGACCTGGAGATGGGGACATTACTTAGATGATGTAGGGAATTCGTTCGGATACAAACATGATGTCATACAAAAATGTTCTGGCAGAATAAGAGCTATTAAGTACATTACTTGAGGTCTGGACTCCGTGAGGTTCAAAACTCGACAGCATGTTCATGTGTATGACTGGTGTTCTGCAATCATCATGATACAGAGTTAACGCTTTCTTAGTTACTCATGCACAGTTGAAAGTGACCGATGTAAGGTTTCGAAAGCTCAATTGGGTGATAATCAATACAAAGTGGTTGGGAGAGGAATTCAACTTAATACAAGTGACAGTCAAGGGGTGGTAATGTTCAAAAAAAGGGGTTCCTCTTTCCAGTGTCTTATTACGGCGAGCCATCACTGGTAGGCTCTCATTGTTCCTCTTCTTTCGTTGGCACTGTTGAGCACCGGCGGTGGAGCTATGCGTCCAGCTCTAATCCAGATTTCGCGTTGCAGGGTGTGGCTGTTCTTTGCTCTCGGACCACAGTCCTGTTTGTCTTGTTCCTAACTAATCTAACATAGGTGCTTTCGGCGGGGTACCCGCATTCCGTTCTTTTTTCGTGACAAACCCTATTCTATCTTCGTGCTGTGTTTCTTCTTGAAGTCAAGTTAAAAAAACTCCATATGGAAGAAAAGGGGGGGATGGGGGCGTGCTTTGGGAGGCCGAGGGAAGAGAGGGTGGAGTGGGATCAGATCTGAAACGGACCAAGGAGGGCAGAAATCTCAAGCAAGTGGGCCCATCAATCGGGCTCAATGGGCTGGGACTTTCGGCACGAGCTGATCAATATGCAGGGGGCTTCTGGACAGCCCTTCTTTCTTTCACTTTTCCATGTTGAGAATGGTGCCTAGTCCCGCATCCCTTTGCTCTGTGGCTCCGCCTTGGTCGAGGTCATAGATGTTCCTTGATCTGCAGCCAGGCTGTGCGTCACGTCCGGCCCCTCTCCTCCGACGACTGCACGTTATCTTTAAATAAGTACAAAAACAAGTCTTAGAGAACTGGCAGGGAAATACACTTCAATTTCTCTCCCAACCCCAAGTAGTTGGGGAAACGTTTATCGGTCACGATAGGGTGGATGTTTATTAATCCTTACATCGGGGTATGCTATTAACTCATGAATCATTACTGTGGTGCAGGTTTACAGGCATTTTTGCTATTTTCCATCATCATGTCTGTTTGGTGTTTATTCCTGTTACATTCGCGAACGTGATTTATCTTTAAAAACAAGGTCATCAGCTACACTCTTTAAGGTTTTCTGGGACGGCTGGTATAGAGCTGGGACTATTCTGGAAAAAACGGGGATGTTGCGGACACTCTACTTTTGTGCAATGGGCAGTGGTAATCTGAATGATGAGGGTGGTGTTACTAAAGCACTTAAAAAAGCCACTGACATATAGCTCCCTTTTAAGGGCCAGATTAGGGGACATCAGTCGTCTTACCTGTCCTTTCTTTCTCAGCCAATTAAGTTTAATCATTTTACAGAAAGGAGAGGTAGTAATATGGCAAGATACGATCGTTTTGTTTCTGTCAATTTGTTCAAACACTGTCGTGTTCAAAGCCAATTATACATGTACCGGCGAGGTACATTGTCGTCATTTTATTCAAAAGGGAGCAAGGGAGCCCTCAGAGGGAGAGAGCGTCGTGCGCACCAAATAGGCTATTAGTACACGTACAACATAAAGAGAGAGAGAGAGAGAGAGAGAGAGAACGTGTACAATAATAGGCTATTCAGTGCACATACACATAGAACAGTACGGGTCAGTTTTACGTATAAAAGAACAGAAGCTGGGGGAAAACATAGATCCCTAGTTTACGTACACACAAATACCAGATAGGGCGCGACAGTACATACATCAAGTACGAAAACCTAGGACAAGACACAGAGCTATTTTGGGCAAAAGGACTTTGTCATGCGTGTTGCGTATTCTCAGTATCCCTTTAATTCATTTGGGGGTCGAGCTCTTTTTATTCTCCTTCCTTCCTAATAGTGGACAAGTTTTGTTGGTAACCTCATTTCAAAAATACTTACTCCTCTTTAATTGATCGGACACTAGTCCAGTCGTGCTTATACTCACGGTGGGGTCTCCAACATCTAGCAAATGATGATGATAATGGGACAATTCCAATTTTTCTATGAGGATGGAAGAAGAAGGGGTAAATCTAGAACATGACAATATCCCTAATTTCTAGGTTGTGGGGGTTTTGGATGAACCCCGACCCAGGGTACTCTTAACTCCTCTTATTTAGTCAGCGCATAAATTGACTCACTGGTGCTCATTATTTCGGGTATACATTTGGGATAATGGTTGGGGTCGGGTTCGTTGTACTGCAATAATCCTTCAAGTTCTGGTGTAGGCCACTCTCCCATTTACTAGCTCCAGAGAGAGAGAGAGTCGTCTCTAATTAAGGAATGTGCTATACTCTTATTCGTTTTTCACATGCAGGTACCATGTTCGGGCTTAATTTTCCTATCCCATTAACCGTTCGATCAACACCTTAGTCATACAAAAAGCATTCTTTTGTCAACCCAGACGTGCGCCACACATAAGCATTCATACGACACAAATCAGGGCCCATGCGCACATTCATACCATACAGATTTTCACGCTCCCAGAGATAGCTCCTGTATATAATGTACCGTCTCACAGAGCTAGCCTATATATATATATATATATATATATATTTTTTGTGGAACACGGTGCGTTTTAGGTCTTCTCCATACTTCAGCTGAAATTCCTATATTAACCTGCAGAAAAAGAAAAGAGGGGGAGGGAGACAGCGTTCAAAGCACATCAGCGCGCATAAACAAAAATGTTTTTACCTACCACGTACCTGACTTATCTCTTTGGGATGCAGTACCTTGCATCTCGGCATTGAAGCCCAGAGGAACTGGTAGTGAGGTAAAGACAACCAATGGTAGGCTGTTTATTACACAGATCGCCCGAGGGTGGTAGTACGGACCGCATGTAGGAAAGGGTCAAATGCCAGGGGTATTCAGTATAAGGTGAGGGGGGATGACGGAGTCATGTTTTAATTTGAAGGAAAGAAATGGTTTACAGTGGTATAGGGTCGTTCCTATTCGCAGAGCATGGAAACTATTGGGGGGTGGCAAGTTTCACTGAGGGCTTCCGTGCCTTCAATGGTATGCGTTTTGCCTAACGTTAAGACTAGAGGGCATTCCTCTGGTGAGTTTTAGGAGTGTTTAAAAACTCCTCCGACACACGGGGTGGGTAAAACAAGGATTATGATGTTTAGGATTCTGAGGACCAGAATGCACTTGGGGTTCATCAATAACAATACTTCGGTTCAATGTACTTCTTCGGGGAATTTACGACTGTAGTGTAATTTAAGATTCCTAGTTTGAGGGGAAAAAAGGGGGCGCTTTCGATCCACGAGGGGGCTGTTGAGGTAAAAGAGGTCTGGTCTACTGTCCTATTCATAGATATATCTACATATCAGGATCTTTACCTATTGCTTATGCTTCAGGAATGTAAAATACGACAGATCTTGACTATTCTTTTCGCATTATTTCTGGGTACTATGTCTTTTTAATTTCTCATAATCAAAATTGCTTCATTTTACTTGCCCTTTATTTATTTGAGGATAGTAGCCTTCATTTGAAAACCTACCAATCTAAGTGACTGTTATGATGCTAGTTTCATATATTTAAAAAAACTTTACTTGTGAAGATGTCAGTATTCAAATACGGGCCTCCAACCATATAGGCCGGTCACGGAGCAGACAGGAAACGCATGAGGTAAGGAGAGATTACACTGTAGTATAGAAGTACGTAAAGCCATTTAATTAGAAAATTAAACGCGACTAACGGTTGCAAGACCAGTGAAGGTTTATTTTATAATTGGAAGTATAACAGGATCAGTTACAATAAAATCGTTCACACGCATACCATGGGCGAGTATCATGAGCATCATTACTTTGAAGCTATAACAATACAATAATCAATAATGAATAAAAACCACATCAATAGGGTTGTCCGCATACCCAGTCAATACCTTTCCCCGCCCTCCGTGTGCACAAAGACCGCATACATATCCCATAACATCAAGGCTTGAGCAACTAAAACGTCATAAGGAGTTGCAAGTCCCGCCTATACTGGCGCCATTTTGGTCGAGGCCGGGCGGGCCCAGAGCATAGTCAAAAATGCCTCCAATAACTAGCGGTCAGACCAGAACCCCTTTCGGCAGTTCAAAAATTCCGCTAACGCCAACGGAAAGGACAGGCGGCATGAACCGTGACTTAAAGGTGAGGAAGGCAGAATCTTCCCTACCGGGCCACGCTGAGGTCCCACCGGGACTGATCGAGTTGGTTGTCTACAGTATCTCTTAGAAATTTAGGACAAAAGCTGGTGTTAGCATGAGAGCACCGTCATCTCGTGACAACGTCGTGGCCACTCCGGAGAGCGGGACAGCAGGCGTATCCCTCCGTCGATGCACATAATCATCCTCCCTCACGGCACCAGATGAGGGTAAGGCGGCGGTTACCTGGGGCAGAGGCACACCAATGGGGGATGGTCGAGCAACAGTGGCGGTCGCCCCCACAGGAAGCCCGCGGGGGTCGAGGGCCAACGATTTCCGTAGAATCTCTAAAGCTGAAAGAACGTCTTCAAGAGTGGAGCTCATGCCCGAGCAGGCAAGCATTCGAGTTCCATGGTAGCCCAGAGCCATCTTAGTGGACCAGGCCCAAATCCGGGGAGCCGGCCGCCATCTTTGACAGTCCCACAGCAGCCGCCATTCACCACGGCCATCGGGGCGGCCCCTCCCCGGTCAGCCAGCCGCGGGGAGGGGTCCGCAAGTGGAACGCTAATGGCAATCTTGGTGCAGGAGAGGAACCTCCACCTGGAGGGGGAGGGGGGCCGTCCGTGCTGCTTCTCCGCGGGCGCCCCACGCCATCTCCTGGCGCAGGTATATAAAATGGCTGGACCAGGCAACAAAGGGGGGAGCGATCAGCAAGGCATCCCCCGCACACAACTTGCTGGACACCACCTCTGGACGATCCGGGGAAGGGCTTCGACGCGTTGGGTTGCCTCCGGCTTATTCGCACAACGGCCCTTTTGGTCGGCCTCCATCCTCCACCCCGGGCCGCCACCGATGTCACCATGCCGGCTGATGACTGCAGGCGATGCCCCGGTCTCCACGTGCTGGAGGCCCCATTTTCCGGACGAGCGTAGCTGCGGATCTGCTGCACTCTGGAGCCCCCAGGACGGATGGTGGGTATCTGCAGACCTTTTATCTGTATAAGGTTGTCGTTATTGGGCAGGGTGGGCGGCAGGATAGACATGTTTGGGCAGCGGGGTCGGCGGAGCCGAGCTACCTTGCGGCCATCACGGTGTCGAGCTCGGCTCCTCCTACTAGTTTCATATTTCTCATGAAGGGCTGTTCCTAGTGTTTCTATTTTAGCGGGGTAAAAAGAGATCCCATCAGTGGCCTACTGACTTTGCTCGATTCCTTTTATTTTTCCTAGCGATTTTTATGTCATAGTTTGTTGGAAAGATACAGCGGCTAATCCGTGTTTTATATACATGTCCTTTTTATTAGGGGTGCCCTCCGGTGGAGCCGGACGATCTACCTCTAATAAACGGTCCGGGCTGAACCAACTACTGAACAATGGGGAGGAGATAGGCATGACGGGTTACAATGGGGACAAAAGTCTGCACTACCTATCCTTCACTATTTTGCGAAGACTAGGCAGAATATTTCAATTCTACAGTATTTGCAAATAGGGAATACCCAAAGAGAGAACTAATTCCAAACAGTCAATGTTCGGACACACAATCAATCAAATGAGGGATAAAAATAGGCACGACGGATTACAACGGGGGCAAAAGCCTGCGTTACCTATCCTTCACTATCTGCAAAGACTAAACAGAGTATTGCGACTCTGTGCTTGTTTGCAAATAGAGAATGATCCAAAGAGAACCAATTCCAAAACAGTAAATGCTTGGATAACAATCAATCAAATGGAGAGGGAAGCAGGCACGACGGATTACAACGGGGGCAAAGGCCTGCGTTACCTACCCTTCACTATCTGCAAAGAGAGAATACTCCTATCCTTCCCTGTTTGCAGACAGAGAATCTCTCAGAAACAATCAAATGAGTAATACTAGTATTTTCAAACAATCAAACAATCAATTCGCAATTCGTCGTGTTACACGACCTTACCCGGACCGCATGGACAGTTTCTCGTCTTCTGCTTCCAGCGCCTGATCATCCTCTATTCTCCGTAATTGCTGTGGCACTCCTGATGGTTCCCAGTCAGGACCGTAGATCACTCGAGAGAGGTCTGCTCGGAACCGGTGAAGTTCGGATGATCGGCTGCCAGACGAGGGTCTATCGGGCAGGTGCACTTCCCGATCGTTGCAGTCATTCACTCTGTCGTTGGGACCTCTCCCACTGGATCCACGTGTCGCTGATAGGCCCCACGTTTGGGACGCCAATTGTGAAAAGGCAGGACCGAATTCGACCAAGAACCCTTCAGTATTTGCCCGGCGTTAGCCGCCTCTCATACCATTCAAGATTACCAAACAAAGAGGCAGGCGCTGGCGACTGGAAGGCAGGAAACAGGAGTTTATTCCGACGGAGCAGAACACGTCAAATCAGACAACAGGGTATCTTCTCGAGGTGCTCTAACCGCATCTCAGAGGCCTGGCCTCTTATACACAGGTTTATGGCTTTATTACATACATTGCATCCGTAATGTTTCTTTGAAGGACAGAAAAGACATCCTCGGAATCCCCGGTCCAGGCCCGTTCCCACACATATCTACAGTAGAGTTCCCACCCCGATCTCAGCATGTGGTGGTTATCGCGCAGCTGGACATTCCGCTGGGAACGGGAAAGTGGGCGATCGGTCGGATCTAGAGGTGTGAAGGTATTGATTAACTCCCGCTCCTTTGATGTGAGGTGAGTTCCTACTGTAGGGGCAATAAACTGCAGCTGCAAGGCTAGGTGGTGGCCTGGGAACGGTTCGGACAATAGACGACGAGGAGGAGGTTATCAAAGGGAGTGAGATGAAAGGAGTGTGGGGGTTCAGCACGGGATGTGGCTCTGAGGCAGGGTCGCGCTGGAGGTGCGTTTATGGCCCAGGCAGGAGAGATCGGGGCTGGCAGAGCGCAGGGGATGCTTGCGAGGCCGGAGAGGGAGTGGGAGAAGTGCGCTGGCTATCGGCAGTGGGCAGAGAGGCCATGGCCCACAAAGTGGCTGCCACTTACGCGCATGAAGGGGCCTAAAAGGGACAAGATGGCGTGGCCACTGTCTCACGATTTTCGCTTTACTTTCAACAGTGGCGGTGGTGAACATAAATGAACGCCGCTTAGGTATACCTAATTTAGTCATTTTCCACATTGTAATTAGTCATTAGTTAAATAGACCATTGTTAATATTAGAAATTGAGTCTCTCAACCACTCACCTGAATTTAGTTATTTTGATTCTAATCATATTTTGTCCAGAAATGAGTCCATATCACTCAAGCCTATTGCAGTTCTTGTAATAAACTCAGTGGTACGTGAGGTTCATCTTGTTTCTCAAAACTTCCTATCCTCAATAAGGCACAGGCTTTTTCATTCGTAGACCCTGATTGAGAAGTTACTACAAAATCAAATTCACTACAAAATAGCATCCAAATCATCTGAATACAAAAGGTGTAAATTCCTGTGGTACAAACAGTTTATACGTGTGTGATAAGCCTAAAAGGTAATGCGTCCACTCTTGGAACGCCATCTTGATCAGTAATATCGCGTGTTCACCGATGGTGTAATTCTGGTTTTTGGGAAGAAGTGTCTTGGAAAGATCGACACTGGATGCAGATGTCCAGACTTTGAATCCCTCTCAAGACAGAGAGATGCAACAGGAAACTAAGAAGCTTCTACTAGAAATGTAACGCAGGGTGCAGATGTGCCAAACTGAAACGATTGCTGAATTCTCCTTTAACCTTTAAACACCTGCTCAGCTTCTGTCTGCTACATAAAGAGAACCCCTTTTTACCAAAATTGTGCGGGGCAGAGTCACAAGATTGGAACAACTTTCAATAAATCCTCTATAAAATAGATGGACTGAAAGTAACTTTGAATTTCCTTACCATTAATCAGTTCAGAGTAACAGAAGTCCTAAAAATTGAAATTAATTTCTTTAAAATGTGCAGTTTCTATTTTGGTGTAAGGAGGGCGCTCTTTCAAGCATTGCAAAACTCATTGAACAGGCGCAATTTGCTCTTGTTCCAATTATGAACATATTGAAATATCACTAAATACACAATGACAAACACATGGAAAAAGTCTTGAAGTAAGTCATTTATGATTAAAAAATAAATAAAATGAAAGCAGCCAGATCATTTCAGAGCCTAAAGGTATAACACATTACTCATGTAACCCATATTTAGTCCAAAATGTGGTCTTCCACTCACCTCTATCTTTAGATCTGATAAGATGGTACAACCCGGGCAAGTCCACTTTGGAATAAATAGTGTCTTTGCATACCTGATCAAATAACACTTAAAGGCAGAGGATACAACTTAATTATAATTTTGTGTAATGCCCAGTGCAGGTGCAGAGGTACTGGTGAAAACACCGGCAGCAGTGAATGTCGTACAAATCCTGTTAGCAGAGGGTTAAAGTATTATTTTAGGTGCTCACATTCTTGCTCACTTAAAGTAATGACTACATGATAACAGTTCCTGGTTGAAGATCAATACACCAGTCTGAGTGTTGGTGGGATACTACTGTGTATATCGTGAAAGCTATCAGAGAACTCCCGTTGCAAAAGGAAAATGCTACTTACCAGTATGCATCTGTTCTTGGCATGTAAAGCTCACACTGAGCGTTAGATCGCCACCTGGTGTTGGGCTCGGATGATTGCATGTTGTAGTCTTGGAAGAAGTTTTGTAATCACGAGATAGGTGACTCCTCCCTTGGACGATAGTGCGCATGGGCATCGACTCCATCCTTAGATTGGTATTTTCCGCCACTGGGTTCGGATGGAACTTTTACGCTCCTGTTCGAAATCTACTTTCTAAGTAGTTCGACATGTCAAAACATACTTAAACTCTTCTAAACAACTTTCGACATCAAAAACCATCGACTCAACCTCATCCATTTGATGACAGTTTGTGACTTCATCATGCCACAAGATAATTTAGTGTAAATTGCAGACCGAACTGGCTCACATTCAGTCCCCCTATGGTGTTAGCAGTATATCTGGTGAAGCACCTGGAGAGCACGGGACCCACATCAGGGCATACCCGTCCCACTTAGGGCGACAATTGCAAAAAGAACAATTGATGGTCGTAATGCTGAACAATGTCAAACATTCACCCCGTGCTTGCTGTGCCACTGGATTCAAGCAAGCCTGGCTGATGAGGAGTGATACCCCACAACTAGTCCCAGGATGCTTGTTTACCAGTCCGGGGACGACCTGGCAGTTCGGGATGGACTTTTCCCATGGGGAGCAGGGTCAAGTTTGATTTGCACATGGCTGGGTCTAAACTGGGGTGACGAAGTGAGCTAAAGAAGGATGAATTAAACCCAGATCTGTGACTGGGAGTGAAGGCTTGACAATGTTCAGCATTTTAGAAAGTGTGCATTTCGCTCTTAGCTCTTTGTGTGCCTTACAGCCTGTCTCCAATACACACCTGGGCTTCGGTGACAACTACACTTTGTGCATTCTCTCTCGGTAGCCACAAACAAGGGTCACTCAGCTGTATCTGCATACATCTGCATTCTGAGGGGGCTCCCTGGGCAGGAAGTGGCGGAGGTAGCACACTTCAATAGGTAGTGTCCTGCCCTCACACAAAGCACTGATCAATCCCCTAGGGTAGCCCGGCAGACAGGGCTGGGCTGAATGGGGACCTGTGCTCTCAATAACTTTCCTTTGAAGTCACCTCCACTCCAAAGTCATTTTAGGGTATATGTACTGGGGCTCTGACCCCTTCTTATCAGACATGTTTGGACCCGTAACCAGACATCACTGGCTCTACATCTACACATTGCCTGAAGGCACGGTTGTGCTGCCAGGTGGGACTGCCACTCTGTTAACTGCTTCGCTGTGTTGACCTTCTGCTTGTTAGGCTGCAGCAGGGAATGCCACATTTTACGACTTGCCTTGCTGTGCCGGCCTGCTGCCTACTACCTCTGTGAAATGCAACCTATTTGTGTTCTCCAAGGGCTTGTTCATTTGCCCCCTGTTCCTAGAAGTCTAAAGGCCATGAAAGAGTTTGCGTACACAACGCTTGCTGCTGGGCTGTACCAATCTCAAGTTCAACTGTTTTTGGTGTACAAATCACTCGCACCCGCGCTGTGTGATGTCCATGTATCCCTGTGCCTTACAGCTTGATTTCCGACCATTGCTTTTTCCTGCAACACCGAAGGTTGCCCGGCATGGCTCAGTGCACCCCGCCCTCACATGTGGGATGGATTCCTCGTAGCAGTGCTGTGCAACCTGCCAATGAATCAATTTTCCTGCCGGTCAATCACAGATTACGGTACGATGCCACATCAAAACCCTGTGTTTCTGGTTGCCGTGCCTGATTTCTGTGTGGCTCCGCACTGATTCGGATTGCATTCCAGGAAGCTCCCACCATCCTGGACCGAAACCGAAGACTAACAACATAAAAGGAAAGGAATTCAGACCGCCGAGACCGCTGTGGTCTCCACCGTCTACCTACACTCTCGTGGGCAGCCCACCCTGGGTGATTTCCTCAGCCTCCCATAATCCGTTAGGACAGTTTGTCCTTTAGCAACTCCCAGCAAGTATTGTTTTTGCGCTAACATGAAAAGGAAGCAGAGGGTCCGTTCCAACTGGGATGATAGCAGTGGCAGCTCCTCAGCGGACAAGCATTGCCCCTACGCCAGCACTCTCAAAAACATAAAACTATAATAAAATGGGTTTTAAACCTGTTTTATTTTTCTTGTGCTGAGTCTTGGGGTGCAGCCAGGGCGATGACCAGCTGGAGGGAGAGTGGTAGGCACTGCCATCACTGTGCATGTGGGTTAGGCCAGCCGTCTCAGGCCTGCCACAACCACATGCGCAGTGAAGCTCTCTCCAACACCTGTGGCATTGCCAGGTAGGAGAGTGCATGCATAGGCTTCCAGTTTGTAAGAGAGCGCAACTCATCTGCGCTCAGGCCAATCCTAAAGCTGCTGTCATGCATGAGAGCAGCTTCAGGATTGGCTGCAGGGCAGTCTGGGAGGATGTGCCTGCCTGCACTGGAGAGAAGAAGAGCAGAGTAGCTGGATCCTGGAGGGCGGCAGGTAAGTTGCTATAAAAAAGTTTATAATTTGTCTCCGTTGTCGTCCCCCCTCACCCTTCTCTTTTCCCAGACACGAGCCGCTTCTGGATCATAGTCGATTCACACTGTGTACCGTAAGGAACAGACTAAACGAGCAAGTGTTCTTGTAGCACCATACCTGCATACTCTCTTTAAAAGCTCATTTGCCTTCTCTAATCATAAAGTATTGAACACAAGAGAAGACAGTTTAGTTTTAGTGCTAATGTTATTGTTTCTAAGCATTGAATGTGATACTTAACAAACATGATAACTTGAAAAGTACTTATAGAATGTCTATGGTTTTGGTCTTGTTTTGTTCAGAATATAAACCTATGTGGAGTCTTTTTGTGGTGTATTCATTGCGTTACTGTGTGTGTGTGTGTGTGTTGCACAAATACTTTACTCATTGCTTCTGATGATAAGTCTGCCTGCTCTGCGCCACGCTACTAGAGGGTGAGCACAGGTTATTTTCATTCTGTATCTAGCTTGCCCTGAATAGAGTGGTGGGTTATTCCTGGCATATCCTAGCCAACCAGAAATCCCATTTCTAACAGGGACCTTTCATTGGATATCCCCCACAGGCCAACCGCGGTACCAGAGGAAGGAGTGGAGGTAGAAGAAGCGCCCTGTCCATCAGATCTTTCAGATTCTGCCTCTTTGAGCCTGTGCGGATCATCCAGGAAGTCCCTTCGGTTGTATCTTCTCTCGGTCTTTGAAAGGCCTCGTTGAAATCTTACAGCTTTGAGAAGAAAGAAGGCAAACAATACAAACTGCACGAGGGTGTGTTTGAGCCTCATTTATCCCAGAGTTAAAAAAACGACATTTTGTGAAGAATAAATATTTTTTCCGGCAAGAAATAGAACAAAATGTGCTGCCTGTATTTAAGGACATTGAGTGAACACATTTTTCAAAGATTTGCAAATAATAAAACATCTAAAGGTGAAGCTCAGTGCTCCAGGATCCTTGCAGCAGGAGCCGGAAAACAAACAAGTGGCCCACCTGCAATCTACAGGGCATGATGGGATACTGGAGGTATCCTATGCCTTGAAGGAGCAGCAGTGTTTTAGCAGCTTCTCAGTCTTGAGACTATTAGTCAACATTGTACCTGTTTTTTTCATCCTTCCTTAAAAAACAGTTTGTATACCTAGTGAGTACCTAAAAATAGTTTTTAGGTAAATAGCTGAAAATTGGCCAATGTAGCACTTCATAGGTTGTTCTAAAAATTTTCTTCTTCCAAAATAAAAGCGTAAATTGTCATGTGTGTTTTGTAAGGATTGCTTGTGGATCCCACGCGTGGGTGGGTCAGTTTAGTGCTCATGTCTATTAATGACGATCCCCTCGGGGGGAGCAGAGTTGAAGCCACAGGTTATGGCAGTGACTTGATTGGGATGAGGAGTTGTAGTCAAGGGCTCAGAAACACTTGAGGTGGATGACCTGTTTCAAAAGAGACAGAGTCAATGTAGGGCCCTGGTTGTGTCGAATGTGCTAAAGAAGGGACAAGGGCCAAGGTTCTCCCTGTGCTCTGTATTGTTCTGATTCTTAGGTTAACCTTCGCATTTCCCGAAGTTTGTCCGCAGTTCCACTTCTACGGCTGGTAAAGAGGCATTCAACACCTTCATTGCTGAACCAGGATTATTTCCCTGCGCATCTCCTGGAGCCGCAGTTTGAGTCATGTCACCTGGGAAGCAAAACTATTGTGCTCAGCTTGCGATCAAATCACTAGCCTGCTACTCCACAAGCAGATTTTGTGAATCATCCCAGTCACTCTCCTGGTCCGCAATGTCAATAACATAGTGTGTATTTGTAAAGTATGCGTTCACCCAGAAGGGCCTCTTGGCACTGAATAACTCATTTTATCAAACTCAGAAGGAGTAAAGGCTGGGTGGACCCACCGGGATTTGAACCTAGGACCACAAGGTCAAACACAGGCCCCTCAGAGGACGCATTTGTCTATTAAGCCACCAGACCCAGCTATCAATCACCAAAGTAGCCAACTTGTTTGACTCAAAAGAGTGCACATGACCTGTAAGCCCCATATGTGTCACAGTCAAATCAGTGCCCTGCTCTCTGTGGGAAATTAAGTGTGCATCTGTCCATATGCACATGGAGAACATGGAGGAAAGGACACCTCTTCACTATTATAATGCAAGAAGGCATTCTTGAGAGTGTTAAAGTGTAATGACATTCGTCCTGCAATCACATAGAATTACTGCCTTTAACCGATTCATCTTGGTTTGTCCTTCAGACGATATAGTCGTAGTTAACGAAGAGTATATCTCCAGGATGTTTCTGTTTAGCCAGACACATTATATGACAGGTTCGATTGAGATCATTTCAGCAATAGAGAACAGTTGTTTTAAAAATTAACTGCTGCCCTGAAAAACAGCTGCACAATGAAAGACTTGCAGGCACTGATTACGACTGAATCAAGAGGAATAATTCTGGAATATTATCTATTATCGTTCACAAAGATATATTTTGGTCCCTCTCATATTATTTGTGTGCATCGACATAAGTACGTGTTTATGACATCACAGTGAGGCCTCTCTTAAACAAGACCGAAAAAACATAATTTTACTGTTTTTATCAGTGCCGGCATCCAAATCTTCGTGAAAAATGGGTTCTGCTGTAAGAATCTCCCTGGTATATTATCCCTGTGTACTACAGAAACAGACAATGAAGCTGATCAGATAAATAATGACTACACATACAAAATCCCACCAATTTGCCTCTAGAAATGCAACAGGTTAGCTATTACTCACCTTATACAGGCATATGTGAAGATCTTTACAAATATAGAAACATATTTTACTCTCACTAAGGTACTCTCACTAATGCCAGAAGAATTTCTTGCAACACAGGAGTCCATATTTTGCACTGCCAACATTCTGACATGTGCATTTCACACGTTTTGAGCAAACTGAAGGACAAGAACTCAGCTCCCTTCAGTAAATAAGCTGTTTGAATGATACCCTTGAATGACCTCCATTATCAGTTTATTCTTCCGAAGTGATGGGGATTCATCCAACCACTATATTTTAATAGGAACCGTGTCCGATGACCGGAAAATGTGGATTACGTGCACAGTGTGGCTTGTGCCTTAGGCAGACCAGTAGCCATGGACGTTGCTATGTGAAAGATCACTCGGCGACTCGTACATCAATAAGATAGATTTCTGCACACAGTATACTTTTATACTTGTAATGTACGTGTAATACTTAAATACTTGTAACGTACGTGAAATATTTGTATACTTGTAATGTACGTGTAATATTTGTATACTTCAAATATACATGTAGTACCTGTATACCTGTAATATACGTGTAATACCTGTAATGTAGCTGAAGTACTTATATACTTGTAATGTAGGTGAAATATTTGTATACTTGATATGTACGTGTAATACTTGTAATGTACGTGTAATACTTGTAATGTACATGTAATACTTGTATACTTATAATGTATGTGAAATACTTGAATACTTGTAATGTATGTGAAATACTTGTATACTTGTAATGTGCGTGTGATACTTATAATGTACGTGTGATATTAGTAATGTACTTGTGATACTTACATTACATATTCTACAGCATGTCAGGTTCAAGGCAAAAGTGAAATCTAATGTATATCTATTTACTGTGGATTTGGGCCAGTGGAAAAGTGTTAATGTTTACTTGTAATGTCAACAAATATATTATACTAGGGAAGTCCTATTACAAATAAAAAAAGAAGGGAGTATTTTCAGTGCATTCTATATTTGCAATACATTATACATACATGGTTGAAATGTACTTTATAAACTGATTAATTTCTTAACTAAATATATAAATTTAAATCAAGGTGTGATTGTTTCCATTACAAGATTATCAGGAACTGCCAAAGGGCCCATTTTGTAATTCTTTAAAAGAATTCTGAACAAAGAAATGTTTTTTACCTGCACTGCAAGAGGCAGGGAAATACTGATTTAAATGCAATTATTCCCTAGTAAGACACAGCAGATAAAAAAAAATATGTCTTATGAGCCAGTTAGTTCAAAGACCACCTAGGGTAGTACAAAATTACATATAATGCTTGCAAAATTATAGTTCACTCCTTTGAAGGAGGAGTAAAACGTCAGAAGATCGGTCGCCGAATGAATTAAGGGCCAACAACGATGCTGTACGTCAGTGCATTACATAAGATCAATGAATATCAGCAGAAAACGGGATGTTGCCAGCATAGTTAAAGGATCTGTGCCCTTAAGGAGCTGCACTCTCTGTTACACCAACTCCATCTTTCTTCTCCGCATGTAGTCTCAGATGTCGTGAAAGAGATTGTTTTGCAGTGAAACTCTTCTCACACTCAGTACAATTAAAAGGCCTCTCTCCCGTGTGTGTTCTCTGGTGTTGTATTAGAGTTGTGCTCAGAGTGAAACTCTTTTCACAGGCAGTGCACTTGAAGGGTCTTACACCTCTGTGTATTCGTAGGTGTTGTATGAGGGATGGTTTCAAAGTAAAACTCTTATCACACTCCGTGCAGTTAAAAGGTCTCACTCCTGTGTGAATTCTTTGGTGTTGTAAAAGAGCGGTCTTATCAATAAAACATTTCTCACAGTTTGTGCAGTGAAAGGGCCTAATCCCTTTGTGAATTTTTAGATGCCGTAATAGAGCAGATTTATCAGTGAAACATTTTGCACACTCGGTGCAGCTAAAAGGCCGCACTCCTGTGTGTATTCTTTGGTGTTGTGTAAGAGCTGTTCTCAACCTAAAACTCTTTTCACACTCCGTGCACTTAAAGGGCTTCACTCCAGTGTGTATCTGTTGGTGTCTTAGAAGATCTCCCTTTGCAGTAAACCTCTTCCCACATTCTGTGCAGGGAAATGGCCTCACTCCGGTGTGTGTTCTCTGATGATTTAGGAGATTTGCTTTTTTAGTAAAGCTTTTCCCACAGTCAGTGCACTGAAACGGCCTCTCTCCTGTGTGTATTCTTCTGTGAATTACGAGACCAGACTTTAGAGTAAAGCGTTTTTCACAGTCTGTGCAGGGAAAGGGTCTCAGCCCTTTGTCGGGTCTCTGATGTGCCACAAAAAATATCTTAGTCCTATATGCCTTCTCCCACTCGCTGCTGGTCAAGCGTCTTTCTGTTGTCTGGAGATCGTATTGTTGATTTAGGATGAAATTGTTAGTAAACATCTTACACTCTGTGGATGTACTGGTCTCTCCCCTGTTCACACTTCTTTCTTCTGACTGGAAGGCTGCTGAATGAAAAGAAATGTAAAAAAAACAGATAAATAGTTTACATAAACGAGCACCAATGTGTGATACTACATCTCAGTGGTAGGCAGTACTGCTACAGGGATGTTTTGCATGTTACAATGAGAGACAGTACCAAGGATTCCTATGATACACAAATGCTGGACACTCAGGTAATGTCAGATAGATAACAGACTCTTGTCGCTCATGAGACATACTTATGTCAGTCATGTGACAGACCCACATTAGTCAAATGAAGGACGCATGTTGGACAGCCATGTGGTATGCCATGTTTTGCAGATTTGTAGACGGCACTGTTCTGGCCCTGAGCAGGTTTGAGTCTAACCAAACCTATGGACTAGTGGGAGTACTCGAAAAGTCAGGTCTTCATCTTATTGTTGCATTCAAGAAGTGAGGGGGAGGTTCTTATGTGTAGTGACCGGTCCTTCCACACTTTACGAGTGAAGTAGGAGGTGTGACTGACAGATATGGTTTTTCGTGTCTGTGGGATTTGAGCAAGGAGTGCGGACGAGCAGAGGTGTCTGGAAGGTTTCTTTGAGCAGATGTAATTGCTGAGGCATGCTGGGCCAGTGCGATGTAATGCTTTGAAAGTGTGGGTGAGGAGTTTAAATTGTCTTCGTTTGTGCATGGAAAACGAGAGGGGGTCCTTCAGGTGAGGAATGATGTGAGTTCGGCATGGGAGCTTGAGCGTAACTGGCCTTAGAGTTCTGAATAGTCTGCAGGCCTCTGTGAGTTTTTGTTGATCCTGGCATAGAGGATGTTCTGCTTGCTAGTCACCAGGGTGTGCATGACGGTTTTGCTGGTGATGATTGAGAGCCTTTCAAAAATCATCTTCAGCATCTTCAGGGTATGGAAGCATGAGGTTGTGACGGCATTGACTTGAGTTGTCATGTTGAGTTTGCTGTCGATGACAAGCCAGAGGCTCTTGGTGTGGATGGTGGGGGTGAGTGTCAGTCCAAAAACTATTGCCCACCACGTAAAGCCCCATGGTGAAGTGCTCTTCTCAAAGATCATGATTTCAGTCTTGTCAGCTTTAGACAACCGGACTTCATCCAGTGGGTGATTTCAGTTATTCTGGTCTGTGAGGGAGGGCTTGAGCTGCGTGTCGTTGGCTTAGGAGAGGATGTTGGGAGAGTGGATGATGCTGGCTAAAGAGATAATTTCTGCATTGCAGAGGGTCAGGCTCAGGGAGGATACTCGCAGAACTTTGCAGATGAGGTCACCGGCATCCGAGGTGTGTGGTGTCAGGCTAATTGCCTGGTTCCATCCAATCAGGAAAGAGCAGATCCATCAGATTGTGTGTCCTTAGATTTCAATGTTGTGCAGGCTTTGGATGAGGATGGGGAGGAGACTGCGCCAAATGCTGCAGAGTGTTCCAGGAGAATGAGGCCACCATGTTTCCTCCATCCAGAGTCATGCGGATGTCATCTGTGGCAGCGATGATGGCAGCTTATGTGCTGTTGTTGGGTCTGAAATTAGACTGAGTGATGTTGAGAAGTTTGTAGTCATTGAGGTATTCAGTGAGGAGTTTGTTGATGATTTTCTCTAAGATCTTGGACGGGAACGGTAGCAGAGAGATTGGTCTTCAGTTGGTAAGCATCGACGGGGCAGTGGGGGGTTCCATCAGCAGTGGGAGGACCAGTGCCTATTTCCAAGCATCTGGGAAGGTCGTGGAAGAGGAGGAAGCCTTCAGAATGAGTGTGAGCATGGTGCTGATGGAATGCAGTCCTCTGGAGAGGGTGTGGTGGGGGCAGGGTTCTGATGGGGCTCCTGAGTTGATTGACTTCACGCTGGGAGCAGTTCTTATGGGGTGATGGCGAGCATAAGTTATTTGGATAAGATCGGGAGGCCTTTGGAGAGGTCTGTCTGGTACATTTGAGGGTTAAAGTTGCTGTAGATAGTGGTGATTTTGTTGTTGAAGAACTGAACGAGTGTTGCAGAGGTCCTGCGAAGGGGTGATTGAGTTGAAGGCAGCCGCCTGTGAGGTCAAATCCTTCACAACGGTGAACATTTCTTTGCTTCTGTTGGTGCTGGTATTGATGCGATCCACCGGAGCGGCACGTTTGGTGGTCTAGTTCCTTTGGTGGACTTGTCTCAAGGTGGATTTGGACGGTGCCCCAGTCTGCATTGTCCTGGCTCGTTCTCCGTTTCCTCTCCAGTTGTTTGCAGTGGTGATTCATCCGTCTGAGTGTTCGTGTACCAAGTGTCCTGGGGGTTTGGATCTTGCTGTGCTGCTGTGTTTGGGTTGAAGGGGGAGGAGTCAGTGCAGGAGGTGACAGATGTACAACATTGGGCAGTGGTATGACACTCATGTTGGACAGTAATATGATAACTGTGACAGACATGTGATAGAATGTCAAGGCATCATGTGACAATCACATGAGGGACAGTTATATGACACTCCCAAGTGAGACAGACATGTGACAGATCCATGACAGTCATGTAAGAGACCCATGTCAGATTTGCAACAGAATGTCAGATATGAGACAGACCCATGTCAGTTCTGAGTCAGACCCATGTTGGGCATGTGACAGGCCCAAGTCTGCACTTTTAAAAGTAGACAGAGATCACCTTGCAGGTAGGTGCAGTGAGTGACTGCACCGGCCAACAAGGGGACCCCTAGGAGTCCATGGCGCCCATTCCCCCCTCCAGAGGCCTGCTCTCAGGAGGCGCACTGTCAGCGCACCTCCTGACAGCTTCTTTGCCTGTGCGCCCGCGTCCCATGCAAATGAGAGAACACACTCTGGTGATAGCATTGGCACTATATTGGCGCAAGCACTATCTGTATTACAAAAAGGACAGCACAAGAGTGTGTGGCCCCTTCAGTAATACCAAAGTGCCCCAGGACACGTAAAGTGGGCAACCATGTTCATTGTGCCCCTGGGACACTTTCCATAATACGACCCCGTAAATGTAGATGGCCAGGTGCTCGGTTGATGCACGTCTTCCCCTAATACCAGAAATGAGGATAGGCAGACTCTTACTGGAGGCATGTGTCACTGTAATCCCAGCTGGAGCTGTCAGCCTTCGCGTGATTCTATGTAGGAAAGCATAATTTCTTACCTGGAGCACAACTGACGTTTTGTGTTTCCTCTGGCCTCGTATAGGTAGTGGGATGGCTCTCCTCCTCCTCCTCCTCCTCTTTAATGACGACCGAAATTATATTGGTCATCGTCCCATAGCCTAAAATGAATTCAAACCAAAAAATAATTACAACATTTATATTTCAATGTACTGTCTGCATGAGTGTGAAATCTGCTGACTGACTGCATAAAGCCCCAATACTCTGCACAACTGGAACATAGAACTCTAACTTGATGAGCAAAGAATGAAGGTAAAAGGAACTCTTTACACAACTCCCATAAGTGTATCTGTGCAGGTGCCGTATTATGAAAAGTGCGCTGGGGGCTCAACGGGCATGCATGCCGGCTTTTCACGCTCCTGTGGCACTTTGGCATCACAGGAATGGCCGCAGAAGTTTGTGCGGCCCTTTCTGTAATACAGATAGCGCTGACGCACCTAGAGCGCCAGAGAAATCACCAGAGGACGTTCCCTCATTTGCATGGGGGCGTGGCTTCATGCAAATGAGGGAATCTCTTTGGCTCTGAGCCCGCATATGATTATAGATACGGGCGCGGAGGCAAAGAAGGTGTCAGGAGGCGCTATGACATTATGCCACCGAAAAGGTGGTGCACTGTTAGTGCACCCCCAGAGAGCAGCCCTCTGGCGGGTGGAAAGGGGGGTTTTATGGACCCCCTCAGACATCCCCTTGCAGGCAGATGCAGTCACTCACTGCACCCACCTGCAAGGTGGTCTCTTTCCCCTCTTAAAAGTGTAGAGGGGTTGCTGCCTGTCCAGTGAAACACGGGGGGCTGCTTCAAAGCTGCGCTGTATTTCACTTGAATACGCAGCGCCCAGGGCTGAGTTTGCAGCTGCCCGGGGGGGGAGGGGGCAGCGCATTGAACATAAGAAGGCACTCTTTCCCGGGTTGCACCTGGCACAACTTTTAAAAGCTGCGCCCGGCACTAACAAAGAAAATGCACAACATTTAAAAAAGCGTTCCCAGGTCTTCATGGGTATCTTGGCTATGAAGCAGACTCCTAAAAGTACAAGCTTCTCTTCCTCCTGAACGATGGATTGACACACTCATCGCTCTCCCAAGTGTAACTACAAAGTCCAACCTTCTCTTCCTCCTGAACGATGGATTGACACACTCATCTCTCACCTCCTAAGCGTGGCATGAGTTACAGTCAATAAGTGTCTGCCACAATGTTGTGATACATCCAGCATTCAATCAGAGTGATGCTATTGTTTATTGCAGCCTGATCTTGGTTTGTATCTTTAGTTTATAGAATTTGTTGTATGGGTGTCAGCTGAGGAGTTAGATTGGAGTTGAATAGGTTTTTCCGCTGCGGATTCAACTGCTCGTCTTTAAACCAGAGGCTGCCACATCCCTCACTCTCTCTAGTAAGACAGAGCTACCCAGATTATGAAAAGCCCCAAAAAACCCAAACACATCAGTCGCTGGGGTGAATTCGATACTTTTTCTGAATCATAGTTGGTGAAGCATTGCACCTCATGTAAAACATGGAGGCCTGAGGACTGTGTACAAACACCTGTCTCATCTGAATTATGCCCCTAACCAGCAGTAACTGCAGATGACAGGGTGGAAAGCAAAACACTTGTTTAAATAATTAAATTGAAGACAGCTTGTCACACCCCTTTCTACCTGATAATCTGTGTATATTGCACCGGTGGAGCTCAAAGCAGGGGAGCCAAAACCAACTGACACCGATGTACACTAAACTGATTAAATGTGTTTTCAAGAAATTTCAAACTTGTATTAATGTTATCTGTTTTGTGAAAATAAAGACACGTACTATCCGTGTCTCATAACTCAAGTGACCTCTGAGTTCCGTGATCCTGCAAAACCACTTTTCCTTCAGCCTCATTCATGTTTCACAAGGGAAGTCCTTGGTGACTTGTAATATGTTTATAATTGCAGCAGAGGATACTTAATCCTGATTTTAGGTCTCGCCTAGGCAGCGCTTTCGCTGTCTCTTCGAGACATGCAGTATCTAGGGTAAGGGATTGAAAAAACACCCATCTTTTTCACTGGTTCCTATTGCTGTCCTTTAGAAATGCTGTCTTTTCATTGGTGAATACATTTAATAGTCCCTGCTTTTAGAATTGTGTATCCTCCCATGAGGACTGGCACTCTTACACATGTTCTTACTGTTCAGGTTATTTATACGTAGACAGAAGTCTTTTTTTACGAGACTGTATAGAACGCTCCCACCCCTGGCATACAGTATAGTTGACTTCATGAGACATTGTAGAGCGCTCTCGCCCCTAGCAGACAGTATGGGTATGGGTCCATGAGATAGTATAGAACGCTCTAGCCCTTAGCAGACAGTATAGGTGACTCCACCGTGCAGAGTACAAGGCCCTATGGGACAGTCTGTGCGTTGGGGTGTCCAGGGCAATGTGCAGAGCACAAGGAGAGTTGGATATCAGGCGTGGTCTGTAGGATGTTGGGAGAGGGCAGACCACGCCTGATATTCAACTCTCCTCAAACCGAGACACAGACATTTCCTGGTTTCAGACCCCCTTGTACAGTGCAAAATGTCCGAAACCACTCCCCAACCACAGCCCCTTCTTAGTTTCCAGGACCCTTGCACTGGACATATTGTCCCACACACCACATCACACAGGCTCCGGCTTGACGCAGAGGTTCTTGTAGGGTGCGCATTGCCTGTCCCAGCAACCGCAGCCCATGCCTTGCACCTACAGACCACCATGAAGTGTGCACATTAACCAACAAACCACCACCACACAGCCATGTACCCTTCTGGGTACACACCGACTGCGAAACAAATACCTGGCATGGCTGGTAGTAGATCCGATTTAAGACTTCTTCTCGCCAATGAGCCTGTGAGAGCCATCCCACCTGCACGGAGAGTGTCCCGTCCGAGGAATGATGTGGTCACAGATGGACTTCTTGCATCAGTACATGGAGACACTACCTTGTAATCCACATCTGCCTCCTGTGCGTCAGGACGCACCGGCTGCGTGCGCTGGTTCCACTCTGAGCCAAGGCCACCAACAGGCAATGGTTCTGGTTTTAGGTGTTTACCTGGTTCCTTCCCATCTGGAAGCACTAGATGCAAGCTGTGGTGCTGCTGTGGTTCATGCTCTGGTTCCTTGCATGGGTCCTGCTGCAGTCCCTGTCCATCTGGAAGCACTAGATGCAAGCTGTGGTGCTGCTGTGGTTCATGCGCTGGTTCCCTGCATGGGTCCCACTGCAGTCCATGTCCAGCTGGAAGCACTCGTTGCAAGCTGAGGTGCTGCTGTGGTTCATACCCTGGTTCCTTGCATGGGTCCTGCTGCAGTCTCTGTCCAGCTGGAAGCACTCGTTGCAAGCTGTGGTGCTGCTGTGGTTCATGCCCTGGTTCCTTGCATGAGTCCTGCTGCAGTCCCTGTCCAGCTGGAAGCACTCGTTGCAAGCTGTGGTGCTGCTGTGGCTCATGCCCTGGTTCCTTGCATGGATCCCGCTGCAGTCCCTGTCCAGCTGGAAGAACTAGATGCATGCTGAGGTCTTGCCCCCCCCCCCAGCAGTCCTGGTTGTAGGTACAGTTCCTTCTGCTGGTCCAGCCGAGTCTGAAACATGGGCCCTGTACGTTGGTCCTTCTGCGAGTCATGCACCCCTGGGGATGGTGGCTTCATGAAATGGCTGTCTTGTGGGTCCCAACTATCAATAGACAATGGCTCAGAGCACTTGAAAACACTGATGGTAAGCCGGGGACCCGCATTGGGTCATGACTATCAGGAAAGACTTGTAGACTTGGGCTAGGCACCCCTGGGCTCGCTGGACGAGCAATTGGAAGGGACCTGGGGAAGCTACAATCTCTGACGCCTGCTGGACTCACTGCCTCCAAAGACACTGCACCGCCTTCTAGGAAATCTCAACCCTTTTCTACCCAGATCTTTTCCATAAGAAGTGCAACTCGAGAAGGGACCTCTCCCACTGAATTGTGCAAGTTATCGAGTTTGGTTTCCAGCCGCTCTAGCATGGCAAACACTACCAGAGTGGGAGGGTGCGCCACATGGGACTCTGGATTAGGACCACTGTGCGCATCGGAGGTCATGTTAGGGGGGGGGTGCGAGTCCTGCTTACAGTTGTGCTGTAGTTGTTCACATCCTTCTCCAAAGCATTTATGAGGATGCTTTCTTGGCAGGACCCAAAAAGCAGAGTGTCTGGCATCGGTAGCTTTCCAAACTCTTCCTGGGCGGTCCATCCACAGATCTGGGAACCCAGTTTGTTGGCGCCTCCAGGCCTGTGGAGATCTTCAGGTCGTGGTCTTGCAGCAGAGAAGTTATGACTTGGAAAGGCTGCAAGTGTTGCTCTTAGACCTTCATGTGAATTTGGGACTTTTCCATCCCTTTCTGAAGCCTGCGCTCTCCACATTCTGAATGTTGATGTTCTGCGATTCAGTGCCTGCAAAGGGGATGAAAAAAGAACAGAAACATTTTAAAACGAGAAAATCAAGGCAAAATGTTTAAAGTAACAAGAGAACGGCCAACCTATATAAAAACTCCCTTGGTTTTGTGATGCACCTCACTCCTTATACAATCTCCTCAATAGTTTGAACTGAAAACTGAGCCTTATGCTCACAATGTGTGCAACTCCCTTGCCCCTGCCGTTCCTCTGGGGCGGTTAGAACAACCCAAATACACTTTACCAACTGTAGGTTGCACCACCTAACATAAGAAGTCCATAAAGAAGTAAATATACAAATGTCCGCCCAATGTTGAGAAAAATCAGAGTTCATTATTATTCTGTATATTGACAATTGTACACCAAATAGCGAACACCTTTCGTTCTATACGAAGAACTTCATCAGGACTGTAAAACAATTGTTTAAAAACACATATGTAATACAAGATGGGTTTCTTTTTTTGGTTAGGACATTTCCTGCCTCTCAGACGCACTTCCATTAGTTGACCTGGGACTTTCATTGTTTCAGTCTGCAAACAGTGGTCAGCTCCATGGTTAAGACAGGCAAACCATACATCTAGGCACTATTGGGAAGGTCTTTGCTGGGATAATCTTGTGTCACCTAGATACTTAAATTGGTATTGAGTGACTTCGTGTGGCGTTGGAAGCAGATTTTGGAAAATAACATTCCCTCTATGATCTGGTTTTGTCAGCTCTTAAAAGCTTTTCAGATGCTGCATAACACATGCTTGGCAATGAGGCTCTACCATGACCAAGCACAGATTAAGAATCCTCTTGCCCAGTCACTCGTGCTCTCGTCCTCTCAGAGAAATATATTAGGAATACACAGTGGGATGTTTTCAATGTTTATTGAACCAACGTGATTCTTGTGTAGAGTATATGTGCTGCAATGATCTATAAACAGAAGCAAATGAAAGTTATTAGAAGTATTAGGACAGTAAACAGAATGAAAAATTCCACCATCGTGCTAAAACAATTTATACATGCAAGCATATAAAGCAATATAGAAATCTGGCGTACTCCAAGTATGCCTCCTCTAACCTAAGTGTCAAGGGCGTGTGTGTGTTCTGCCAAGAATCCACGTACTGGATGATCCAACCCTTGTTACCTGAAGGGAAAGAATGGAGGTCTCCATCGTGGTCACGAGCAGGACACCCCTTGCAGAGATATCAGCAGGCTGCTGGGCCAAAGCATCAGTATGTAGAGACCTCGCCAATGACGGCAAATCGCTCTTCTTACAACACCAGGAAACGGATGTTTATTTATAATGTAAAGCATCCTTGCAAGTCCTGGGCAAGACAGCGTTGTTATGGTCTACAGATAGCTATGTCACCCATGAATGAAAAATAGAACATTTGCACAATGTATGTCGGGCCTTGGTCTTCAAGGAGTCGTGATAATCTTAAGCAAAGTGGACGCTGTAAGCGAAGAGGTTTCAAAGAAACGAATCCAACATTGTCACACACGCAAATGTGTGTAAAAGGTTATTGTGTGAAAGGGAAGGCAACTTAAGAAATATGTTCATGATGAAAGACAGCATTGTTTCTATGTGAACCTAACAACTTTGCAGAAATGCTTGGGCAGGGTCCTTTTACCTCCCAACACTGACCATTTGTTAAAAGACACATAATCGCTCTTGCAGCCCGGAATCAATGACCTTACACAAGACACCAAAGCACTCTTGCATCCCACTATCAATGCCTTTATATAAGACACCAAAGTGCTGGTGCATCCCACTATCAATGACCTTCTACAAGACCACAGTAAGTGAAACTATTTTTCCTTTTTTTTAAAAGAAGATATCTCTAGTGATTGTGGACTGTGATACCTTCCTCAGTCCCCTTAAGGGCACAACCAGATCAAAGAGCTGGGCTGATGCTGAACGGAGACCTTGTCCTCAAGGTCACAGATCTCGAGGTCTGACAACCACTTTCCCCACTATAACCAGTGCTCTGCCCAGGAGTGAATTCTCCAGCGTACATATTTGCCCTTGGAATAAACTTGGAGGTCTCTGAAACCCCTATGAGCCTTGTCCGCCCAATCACATAACGTCAAAGGAAGCTACCTATGGAATAGTACTAGAGCATTAAGACAAAGCCTAAGAGATTTTTTTGAAATTATGATCACTTTTATAAGTTTAAATCATTGAAAATATTAATGTAGATTTTCAGAAACCTCAGAAAATAGACGTGAGTCAGTGAAGATCCTCCGAAAGACAGAATAGTATTCACCGTGAATGTGACAGCAAAGTAACTCATCTAACATTTCCAGAGTTTATCGAAAGGACGACTGAGTGACAACAAGGAGAAATCCATCTATCATGACCAGAGGTTACTTAGAGGACGACTGAGTGACAGCAAGGAGAAATCCATGTATTATGACCAGAGGTTACTTAAAGGACGGCTGAGTGACAGCGAGGATAAACCCATCTAACATGACCAGAGGTTACTTAAAGGACGGCTGAGTGACAGAAAGGATAAACCAATCTAACATGACCAGAGGTTACTTAAAGGACGGCAGAGTGACAGCGAGGATAAACCCATCTAACATGACCAGAGTTTTCTGAAAGGACGGATAAGTGGCAGCAGGGATAAACTCATCTAACATTACCAGAGGTTACTGCCAGGACAGCAAGGATAAACCCATCTAACATGACAAGAGGTTACTGACAGGACGGCTGAGTGACAGCAAGGATAAACACATCTGACATGACAAGAGGTTACTGACAGGACGGCTGAGTGACAGCAAGGATAAACCCATCTATCATAACCAGAGGTTACTTAGAAGTCGGCCATTTTAAATTGCGGTCTAGTTGTTGAAGCTTGGTCTGGCCCAAAACTGAAGGCATAATGCAGCACAGATGCAAGCTTTGCAACGGTCTCCAGTTGCCAGCATCTCTCCTGAACTGCTACTATCATGGACAAGTGCTGCTAATATACTTTTAATTTTGAATTAGGGAATTTTAGGCGTCCGTTTTTTTTGTGTGTGTTTTACGGTGTTTTGGTTGAGCATTTTTTTTATATTTCTTTTTAATGAAACAAACATCAGCAAAAATATACATTACAGAGGGTCAATTATGGCAGCTGAGCATACATCGTGGGATACAGGTAAAACAATACTCGCAATTACATTGGAACTTCACGGGGAGGGGATTCTTCCAGGACAGCGGCCCTTGGTGGTGTACAAATTTCTCCCCTATAGCTGTTCCAAGGCCCCCACCCCAATGTCCACTTCCGGGAGCATCCCTTAGCTAGGTACGTAGTTTTTTCTCTAAACATAGACCAATCTAAATCTCTCTCCCACCCCTCCAGGGAAGGTGGCTGCTCCGCTCCCCACAGCTGGGCAATATTTCGCTTGGCGATCATATAACATAGAGTGACCCACTGCCTCTGTGAAGTGTTTAAATCAGTGGGCTCCCATACATTAAGCAAACATCTCCTGGCCTCTGGAGATAGGAACAGTCCAAGTACTCCATGTATGATGTTATTAATGCTACTCCAATAGGAGGCAACATGGTTGCACTCCCAGATGATATGCATAAAAGTACGGACTTGACCACATTTCCTTTTACACAGTCCCGAATCTGAAAGCCCCATGCGTACCAATCTGGGTCCCGTAAGGTAAATTCTATGCAAGATTTCGAGATGCACCAGTCGGAGGCGAGCTGGGATTGCCGCCTCCTTAGGTGAGGACACAGCTATCTGCCAGTCTTCCTCATTCAGCTCAATGCCGTCCTTCACCCATGTATCTCTTAATGCATTAAGGGAGTCAGTCCTATGATTAATCAGCTTTCTATATGTTAAAGAAATTGTCTTGTCAGGAAGGTGTCCATCTAATATTCTATCTTCCAAAGGGGAAGCCTCCGAAGGTTCCGTCTCACCGGGCAACGCCGAGCGGAGGGAATGTCGAACCTGTGAATATCGAAAGTACTCTGATTGTGCGAGTTTATATTCCCTTTGCAATTCTACAAATGATTTGATCTTCCCCTTCCCCCAGATATCTCCAACCGTGGAGATGCCAATGAGTTCCCACCTGTCAAAGCCTTTCGACTTCCACAGCTTACCAAGTTGTTCGGAATCCCATAGTGGGGTTGCCATGGTCACTTTATTTCTCCAACCCATGGATCCCGTGGCCACATGCCAGATATGTGTAGAATGTTTAGTGGGACCTGTTAACAGCACCCTGTTGGGACGAGAGTAGAGGGCCCTATTGTAATTACCGCCCGGAAAAAGCCACTTATCCATGGCGTAGCCCGGGTCATCGACTCGGCCATAGGTGCAGTGATTAATTGCTGCAAGGTGGGCCGCCCAATAATATCTCTTGATATCCGGGAGCGAAATGCCTCCGTCATACCAAGAAAGAGTCAGCTTGTCTAAGGCAATACGATGTCTGCCCTTCCACAAGTCCCACTGTAAGCTTTCAATTTTACGGAAATAACTCGAGGGGACTACATCTAAGGTATTTTGCAGAGCGTACATAAAATGCGGGAGAGCCATAATTTTAAAGAGGACAGCCCTACCCAAAAGTGAGAGAGGGAGCTTCTTCCAGTTGGAAACATCACTCCGAAGCCGATGAAGAAGATTTCGGGAATATCTAATGGAGGGTTCCAAGGACACGAAGATCTCAAGGTACTTAAACCCCTCTGCATTAACCCGAATGGGACAGATTCTAGGAGGTACTGGGGGGTCCTCCCTTAATACAAACAGGACCGAGTTCTTCCAGTTCATTGATAGCCCCGAATTCCTCCCAAAGGATGCCAAGACATCAAAAACCACCATAAGTGATTTTCGCGGTGAGGCCAAGTAAAGCAAACTATCGTCAGCATATAAAGATATGAGGTCCTCCCAATCATGGGACTAACGCAGACCCCTGATTGAAGGCTCCCAACGTATCCAAGCCGCAAGGGGTTCCACGGCCATAGAAAATAGAAGGGGGGATAGCGGGCAGCCCTGTCGGGTACCTCGCCCCAGTATGAAGGAACTCAAGACTCTGTTATTTACCACCACTTGGGCGAACGGCTCCGAGTAAAGCAAACGTATACAGGCAATGCACCCTGGTCCAAACCCATACTTAGCCAAAACCGCCCATAAATAAGGCCATTCAATCGTATCAAATGCCATTATTGCATCAAGCGACCCGATTATAGCTGGTTCCTGCAAAGTCCGGGCCCTGGCCAGAACACCGTGTAGTCTACGTAAATTCAGAGCCGTGTTCCTGTGGGGCATAAAGCCCGACTGATCGGAGTGCACTTAATTGATGTGCACGCTACAGAACGTGTCAAGTGTGTGCATGGTGTGCACGCTACAGAACGTGTTGTGTACGCTACAGAACTTGTCAAGTGTGTGCATGGTGTACACGCTACAGAACGTGTCAAGTGTGTGCATGGTGTGCACACTACAGAGCGGGCCCAGTATGTGCATGTGCCCAGTGTGTGCATGGTGTGCACGCTACAGAACGTGTCAAGTGTGTGCATGGTGTGCACACTACAGAACGTGTCAAGTGTGTGCATGATGTGCACGCTACAGAACGTGTCAAGTGTGTGCATGATGTGCACGCTACAGAACGTGCCAAGTGTGTGCATGATGTGCACGCTACAGATCGTGTCAAGTGTGTGCAAGATGCGCACGCTACAGAACGTGTCAAGTGTGTGCATGATATGCACGCTACAGAATGTGTCAAGTGTGTGCATGATGTGCACGCCACAGAATGTGTCAAGTAGGAAGACTGGGAAGGAAGGAGGTTAGTAAGAGAAAAAGAGATGGAGAAAACTGAAGAGATGGAAACATAGTAATGGAGAAAGCAGAGGAGATAAAGGGAGATAGGTGACAATGCGTTGAAAAATTATCATATAGAATGGTGAAAGGGGCAGGGTTACGAAGGCAGAGAACAGGAAGCGAAGTGGAAAAGAGGCAATGAGAATAAAAAGGTACAATATTAGGCAAATTAAATATGCAGTTAAGTGGCAGAAAACTAAACCACAGGATTGTCGAGAAAGGACAAGTAACTGCCAACCAGTGAAGAAAGACGGGCGGGGGAGAGGGCAAAAGTGAGTGATCCGGAGATAGGCAAAAGAGTCGGAAACAGGCAAATGAAAAAATAGATATGGCAACATTTAGATGTTAGTGAATTGGGTAAACAGCAAGTTTTCGTGCTTAGCAGAAGAGACAAAAATAGGGAGAAGGGCAACAAAAAACAAGCATTGGCATAGCCAATAGGTCTCGCCTTTGGGACCTTATAAGTGTTTAGCCAGCAACAGTTGATGTTGTTGTTGCACCAAGGATATTGTGCTGCATAACTAAACACTTATAAGGTCCCAAAGGCGAGAGCTATTGGCTATGCCAACGCTTGTTTCTTTTTGTTTGTTTGTTGTTGGGTGGCCGGAAGTTAGGAGTAGAGGCCCTTGTAGGATTACGTTTTTTAAGGGGCAATGCTTATTTGTTTTTTGGGATGCTGAAGGCCTGGGGCTATAAATAGATTTTCTCAATTTCCTTTCATTCTGTGTGAAATTACTTTTCCTCAAACTTTCTTTATTGAGTTTTTAAACGACAAGTAAGCAGTATGACAATGTTACAATGGATGAGGACCCTCTGTACCTACATGGAGCTAATGAAAGGTTCAGATTCATAGTGAGTCACTCTCAGTACCTAGTAATATAGGGAACAATTGCATAGCAGTAAATACATGCAACATCACCTGCCCGGTAGAGAACATTCAAACATGTCAGTTGCCCATTAAAACAATAGCGCCAAAACATCCTAAACAAGGGATAAATTAAAACAATTAACATGCGTGAGAGGAATACTAATAGTTTACATCACAGGAAGGAAGGCTCAGGATAAGCAAATGGATGGCGAGAGCCTATGTTATGTCGTGGGGTTTGTGAGGTGACAATGAAGTCTGGAGACGTCAAATTTGAAAGAGATGGAGTGCCCTTGTGTGGGTGGGGCAGGAGAAAAGTGGAAGTCCCGAAAAGAGGAACTGAACCAGAGGAGCCCAAATAAAGTCAAAACACTTCTTAGTGTCTGTAAGAATGGCAGACATACCCTCCATCGTTATGGCCTGCCAGAGGCGAGCATGACAGTGCAACATTGACGGGCTGCAGATGTTTTACACACCGCTAAAATCCCTCTGTAGGACTGGAGCCATTTTTCTTGCGTAACTCAGCTGTGTAGATGCTTCGGAAAAACAGGAAACACATGTTTAATATAAAGCAGTAACCCGTGATGGAAAGTATGCTAACTTTTTGGTCAACTACCAAGAGCATCAGCATTGTTGAATAATTAGCGCCCTTAAGCAATCTGTTTTGATTGTTGCTGCGTTGCCAACAATTTCAATCAGCCAAATGCGCACCCGCTTAAAAGGGGGATTTGTGTTTCGCTAAACAACCCCGGGGATTATTGATTTGCAAGCAAGGGGCGCTGATTTGCATCGAAATGAAACACGCAGGCTCTGGCCACGGCAAACCCCGACTGTCCCGGCGCAGGGAGAACGACTGTCTGACATCACGGCCTCATTAGCATGCAGAGAAGGCTAGCACTGCAACACAAATGACTCTGCATCCAGGAGCAAGCTGGCAATTACCCTCAATGGGCTGACTATGTCCCTTTAAAGCCGCGCGCTTAAAACTGTATTACAATCCGATGCTCGTGTAAGGCTCCCTAATGCCCTTGGGCCAAGTTCACGCTATGGTAAAACAATGCACAGGCTCCAGGCCTATAAGGAAACCCAGTAAAATAAAGAGGAAAAAAAAGAATACAGAGGAGCACGAGCAAAGTACATAGAGGTGCTTGCTATAGGGGAGACCGAGGCATAGGGGACAATTATTTCTAAGCTCTGTGTCAGGAACCAATGCACGTCTGGGAGATCAGTCGAGTCGACCTGTAGGCACTGCGCCTGACACCAAATCACTTATGAGTCTGCCTGAGAGACCAAAGCACTTCGTTTTGGGCTCGGTCTTAAGAATGACGCGATTCGAGAAAGTGTGTGTAAGAGACTGGAAGCCTTCTAGCTATCATGTGAAACCTGATATTTTTTAAAGAATTGTAAAAGAGAACACCACACAAGCAGTGTGAGAGACGATAGATAACTGCCTCTGGAGGTCATGTAAACAAGAAGAGAGCGGCCGCGCGGCCGTAAAAGTAACGGCTGCTCGGCCGTGAAATCAAAAGTGATCGCGATCAAAGCGAAAGACGTGCGGCCGAGTGGTACTAATAAGACCTAAAAAGACCTATTGGTGCAAACTCACTTCCCACCGAGGCAAGTTTACACATAGTGCACAACAAACAATTGACAGGCCAGTTTCTGATCCATATAGCTGCATGAAATGTAATTTTCCAAAAGGTTCAGTTGATCAAATGGGGTGAAGACTGTTACTGAACTTGTATGTTGTGTTAGGCTTTTTTTCCACTCAAAGTGAGCCAACTAGTGGATCTTCTGGGACTGGCTTGACTTGGACCAGGTCAACCATCAATAGCTGAACTACAAACTTGAGCCAGTTCTTGAAGCCATCTATGCAGTAACCAGGACTGTACGAAAATGATGCCTGGTGTGACGGTTATAAAAGTTGGACTTTAAAGGTTTATAAAATGTTTAGTAAAGCTTCAAATGGAAACTTATTCTGGCTGGATGATAAAATACAACTTTACCTTAATTAACATGCCCCGACTGGGGGGGAAAAATACTCAAAATTAAATACATGGCACCAAAGTACCTGGAATTTGAAATGCCCAAAATAAAACCACAAAAAACCCACAAGGACCATAGAGTGGGGCGATATTGAAAGCATGCATCATTTGTCAAGGACAACAACAAAAGTGAGATGCTGATCTATGCACTGAACTAAATACCATCTTGAAGATGTAGTCAGTTCTAAACATCCTGGGGATATCCAACTCTGATGCACCAGTTTCAATGTATAGCTAACTTACTGTATTTACTTAGATGTCCATTAAAATGGAGTACCTGCAGGGCTGCACCAGCTGAGAGAAGCCCCCCTTATCTTGCCAGAGGTGGCATCAGAAGTGATAATAGTAGAATCCTGGCACGGTTGTGGATTCTAGAGTACATGAAGATTAAGAAAGTACTCACTCCAGGCTGAGAACCCCAGTGGCTCAGAGGCTCTTCTCAGGAGTGGGGAATAAATTATGGAACCACATACTCTTCTGCAAGTAGACTTACGATGGGATGTTGTGAGGGTGTCTGGGAGCCCAATGCGTGCATCGGGGATGGGACGGAACAGTCAGAGCAACTCTTCTCCAGAGATCCCTGGGGTGGTCTGGTGCACTGCAAGTGTCCTGCCGCAGGCCTACGTATAGGCAGCAACAAAAGGCACTGGACATGACCCATCGCAAGAAGCCATGCGTGTTCATCTGCTCGACTAAGATCTGGAAGACAACTCCATAGACAACTGCAGGTTATAAAAGAGCACAGGTTTCAGCAGGCTGGGAACTAGAGTTGCAAGTTGAGGATTCTCCTGCAGTGTAGCAGGCTGCTTTCCCCTCAGTTACTGAACACTAACTCACCCAAGGACCAGAATTCTCCATAGGGATTTGTAAAATCCACGCAATTTGTTTTTGTGCAGTTGCTCTCCACTTGTGTTCACTAGTGCAGTCAAAGGAAACCTCTTTTGAATATGACATTCTTGATTGTGGGTGTAGGCTCCCCAGGGATTTGGAAAGTAGTAGAAATAGGACTCGGTCATTATGAAGGCAGACAACAGAAAGGGGTTCAAGAAGGCTTCATTTGAGTTTTATATATACTTTGCATATGCGCTTAGAGTCACTGCACCCCGATACTTTTTAAAGAAATCCTTATCATCGTTAAAAGAAATTTCATTGATGCTTAAAAGGATCGGCTACACCGCATGGGAGGATAGATAACCCCTGAGTTACCGGATCGACTGTAGAAGCGTTTGGAGCCCCAAGGAGCTCCGCTTCATTTTTAACAATTTCCCGGCAGAGGACACACCACCCTGCAGTGAGCGTGCCAGCACCAAGATATAATTGGAGCCTCAAGGTGCCCGGCGAATACATCTACATTGTGGAAACAGTTCCTGAACCACCCCAGTGAGATTGTGAGGATTTACTGGTGTTTTTAAATTGAAAGAGAACATTCTATATTCATTGTCCTGAGGAAGGTGGTGCATAATAATATAAAGGCCATCGAAACGCGTCGAAGTACTATTGGGTGTTACATCCAAGGATTTGTATTGGGTTGTGACTAAATGAAATGATTCATGGACACCCAAGAGATAATACAAGAATGAATCCTACATGGAGTAACAAATTCTTGATGTTTTTTTGATTATACATTGTTGTTTGTTGTTCTCTCATTTTTTATCTTATTTGTTTATCTTGCTAGCACACTGGTGTTTTTTATTACGTATGTATCAGATGAAATACCTTGTTGTGTAAGTACTTTTAATCATTGTGTAAGTTCTATACATTATCTTAAATTCATTTACTTTTGCATATTATGTGTTTATGAGTATTGTTCTGCCTAGCTGACTATTGGGGCCCTGGTTGTCCCTATATGTGGTTGTGATCAGTGACGTTATAATCTAGGGGATAAATGATTTTGAGTACATGAGTATGGATGGTTAGGATCAATTAGTACAACAAAATCAATTTCCCAGGAGAGATTTGCTCTTTAATTACCTGTGGTACCCCTTCTCTTGGGTGTGGGGTCACTCCCATTCTCTCTTTTTATCGCCTCTTTAGTGTGCGCCTGTCTTCACTCCTCTCCTTACCATCGGTGCGACGTGGCGGCGGAGGGACGAGGGTGTGCGGGGACTGGGAGAGGAGCCTCCTCGGCCCCCACACTGAGCTCGGTTCCGGTCTCTGCCCCCTCCCTGGTGCTCCCCAGTCTCCTCCCTGCTCCCTGTCCCTACCCCCTGCCCCGGTGCTCCGGTCCCCGCCTCCCTCTCGTCTGCTAGTCACTCCCTGGCAGTGTCTGCCAAGGGCACCTCAGGACACATCCCGTCCCCGCCCGGGGCTGCTGGTAATTAGGCTGAGAGCCCGGGGAGCCCAGGCACGGCCGGGGCTGGAGGGGTGAGAGCGCACGGAGCGCGGCCCCTCCTCCCCAGAACCTGTGCATGGGGGGGTCAGACTGGCGCCGCCTTCCCCCACACCTACACAGATGATACTGAGCGGAGTAGTTCATGCCGGTGCGTAGTTTCAGGATTTCATCGCTCCATGATTTCAACACTCCGACCTCTTGATAAAACTGCTCTAGCCGCTGTGAAAAGACTCCCGCGAGACTCCCTACCAATAAAACCCAGGGAACGACATCAAACGAGCCTTCACATCCCACCGAAAGGTAAAGCACCCAAACTATCATCCACATGTGCGCAAAACGCAACCCCTGGTAAACCACTTCAGTGCACCCCTCCTTTGAGCATGACCACCAACATGTGCTGGCAGCAGATAAACAAAGTAAGTGCCATCAACATCACCATCAGATGAAGGACGGTGTAGACGATGTAGACGCCAGTAAGGTCAATTCCCAACCAGCCCCCTCGCCCATGCATGCTCCCTCGAACCAGCCCCACTCTCCAGTCAAAGTCGATTTAAGCAGTCCCCACACCCAGCCAAAATAAGACCAATTAACAGCTACTTTCCAACATCCCGTGTATCTGAGTAAGTCCAACCCTCATATCTACCCACCCTCTTCCAAACAAACCTTACTATCAGCACAGCCATGCACCACATGCAACCAAAACAATACCAATCAAAACTCAATTTCAAGGTACACCAAGGCCAACGTCCTGAACAATCCTCCACAACAGCGCCCATGCAATATCCCATAGTGATTCCACGTTCAATCAAGAGCAAACCACCAAATGGACTGACACCATGGCAAGCTCTTCCCAAGCTCTACATTGCATAAAACCAAAATAAAACTTCCCCAACCAGTCCCAAAAGCCAAGCAAAATTAGCCCTGTGAACACCCACATCTTAAGAAGAACACCCCATCCATTCCCCATATTCAACCATATAGCCACCTGCCACGACCCACACCCATTGGAGACTGCCCCCAGCAATCCACATGCCTACACAATACCCCAGAGAGCCCCACGCCTAAAGAAACCAGCCCCAACAACCCATCAAGCTCTTCACAACCAGTCTCCACTTCCAAGCAAACTATTTCCCAACGAACCCCCCACACACACACAATGAAAATAACAACCCTCAACAGCCATTCGATGAAGACACCCAATAGGTTTGTGTACAAGCAATACTCTATTTAGCCACAACTTCCAAGCAGGGACCCCCCATACACACACACACACACGTCTAGTCAAGCACTTTCAACAAGCCACAGCATACTAGAAGGTTATTCACCAACCATCCCCACACCAAAACAAGATTTCCCCACCTGCTCCCACATTCAAACAAGACGACCCCAAGTAGCTTCACGTACTCTCATCCACAAGCCAACCCATTCAACAAGGCCCCTCCAAACAGCCCCTCGAAAAACTAAGCTCCCCACAACAAGCTCCCACATACAAAGGTTCCCCCCCAAACAAAATCCCCTTGTAAAAAAGGCAAGCATTGGCATAGCCAATAGGTCTCGCCTTTGGGACCTTATAAGTGTTTAGCCATGGAACAGTTGATGTTGTTGCACCAAGGATATTGTGCTGCATAGCTAAATACTTATGAGGTACCAAAGGCGAGACCTATTGGCTGTGCCAATGCTTGTTATTACAAGTTTGTGTTTTTTTCTGTGGTAAACGGAACAAAGCATTATGAGAACGCCACTCTCGTCGCCCACATACTGATGCAATTCCACGCATATCTTAAAGCGGCTTTGTGAAATAGCCCATCAGGAGTGGGAGCCCCCAGCACTGCGCCCAACACTGACAGCATGGGGAAAGAGGTATTTTACTGTAACCTGCACTAGTGGGTGTAAGACGGGGAAAAGAGACCTTTTACTGTATCCTGCACTGGTGGGTGTAAGACGGGGAAAGAGGTATTTTACCGTAACCTGCACTAGTGGGTGTAAGACAGGGAAAGAGGCCTTTTACTGTATCCTGCACTAGTGGGTGTAAGACAGAGAAAGAGGCCTTTTACTGTAACCTGCACTAGTGGGTGTAAGACAGGGAAAGAGGCCTTTTACTGTAACCTGCACTAGAGGGTGTAAGAATGGGAAAGAGGCCTTTTACTGTAACCTGCACTAGTGGGTGTAAGACGGGGAAAGAGGCCTTTTACTGTATCCTGCACTAGTGGGTGTAAGACGGGGGAAAGAGACCTTTTACTGTAACCCGCACTAGTGCATGTAAGACAGGGAAAGAGGCATTTTACTGTAACCTGCACTAGTGGGTGTAAGACGGGGAAAGAGGCATTTTACTGTAACCTGCACTAGTGGATGTAAGACGGGGAAAGAGGCCTTTTACTGTAACATGCACTAGTGGGTGTAAGACAAGGTAAGAGTCATTTTACTGTAATCTGCACTAGAGGGTGTAAGAAAGGGAAAGAGGCCTTTTACTGTAACCTGCACTAGAGGGTGTAAGAAAGGGAAAGAGGCCTTTTACTGTAACCTGCACTAGTGGGTGTAAGACGGGGAAAGAGGCCTTTTACTGTAACATGCACTAGTGGGTGTAAGACGGGAAAAGAGGCCTTTTACTGTAACCTGCACTAGTGGGTGTAAGACGGGGAAAGAGGCCTTTTACTGTAAGCTGCACTAGAGGGTGTAAGACATAGAAAGAGGTATTTTACTGTAACCTGCACTAGTGGGTGTAAGACGGGGAAAGAGGCCTTTCACTGTAACCTGCACTAGTGGGTGTAAGACGGGGAAAGAGGCCTTTTACTGTAACCGGCACTAGTGGGTGTAAGACGGGGAAAGAGGCCTTTTACTGTATCCTGCACTGGTGGGTGTAAGACGAGGTAAGAGGCATTTTACTGTAACCTGCACTAGAGGGTGTACGACAGGGAAAGAGGCATTTTACTGTAACCTGCACTAGAGGGTGTACGACAGGGAAAGAGGCCTTTTACTGTAACCTGCACTAGAGGGTGTAAGACGGGGGAAAGAGGCCTTTTACTGTAACCTGCACTAGAGGGTGTAAGACAGGGAAAGAGGCCTTTCACTGTAACCTGCACTAGTGGGTGTAAGACAGGGAAAGAGGCCTTTTACTGTAACCTGCACTAGAGGGTGTAAGACAGGGAAAGAGGCCTTTCACTGTAGCCTGCACTAGTGGGTGTAAGACGGGGAAAGAGGCCTTTTACTGTAACCTGCACTAGAGGGTGTAAGACAGGGAAAGAGGCCTTTCACTGTAACCTGCACTAGTGGGTGTAAGACGGGGAAAGAGGCCTTTCACTGTAACCTGCACTAGTGGGTGTAAGACGGGGAAAGAGGCCTTTTACTGTAACCGGCACTAGTGGGTGTAAGACGGGGGAAAGAGACCTTTTACTGTAACCTGCACTAGTGGGTGTAAGACGGGGAAAGAGAACCTTTACTGTAACCTGCACTAGAGGGTGTAAGAAAGGGAAAGAGGCCTTTTACTGTAACATGCACTAGTGGGTGTAAGACGGGGGAAAGAGATTTTTTACTGTAACCTGCACTAGTGGGTGTAAGACGGGGAAAGAGGCCTTTTACTGTATCCTGCACTGGTGGGTGTAAGACGGGGAAAGAGGCCTTTTACTGTAACCTGCACTAGTGGGTGTAAGACGAGGTAAGAGGCATTTTACTGTAACCTGCACTAGAGGGTGTACGACAGGGAAAGAGGCCTTTTACTGTAACCTGCACTAGAGGGTGTAAGAAAGGGAAAGAGGCCTTTTACTGTATCCTGCACTGGTGGGTGTAAGACGAGGTAAGAGGCATTTTACTGTAACCTACACTAGTGGGTGTAAGACGGGGAAAGAGGCCTTTTACTGTAACCTGCACTAGAGGGTGTAAGACAGGGAAAGAGGCCTTTCACTGTAACCTGCACTAGTGGGTGTAAGACAGGGAAAGAGGCCTTTCACTGTAACCTGCACTAGTGGGTGTAAGACAGGGAAAGAGGCCTTTCACTGTAACCTGCACTAGTGGGTGTAAGACGGGGAAAGAGGCCTTTTACTGTAACCTGCACTAGTGGGTGTAAGACGAGGTAAGAGGCATTTTACTGTAACCTGCACTAGAGGGTGTACTACAGGGAAAGAGGCCTTTTACTGTAACCTGCACTAGAGGGTGTAAGAAAGGGAAAGAGGCCTTTTACTGTAACCTGCACTAGTGGGTGTAAGACGGGGAAAGAGGCCTTTTACTGTAACCTGCACTAGAGGGTGTAAGAAAGGGGAAGAGGCCTTTTACTGTAACCTGCACTAGTGGGTGTAAGAAAGGGAAAGAGGCATTTTACTGTAACCTGCTCTAGAGGGTGTAAGAAAGGGAAAGAGGCATTTTACTGTAACCTGCTCTAGAGGATGTAAGACAGGGAAAGAGGCCTTTTACTGTAACCTGCACTAGAGGATGTAAGACAGGGAAAGAGGCCTTTCACTTTAACCTGCACTAGTGGGTGTAAGACAGGGAAAGAGGCCTTTTACTGTAACCTGCACTAGTGGGTGTAAGACGGGGAAAGAGGCCTTTCACTGTAACCTGCACTAGTGGGTGTAAGACAGGGAAAGAGGCCTTTTACTGTAACCTGAACTAGTGGGTGTAAGACGGGGAAAGAGGCCTTTCACTGTAACCTGCACTAGTGGGTGTAAGACGGGGAAAGAGGCCTTTTACTGTAACCTGCACTAGTGGGTGTAAGACGGGGAAAGAGGCCTTTCACTGTAACCTGCACTAGTGGGTGTAAGACAGGGAAAGAGGCCTTTTACTGTAACCTGCACTAGAGGGTGTAAGACAGGGAAAGAGGGCTTTTACTGTAACCTGCACTAGTGGGTGTAAGACGGGGAAAGAGGCCTTTCACTGTAACCTGCACTAGTGGGTGTAAGACAGGGAAAGAGGCCTTTTACTGTAACCTGCACTAGAGGGTGTAAGACAGGGAAAGAGGCCTTTCACTGTAGCCTGCACTAGTGGGTGTAAGACAGGGAAAGAGGCCTTTTACTGTAACCTGCACTAGAGGGTGTAAGACAGGGAAAGAGGCCTTTCACTGTAACCTGCACTAGAGGGTGTAAGACAGGGAAAGAGGCTTTTAGTGTAACCTGCACTAGAGGGTGTAAGACAGGGAAAGAGGCATTTTACTGTAACCTGCACTAGTGGGTGTAAGACGGGGAAAGAGGCCTTTCACTGTAACCTGCACTAGAGGGTGTAAGACAGGGAAAGAGGCCTTTTACTGTAACCTGCACTAGAGGGTGTAAGACAGGGAAAGAGGCTTTTAGTGTAACCTGCACTAGAGGGTGTAAGACAGGGAAAGAGGCCTTTCACTGTAACCTGCACTAGTGGGTGTAAGACAGGGAAAGAGGCCTTTTACTGTAACCTGCACTAGAGGGTGTAAGACAGGGAAAGAGGCCTTTCACTGTAACCTGCACTAGTGGGTGTAAGACGGGAAAGAGGCCTTTTACTGTAACCTGCACTAGAGGGTGTAAGACAGGGAAAGAGGCCTTTTACTGTAACATGCACTAGAGGGTGTAAGACAGGGAAAGAGGCCTTTCACTGTAACCTGCACTAGTGGGTGTAAGACGGAGAAAGAGGCCTTTTACTGTCAAACCGACTCACGGCCGAGTTACAAGAGTTGCAGTAAAAGGTAACCCTGGGCGAAGCACAACGCTCCGCTCGCGGAGTTTGCGAAGTTTTTGCAACTTCGCACTACGCGAGCGGCATGTAGCACAGTGCGAACATGCGTAGTGCAGCGTAGCGTAGTGCAGCGCTCATTTTTTGCTTGTTCGCGGTCCTGAACGTCATGTCCGCGACCGCGAGCAAGCAAAGTGACATCCCGGCGAGATTCTCAACGCGAGGAGGTCAGGTTTCTCATTGTGAGTGGTTGCGCATGCTCGCGACCGCTCTCAATGAGAAACTACCTGTTCGCGTTGAGAAAGCTGCCGCTCGAGTAATAATCTCCTCGAGCAGCAGAAAACTACAGCTCGCACTGTGCAAGATGCCGTTTTCAATGCTTGCACAGTGCCGGATGCTTGTCCGCACTGTGCAATCATTGAAAATGCATCTTGCACAGTGCGAACATGCTACTACGCAGCTCGCGTAGTGCTACGTGAAGTTCGCGTAGTGCGAAGTGCACTTCGCGTAGCTTCGCGTAGCGCTACTCGGCGAACTACGCCCACCCTTAGTAAAAGGTCTCACATCACTGAGACATAACGTGTTTCTTGGATAGCGCATGGTCACCTCGAAGGGTATCTTCACTCGGTGCCACTGACCATTTAATAGCGATTTTCAGGTTGTGCCCCAATCTCGTCCTGTTTCACTTTTGGCTTGCTGCCATTTTGTTATTTGTTTGTTGTGCCTCCCAGCCCGGCTCTCCACCCCACTCCCGCCTCCCAGCTGCTCCTCCCTCCCACTGTAACTTAAGGCCCTACCCGATCTCTCAAGCCCTGTGACCGTCCTGACTTCTCAGAAGCGGTCACTCCTCACGCTGCTCCCTGCCCTTTCATTGGTATCATAGCGCTTACTGCCAGACTGCTCATTGCCTTTGATTTCAATTGCGCACTGCTTCCTGCAATTTATTGTGCCTGATTATATCGTTTTTGTAGCGCTTTACTGCTAGACTAATCTTCACTTATTATTCATCTGTGCACTGCTCGCTTTGCCTACTTTAATTTTTTGTGCCTGATTGTGACGGTGCCACTGACCATTTAATAGCGATTTTCAGGTTGTGCCCCAATTTCGTCCTGTTTCACTTTTGGCTTGCTGCCATTTTGTTACTTGTTTGTTGTGCCTCCCAGCCCGGCTCTCCACCCCGCTCCCGCCTCCCAGCTGCTCCGCCCTCCCACTGTAACTTAAGGCTCTACCCAATCTCTCAAGCGCTGTGACCGTCCTGACTTCTCAGAAGCAGTCGCTCCTCACGCTGCTCCCTGCCCTTTCATTGGTATCGTAGCGCTTACTGCCAGACTGCTCATTGCCTTTGATTTCAATTGCACACTGCTTCCTGCAATTTATTGTGCCTGATTATATCGTTTTCGTAGCGCTTTACTGCTAGACTGATCTTCACTTATTATTCATCTGTGCACTGCTCGCTTTGCCTACTTTAGTTTTTTGTGCCTGATTGTGCCAGTGCCACTGACCATTTAATAGCGATTTTCAGGTTGTGCCCCAATCTCGTCCTGTTTCACTTTTGGCTTGCTGCCATTTTGTTATTTGTTTGTTGTGCCTCCCAGCCCGGCTCTCCACCCCGCTCCCGCCTCCCAGCTGCTCCTCCCTCGCTCCGCCCCCTCCACTATCCACTTATGTCAGAACAGCCTACGCGCAGCGGAAGCGCCCCATGCGCGCCGAAGGTGGGCCAAAGGTAAGCCCGTCTACGCACCGTCCGCGCCTGGAGCGCGCCCAGCACCAGACCCCCTGTCCCCTGTAAAACCCACTCCACCTGCATAACGTACAACGCCGCTACCCTCTCTGCACTCGACCCCGGCCGTCTCCCAGACTGCTACCAAGCCACACCAGGACAAACCCATGGACCCTTCACCTGCCACTATATTTGTAACGTACCTAATAGTGAGCTGATTAAATATGCCAAAAACGACCTAGGAAAATAGCCTGATATGTCACTGATTCTAATCATACATAAACAGAGATCATAACTATAGTGATTATGGAAAAATATATTTTTGTTTTATTTTGATCATTTTCTTATGTTCTGATACATATTTCATATTAATCTATTCATATTCATTTAAAATGACAAACATATGTGAATATAACAATAATGCAAAAAAACAACTAATCAATAGTGAAACATGAATGGAAAAAGCTAATAACAGACAAAAAAAGGAAAAACAAATATTCAAATGACATTGATGGTACGCAGGGCTATTGGAGTAAGCAAAGCGGTGGATGGAATCTCTACGCGCGTTTCGGCATTTGCCTTCTTCAGGAGTCCGTCATTTGCAATAGGACATATACATAACAAAGAAAAGGTGGGCGTGAATCTCTTCTATAATGGATATTCTGGTTAGCTAGTGCAACTAATAGATAATTGTTTACACTGCTCTGTAGGGTTATGACGAATACCCTTGTGGAGATAAATTTATCTTTTATGTCTGCGCATAATCAGCAAGACACCGACGAATCTGATCCAGTAAGTACGATAGTAAAACGCTTAACAAATAATGGATAATTCTTATTGTTGTTGGATCCTTGATATTTATAAAATCTTATAAATCTGCAACACTCTCAGTAAGATGTTCACTCAACCTGATATAATGGCATGGATGTCTGTATCCAGCTGAGGAGGCACAGAAGGTCGCTACACGAACCTAACGATTGTACCCTTATTTATAAAACTGTAATGTATTCAATAGTTAGGTCCTTCACGAAAGACGCGTTATGACGAAATAATGATGATCGGCTGTTGCACTTAGTTTGTAACATATGCCAAAACTCGGGCGGGGTTCTCAAAAGCGTAACTCCTCATTGTCGCACTAGATGGAGCCAGCTCGTAGCATTTGTAGAATAAACAGATAGTTTATTCTTAGCGGATGCGCATGATAGGCGATTCGTGCCGGATTGCGTCTGGGGTTCTGGGAAGCGTTCCTTCTCGTGTTGATGTTGGGTGAAAAACACCTGCCACTCCTGCAAGTTCGACTGCATCAGGACCCACACCAAACCCACAAACTCCAAACAGAGCCCCGTAACTAACCACCTGAAGTGTATCCTGCTCAATACCCGCTCAGTTCACAGATACGCAACTGAACTTTGGAACCTACTCGACACCACATCGCCGGACATCGCCTTTCTTACAGAAACCTGGATGAACGCCTCTTCAGCGCCAGACATCGCCATAGCCATCCCAGACTGCTACAAAATCATCCGAAAGGACCGCATCAACCAAACAGGAGGTGGCATCGCCATCGTCCATAAGAACACCATCCGCATCACGACCAGTTCTGACGACCCCCTCGCAGCTGCCGAACACCTTCACTTCCAAATTCACATCGACCCCAAGACCACACTCAGAGGCACCCTCATATATAGACCACCTGGACCCCGCACACAATTCAGCGAAGACATCACCGACTTCATCAGCCAACACGCCCTCTCCTCCGAGGACTACATCCTACTGGGAGACCTCAACTTCCACCTAGAAAAGAACAACGACAGCAACACCACCACCCTTCTGGACAACCTCGCCAATCTCAGACTCAAACAACTTGCTGACACCCCCACCCACTATGCCGGGCACACGCTCGACCCAATCTTCTCCTCCAGCAAGCACATCTCCTTCAACCACGCCACAGGACTCCATTGGACGGACTACAGCTGCGTTCACTTCAACTACAAAAAGACCACAACCCACAACCACCCACAACCAATCCCCCACAGAAACTGGAATAAAATTACCACCGACCAGCTCTTCACATCGCTTCACCAAAACCCTCCTACCAAATCATCGGACCCAAAGCAAGCAGCCATCAACCTCACACAATGGATCACCGACAGCGCCGACGAATTAGCACCCTTGAAAAACCATCAAATCATACAAGGTAGCAAAAAAGCCCCCTGGTTCAATGACGACCTCAAGAAATCCAAGAAGATCTGTCGCACCCTTGAGAAAGCATGGCGAAAAAACCCAATCACTGACAACCTGGCCACCTTCAAGAACGCCACCCACAAACACCACCAACTGATCAGAACCACCAAGAAATCAGCATTCAAGGATCGACTCGACAACAACACCCACAACAGCAAGGAACTATTCAACATCGTCAAAGAGTTTACTTACCCCACTGCCGGCACCAACGACATCACTCCCTCTCAAGACCTCTGCGACTCTCTAGCCTCGTTCTTTCACAACAAGATCACTGACATACATAACAGCTTTGGCTAGCAGTCCACCCCACACACTTCCGAACAAAAACCCCCCACCAACAACCTCAGCGCCTGGAACCCAATCTCCACTGAAGACACCATCCGCCTGATGAACTCCATCCACTCAGGATCGCCAACCGACCCTTGTCCCCACCACATTTTCAACAAAGCAGACTTCATTATCGCACCCCATCTCCGAGATGTCATCAACTGCTCCCTCAACTCTGCTACCTTCCCGGAAAGCTGGAAACATGCCGAACTCAGCGCCCTCCTGAAGAAACCCACAGTAGACCCCACCGAACTTAAGAACTACCACCCCATTTCGCTCCTCCCTTTCCCTGCCAAAGTCATTGAGAAAACCGTCAACAATCAGCTTGCCGCCTTCCTCGAATCCAACGGCTCCCTCGACCCATCACAGTCCGGCTCCCGAGCCAAACACAGCACCGAGACCGCCCTCATCGCAGCAACAGACGACATTCAAACTCTACTGGACAACGGAGAAACAGCCGCCCTCATCCTACTCGACCTCTCCGCAGCCTTCGACACAGTCTGTCATAACACCCTTATACAACGCCTCAGCAACATCGGAATACAAGGAAAAGCATTGGACTGGATCATCTCATTCCTTGCTGGAAGAACCCACAGAGTCCGCCTCCCCCCTTTCAAATCGGAAGCCTCTGAAGTCATCTGCGGCGTTCCACAAGGATCATCACTCAGTCCCACCCTCTTCAACGTATACATGAGTCTCCTCGCATCCATCGCGCGCCAACACAACCTCAACATCATCTCATACGCAGACGACACCCAGCTAATCCTCTCCCTCACCAAAGACCCAAAAAACCAACCTACACGACGGCATGAAAGAAGTGGCAGAATGGATGAAGAACAGCCGTTTAAAACTGAACTCAGACAAAACGGAAGTCCTCATCTTAGGATCATCCCCCTCTGCTTGGGATGACTCATGGTGGCCACCGGCTCTAGGCAACGCACCTAAACCAACGGACCACGCGCGCAACCTGGGCTTCATCCTGGACTCCTCCCTCTCAATGACCAAACAAGTCAACGCCGTCTCATCATCATGCTTCAACATCCTACGTATGCTCAAAAAATCTTCCGTTGGATCCCCACCGAAACAAGAAAGACGGTCACCCATGCACTAGTCACAAGCCGTCTGGACTACGGAAACAAACACCCTGTACGCCGGAACCACAGCCAAACTACAGAAAAAACTCCAACGCATCCAGAACGCCTCAGACAGACTCATCCTAGACATCCCCCGCCAAGCTCACATTTTCGGTCACCTGAAAGACCTCCACTGGCTCCCCGTCAACAAGAGAATAACCTTCCGTCTCCTCACCCACGCACATAAAGCCCTTTACGACCTAGGACCCGAATACCCCACCCGCCAACTACGATCGTCCAATCAAGCCCTCGCCGCGATTCCACGCATCCAAAGATCCACCATGGGAGGAAGATCCTTCTCCTACTTAGCGGCCAAAACCTGGAATACTCTCCCCACCCACCTCCGCCTTACACAGAACCACCTCTCCTTCAGAAAACAACAAAAAACCTGGTTATTCGACAAGTGACGTACCCCCCCACCTCCCTCAAGCGCCTTGAGACCCTCTGGGTGAGTAGTGCGCTATACAAATTCTCGAACTTGAACTTCTATAACAGATATTTATTGCTGAGCGAATCATCACTAATAACATTCTAACATATGGTACAAGAATATTTGGATATGATATTTAAAAATATCTATAGAAGGCCAAGTCTTGCCTGTTTTATTTCACTCCCACCTTATAGCCCACCGGGTCCACTAAGACTCCTTCCCCTCTGCCCGCCTCCTCTGCCTCAGATGCTCCTAAGATCCCCCTCACTCACTCGTCCCCGTCCCTCCTCTGCTCCCCCTCGTCCTCCCTTCCTCTGCCCCTCCCCCCTTCCTCTGCCCCTCACCCCCTTCCTCTGTCCCCCCTCTTCCTCTGCCCCCCTTCCTCTGCCTCCCCCTTCCTCTGCCCCTCATCCCCCTTCCTCTGCAACCTTACCCCCCTCCTCTGCCCATCTCCCCCCTCTCCTCCTCTGTGCCCCCCTCCTCTGCCCCGTCTGTGCCCCCCTCCTCTCTACCTCCTCTCCCCCTCCCCTCCCCTCCCCTCTCCCTCCTCTGCCCCCCTCACCTCCTTCTCTGCCCCCTCACTTCTTCCTCTGCCCCCTCTTCCTCCACTGCCCTCCTCCCCTCTGCCCCCTCTGCGCCCCCTCTTCCTCCACTGCCCTCCTCCCCTCTGCCCCCTCTGCGCCCCCCCTGTGCCCCCCTCCTCCCCTCCTCCCCTCCTTCCCTCCTTCCCCTCCTCCTCAGTCTCACCCTCTATCCTCTCTCAAGGGTTTCTTCTCCTTCACTGTTGGAAACTCATGAACAGTTTTAATTCCGGGTCACCCGAGGCAGAGTCGGCAGAAGCAAGAAGCCGATGGAGCTCTCCTCAGGCCTGAGAGATGAACAGTGTCCGGGTCACCGGGGGCAGCGTCAGCACGAGCAGCTGAGGCGGAATGAAGCCCCGCCCCCGCCCACTAACACGTGTCTGCTTCTGGGTCAGCGGCGGCAGAGTCAGCACCAGCAACGGAGCCCAACCTGTAGCAGAGGAGGGAGAAGCCCTGGTGCTCTGTCCGTCTGTCCAGCGCAAGGAGGAGCCTGTCTGCAGGTCCCTTCACTTTCAGCAGGCCAGTGAGGCGTTAGATGGAGGGGGGGCGGGGGGGTGGGGGTGCAGCCTGCAGGTGTGTGTGTGATGTTTAATAATTGTGAGACTACCTGGCCCACTGTTCTATATGAATCCCTTCATTTAGCAATGGCTCTTTAAAGGACAGTGCATTATGATATTTAAACACCCACATTAACAGTGTTTACATCCAAGCTACATGTGCCAAAATGCTATGTATCCTTGCAGAAATTCAGGACTTGAGGTGTACAGTGCAAGAGAGTCACTTTGTGACCTTGTTATAATACATCAAAGATTTACTGTGGCCTCAGCGTGTGGCCTTAACTCCTTTATATCTGGAAAATGGGAATCAACCTTTACAACGCAACCATTACATCGCACTACACTTACAACGCAGGCATTACATCGCAACATCCTTTACAAGGCATGACACAACAACGCAGGCATTACAACGCATGATACTACATCGCAATTCACTACTACGCAGGCATTACAACGCATACCATTACAATGCATACCATTGGAGTTAGAATAGTAATTTTTACCCCTCCACTATCCAACACTTACCCTACTGTTGCACCCCCTGGAGTTGGAATAGTAATTTGTATCCCCATACTATCCAACACTTACCTTAAATGCAATGTAATGGTTTGCGTTGTAAAGGTAGTATGCGATGTAATGAAATGCGTTGTAAAGGTAGTTTTTTAAAATGCGATGTAGTGTCATGCGATCCAATGGAATGCGTTGTAGTGGATGTTGCAATATAAAAACTGCGTTGTAAGTGCATGCGTTGTAAATGTATGCGTTGTAACGTCATACATTCGTCCAGAATTGGAGTTGTTACTCATTTTCACCAATACCTGCTCAGACCTTGTTCTTTGATGTTTGTATTCAGTGGGAGGTTGTCTCTGCAATGGATTAAGAGGTATGCTAGGAGGAAACAAAAGCATATTTTTACCGAACAATATTAGTTTCTTCTCTCAGAATACATGTCTTTATTAAGCACCTTTGTCCACAGTTCTGTACGTTGAACCCTTTGATATCCGCACTTTGTTCCCTAAAGTAAGGTGGTTGTTTTATTCATAAGTATCATATGAAGCTGATTCTAGTTCGTTGATATACTAATGATTTGTGACATATTTGGGGCTCCCTATTTGGAATTGAAGCGTTGTACATTTTTCCATATTTCCGCGTGTCGCTAATATATGAAGTATCGCATGTCCATGGTGATAGAAAGGAGGAATTCATATATTACAGAATGCTCCACCCACAGAACTGCTTCCTCCTCAGATACTGACACCTTCCAACTCCCTCAGCATCATTCCACATTGGGTGTTGCCTCAGAGTCTCTAGGATGACACAGCTCTGTTGAAGTGACTGCAACACCTTTGTGAGAAGAGTGAGCCGTGATTATTTGGGGTGTTACATGTGATTGTGCAGATCTGTGCCCACCCTGTGTGAAGGTCTCTTGGAGTAGTTGATACCCGTGAATGGCTTGGACGAAGCCTAACCTTTCACTACAAAATGTATGGAAGTGATTTGTGTGTGCGAGACAGTGTGTATGTGTTTGTTTGTGATTGGTTGTCTTGGATGGAACATTATATATGACCGTGTAAGCGACTGATCCATCTGTTTACTTATTTCCAGTGTGTAGTTCTTTGTGCCTGGGGATGAATTGTGTTTCACATGTTTGTGCACAGCAGAGCACAATGCCTGTGTAATTGTGCAGCATTGAAAATGTGGTTAAGAGATATCTGATTTGTTACATTAATCCATTTATAAATGAGGTGTGAGGTGTGAGGCTGTACAAGTGAGAGTTGGAGTTTGTGTCACATCTGTGAGTACACAATTGAATGGACTTTTTAAAGAGCAATTTATTTTTTGTGCATGTTTGTTGCAAACATTTGCCATGTGCGTTGCAAGCATTTTGCCAAAGACAAGCCTGTCTGCTCACAGGCACACCTAGCCGCCACTGCTGGGAGCTGAAATCAGGTAGTATACTCAATATTTCTCATATTCTGCTTAAGATCTAAAGTCTTTCAGGCACACAGATTTTAGTATCTCCCCCATGTTTGTCTTGTTTTTAGAGGCAAATGGCGTGTATGCCAGCCGCATATACTAGTACTCAACAGCCCTCACTGCGGACCAACAAACAATAAGACTCTTCTACATCCTCAGATTGAGGAGTCGTTAAAAGCAGCTTTACTAAACCCACCCTCCCTAGGCAAAGATAAGGTGGAAATACTCAAACTATTAGAATCTTCTAAGCTGGATATCCTGTTCTTAACTGAAACCTGGTTGTCAGCGGAATCCACTCCAGATCTCCAGAAGCCATACCCGAGATGACCAAAAGAGAATGAGCTCAGAGAAAGGAGGTGGGATAGCAGCAATTATTCACCAGTGGATCCACACATCTCTTTTATAAATTACTCCATTTTGTTTAATTTTTTAAAATATACAGAGTTTGACATAGTGGTGTCCCCCCCCTCCTCCCCCCACCTCGTTTTTACACAATAGAAGGATAAAGTTCAAAATATTAATCAGGAACATCAAAGTGCATACGAATAAAGCATCGTGAGAGAATTTCAAAAACTGGAAGTGTAATGCGACTTGCAGAACAGAGAGAAAGAAAATGAAAAATGAAAAGAGAGACAAAAAAAGAATAAGAAAAGGGAGATCTGGAGGTTGGAGGTGCTAAGGAATTGAAGAGTTAAATATAGAGATTTAGTCTGAGCGTTCAAGCCATGTGGTAATAGGTTCCCATATGTCTAACCCTCTCCTTTTCCCTTTGCGACCTTTTTTAGCGTATATCGCTTTCTCAAGATGGTATGTCGCCATTAGCCTGGCTAGCCACTGAGAGAATGGTGGCGGGTCTGCGTCTTTCCGCCCGGAGGCTACACAGATCATCCAAACTGTCATAGCTACAAATACCAAAGCGCCTCCTCTAGTCCCCCTTAGTGTTTCACAGGTCCCTAGCATAATAATTGTGGGGGTTAGTGTGTAGTCTTTCCCAAGAATTCCTGTATTCTAGACAGGACAGAGGACAGTTTTTGGCAGGTAGCAAACATATGGATGGAGTCAGCTCCAACCGCTAAGCAGCGTGGGTATGTTGTTCCCTCCCCCGTGCTCCACTTTGCAATTCTGCTAGGAGTTAAATATAAGTAAAAAATGGTTTTGAAGTGCTGTACTTGCAATTTAGCTGACAGTAAGTCTCTCTGTGAAAGTTCCAAGGATTTAAAAAACAGGCTACGTGGCGCTTCCAATTTTGATGACCACTTGTCAGCTATTCTAGGAAGATCATCCGGTGTGTTCAGAGTTAAAATGGCATAGATAGACGCTATTCGTGGGGCTACCGAAGTTGATAGCATATTGATCATTTTAACCTCTGAGAACCCAGCCAGTCCCCCCACCTTCTGTGAGAGAAAGCTATAAATAGCTGTGTACTTGAAGGCATCTTGCTGTTTTAACCCAAATTTGCTTTGAAGTTCTAAAAATGTGCTCACTCTCTTGCTTGAAATTAGGTCCCCTAGTTTTAAGATACCAGCGTTGTACCATTCTGCTAGGTAACTTAGGTAAAAAATGCCAGGCAGATCTTGATTTTGAGTAAGGGGGTGTAGTGATTAAACCTTCCAAGACCATAAATCCTGCGTATACTAGAAAATACCTTAAAAGAGTTCATCAGTGTCTTAAACCAAACTCGCTTGTAATATCCGTAGGATAGCTGTCTGAAAAGGCAGCCGCGAGATTCCTCTCCTATTAACATCCGGAAAGGAGATGGCAATTCAGTAGAAGAGGTGCAAGGATGTGTTGTGATTAATTTGGTACTATATTGTAAGACTGATGCCCAATAATAGAGTACTATGTTTGGCAATGCCCACCCCCCGTTCTTTAGGAAGTGTCAGTTGTTTCAGGGCCCGTCTAGGCTGTGAGTACGCCCAAATAAATTGTGTAAAAATTTGCTGAAACATTGCTAGCTGTATCTTGGTGAATTCTAGCAGAATTTAGCGAAAATAATAAAGTAAATTTGGAAAATATGTCATCTTAATTACATTGCATCTTCCCACTATTGTAAGGTGCAGATTGCCAATTGCCTTAAGGGACTTTTTCGTATCAGTGGCCAAAGGGACTAAGTTCTCTGCTACCAGGTTGTCCAAATTTGCAGTTATAGTCACTCCCAGGTACTTTGCTTTTGTTACTACCCTGCTGTTATTCCAGTGAATTTCACTATTAGTTATTATCTGAGTTTTGGAGCTGTTTAGCGCGTATCCTGAGATTTTTCCAAACCTATAGGCCTCTGCTTCTAGTGCCATCATAGCATTTTCGGGATCAGGGGTGGTAATGGCCAAGTTGTCTGCTTAAGCCAGTATCTTTGTTTGCAGTCCCTGTGTGCTCATGGCTTGAATGGCCAGATCTTTCTCTATTTTTTTTATTAGGGGATCTATATAAAGAGCGAACAGCAGAGGGGAGCAGGGACAGCCCTGCCTGGTGCCTCGTGAGATACTAACGTTTTTGGAGAGACTCCCGTTTAACACTAGACAGGCTGTCGGATGGTAGTATAGTGCTTGCACTGCCTCCTTAAACTTTTGTCCAAACCCCATCCTCTCCATGATGCCCCACAGGAACCGCCAGGAGACCCGGTGAAAGGCCTTTTCGGCGTCTAGTAAAATCAGGGACATCGGTTCTCCTGACACCTGTGCGGCATCAAACAGGGTGATGGCTCTCTGTATATGCTCCGTGGTACCCTTTTTTGGAATGAATCCATGTTGCCACTCGGAGACCAGAGATTCTATTACCATGGACAGTCTGATTGGGAGCAACTTGGAGTAGATCTTAGAGTCGCAGTTTATCAAAGTAATGGGTCTATAAGAACCCATTTCTAAGGGTGATTTATCCTTTTTTGGGAAGAAAGAATTTTTTGCATTAGACCAGGACGCGGGGGGTGGCCCTCCGTTAAAAATAGTGGTGATTATGTCAAGAAAAATGCTTTATTTGGGGCGCAAAGACCTTATAAAATTCTACAGGGATACCATCTATACCCGCCGCTTTACCATCCGGTAAACTGAATAGGGCAGCTGTAATATCGTCCCATTCTGGCACATTCTCTAACTGGGCAGAGTCGCCTGTATTAAGTTGCCTTAGTTCGATGTCCTGCAAGTAGTTAGTAATTTCTTGCTCTGCTAAGTCGTCGTCAAGATACAAGAGGGTTTTCAAGATTTCTATGGAACTCTTTACTCAGAAGGAAACACTCCTTCTGAGTAAAGAGTTCCATAGAAATCTTGAAAACCCTCTTGTATCTTATTAAAATCACTGGTTTCTATCCCTGAAGGTAGACGGATTGTCCATATTTCGCAGTTTACCGTTTTGTGTCTTGTTTTGACGGTGAGGTGATGGCCAATACTGTCGCCACACTCATATAGTGTCTCACGGGCGGCTGCCCACTTAGATGCAGCTCTTTCCGAGAATATTGCTCCTATTTTAGCCTTAATCAGTGTTGCTTCAGTGTGTATAATCTCTGTTTCAGCTCCGTTCTGGACCCTTTGGATTAATGCGGTTTCTACTGCAGTTAGCTTTATTTGTAGGTCGGTTATTAACTACTTTTCTGTTTTATTCTTCCTAATTGAGAATCTTAGCGTCTCCCCCACGGATACCAGCTTTTACCGTGTCCCAAATTACTGTGTTGGACGCGACCCCACATTTATTTCAAGAAACTCCTGAATCCAGGCTTGCATATGGGTCCGATAGCTAGTATCCTGTAGAAGTGCTTTCTCAAAGCTCCACCTGGGGGTGTCCTTCCCAATCTCGAACCCCCAAACCGTCAGAATGAGTGGGTTGTGGTCTGACATAAAACGTGGGGCTAGGCCTATTGTGCATTTGTCTAGCAGAGAAGACGAGATCAGTAAATAATCTAACCTGGCGAATGTTTGATGTGGAAATGAGAAATATGTGTATCCAGGTTGTGAAGGGTTAAGTTTAGACCAAACATCCCCAAGCCCGTGTGTTTGCGCTAGGTTAATTAATGCTTTATAGACTAGAGGCTTCCTGCCTTTGTAATTCCTTTCACTCCCTAGTTCTAGATCGTGCAGCAAGTTGATGTTAAGATCGCCACATAGAATTATTGGAGTGGGCCAATGGGCTAGCTCCCCGGATATCTGATTAATAATGCTTGGGTTGTCAGTATTGCTGCCGTAGATTGAGCATAGTGTGAAGGGGGTGCCTGTAGGAGGATGACATTCCGCTATCACCCATCTACATAGTGCGTCGGATTTCACCTTTGAGCTCTTAATAGATAGTTTTCTTTCAGCCAATATTCCCACGCCTTTAATTTTTGCTCCTTGTATGGTAGCTCCTGTGATTTTTTAGCCTAGTGTGTCCAACAGCTGTTTTTGTGATCCCTCCAGATGGGTTTCTTGGAGACATATACCATCCCCTCCTAAAGACCTTAATCCTTGCGCCACTTTCTGTCTTTTCCCATTATCATTCAACCCACAAACGTTAACAGAAATAAACCTAAGAATTCCTATGCTAGCTATTAATGGTTTGTTTTAAAGAGATGGCGAGTCGGAAAATCTCTGCAATTGTATTGTTCTCCTCTCTTCTTTCCTTTCCAATTTCCCCCCCAGTCTCCTCTCCCCCCCTCCTCTCTAAAGCGAATCTGGACGTAGTCTTTGTTACAAGTATCTAAATAGGTGAATAACTGTGAAACATAGGATGTCCCTGAAACATGCTGATCTTCTTTGTGTTCCCCCCTCCTGCCCCCCTCCCCCCTTGAGACCCGAGCAATCAGGTATAACCTGAGTGATGGTTGCCGTGAGTGAAGTACAGCCACCCGCCACACCTCTTTAATCATAGGGTCAAAAAACAGCTAAGTGCCACCCTGTGTGACTGAGGCCAGTATTTTCAGCTAAGCTGAAGAAGTACCCCTTATAAAATATATCTCGCACGTGGAAAGGTGAAAAAGCAAATGCAAAAACCGTGATCTGAATTATTGCTAAGATTAGTACGACATTTTTAGAGAAAAAAGAAAGACATTTCATGTTAATATCTGTTAATGTCTATATTTGACAAGTTCCTTTTAGCATTCCTCTTGATGCTTTTAATCTAGGTACTTCTTATTTTAGATTTAATCTCGTCAAGGTATTCGCCGGCTTTAATTTCGGTCAAGAAGACCTGAGAGTTCCCGCTAAAGATGACTTTGAGCCTGGCAGGGTTCATGAGATAGGCTTCTGCTCCTGCCTGCTGAAATGGAGAAATCAGTTGCCTTAGGCGCCACCTTCGCTCCACTGCCTGGTGACAGGCTTGATCGTAGATGAGTTGTTTCAGTAATAAGTTTCCAAAATAAACTAGAAACACCCTTGGGTGCCCACTTTCCGTGCCGCTGTTGCCGCCGCCGCGCTGTCTCCTTAGGTTGAAGGGGAAGCGGTGGGCCCTCTGCACCTCTCGGTCCCAGTCCCAGGTAGGATGGTCAGGAAAAGAGTCTCGTAGGAGCTTCACAATAAACCTTCTGGGGTCCTCCCCCTCTTTACCTTCTGGAATGCCCAGCAGGCGTAGGTTGTTCTTTCGCTGGCGATTTTCCTGCTCCTCCATCTTTGTCATTATATCTTCCAGGCAAGCGGTGTTGGCTTCGCTTTGCTTTTTTACTGCCGTAACCTCGGTCTCCAGATATTCCGTGCGCCCCTCTATCATAGTAACAAGATCACTTATGTCTGTGCATGTTTTATTTAGACGTCTGAGGCCACCTTGCACTTTCTTAGCTGCACTCTTTACTGCCTGGCTGTCCGCCCGCACCTCCTCTTGGAATTCTTTGATAGACACCAGTATTGAAGCTAAAGAGGGTTCGGATGAATCAATGGCAGCTGGCAGTCTCTTTACCTTTTCCCAGTCAGTCTGCTGCGCCTCCTCGTCTTCATCCAGGGGGTAGGACATTTGCGAGTCTGAGTAGTCCCACTTCAGTTGGCTCCTTCTTTTTCCTTTGCTTCTTCCCTTTTTGGCGCGCACTGTCCCTGTGTCTTTAGCCTGTTCCTCACTGTCACCATCCCCTTCGCTTGAGCCAAGGCCCCCTTCATCTGAAGATGTCCTGGTACCATCAGATACAGAATAAAAATGTTCGGGCCCTACGTCCGGGTTCCAGGGTGCTTGAGAGCCAGCTGCTGCTTCCAGGGCCTGGATATAGTTGATTATCCCAGTCTCGGGTGTACTTAGTGGGGCTCCAGGCTTCTCATACCTCTGTGCAAGTAGATCTCCCTTGTGTGTTCCGTTTAGACCCAGTTGGCTTTCCTGGTCAGTGTCAGTGTCGGTGTCGGCTGGGGGAGATGAGGGAGTAAAGTCTTCCACTCCACCTACTCGTTCTGAAGCAGCCACAGGGTTATTTTGAGACGATACCTCCATCCCCCCATGTACTACGTCAATCTCAGGGTCCTGGGCTAATGTGGGTACAAGAGTTTTAGACAGGGTTATGTCCAGGTCTGGGGAGACTATCGGCAGAGGGTTATTGTTTGCACTAATGTTATGGCTTAATCCTTTACTCTGTCCTTTAATCTGCCCTTTGCCCCCTTGGAAGAATTTGGCTAGTGTGGGCGCGCCAATTGTATTAGTACAGTCTTTGCCTGCGTCTGCCCCGGCCCCACCGGGTTTTCCAAGCAGTTTTTTAGCGGCACTAACCTCTTGCCGGATGCGGCTGTTGCAGGTGCCACCCTCCATTGAAGCATTGTCTCGAGGCTCCGTGGCGTTCTTGGCTTTGCTCCCTCTCTTGATCCCCCTGCCACTCATATTAATACAGTTTTTCAGGCCCCTCCGGGACTCCCCTGCTCCACACCACGAGCTGCAACCGGTCGCCAAGTTTCCCAGAATTATAAGGGCGGCCAGGGAGAAATCTTCCAACAGCCAGGTCAGCGTCTGTATGTAGTGGGTCCTCTGAGTCCGCTCCCACGGATTGCGTGGTTCTCGAGGCAGAGAGCAGAAGCCCCAAGGACTTATTCTTGCCAAAGCTACCGCTCTGCTTCTTCTTAGCAGCGCGTCTCTCCTCGCTGCCTGCCAGCGCCTCTGCTCGCGCATCGCAGGCCGCCTAGCCAAGCGAACGCAACTGGCGTGAGGCAGATGGCTGCTCGACCGCTCTTCACTCCGGAACCATCATTGCTCCCAAATTACTCCAACTGAAGGAGTAGATCTGCTTTCCGTTCTCAAGTTTCGAGTTGATGACGAAAACTTGGTCCCTAAAGATAATGAATTTGCTGATTTAATGATGTTGAATTTACACCAGCACATTACATGCTCAGATCACATAAAACGAAATCCCTTAGATCTGATCTGGGCGTATAATTCGAATTGACTGAATATAATCATCCTTCCTTGCATATGGTCCAATCAGTATTTGATCAGCGTTTGTATTCGGTAGATTTTTCTAACTTGATCCACAAGCAGGAAATGAAACCATACACACATGGCGATACATTAATACAGAGCCAGTGTTATCAACACTTTCAAACCCCTCCCCCCTCTTCCCATCAATTGAAGACTTTCTCTCCAAAGAAAAATAATCCACTCTGTGGCTCAGACATGCTAGTGACCCACACCCCTCAAATCCAACAGCGTGTTATAAACCGCACCAGACCAGTGCCCTGGTACAAGCCAGAGTTAAAGGAGGCAAAACCTGCATTGCGTCGACACTGGTGGGAAAGTGATGCTAAAGAGAGCAAAATCAAATTTTTAAATTGAGCTTGAGGAATATAAAGGCAACCCCGTTCCATGCAAAGTCCTCTTAATAGGCAAAACAAATCTTAGAAGCAAATGAAAATTGTTTTTTGAAATCCTGAATGATTAGTCGCTCCCAGATGAAATGAGAACTTCCCTGACTCCTATTGAGGCATTCTGTGACAATCTAAATAGTTAACAAAAAAAACATTCTTTAAAGATAGTATAAACAAATACAGCAGCAGTAATTCTGAAGTTGAGTCTGAAAAAACTCAACCACCTTATCCATGTTTGAAGAAATAAACAGGCTTCATGAATTTAATGATCAAGGTCAAATCTGGGTCACCAACTGACCCTTGCCCTCCAGCAGTCATGGAATCTCTGACCTCATCAATCAATCAATCAGCATTTATAAGGCACACCCCAAGGGTATCTGGGCACTGCGGATGCTGTGTCTCCATCTAAAAGCGAGGTCTTGAGCAGTCCCCTGCAGAGCGTTTTCATCAATTCAGAAGCTCAAGCTGTCGCTCCAAGCGCGTTTCAAAATGCTGTAGAGCTCTTGTTACTGAAAAACCAGGGAGAAGTCCTGGATATAACCAAGAATTTCAGGGCAATACCTCTGCTCCCTTAACCTGCAAAAACTATTGGCCAGAGAACTGTCTTCAAGAGGTTCCAGGCTTTATAAATACACCAGCTCTCAGATTATTATTATCAATGGAATGTCAGCCTCACAACTCCAGTCTCAAAATATGATTCAATTTGATGATTACTTGATGAGGTTGAATCAGCTAAAACTGAATATTGACCAAACTGAGATTGTAATTTGAAAGAATAAGACCAATGTTTGGAGCCAACTTTACTCTCCAACAAAAATGAGATTGCTACCGGAGCCTAACCCCACAGCTAAAAGTCTCTGAGTGATAATCAATAGCAATCTTAGCAAGAACCAGCAGGCTGGAGCAGTAGGATCTAAATGCAGATTTGTGCTGAAACTGCTTCAGAAACTAACCCCACTCCTCCCCCTTTAGACAAGAAAATCAATAGCGGTGGCCGCAGTCCTATCTAGAGCGCATTATGCCAACCGAGTATATGTAAGAATACCCAATATCACCATTCATAGACTACAAGTAATTCACAGCGACGCAGCTTGTGTACTACATCATCTTCAGAGGTGGGCACGCGTCACACCTATATAGAAATAACAAATCCACTATCAGACCCTCTGACTCAGCCCTAAAGGGTTGTGATGTCTAGCCCCTCACTTCATTGCAAACCAGGTGGAAATGCATACACCCGTACAAAAGCAGAGATCTCCTCACTTGAATTTACTTGCTATTGCAAAATTACAGAGGATCAGATCAGGTGGACGCAGCTTCGGTACAAGTTCCTTTCATCCAGAAATCTGACAGCCCACAAGCCTATTCAGACTAGATTCTTCCCCGTTATGGTTCGTTTTCTCCTCTTTTATGTATTTCTGATTCAGTTCCAAGACACCCCAGGTTGAACATGCTCTCTATATATGCAATGACATAACAAGCGTTTTGTAGATCCTGTAGAGGTTTGTTATGTTGGCGCGTGCTTCAGTCACTGACCTGAATACTGCAAAAGAGAGGTGTACAGTGCAATTGAGGATGATAGCGCAGTCTTGTCTGCTAGGGTATTATAAACCTTTCATTGCTGCAAGGCAGTTACTGTATTCTCTTTTTGTGGTTGCACAGTGTACAATTTGAGCAGGAACAGACGTAATGTTGGAAACACATTTCAAATCCGTGCCTTTCATAATATATGAACTATGTTGCGGGTATTGTGAAATTTTAATGATTCCATTCTTTTCAGGTTTTAGAAATTCGCAATTTTCTCTGATCAGGAGTATTGTGACCTAACTGTCCTGTGATAACGTGTTGTCTTTTCTCTTTTCCTCTCCTCTGCAGAAACTTGAGACTTGAACATTAATTTACCAGAATGGGCAGAAGACGGGCTCCAGAAAAGAAAGTGACAGCGCAGTGTTCACGTGAATCCGTAAGAGCCACAGTCCCATCTTTACCTCTTCATGATGTCTCAACTTCAAGATCCCGAAATGATGCTCAGAGGGACCAGGACCTGGAACCGCTTTCGGAGAACCTGCCCAACATTATTGTTCTATCCATGCTGGAGGAGTTGGAAGCCAAACTGGATAACTTGATGAATACTGTGGAGGGCGTACCTTCTAGAGTCGCTGGGCTGATTAAGAAAATCTGGATAGAAAAGGATCCCGGTTATCTAGATAATGGTGCAGTGTCTTTGGAGATGGTCTGTCCGACGAGCATTAGAGATTGTGCTGTTAGCCAGTCTCCTGTGACACCTCAACTGGACAGGTCAGAGGAACCGAGCTTGTGTCTTCAGCCGGTGTTCTCTGATGGGCATGCACCAAAGCAGGAGTGTACGCTCTGCTCGCCAACTGATGTTCAAGGGCGTCCAGAGGAGCCAAACCTTTGTCTACAGCCAAGGTTTCCTGATCGACATCACCCACAGCAGGACCAGTGCTTGCAACCTGGGTTTCCAGATAGAAATGGAGTACAGCAGGATTGTCCTCTATCCCGGTGCCCTCAGACAGATCCTCCAGGCAGGTCACTGGAGGCAAAGCTGTGTCTTCACTCAGAATTTGTTGATGGGCAGAGACCAGAGCAAGACCAGAGCGTACAATTAGCGTTCCCAGAAGAGTGGGAGCCAGATGAGCCCCTGAAGCAAGAACCATCTCCATTGTCTGATAATAGCTGGGACCAACAACAGAACCTCTGCCCACACCCACTATTTCCTGATGGACACGAACCACAGCAAAACCACTGTATACAACCCACGCTACCAGATGGGAACGGACCTGATGATCCCTTGGAGGAAGAATTGATGTGTTCTGATTTTCAAGATTGCCAGGAGAACCGCAGCCTACAACCCGTGTCACCTGATGGGAAGTCATCAGACGAACACTTAGAGTCTGGGCTATTGTTCTTTGATGAGTTGGGGTCACAACAAACCCAGTGCCTACAGCAACACCTATGCTTGAAGCAGAAACTTCCTTATGCGCAGGATCCAAACGTGAACTGTGAGCTAGAATCTATGCGCCCTGAAGCACAGGAACCAGATACAAATGACAATCTAGAACCGGCCTATACTGATGCACATGGTTCAGATCAGAAGTACAAGCTAGAACCACTGCACACTGCGGCACAGGACCGAGAGCTAGAGTCAGTGCTTCCTGAAGCACAGGAACCAGATCAGAACGACAAGCTTGAACAGACCTGTGCAGATGCACATGGTTCAGATCAAAAGTACAAGCTAGAACCTCCCTGTGCTGATGCAGAGGGTTCAGATCAGAACTACATACTCGAACCACTGCACCCTGAATCACAGCATCAACATCAGAACTGCAAGGCAGAACTGCTCTGTCCTGATGAGAGGGGTCAGTGTGTGCCTCCATCATTCCTAGGACTGGATACTGCAGATGAAGATTCAATTGCGAGAGGAAATACAAAATCACATTTAGTGCTGTTCGAAGCTACCCCAGGTATGTGTTTTACTATAAATGGACTCTCGGAGTGCATACTAACACATGTAACCTCTTCAAAATGTGTATGGGCAGATTTTAGAAAGTCTCTGAGGGGAGGATTAGGGTTTGGATGGAACCCACTGAGCGGTACTGACCCCCAGAGTACGAGTACACAGGGTGCAGATGTTTCCCTGCATTTTCCCCCTCTGGTTCCACACAGGACTGCATCCTTCCTGTGCAGAAACAGGCCTGGTTACGGACCCTGCATGAGACAAACAGGCCAGTAGCTCTTCTCGTTCCTTGTTCATCCCCATTCCAGGCTGAGGAACTGGAAATAGCGCAATTCATGGGAGGAATTACTGGCCAGAATCACACGTAATAGTTGGATACAAGTGATGTGGCGTTCATTGAGAATAGCAGGCATGCGCAGTCTGGAGAGGGAACTGTGTTTCCAGTTGCACAGTTACATTGGGTAAGACGCAGTCGTCTCCAGTTCCTGATATGAAAATACTAGTCTGTATTCGGCCTCAACAGCAGGACCGACCAGGGATGTTGTTGTCACTGCAGGGTTCTCCTGGAGTGCACACCACCTCATGATAGACAGATACACAAAGGTTATGGAACTCTGAGGTGACTTGCAATAATCTTATTATATGAACCAGGTGGTACTTTATCCCGTATAATACATGGTCACACCATCACCTTTCCCACAAAGCTTGGTGCGTAGCTCCTACATATGCAGCAGCTAACATGTTTGCAAACATGAAGAATGAACCTTAAACCTCTTGTGCAAAAGTAAAAATAAAAACTGTTAGATATTTGTTGCAAAAAGATGTTAGAAACAGTTCAATAAAAGTCCATTTAAAACAAAAAGCTGCAGTAGCTCAAAACGTGCAGAAACATGCAGAAAGATTCCACCCTTCCTTTATCTAAGGAAACTATTAAACATATTCCCTCTGCTTCTCATAGTAAACTAGTAACATACAGCAGAAGTAATAAAAGCAAAGTTAGGTTTGTTGCTGTAAACAGCTGCTTCAATTATGCTTCGTGACTTGACCTTCTTTTCACATCAGCTGCTGGCGCTGGCAGCAGGCATTGTGCCCTCAGGACTCGACTGTAATAACATATAAAAGCTGAGTTCTGACGTCTTTTATTCATAATCACTTACTTGGTGCGTCACAAATTCCTGATTATAAATAAATTAGAGACTGCCATTTATACAGGGATTACAGAATCCCATGTAATATAATTATATATATACACATATAATAACTTTGGCACAGTTCAAAGAATCCGCACAAAACTATTTGGGATTGGCATGGCTAGTTTCATGCAGTGTTTTTTTGTGGTCCTCAAATTAAGCCACTAGTCATTTAAGATAGAGCTAGCTGGACCTTTAGCCCATGAATGGTCCGTGCATCTGGACTCGCGGACCCAAATGTAAAAATATATTAGATCCGGTTGGATTAAGGAGCTTTTCCTCCTGTCGTCCATTCCGGATAACTAAACCCAAAGTTGGGTCTGCGGACCTGAAGCTCCCTGATTGGGTGGCTACATCTTGAACCATTACATGATGAAGAGACTTGTTCCCCGCATCCTGTAAGAATACTAAAGAAGCCATAAAGAGCTGTGGTGCCGTCCTGTCTCTCCCTGGCACAGGGGCTGCCTAATGTTAAAATGTAGAAAGAAATTGCTGATTTTGAACAGAGGTTGGATTCCACATCATGACCCTTGAGGTCCACAAACCTTAGGCAGGTGTCTGAGCAGGCACAGTAATTGGCCTTGTACCCTGGTGGATATTTGTGATGTTCGGAGACCTGCTGCTCGGTCTGAAACCCTATCGATGTCCAATAAGGATACACAAGTTTGCAAGGGTTCGAGAACCCCAAGAAAGTGTTCGGGAACCCTTAAAAATAAAAAATAAAGAAACATAAGCCAGGCCCTTCAGGGAATCCCCTGCTGTGGTCAGGCACCGTTGAACACCTGGCCCTGCCTGGAGTAGCCTGCAGGGAACTGTTGCGTGTGTATATGATGAAGAAGAAAAAACCCACTGAAAACAAGCATTGGCAAAACAAATAGGTGTTTCCTATCCGAAAGCTATTGGCTTTGGCAACGAGTTTTAGCCATTATGTACCCCAGTGTGACTGCTGCTCGGCATGGCTAAAAGTTAGTGGCACAAGGTCGGGTGGGGTAGATAGAAGGGGGATAAATTGGGGTAGAGTGCAATGGGGTAGATTGATTTGAGGTAGATTTGGGTGAAATGGAGTAGATTGAGGTGGAGTGGAGTGGATTGGAGTGGGATAGATTGGGAAAGAGTGGGGTGGAATGAGGTAGATTGGAGTAGAGTGGGGAAGACTGGAGTGGAGTAGATTAGAGTGAAGTATAGTTTGGATTGCGGTACATTGGACTGGAGTAGAATAGAGTGGAGTTATATAGAGTGGTGTAGGGTAGATTGGGTTGGGGTGGGGTGGATTAGATTCGACTGGAATGAGGTAGGTTTGGGTAGAGTGGGGTGGAGTGGAATTGGATAGATTGGAGTGGAGTGTTGTGGGGTAGATTAGGGTAGAGTGACATGGGGTGGATTGGGTGGATTGTAGTAGGGTGGATTGGATGGAGTGGGTTAGATTGGATGGAGTGGGGTAGATTGGATGAAGTGGGGAGGGATAGATTAGGTGGAGTGGGGTAGATTACAGTGGAGTGCAGTAGATTACAGTGGAGTGCAGTAGATTATGGTAGATTGTAGTGGGGTAGATTGTGGTAGTTTGGAGTGGGTAGATTGTGGTAGTTTGGAGTGGGGTAGATTGGATGAAGTGGGAAGGTTTACATTAGGTGGGGTGGGGTAGATTACAGTGGAGTGCAGTAGATTATCATAGATTGTAGTGGGGTAGATTGTGGTAGTTTGGAGTGGGTAGGTTGTGGTAGTTTGGAGTGGGGTAGATTGGATGAAGTGGAGAGGGATAGATTGGGTGGAGTGGGGTAGATTGGATGAAGTGGGGAGGTTTAGATTAGGTGGAGTGGGGTAGATTACAGTGGAGTGCAGTAGAGTATGGTAGATTGTAGTGGGGTAGATTGTGGTAGTTTGGAGTGGGTAGATTGTGGTAGTTTGGAGTGGGGTAGATTGGATGAAGTGGGGAGGTTTAGATTAGGTGGAGTGGGGTAGATTACAGTGGAGTGCAGTAGATTATGGTAGATTGTAGTGGGATCGATTGTGGTAATTTGGAGTGGGTAGATTGTGGTAGTTTGGAGTGGGGTGGATTGGATGAATTGGAGAGGGATAGATTGGGTGGAGTGGGGTAGATTGGATGAAGTGGGAGGTTTAGAGTAGGTGGAGTGGGGTAGATTACAGTGGAGTGCAGTAGATTATCGTAGATTGTAATGGGGTAGATTGTGGTAGTTTGGAGTGGGTAGATTGTGGTAGTTTGGAGTGGGGTAGATTGGATGAAGTGGAGAGGGATAGATTGGGTGGAGTGGGCTAGATTGATGAAGTGGGGAGGTTTAGATTAGGTGGAGTGGGGTAGATTACAGTGGAGTGCAGTAGAGTATGGTAGATTGTAGTGGGGTAGATTGTGGTAGTTTGGAGTGGGTAGATTGTGGTAGTTTGGAGTGGGTAGATTGTGGTAGTTTGGAGTGGGTAGATTGTGGTAGTTTGGAGTGGGTAGATTGTGGTAGGAGTGTAGATGAGTTGGATAGATTGCAGTGGGGTAAATTGAAATGGAGTTGGGTAAATTGGACTGAAGTAGAGTGAGGTAGATTGGGGTGAAGTCAGTTAGATTGGAGTAGATTAGAGTTGGGGTAAATTGAAGTGGAGTGAGGTAGACTAGGGTATGTTAGAGCAGAGTGGGGTAAATCTGAGTGGAGTGTGGTAGATTGGGGTGGAGTGGGGTAGTTTCGAGCGGGATGGGGTAGATTGAGTTAGAGTGGGGTAGATTGCGGTGGGTAAATTGGGAATGGATAGATTGGAATGGGGTGAATTGGAGTGGGGTGGATTGGAGTGGGGTAAGTGGTGTGGAGTAGAGGAGCGTGGAGTGAGTGTTGTTTCATGGAGTGAGTGGCATAGATTGGAGTGGAGTGGTGTGGAGTTGAGTGGCATAGTGTGGAGTATACTTGGTGTGGTAGCGCACTGCCATTACAGACAACACATTTACAATTGAAATGATCATTACATTTACATCGAAATATGGTTTTACTGCACATAAATGATAAATGTTTGCAAATGTCATCCCTTAGTGTATTAATGTGTTTCAATCATATTCAAATATTTTTCTCCACACTTCAGTAATACAAAACAAATGTACTTCATTTGTACTAATTCTGATATATTCTGAAACATCAGCACAATTCTTTTTTTTAGGTCTTGCCGCAACAGCGCTTAACTTTGTGGGCTTACTGCCCACCCATTGCTTTTTATTTGTTTCTTTGAATCTCCTTTAAACAGCCTTGCTTCCAAATGGCTAATCTTTCCTACTTGTCCCTCCTTTTCGTAAATTGTTCCCTCCCACGGAGCACCGTCCCGTTACTTGTATCCTTGCAATGGTCCCATATTATCAACTGCTTTAGGCACTTTTTCTTTTTTCTTTGTCTAAGAGCATTTCATATGAGCACTTTTTTCACTCGCTCCAAGCTTTTTTGTAAACGGCTGTAATTCTTGTTCTTATCTCGTCACATTTGTTGTTCATTCACAGACCGAGATCAAATGTCAGATGATGTTTCCCCTAAACAGCCTGTTCTTTCTCTGACTTCATTGTAAGAGAGCCAGTTCCTCACCGTCTCACTCATCGCTGCTTGCCTCTCCTTGCTTGTTATTTATAAAAGCAAATTACTTCATTTTCTTGCCTTCACCACCTCCCCTTCGCATAATGGTAGCAGTCGTTTCAACTAAAGTGCTCTTATCTGCTGCTGCCGACCAGAAACTTCACTGTCGACTGTAAAGTTGGCACCTAAGGTAATGGAAGGACGGCTTGGGGTGGAGGGGACATTGGCATGTACAGAGGGCCATACCATTGAAGCATCTTCTGGCAACTCTCACCAGCAGCATCATGACGCGACCCTGCCACATCTGTACGACGTTTCCAGGCCAAAAGCAGTTTAGGATGATAGCTATAAATTCTATAACCAATCTCTTTGCTATGTACAATCCACTGTACTAAATAATATGAGGCATTCTTGGTACATGTATTTCTAAAATGTCACATGTTGTAATATTTAGGACACATACTATTGTAATGCAAGTTGATCTCTAGTAATGTTTAGGACATGTATTATTTGTAAAGTGGAAATGCTTTCCACTTAAAATTGAATATATATACTTGGTAGTTTGTTTAAAGGACTAATCAAACCAAATGTCAGAAGTACAATGCTGTAGAATTGTGAAGCACTCTGATACCCATTTGGGTCATGTTCGCACTATATAAAACACTAAATTAATAAATGAATAACACACATGAGAGCGGGGAGACCCTCCCCACACACACCTGGTGCCTGCTGTGAAGAAGGTGTGTTAGGGCTGAAAAATTACCTTCACGCCCTGCAAGACCAGCGCCCTCGATGCTGCCTGCGTGGTGGCCATATTGAAGCAGAAAACCATCAGGACATCTCAGGCATTTATACCCAATATCGTGAAAGACGGCAGGCCCGTAGGCGTCTTTGGAAATTAGTGGGCGCTTTGCTAGTGTTATCTTGAGGAAAATAGTCAAATAAAGTATGGCGGCGTGGCCAAACTACTTTTCAAAAATAACATCCTCACACTGGCTGGGATTCCCTGCAACATAGAGCAACCATATCTAGTTTCTTATCAGACTAATAGTTCCCTTTCCCGGCGTTCAGCAAAAAAATTTAATATCAGCATTTTTAGGTGCAGCACCTAAGGAGCTTATTGATGGCACAGTAATAACTCTCTGTTCCCGGCATTCTATTTTCATTAATCATATCCACCACAATTGATTGAAATTCAAAGGGTAGGCGTCAGTAACTATGTGTTAATCTTTGTAACCCCTCAAAATGCAGTAGGATATTTCTTTTTTGACTGATGGTGAGGGACACAGCTAAAAGTCATTTGCAAAATCAGTAGGTTTGCAAGGCAAGACCAATTGGCTTTGCCAGTGCTTATTTTTTTGCTATGTGCTAGATAAAAAATCTTACACCTTCTCCTCTTGTATGGATACTCGGCAGAATTGTCACATAAATTCTCTATTTTGAAGTCATAGGAAGAAATGTAAACACCAAGCTTCCTCAAAGAAAGAGCTTGAAATTTGACCTCTGTCTTTGAATGCACTGCAAATGTGACAAGATAAAAACAAGATTTAAAGGCCTTTTTACAGAAAGCGTGTTTGTGGAAGAATACAGTAAACAAGGTTTGGGCAGCGGGAGGGACGGATGTGAGTTAGAAACCACAAATCCAATGGTAAGGAATGGGTGGAATGTATTCCCTCTGATGCTTTCTGAATATCCCCAAGATGTCTTTAGCTATGTCTGGTAGTCGTGGATCTAAAACACAAAGGTCACAATGAAGTTATTATTGGGATTGCTTTTAACATCTTAATTTATTTTTCAAAAGTATTTGAAACTCACTTAAACCATAGTCTGTCTCTCTCTCTGTCTCTCTCTCTCTCTCTTGCTTTCTCTGTTTCTCTTTCTTTCTATCCTTCTCTCTCTCTCTCTCTCCTTCTCTTTCTCTTTCTTTCTCACTTTCTCTCTTTCTCTCTTTCTATTCCTCTCTCTCTCTCTCCCTCTCTTTCTCTGTTTCTCATTCTTTCTATCCTTCTCTCTTTCTCTCTATCTTTGTCTCTCTCTCTCTCTCACTCTTTCTCTGTTTCTCTGTTTCTCTTTCTTTCTATCTTTCTACCTTTCTATTTCTCAATCTCTCTCTCTTCTGCTCTTCCTTCCTACCCTCCCACGTCGTTTGTGGTTATAAGAGTTTCTATTGAAAAGCAATTATTTCTTTGCTAATAACTTTGGAATCTTTTGACAAATCTGCACAAACTTTTCAAAAATATGTTTTTTCTGGTTTCTCTTTATTATACCAAATGTTTTTTTTGTGGTTTTATATAGTACAATCTTGGCTGAAGGGCATTGAAGCACTTTTCTAAAGAAGAAAGACCAAAATGCTGATTAGATGTGCCATAAAATAACAAATAAGCATCAAAGAAAATAGACTAATCACACAGATCACATCAGGGGAAAAAGTTCAAACAGTTAATATCTGGATACATTGGAAAAGTGGATGCAGAAAAGCGATCACAGATTTATTATTCAGAACTTCTCTCAAATAGGAGGAATTTGAGTTTATAATTGTGGCAAAACGTGTGGTTGTTCAAGGTGGTTGTGGGAGGGAGTTCCAGATCCTTGTAGCGCTGGCAGAGAAGGCGAGCTATATAAAGCGTTCTTGCCTGAATGTCGCTTGTTCCAGCAGGAGAACTTTACGAATTCTCGATCCTTGTTCAGATCCAGAGATTTTGAGTTTTTCAACCAAGTAGGAGGGTGTGGAGTTGTGGAGGGATTTGTGGGTGATGCATTCAGTGTTACATTGGTCTGTTGCTTCAATTAGAAGCCATTGTAGGATGTGAAGTATAGAAGAAATATGATTAAAACATGTTGTGACCTGTCACAAAGTGGATAACTGTATGAAGCATTTCTCTCAGTGATGATAATTTTCTCGGGGAAGGCCAGACAGGAAAGAGTTCCAATAATCCAGTCTGAAAAGTACCAGCGTATGGACTACTAAGTTCGTCAGGCACTCTTGTGCTTTGATGAGACTTGCTTCTGAAGGTAAATGAGAATAAATATAGGTCTGTAATTGTTAAGATTGTTCTAGTCGGCATCTGTGTTTTTTGATGAGGGGGTGACTTGGCCGAGTTTGAAGGAGGTTGCCATGGAGCTTCTCGAAAAGGAGGAGTTGATGATTTTGGTCCATGCAGGCGAGATATGATGTGACTGAGATTCTTGACACGCCCAGGAGGGAGGGGATCGGAAATGTGCGATGTTGGTTTCATGCAAGCGAGTAATTTGAGCACTTCTTCTGAAGGGACATAGTCGAATTCAGTCCAATCCTGGATAGGATGAGTTTGGTGAGACGACCATTAGTTGGAGGTAGGGCCTTGGGTAGACCCTCTTTGCTAGGGCGACATCTTTGGTATAGGACGGAGAGATGGGTGGGTCAAGAGAGATTTCAATGTTAGATATTTTTTTAGAGAAGAATGTTGCAAATTCTTTGCAGCGCATAGTAGAGTCATTTATTGAGTGTTGAGGGAAAGAGGAGGATTGCTGTTTGATGATGTTGAGAAAGTCTTTAGGTCTGTTCCTAGAATGGTCAAGTTGGTCTCAGAAGAAGGGGGATTTTTCTCTGAAGAAATGTTTTTGTATTTTATGCGTTTAGCTCCTGGTATCGCTAGATGTGTTAACAAGGGTTGTTGTCTCCAGTTTCTTTCAGCCAATCGGAGTTGATGCCTCTTTGTTAAGGTCGTTGTTAAACCAAGAGCTGAAAGGAATACATATGATTTCTTGAGTTTCAATGGGTCTATGTCAAAAAGTTCTTCCATTTATCTGTTGCAGTGGGCAGTGAGATCATCACCTTGGAATTTGGGAACTGACTAATGCTTCTAACTCTGCCTGGGAGATTCAATGTATGTTCCTCGCCCATTGCTTGTACCAGGTATTTTGAGGGTGGGCCTTTGGTTGGATGGCATTGAGATTGAAAAGAATTAGGTGGTGGTGAATCCAGTCGGTGGGTAGGATAGAATGGAGGGAGAAGGTGTTCTGCTTAGAGATTATTGCATCATGGGTAGAGCCCTTGGTATGAGTTTGTTAATTGCAGTGTTGGGTGAGATCGTTCGCTTCCAGGAGGGTGGATAGGGCTTGTACTGTTGGATCATCGGCATTGTTCAAGTGCAGGTTCAGGTCTCCTAGTAGAACGTCTGCGCTGCCTTTAAGGTAGTTTTGCGTTAACAGTTTTGTTAAGTCCTCAAAGATTTGTCATTTTTCACCAGGAGGGTGATAGATGACATAACTTTTGATAGCGTTGGGGCCTTTGGACGAGAGTTGAACTCCTACATATTCAAAGGTAGGGTATTTCGTGTTGAGGAATGGAGTTAAGCACAGATAATTTTTGTGTATAATGGTTAATCCACCGCCAATACGATCTTAGCGGTCGTACGAATGATTGAGAAGCCCTGTGGGTTGAGGAAATTGATAAAAAAGGATGAGTGGTCGTTCAGCCGGGTTTCAGTTGGAAAGCAGAAGTCGATTTTGTGTCCTAGGATGGTTTCGGCTATTTGAGTGGCATGCTTGACTGCTGACTGACAGTTTAGTAGCATGCAGCAACACGTAGGTGTGATCTTGGACCAGGCTGACAGGGTTGGATGGTTGTTATTTGGGTAGGCCGCCTGGGAGGGCGAATGGTGTTCAAGGTTCTACTCGTGCCAAGGATGACCGGGATCTTGCGGCGACAAGGCTTGCTTGGGGCATTGTCATACGTGTTGCTCAGCATTTCAGCTTCCCGTTGCGTGATTTCAGTCGTGGTGCATCTATGATTGAGTTGGTGATGGATATAGGGGATAGTTTGTCTAGGGGTAAAGGGTAGGGGAACAGAGTGTATGTTTGTGGCAGGATCAGTGTTCGCTATAGATGCGTGAAGCTGGGGCAGGAAGTAGGTAATCTTTGCATTCTTACATAGTGACGAGATTTCATCCAGAATAGTGTTGATTGTGAGTTCAGGCTGGGCTGTTGTAGGGATCAGTTGAGTGGCATTTGGGTCAGTGGTAGGAAGTGGAGTGTGATGGAGCTCGGCAGAGTTTGGGGCGGAGGCTAATGCAGGAGCGGCCCGTGCAGGTAAAAGCGATGGGGCCGGGTGGGGGGGATTCAATAGACGACAATGAGGGGGAAATGATTTATTTATTTTCCCTTGTCATCGTCTGTCGCATTCCCCCGGCCCCCCACCGCTCTTACCTGCACAGGCCGCTCCTGGGCTAATGTAGTATCCAGCCTGTTGTGGTTGGAGGACTGAGCAGATTCCGGTGAGATAGATAAGTCAAGCTGGGCAGTGGAGGTGTGCCATGCAGAAGGGGCAAGTAGTTTTGGTGTCGAAACAGAAGCTTCAGTGCGTCTGGGGATCAGAGAGGCTGTAGGGGAGGTAGAGGTGGGGGCAGTGTGAGGGGGTTTGGGAGTAGAAGGTTCAGCTAGTAGATGAGGGCGTGCATGGGAGAGGGTGGAGGGGTGGTGGTGGGAGGAGGGGTCGTGCCATGCCACGCGAATGGCATGGCGGCGCAGAGAGCCGGAAAGTGGAAAATAGATAATTTTGTTCAGTGGCTTGGATTAGGATGTTCCCATTTCTGTATATAGTTATGGACAGACCTCCGCTAAATTTCTGGGATAGGGATATCGTTTGTTTAGATCCATAAGGGACAGTGGTAGCATTAGTTACATGAAGGTGTTGAATGACGTTTTCTCTCCTTTTGGTGGGTTTCGTAGTGTAGCAGATGAAGTCCATTTTAAGACTTCCGTGTGTTGAATTGTAGCAGATGTCTGCTATTAGTGTCTCTGGGTGTTCTTTAAGGATTTTGTGTTTGTACTTTTTAGCAGCATGTTTGGAGAGGATTTGCAGAAATGAGTTGGGGGTGTATCTTTCCACGCTCCTGAAGTTGAAGTGATACTCAGAAGTTGTTTCTGAATATAATCAAAGTTAGACTTCGGGAGAAGCATTCAGAGGTGTGCATAGTGGTCAAGATGCAGCCTCCAACCACTGAGATGGCTGCCTGATTGTAACATTGGCCCCCTCCCTCCCCCTCTTTCCCCACCCCCTCCCCACCATCCCCCCCACCACCACCTGATTGAAGTGGTTAGCCACCGTAGGGTGCAGTAGTTGATAAATACGGAAGAAACCAATACTGAAGGCAGAGGTGTTGTAAGTAGGAGAAAGAAGAGAAACTACTGTAATGTATAGAATGAACCCAGTACAATGAGTAATGAACGGACGTTTTGATTAAAAGTGTGAGGGAAGTTGTGGGAGGGGAGTTTCAGAATTGCGGGGGATAAGTTGTTTGTAAAAGAAAACTGCAATATCATGGATAATCAAGATTTCTTTGCACAGCATAACATGTGTACAGTAATAGCATGAAACCAAATGATGTAATGCTAAGATAACTGCTGCAGAAAATAAAAAAATATATATTAAAAAAAAAACGGTGTTGAAGGCCGCCGATAGATCTAATAATATCAAGGCGGCCTTCCTGCCCATGTCCAGAGTCTTCCTTAACTCTTCACTGGAAGCTATGAGGGCCGTTTCCGTTCCATGACCCTCTCTAAACCCAAATTGGGAATGGTCCAACAGGTCGTGGGCTGAGACAAAGGTGGTGAGCTGGGTGTTGAGTAGCTTCTCCAAAACCTTAGCGCAGAATAGGATTCTGGAAATGGGCCGGTAATTATTGGGCTCAGCAGGGTCTAGGTGGGGTTTTTTCAATAGGGGAAGAACCGATGCCAACTTCCAGGGGTCAGGGAATTTTCCCTGCTGTATTATTCCTGCAAATAGGTCACTCAATTGTTTACCCAGGGTCTCTGGGAAGAGATGGAAGACCCTTGGAGGGCAGGGATCAGAAGGGACCCCTGATTTAATACCCATTATAATTTTAGTGATTTGGTCCAGCAATGGGGGGGAAAAGGAGGAAAAGGAGAAGCCTGGAGATTGCGTCGTAGGAGTATTCCTTTGAGGTATAGGTTCAGCAGGGAGCTGGGAGAATGTTTTCTACACTGAATCCACCTTATTAACAAAGGCCTGGCCCAAAACGTTACACAGTTCTATATTATTATCTGCCCGCTCCTTAGTGGGGAGTTAAGTGCGTGTTTTTAAGGTATCAAAAAGGGTTTTACTTGAGTTTTTAGCAGACAATATTTTCTTAGTGAAGTAGTTACTTTTTTCTTCCACAATTAGTCTTCTATAAACAGCTAAAGTCTGGGCATACTTCGTTTTTGCATCCTTGTCATAGTTACGTCTCCACTGTTTTTCCGTCCTTCTGCACAGTTGTTGCTGTAGCCTCAATTTGTCAGAGAACCAAGGTTCAGAGGGGTTATTCCTTCTAGTGGTAGAGGTTTTTAAGGGGCTACTATATTAGCAACCTCCGTGATCCACAACGTAATATTTTGTACTGCCAGACTGATTTCTGCCTTCCCACTTGGTATATTCCGGTTTAAAGCAGTTTGCAGGAAGTCGGGGTCAGTCTTGGACCAATCCCGATATGTAAATGAATTCAAAGAATTGCTCCCTGTCTTGTTATGGACTAGGGCTCTAATTGTAAATATGACGGCCTTATAATCAGACCATTGTACCGGCAGTATCTCCTGTACATTTATCATATGGTTGGATGTAAATAAACCGTCCAGAGCATGTCCTGCATTATGTGTGCTTTCTTTCACCAGTTGTTCCAGCCCTAGGCAGGACAAGGTATCTATAAGATCTATGTTTTTTGGATCCAAGGTGAGCTCTAGATGGTGATTAAAGTCACCCAGGATAGTATAGTTAGCATAGTTAAAGCTGGTTTCCAGAAAAGGGTTACGTTCGTCTACCAGCGGGGCTTGAGCGTTTGGTGGGCGATAGATCAAAAGGCCGTTCCATGCTTGAATAGGACTAAGTTGTATCTGAAACGATAAAAGCTCACAATCGGTGAGGTGCCCAAAGAAGATGTTGTTATAGGTATTTCCTCCTTTGAGATAATGGCCAGCCTGCCCCCTCTTTTATCAGCTCTGTCTGCTCTATTGATCTGAAAGCCTGCAGGAAGAGCTAGAAGCAGATCCGGGTCAAAGGAGTGATTAGCCCAGGTTTCTGTAATAAATACTAAGTCTAGATTATGACTCTCGATCATTTCAGCCATCTCTATATTATGCTTAATCAGTGAGCGGGAGTTCAGTAGCATAGCTTTTAGTTCCCTAGCATTGGGGAGCATTGGGGCAACTGGGGACCTAGCTTGTTTGGTAGTCATAAAGTCCAACTTCAGTTTGCAGTGAACGCATACCTGTGGTTCCATTAAGGGATTAAGCGAATGGTGGTAGGAAAATGCCAGCCCAGGGTCAAGTCGTAACAGGTCCTCTCTCGAGTAACTTACAGGGGTCTGAGTGAGCGGGCCAGGGTTTATGGCCCTCCGTCCGGGCCAGGCGTGGACGGGCGCAGACGGGCTTGCCATTGGCGTCCGCCGCTGATACAGTCATTTCTTGGAACGTTCAATTACTGTTCTAGGTGCATACAAGACTTTGTTATGGTCATTGCACCAGAACTAACCAAAATGTGTCTTTTCATTGGTCACGTGAGTGTGAGAAGAGCGTCCAAAAAAAAAACCAAGCCATTGAGAGCGCCATTGAAATGCCCGACTTTGATCCCAAACTACAAACAGAGGTTGTAGTTGATGCTAGCCCTGTCGGGTTAGGTGCAATCCTTGCACAGCACAACGGACCGCCAAATGCCTGGAGACATATCTTTGTACATGCCAATAAAAGCCAGTCACAAACTAAACGTGCTTACTCGCACCCTGAGAAAGAAAGTGTGGTACTGGTTTGGGCTTATGAATAATTTCCATGTGTTTGTGTGTGGAAAGCCCTTCACATTTGTGGCTGATCCCCAAGCATTGTTGATGGTATTTCGCAATCCCACAGCAAAAATGCCTCCTCGAATTGAGCATTGGGGTTTGAGGTCCCAAGAATTACAACTAAACGATTCTTCATCGTCCAGGGAAAGATCAGAAACTGGCTGATTATGCCCTGGTACCCCATCTAAGATAGTGGAGAATTACATCCAATTTATTGTGAAATCGAGTACACCAACTGCCATGTCTTTAGAGCAAATTGCCACTGCCACGAGCTAAGGTAGTGGCATGTCAAGATTAAAAGTTGTGTAACCAGTATTCCAAACCTCTCACTAATGACAGCGGGTATATGAAGTTCAGAAATATAAGAGATGAACTTTCAGTAACGCAGGAAGGCCTCATTCTGCAAGGTACATGGATTGTTATTCACCAAAGTCTCTGACAACAAGTAGTCGAATTTGCCCAAGAAGGAGATCGAGCAATAGTTGTCTTTAAGAGAGCTCTCCGAGATCAAGTCTGGTTTCCGTATCTTGTCGAAAGGGTCGAAAATGAATTGAAGACTTGTCACATATGCAAATTTTATGGCCCTCTGGATAATGGACATTATATTCTAGTTATAGTTGATCAATACTCCCATTTTCCATTGGTAGAAGACCTTTCATCCACTACACATGAGCAGGGTTATTGAAAACATAGATGGCATCTTTGCGTCATGACTTGTACCTGCAATCTTAAAATCTAACAACGACCCACCTTTTAATAGTCGAGAATCCACAAACGTTCTAAATCACCTCAATATAAAGCATCAAAAAAGCACTCCCCTTTGACCCCAGGGCAATGGTGGTGTTTTGAGCACTATTCTTTGAGGTTACTGTTTGACCCTCTCACTCAACCACAGACGAAACCCCTGCAACTATCATGTTTGGAAGAGCCATGACAACCAAGCTTTCCCAATGGACGGGGCTTGGTGTGACAGGGGATACATCTGCATTTGTCTGCATGCTGATAGTCTTCTTGGGCTGGGAGAGAGGTGATTCACACTTACATTTGAATAGGTTGTGTCCTGCCCTCACTCAAAGGGCTGATTTACCCCCTACTGATCGTCTGGAGCCAGGAATGGACGGCAAGGGATTGTTGCACACTACTGAGGGTTCATTTGAAGTCACCCGTTCATCAAAGACATTTTTGAGTATATGTACTGGAGCTCTGATCCCATGTTTTTAGACGCTTCTTGGGACTTGTATCCAGACACTGTTGGCTCCACAAACTGCTCATTGCCATGAGGACTGCTGTGCTGTCAGGAGCAACAACCATTTTAACTAACTGCCTTGTTGTGTTGAGCTGCTGCAGCTGGGCTGCAGGACGGACTACCAATTTTCAACCTAACTGTATGTGCTGTGTGCTGCCTGCCACCTCCTTTTGTGCCCCAAAGTGCTCTCCAAGGGCTTGTTTGCTTGCCCCCTGTTCTCTCGAGATCTCAGGGCCATCAAAGACCTTGTTGCCTCTTTTCTCCAAGACTTCTGCTGGGTGAGCCCATTTTACAAGGGCTAGCATGTCGCCAGTGCTCCCTTCTGCACCAAGGTAAAACTTTGTGCATTACAGGACAGTGCACCATGGGCCTAAAGTGCAGCGCTCTGACAAGGGGAGTGCCTTTGTGCATTCTAGGGAAGTGTTCCATGTTTTACAAACCAGCATGAACAGCGTTGTTTCGCCTAGAGGCATTACCAGAGAAACAAACACGTCCTTGAGCCAGCGTGCTCACTGCAGCTGAATTGTATTATGAACCTCACCCCGAAGTCTGGCAAAATATCGCCACCATCAGATGCCACCAAGAAGACTCTGGTCGTGAGACTCGAGGAACAGCTCCCTGAAGACTTGTACTGCTCTGTACTGCTCTGAGGTGGTACAGTGCAGCGTCTAAGGCTGCAGAGCTACAGGAGCTGCACAAAGCCTTCAAGGCAGGCCTTTCGATGACACGTTATTCTGTAACATGTGTCGGGCCAGCATTCTGAGGCTCATTCCAGCCAGCCTCGCCCTCTGGTTTTAAAGTGTATACTGCACGAAGCTCTCCACGTCAGGTCCTACTCCTGAGACATGACAACATTGTTAGCAAGTTACAGATGCCCTGAGGACAGTGACCCTGCACCCACAAAGGTACTGTGAGGCGGGTTGGGTCTAGAAGAGGGTTAAAGCCACCGTGCTCCCCTTCACGGGTGTCTTGGTTTCCCTTGGGCAAAGAGACGCGATTCAAGCGCCCCGGCGGGCTCCAAATTCGCAAGAGCGTGAGGGGCATTTCTTGTTCAGCATTGTCTCTGCTCTGGAGATGACAGCAAGAATGGTGCAGGGCTGTCCATAGAGGAGAACTGCTGGAAGACTCAAGCTCAATTACTGTTTAGGGTTTAGTAGGTGCTCCTGCGCCGTACGTTTGGTTTCTAAATGCAATAACTTCAACCACGTTCACTACAGTTATCGTATGAAGTGTAATAGTAGCTCAGGTGCGCTGTGACCTATGTTTTCATATTAATTTGTGTTTTTCTGTGTCAAACCTGCATTATTTGCACTAACGGTGTCATTTAAGTCATTTTGGTCTTGTTTGATGTACAATATAGAATCTATTTTTACTTAATCCTCCGTGGATTCCCTTTTGTGGTTTACTCACTGTGTTGCTGTGCTAGTGCGTTGCACAAATGCTCTGCACATTGCCTCTTTAAACCAGCCTGACTGCTCTGCGCCAAGCTACCAGAGGGTGAGCGCAGGTTATCTCGGGTGTGTATCTGGCTTACCCTGACTAAAGTGGTTTATTCTGCCTGGCTTCGGTGCCTACCCTAGCCAACCAGAAACCCCATGTCCAACAGTGGTTCTTGTGAATCACTTGATTTCCCAGCATGCTCCTGCTGCAGGACCAGGTCAACGCACTTTATGTAGGAGGACTAGCCACCATTTGTGTCTCAAAGGAAAGTGTGACTCTTTTTCCTAGAACTTACATTTTTTTCCCCTCAATTGTAACTGTTCACTTCTCCATATTATATCAATGCAGCTTTTTCAAGAAATATTTTCTTAATGTAATTTTCTATGTTTTTTGTATTTTGCAGAACAACAATCACATCTAGATAATATGAATGTGAAAGAAAGCCATAAGGGTTCCGGAGGCAAGATGAATATAACTCAAAATATCTACTGAAAGAAACCGCGCAGAATGCACATGAGGGAGAGACGCTTTGCTTGTAATGTGTGTGACAAAGGATTTATCAATGAGACACTTCTTGTGAGGCACAAAAAAGGACACACCAGCCTCGGGCCATATCCCTGCGAAACGTGTAAAAAGTGTTTCACTCTAAAGGGAACTTTTTTACAGCATCAAAGAACACACACTGGAGAGAGGCCGTATCACTGCACAGAGTGTTCCAAGCGCTTTGCTCAGAAGGCGACCCTTGTACTGCATCAAAGAACTCACACAGGAGAAAAGCCTTATCACTGCACCATGTGTGAGAAGAGCTTCAGTCAAAAGGCAAATCTTCTTCAGCACCAAAGAAAACACACAGGGGAGAAGCCTTATCACTGCACAGTGTGTTCCAAGCGCTTTGCTCATAAGAAACACCTTGTACAGCATCAAAGCGTACACACAAGAGAGAGGCCTCATCACTGTACCATGTGTGAGAAGAGCTTCAATCAAAAGGGAAATCTACTCCAGCACCGAAGAAAACACACAGGGGAGAAACCTTATCACTGCACTGTGTGTTCCAAGCGCTTTTCTCGTAAGTCGACCCTTGTACAGCATCAAAGCGTACACACAGGAGAGAAGCGTTATCACTGCACTGAATGTTCAAAGCGCTTTTCTCATAAGGCGACCCTTGTACAGCATCAAAGCGTACACACAGGAGAGTGGCCTCATCACTGCACAGTGTGTTCCAAAACCTTTTCTCTGAAGGGGAACCTTGTACTGCATCAAAGAACACACACAGGAGAGAAGCCTTATCACTGCACAGTATGTTCCAAGACCTTTTCTCAGAAGACAAACCTTGTACTGCATCAAAGAACTCACACAGGAGAGAAGCCTTATCACTGCACTCTGTGTTGCAAGCGCTTTGCTGATAGGAGTTCCCTTGTACATCATCAAAGCGTACACACAGGAGAGAAGAGTTATCACTGCACTGAGTGTTCAAAGCGCTTTTCTCGTAAGTCGACCCTGGTACAGCATCAAAGCGTACACACAGGAGAGTGGCCTCATCACTGCACAGTGTGTTCCAAAACCTTTTCTCTGAAGGGGAACCTTGTACTGCATCAAAGAACTCACACAGGAGAGAAGCCTTATCACTGCACAGTGTGTTCCAAAACCTTTTCTCAGAAGGGGAACCTTGCACTGCATCAAAGAACTCACACAGGAGAGCGGCCTTAACACTGCACTCTGTGTTCCAAGCGCTTTGCTGATAGGAGTACCCTTGTACGGCATCAAATTGTACACACAGGAGGGAAGCCTTATCACTGCACAGTGTGTTCCAAGCGCTTTGCTCAGAAGTGGAGCCTTGTACTGCATCAAAGAACACACACAGGAGAGCACCAAATAATACACACTAAACTGAACCCTGTCACTGCACAGTTTATGCCAGGAACTTCACTCAAAATGAGCGTTTCTACAACACCAATTAATACAAACAAGATAGATCCATTTTCACTGTAACAATCTTATGTCCAGCTTACCCCAAAGTAAGTTTTACTGGAATGTTGTAACTTAGCGAGGGCTTATAGTCATAAATTCCTAATGGCCAGTGTTCTCTGTAGGGAGTGTGCATTTAGTGTAATAACCCTGAGCGCACAAACTCCGTTGCGAAGCGCATACACTTCACACATCACTGAGGCACCATTTGCAGCTCTTGCTTTTAAAAAGCGAGCAGCGTGGAAAAAAAGATCTCTTGCGTGAAGGAGCACAGAGAGCAGATCTTGGGCCTAGCAACATACCACCGTGGAAGAGGGGAGAACGTTGCAGCGTGCCTCTTAAACAGCAGTGTATCGGATTGCCGAGGGTCACAAGTTGTGCAGCATGTTTCTTCTTCGCATACTGTTTTCTGCACTAGTTTCTGAGAGAGGCTGCCGGGCTTTACAGGCAGCTGAGGCTGTCCGGGCATGATCCGCGCATTGCAGATTAATTTATTTTAAAAGTCCATGCACTAATTAGCATTGTTCGGTATATAAAGGGCACGATGTACGGCATACTGATGTTTAAGTCCCAGCTGAAAGTGTTCAAAAGGCAAGCATAATGGTATGCCTATGCTACATTTATTTAGAGAAGTCATTTCTGACCCTGCCGCAAGCATGCCAAGTCATATGTGCCCCCAGTGAGGCAGCATCATTAAGATGAGTAATTTTCCCCGCCTAGACCTGGGCTCTGTAATTGCAGCTCTGGTCACCTGTGAAGCGTGATTGTGAGCAGCCGTACAAGAATGTAAGGAGATATGACCGGTAACCAATCACATCCTTGTGTTATTTCTTTATAAATGTTCTGAGTCCTTCTCACTGCTAGTTGATTCTATTGTACCAACCGAATATAGGATTCATTTACTACCTCGCTCACGCCATTACATGAGGGCACAGCCGCAATGCTATCACACCGCCTAGAAAACACACACTAAACTACTACTTACACGTCACAACATCTTTTAGCTCACAGCTAGGGCTCTCAGCACGGACCCCTATTCACAGATGCCAAAGTCCCTACTCTCCTCTCAGAACGGACTTGCGTCCATCTTCAGACCAGGTGTTGCTCGCTCTTTGTGGTGTGTGGTTACCGTTGGAGCTGCAGAAAGAAACGTGGGGTCTTTTACCTTCCCATCATACCTTTTACCACATATGTTCAAGAGTTAGTAGTTGAACTTTGTTTATTGCAGATGTATGTAACCTCTTTTCCTAAATAAATCCTGCTGTATCTTGCATTGCAATGGGTTCGAGTCAGCATTCTGTGCATTTACGATCCCCTCCTGCAGGGCGCACATTTATTTTTTGGTCACTCTGTAAGCTCTACAGCGCTCAGGCTTCGGTAGTGAAGAGTGCTGCCGCAACCAACTGCAAAGCAGCTAACCCACTGAGCAGCCCCTTATCTATGAGTGCCGCCAGGTATAACTTGATTTACCTCTTGCAAGGAGTAAGTACTGTGTCCAGACTGATTTTTTAATTTCTTTTTTTCATCCCAGCCCTTTTTTGCTTACCTCATTCGAAGAATGCAAAATACAAAAAGACTTAGGGCAGGATGTACTAGCATCAGGAATACCGATTTCCTATTTGTCTTTCTCTATGAATCGCAATTTTGAAATCGGAATTCCTAATGTATGAAACTCTTTTGAGTTTCATTAGCGATTGCTAGCAAGTGACAAATAGACCTACCTCATGCATATTAGTGTGGTAGGTCGCAATTTGAGACCCATTAGGAATCACAGCCATCACAGAGATGGCAGCCTGCTGAGGTCAGCAGACCACAATGTTTATGATTGGTTTTTAATAAAGCAGTCTGTTTATTTTTTTTTTTTAACGCAGCCCGTTTTCCTTAAAGGATAATGGGATGCATTTAAAAAGAAAAAAAATAAGCTTTTTTGTTTAATTTTTTAAGAGTAGACAGTGGGGTCCGAGGGACAGCCGCCTGCCCTTAAAAATATTTGTTTTCCATTCTTCAAAGGTCCCGTACCTATTTGCAAATGGGTTACCACCTCCTGCAGGGAGTCAGTAAAACTTGACCTTAATTCGGTCGCAAAACTTTCATACAGCCCATTCAGATTCAGTAATTGGAAGAAATGCCGTAAACACGCCCCTTTTAAATACCAAATCGCAAACACTAATTGCAAGTAGGTAGCGTTTTACTGAATCACAATTTGTATTTGGTACATTTGTGAAAGCATTTTTGCACTTCGACGTTTCTGACTGCAAAAATGCTTTGTACAAGGGGCCCCTAATGATTTACTCCCCCAGCAGGAGAACTAGCCAATAGGGCACTAAACTAATGGTGCAGCGCCAGCTTTACACGTGTGCAGCAACAGCGGTGGCATGAGCACAGGCACTTAGGTTTTAAAAAAAACAAATTAATCACAGCAAGCATTCATTTATTTGTGCCCCTCATGATTGAAGATATCTCTTTCAGCCTTAGGCTTGGAGATAATATTTTGTTTGAAGTCCGTGTTCGTGTTTTCCCAGCGGACGGCAGATGCTCCTGCTGTTCTTGGTCCATTCATCACACACTCCTGCTGGTGCTTGCTGACTCTTTATGCTTCTGTGCACTTTACCATTGGTGCAGCAGGTGCAGTGGCATGGGGCCCAGGGCTATGAGGGGCCCGTTGACCCTGTAAATTACCGCATATTAGCAGCCCAACAACAGTCAAATTGGTGATTTCCTTTGCTTGCACCTGAGCTCATGGCATCCTGGTCTTTCTTTCCACAAACATGCATAAACCCGAGCTGGGCGTCACTGCTAGCGCTGATGGGGGGCTGTACGCTTTGGAAGGAGAGTCGATCTCTCAGGACCATGCTCAGATAAAATGATCATTATTACGAGTGACTGCGGTGCCGACGCCTGAGCGGCAGGAACCCTTCTTCTACCTCTGCTTGGGTCATGCAGGGCTTCATTCTGCCTAAAATAAGGTTCCCATATGTTTCATTTAACAACACAGTTTGCTTCCTAAATGCAGCGGCAAAGTTCGCTTTTAGTGGGATGAACAGCACATAGGATTATACCTGCAAGCGTTTTGGAAATACAAACAGACACACACATGCATCAATCCTTTTAAGAATATCCACACCTTATGTCCATTATACCTCACTCCATGGGTTGTATAGCATTCCGCATCATATGGAGGGGACGCCTTCATAAAAGAAGGGTCGAGGACGTGTTGCATCTTAAAAGGCTTCAAGTCTGTGCTCTGCATGCTGCAGATGTCCGCAGTGGATGCCTTAACCATCTGCGCTAACTTACATGCTTACTAAGACACATGAACAATGCTGTATCAACAAACGTTTTGGTTTAGAGCCGCGGTTCCCAAACTGTGCGCCGCGGCGCCCCGGTGCGCCGTAACGAGGAGCCAGGGGCGCCGCGACCACAATAGGGAAAAGTGAAGCAGCCTCTGCCAAAACACGTCGCACCTGCAAAAACCGGGGACATGGTTTGTCCCAAGGACGCACTGCTGCCATTGCCACCATATGTGCGTACGTATATGCGTACGTGCTTTTTACAGGCGTCGGAGGTAGTCTCCATTACTAGTATATGATTGCCAACACAGCTCTGGCCTTTGCAGGGGAAGTTACTTGTGCCGTCTTCTGTGCCCGCCGTCCTCTGCAGCCCGCCGTCTTCTGTGCCCGCCGTTCTCTACAGCTTGCAGTCTTCCCACTTAAGGTAAGTTAAAAGGGCAGTTGATGTTCATTTGTAATATGCTTCGTTTTGACAAAAAACATCAATACTTTTTGCTCGTGCGGCCCCAAGTATGTAATTTAGAGATGGAGAGCATCTTGCACACTGCCCGGTGTTAGCATTTGTGTGTGTTTTACACAGGTGTGTTTTCTTGGTTCAGTGTTGTAATTTGTCTGTGCGTCTTTGCTGCGGTGAATGTGATGAGGTCACTTGATTCATTGTGCCTGTTTTATGGTATTTTACCTAGGATAATAAAACGCATATGCTGATTTGTAAAGCGTCCCTTCACACAATCACTGGCACAAAGTCTTTCTAAATTCGTGTCTCAGTGTCTTAGAATTTCAAATGAGCAAATTTGTAATCTTTTCTTCAATCCTGCACCTTGTGCCTCTCGATACCAGCTGTGCTCCCTCACGTCCTGTGCAGTATGAGGATGCTGTCCGTTTAATTACGTTCCTTGAAATTCAGTCCATAACAACCTGATAAATGCCATCAGCAGAGGCTGTTTCCTTACAAAAAGTGTAAGGGACAATGTCTAGAAGTCTACCCAGATGCTTCTGTGTGCCAATATTACAACAGACAATAGGTATGGCTAATAACTCTATTGACAAGTAAACGTCTGTGAGAAGTTGGCCTGATAGGTGATGTTTCCAATTCTGGAACCACCTGATATCAGACCAAACAATCCCTTATGGTGTCTGGTTGTAAGTCAACCTTGTTAGACAAGCTATCCTAGGGGTAGCATGGACTAAGCAGCCTAAAGGCTTAACTTAAGAGGTCGTGTTAAGCGAGCTGTTTTACCACATACAATCCTGTAATATCAAATGAAAGGACACCACACAAGTATATATTATAAAAATATATGTATTTATTACTAAAAACAATCCCCAGTATTCTTTATGAATAAAGGGGCACAAGCGTTAAATCAAAAGCACAGTATAACATACACAAGTTGCACAAATATGGATGAGGGCGAGGGGCCACTCAGACCATATACTAAACAAGTGGTATAAGAGATACCAATCGAACAGTGGTTAGGCCTAGGGCCTAGGGAATCGCTGGGAGCAGTCAGGACAAGCAGTGCTGAAGTCGGGAAAAGCCTGCGGGATTTGGGTGCAGTGCAGAAAGCGCACGCATGCACCAATGTTAACCAATTGGTGCGTAAAAGTTTCAAAGTTAGAGTTTAAGGACACTTCCGCTGAACCTAGAGGAACAAAACTTAAGACACAGACCCTAGAGGTGTGTACCAGTGTGGGAACACCGGCGTTGCAAAGTTACCTCACCCACAGGAAGCGGGTGCACAGGGTCGAAGTCGAGTCGGGTTTCGTCACGCAGGCTCTTGGTGCTTGGAGCTGAAAGGGCTGCAGGCGGTGTGAAGGAGAAGTGTCCGGTGGAGTCCAAGGGTGGACTCAAGTCGAAAAATACCTGAAAGCAGAGGGGACAGAGTCTGGGTCACTCAGCAGTGACCAGGGTGGAACCAGGACGGAACCAGGCAATGTCGGGCGCAATCAGGTGGTTGTCGAGGAGCTTCTCTCCGCTGTCACGTGGGCTCTGGGGCATCTGCGACGTCCAGGAGCAGGTCACGATCTGTCCCACGAGGGCTCTCACCGTCGGCGCAGTCGGCTTCAAGTTTGGAGCAAACAACACTTGGCAAGAGCAATCCACGCGGAACCGGGAGATTGCTTCTCACTCGAACCAGGAGGGTCAGAGTGGGGGCTCCTTTTCAGGGGAGCTGGTGCAAGTCTAGAGCAACCAGAATCACAAGTCGTATTCGTAGTTTCTTCGGCACAGGGACCACTAGCCGGCTGGCAAGTGACCGGGCCAACGCGTTGAGCCAAAAGTAGCAGGAGGGCCCCACGCAGCACTCGGTGAGTGTAGAGGGGTGAGCTTCGGTGCAAGAGTGGCTCAGGGTGGGGGCTTCTCAAACCCCGGTGTACAGCTTCGAGGGTCACTCGTGGGCTGCACGGTCAGCGTCTAGTGGTCTTTCCAAGATGGCGTGCCCCACGCTTCCGGTCGCCTCCACGGGTCTCAGCTCTGCAGGGACTGTGGATCGGGCTGTTGGAAAGCAGGCAAGCTTGATCTCGTCGATCTCTGTCGCTCGAGTTCCGGCGGGAACTGCAACAAAGCAGACGTCGATGGCTGGATGGTGCCTGTTTGCACAGGGTGGTCACTCCTTGACCACAAGGGAGATTCTTCGGGCTTCTACGTCGAGTAGGATGTCGAAGGGTTCAGAATTTCGTTTCTTATGTTTCTTCAGGATAATCTGAAGTGCATTGGCACTGCTCCCAGTCTTATACTAATTTTGGGGGCTGGATTACCTGATAGGTCCCCTCCTATGGGTGGGACCCAGGAAGTGGGTGGATACAACCCCTTCCTTTGATCCAGGCCGCCCTGGCACGAGGGCTGGAGTGCCCCAGAACCGGTTTGGCCGGATTATGCAAGGGGCAGCCTTGTGCGCCCCAAGCAGTGTCTGGTTTCTTTCAAACCTCCCTGCTACAATCCACTATCTCCTGTCTGGGGGGTGGTAACACCTCCCTGCGACAGGAAACCCTTTGTCCAGGCCCCTTTGGCTGAGTTTCGGTCAGCTTCAGGGGGTCAGACTCTTGTCTGTGGCAGAGGCATCCATTTTGTGGATCTAAGGTCCTTTTAGAAATTAACCGCATTTAAGCAAAGTAACATGTCTTACCCCTCTAGAGGGGTGGAATGCTATCCCCGTCGCCAGAACTGGCGAGGGGATAGTATTCCAAATCGTATGACACCTTACACGACATGTTTTGATAAAGCCAAGCCAGAGTTGCTATATAACCGCGAGGATTATAAGGCACTTAAAAGTATATGGTATGGCATTATCCTGAAACAGCTTAGGGAGTTGTTCCCGACAGCTGCAGACAGGCTCAGCTCATGCTAGAGCTCCATCTCACATTAAACCACGCACTCTGCCTCCAGGATTGATGAGGCCTTCCATAGGAGTGGCTCACAGGTTTATATGTGTCCAGATATAGGTTTAGATATAGGTATACTATATCTAAGTAAGGGGTGATTACACCACCTTACCCCAGCTGAGTGATCAGCCAGTTGTGTCAATTTAAGAACCAGCCAGGGGTGGCAAAAGATATGCTGCAGCCCCTGGTAGGCCTTGGTGGCTCCTATGCCCTGGGCACCTATAGTGCATTATACAGGGGCTGACAAGGAGTCCATTTCCAATTGTGGTATGTACCTAGGGTACATGGAATCCATTTTACAGAGAGAGCAGATGGCCTGGGGCCCTGATTAGCAGGGAACCAGGTCAACTAAGTCAAAAAACCAGCTAAACACAGGCAAAAAATCTGGGGTAACCATAGTCAGGTAGCCACCTTCCTACAACGTCTTTTACCGTTTTTATGTACCCGTGCCTGGCATTCAGGCCGCAAGTCAGATAAGGGCCAATAACCTGGCCACCGGTAAAAAGTCGGTGGGGAGCCACGGCCATCTGCCAATTAGGTCAAGGGAGCCACAGGTCCAAAAAGTTTGGGAACCACTGGTTTAGAGGATCGCCTAAACCTTTTTGTTTAGTAACACAAGCACTTTCTTTCTGTTGCACTTTGCATCTCATGTTCACTGTGCTGCGGCTCACCATTACCAGTCCAACAAATACAAAATGCAATTGAGAATTGGTTGCAGGTTGCAGGTTGCAGGCTCCACTCATCCTCCACTGTTCCACGCGCAAGTAGTTTGGATCTTCCATTTATTTAAGGCAATTCCTGAAATATCAGAAATAGCTGTATAGTCCAGAAAAATGTTTCACACTCTCAGGGGATTCCTTTCTTTTCTTGTCCAACTCCTCTTTGCTGTTTTGTTTTTTTTAATTCTTTTTTTAATTAACGTTTTAAAGATCACACATGCATATTTGAACACCTCGTAGTCCCACTGCACAACACAGTTCTTGTATGATACAGAAAGTAGTACAAAGCATTCAGTGGAAAGTGCCGCTCTTCAGTATACCTTTCTGCTGCTGACAGTCATTCGTTAGACCTATCCCCACACACATCTGCCCCACAGGACCTGTCGTCCGTACATTCTTCAGCTGCATACATTCGTTCGTCCTTTGCAGGGGTCTGGTGTTACCGCAGCCCCATTCCATAGCCCCCCACGCTGCACCCTGCAATCCTCTTTTAGTATCCTGTGTCCAGCATCACCCCTCTGCGTGCCCTTCCTCCTCGGCATTTTCGCCTTTGGCCACTAAGTATGCCTTGTAAAGGGCCCAGTAGTCCCTAGGGTGGTTCTGCACAGAATGAAGCTCATTAGAAGTGTCCAACTACTCATTACAGTGTGCCATGTCCGAGTGCCGATCCCCCAATTTTGGAGCTGGGATCTTGCCCAGCTCATCGCTACTCTGCGCTTAGCTAATAGTAGTCCAATAGCTACTAGCTTCCTGACCGATGTTTCTAGGTCCTTATCGTATCCCAATAAAGCTAGCATTGGTTCCATCTGTATAGTGAGGCTGTTCTAGCCGTCCATGCCTGGAAAACTCCCTCCCAGAATTGAAGTATTGCCGGAGAGTACCAAGCAGCATGTATAAACCCTTCTTCCTGCTCATTGCATCGCAGGCAGTTTTCAGATTCCCGTAGGCCATGTCGGTACAATCTTTCCAGCGTATAATACACACGGTTTATGTACTTAAAGTGTATCAACTGGTGTCCCCATTTACAGATCCCTCCTTCGTTCTAGCGCAGAAGGACTGCCATACCTTATCTTCTATCGGCCGACCCAAGTCTCTCGGCTAGTCCGATCTTGCTTCAATCGCACTGGGTCTGCGCTTGCCTGTGCGTAAGCATAGAGCACGCTTACTAACTTGTCTGGGGCTTCTTCTGTTTCAGGGCAGAACGTGCCGGCATATCTGGTGGCTCTTGCAAGTCTTGTCCTAATAGTTCTCTCAATTCATGGCAGTGATATCGAGTCAGAGCTGATGGCGGGTGATTTGCTCAGGGATATTCCTCCAATTCCCAACCTTTACTTTGTCAAAAAGATCTCCCATCTTTGTTACCCCTTGCGTTTACAGGGCAGTTCTCATATTTGTTACCAGTACTAACGAGAGCCAGGTGCACCGCTCTAGTTTAACATGTGGGAATACAAGCGTGTGCCCCTTGTGTATCTCACAAGCTCCACCGTGCATGTAATGTAGCGTTCAGTAGATCAAAGACTCCAATTTGGCGGGTTGGAGCCTCGAAGGTTACTTTGGGAGTGTGGGGGGGTGTGCGGCGTCTCTCTCCAAGCACTGATTAGGCAGATCGTGTGGGCCATGAATCCAGTAGTAGGCGAAGGAGCTTTGCACCACTTTATAGTACAATTCTAGGTCTGGCGCATTAAGATCCCTCATGTCATAAGGTAGAATGAGGACCTCCCACCGAACCTTTGGCTGCTTTCCCGTCCATGCTAATTTTGTCAGAAAACTGCATAATGTCGCAAAAATTGCTTTAGGCAGGAGAATAGGTATGTGCAGAAACAGAAATCTAGGGAGGACTACCATTTTCATAAGAGCTATGCGCCCAATGAGAGAGAGTGGTAGTTTGACCCAGAGGTTCACATCTTCTTCTAACATTTGTATTGCCTAACTGTAGTTCTCAAGTATGACTATTGCTGGGTCTGTATGAATCTGTATTCCCAAATATCGTTCTGCTTCTGTTGTCTATCGTAAGGGGAATTCCAATACTGGTGGCGATGAGGATGGGGTAAGTGGAAAAATGATGAACTTATCCCAGTTAACCTTTAACCTTGAAAGACTCCCAAATCGTACTACTTCTCTTAACATAGGCGTAAGATTATTCCTTGGTTCCCAAACATACAGCAACATGTTGTCAGCGTATGCTGATATGACGAGTCTGTAGCTCGGGGATCGCGGCCCTCTGTGACCATGATATTCTTGGAGCACGCACGCCAGCAGCTCCACTATGAGAGCGTACAGCAGGGGCCCTAATGGGTGCCTCTCGTAATCGGACTTTGGGACGTGGTTATTGCACCAATATGAATATGTGCCACCGGTTTGTTGTGCAGTGTCCTAACCAATTGTTGAAATACTTCTCTCACTCCAATTCGTCTCAAGGTTGCTCTCATGAATACCCACTCGACTGAGTCAAACGCCTTTTTGCCGTCAAAAAAGACTGCGGCCGCTTCTGTTTCGGGGTCCAGGTGCTGTAGTGCATCCAGCAGCGTCCTAAGATTATTATTCAGACTCCGACCCGGGACAAATCCTGTCTGCTCTGGCCCCATCACCCTTAGTATTATCAACTACAGCCTATTGGCAAGTACTTTAGCGTATATTTTCACGTCAACATTTAATAACGATAAAGGCCCACAGGAGAAGCACACATTGGGAGGTTTGCCAGGTTTAGGTATTGCAACTATAAGGGCCTCGCTCATCAAAGGTGGCATTATTCCGGTCTGTACCATTTCTTCATAGAGCGTGTCTAATGATGGTATCAGGACATCTTAATATGCTTTATAAAAAGCCACAGTTAGGCCATCCATCCTCGGCTCTTTCCCAGGTTGCTTACCTACCAGTGTTGCACGGATCTCCTCTGGGTCCAGCGGAGCCATCAGATGCTCCCACGTCATTTTAATGTGCTCCGAATGGTCATTCATGGCTGCCTCATCCAGGGTTATTCAAGACCTATTTAACTCAGCATAGTATTTGCAAAATCTCTCAGCTATATGGTGCGGCTCATGTAGGAGTTGGTCATCTTCATCTTCATCTAACTCTTCCAGTCTCTACCTCTCTCCTAGGGCGCACCAATGCTCCTTGTGTTGTCCCTGGGTGTTCCCCTTCTCGGTATGCTCTGGCTACCACATACTGTCCCATATGCTGAAACTCCTAGGCTGCTATTTCATTGTACTTTTCTAGTCTAAGCTGGATGTACCTTAATGTTTGTTTATCTCCCAACCATTGATGTTCCGTTTCTAGCTCTGATATTTCTTTTTCTAGGAGTGTTCACCTACTCCGGGGGGATTTCAGTACCCCTGAGTGCTTTGATATAACCATCCCCCGATATAAACTTTGAATGTTTCCCAGACCGTAGCAAATGTATCCAGAGAGCCTACATTGTCTGAGAAAATCTCACTTATTAGCTGGCTCAATTCCACTTTAAAGGTAGAATCTAGGTGAGAGTATGGTGGGAATCGCCAAGTAAAGGCAGAGGTCTGGCATTGTCAGAGCTCCATGGTCAATATCACTGGCGAGTGATCTGAATATGTACGGGGAGAGGTTCACGTTGGGTAACCCTAGGCACTAGGCTCTTAAAGATTAACCAATAATCCATCCTAGTGGGTATGTCATGTACGGTGGAATAGTGCATATACCTGACCCGTATTTAAGCAATGTCTCTATATATCCACCATTCCCAAACAGTCCATTACATCTGTGATAGTTTTTGCAATCACTGCCGGTCTGCGGGTCGGGTCCATTGATCTATCCTTAGCAGGGTCCAGGAAGCAATTAAAGTCGCCCCTCCAAATCTGAGGCAGGCCATCGTCCTGGTGCAGGTAGGTGCCGAGTGTGTGGTAAAACTGCGGCTATCATAGTTAGGACCGTAGAGTCCAACCAACAGGACTGCTACGTCTTCCTTGTAACAACGGTCCACCACAAATCTACCGCTTGGGTCAATGCGTACATTTTTTATCCTCACAACTGCCTTATTGTCAGCCCAGATAAGGACCCCTCTAGGATGTGAGGTAAATCCAGACGCAATAAATTGACATGTACTCGTTTCGCCCTCTTTCTCATTGGCTCAAAGTCTGGTTGAACAAGGGTACCGCCCTAAATAGAGAGAGCCTAAGGGATTGTATGGCTCTGGACCATGGCCACTACATTCCTTGGTTAAAATACATCCGGGATGGAGATATGACTCTTGGTAGGGCGGCTCTCTATAGTAATCCAAATTAAAAGAAAAAAAAGATCTTCTTTGGGCCAAGGAGACTTTTTTTAGACAGCGGCTGGTGAACAGGGAAGAGCGTGAGTTAATGAAGCCCAGTGTACGTAAATATATTATTCTTAAGACGTACCCACAATAGAACCGTACCTCCTAGGGCTTCCCAAAATGCATGACCGTTTTTTATTAACCGTGGCGTTAATTTAGCCACGGTGTGGCGGTGTAGCGCAGTGGGCGTTGCCACGTCGGCCAACGGACATGCGCAGCACTATGAAGATAATGCGCTTGACGGCCGTTGGCCGACGCCAGCAGCAAAGGGGTTAACAAGAATACGTTTTGATTTATTTCACCTTCTCCTCGCCCACCCACAGGGGAGTAGAAAAGGCGAGAGTCTGTTGCCATGTGGTTGCGATGGCAAATCCCCTCAAGATATGACTCATTTTTTAATATTTTGTAGTTAATATGAGGTGCCGAGGGAGATGTTTGTAATCCCCGTTTTAAAACTAGCAAACTTTACCCAAGTGTGCCCTGCTTTTACCTTTTTAGCAATGCTTTCGGGGTCCACTTTATGGCACGTTCTTAGCTTTTTAAAGGTTACAGTTAGGCTTAGATCTAGCTGCGACTAAATTTCATATATGATGTAGTCCTGAAAGTGTGAGCATTCTTGATTTTTATTTATGATGTAGATACATTTTTATGTACTTTTTTTTCATGTACTTTATAATGAATTAAAACTATTTATTCAATGATATTCATGGACGGGATCCGTCCGCTACAATCTAACTTGGACTTTTATGTTTTTTATACAAAAGCTGCATAAAGTACTTTGATTGATTGATTGACCTGGCAATCTACGTTGCGTCAATTCATCACGATTGGGGGCGGTGCGCCTCCTGTAATATTGCTCCATCTACACTGTAGCGTTTGAGATATTCGATCGCCTTCCGTATTCTCCTACGGTCATTCAACCCTCTAACATTCCATGTAAGGAGTCTAATCTGCGGCTTTGTGTGTGGATAAATCATTCCTTGTCTTGTATCTTCCATGATCTCAGTGCTTTGTGTGCTGTGCAGTTACGAGTAGCCAAATTGTCAACATACACACTTCTACCTAACAAAGCAAATTAGACAATACCAACCCCGTTATGGATCCCACCCACGCTATACATTCCCAAACTTTGCATTGAGTCTGAATGCGCCATTGGCAGGCACTGTGAGAAACCTGTAGAGCCTTCAGTCTCCGGACTCTCAATCGTGCCCCTCATAAACACCCAACCACAGTCTGAGCTCACCCAGACCTGAGGGTGACGACTTCACAATTTGTAACACATTAGAGTCATATGTTGACAATAAAGACACAGAAACCCATCCCCTGAAAACATGATTTTCTCTTAGGAAATGCAAGATGGATGAAAGCATGTGAAATGTGAACGGGGACTGCTCTGCTGACCTGGGGGACGTTAGGGTTTTTAAGTCATCTCTGAGAAATTAAGTTAAGAGCATAAACATGAAGTTTTAAAGCCCAAGTGGGTCAAAGCTGTAAAGAGACTGCAGAAGCTCATGGGGTCGTCCAACCCAGCAGTGGTATGAGAGCAGCCAGCGTTAATGATGAAGGGGAATGGAGTGGGATCGTATAAGAGGTGTGACAATATCAGGAGATTTGAGGGAGTGTTAGTGAAATTAAATGTAATTTAATTGGTATAGACCTCTTCCGAGATCCAGAATATGTTAAAATAGTTTATACATATTTCCAATTCCATAGTACCATGATATATCACGAAATACATTATATATAAAAGAGATTATTATTCTTAATTTAAACATCTCTAAAATAGCGGGAGAAACACTTTCAAATAATTAAACTTTGTGACATACAAATTCATCTGGTGGGGGTCTTATAAGCTCAAGCAGATCCATTGTTCTAAAAATATTATAATTTGTGCAAATCGGTTTTAAGAATCGATTGCGTGCATCAACCAAGCTGCTATTTGGACAGACAAATAGGACATGTACCAAATCTTGGATTCCTCCACTACACAAATCACATTGGCTGTTTTTATCAAAATTACCGCCCTATTTTTTTGTCATATCTTTTAGCGGTAATGTCCTCAGTCTTAGCATCAGGATGCAACGCCTAACCTTATGTCCAGTGTAAAACTCAAATATTTTGGGATCTCTTTATACTCCACCCTGGCTAGTGAGAGATTATAATGCGATAACTGTTGACAATACAGTTTATTCATTTCATATCTCAAGCTTTGAGTACATTTTTTCTGAAAAAAGTTTAGAAGTACTGGAGAACAACTTTGTAAAAGATTCTTGGAGCACTGGGAGTGCTCCAAAGCAATCTCTAAATTTCCTTTAAACATATTTATTCCTGGCCCAGCCTTAAAGTTTCTTGACATATAATTGCTCTCAACGTACCTTCAGTTGCGTGCAATATGTTATAAGCCCACCTGAGAAGGTTTGCCAAGGCTCTTGTATATGCACTCACTACCCCTAATTCCAGTCGGAGTACGTGAACAGGAGTGGCTTGACTTCTAGTAGTAAGCATACGTAAGAGTTTTCCCTCCTTGAGATTTAAAAAAAGAAGAAAACGATTTTATAGAAATATATTCTAAACCATACGTTAAAATAGGGATAATCTTTGTTCGATAAATTTCCAAGAGGGCTGAAAAATGTTGCCTCCCAGTAGATTTATACAACTTTTTTATAGCACTTGCATGGGATACTATTTTGAATTCAGTCCATTGAAAATGCCAGGCAGTTCCAATAGACTGGGAGAAAACTCTCCTTAAATAAATGTAAGTAGACTAAACGGTACTATTTTGTTTTGGAGATATTTATTCCTGATCAAAATTTCTCGGAGTGTGTGGCTTGGAGCGTCAAGATGACAGTCGCATTCTGAGAGTGCTCCGGACCCCTATATCATCCGCTCCGAGTATCCGCCACTATCGGCAGCTGTCCTCCCCTTCCAGCGGAGATACCCATCTAACCGCAGCCAGGCGTGGATGTTGGCATTGAGCAGACCCAAGAAACGCGAGGTGCAGCAGTCGGATCTGCCCCGGGCCTCCCAACTGCACCCCTGTCAAAATGTCGGCTGGCACTCACCACACCAAATCATAAAGGCCAGAGATCACCCTCCTGCCTCACAGCAACGTAGATGTGGCCCAACACATTCCTCAGGCCCCCGCATCAAACATAAACAGCAATCAGAGACCCAGGGAGTACCTGGGACAAAACTACACAGCGATTAAGTCCTCCGACCCGCGAGGTGGGCCCAGAAGCACGCTCTGCCCTGCGGGCATGCCCGCGTCCTGGTCCCGGCATGGTGCGACGCAGGAGCCCCTCACCCGGCGCCACCTCTCTTACGGACCTGTGAGTGATGGGGCCCTACACACATTCCGGAGAAGGGGCCCTCCTGGCCGGAGCCTGTCATGACTGGATCGATCACATCTGAGGATCCGTATAGACCGCCTGCCTCCAAGCCCTTGGTGCCCGATCGTGCGCCGGAGCTGACCCTGAGGGAGATTGGGACTGAAGACTTACCCACCCGCACCTATTGAAGGCCAAGGATCGGCTGCGGTGATAGCGCAGTGGGGCCTCAGGTGGAGACACCCCCCCTCCTCTATCTCTCCTGACCGTAGAATCTCCTTGGGACTCCTCGGCTGCTGCCGCCTCCTGCTCTGGGAAGCTCGGATCCTGATGGGAGCCCCTCTTCCTTGACTGGGGGCCTCCCGGGAGGGGGCGCTCGCCCTGGGCCTGAGGGGCTGGTGAGCCCTAGGTTGGAGAGCCAGTGCTTCGACACCGCCAGAGGAGAAGAGCCGGCCTCGTCATCCTACTGTGCAGCGACGCAGGATTTCACCTGACTGCCTCCAGGTAAGGGAGATCGGCTGCTAGCTCATGCAGCGGTGGATCTCTGTTCCCCCCCCCCTTCCCCATTGAGCAACAGGGCTGGAGCCCCCCCAACCTCCCAAGATTCCGCATTCTGGCGTCCTCACCTGGCTAATGCTCACTATCCCCTCCATTAATCCAACCGGAAAACCCCAACCCAACTCTGGATGCCCGAGGGGAACAGAGTACATCCCTTCTGCGCCCTACAGGCTGTGGACCTTAACCCTTACCCCCGGAACCTACAGGCAGCAGACACCAAGCAGAGCAGACTGGGGGGCGAACCCCTGACTTGGCCCTGGGAGCACCTGGTTTCCAGCAACCGCATCCTGTGCCGGGTGTGCAGCTGTCACCAGAATGATCTGGACCGCCCTGACTGCTGGCGGTGGGGGGAGGCATGGGGCGCTGAGTGGGGAAGGCCCGACATTGAGTGAAATTGGTCCAATTCCCCCCCTTCCCCCCCCACCACTGACGATGCCCATTGGGCCCGGCCACTGGAGGCTCAGCCCTGAAGAGAAACGCACACTACGACGACGGCGGCAACCCCTGGCACGAGCTCTTCCAGGACCTTGTCTTTCCTCAGCCAACCCAATCAGCCCTGCACTTCAAGTGTCGGAGAATCTAGTGAAACTTCGGGCTGAAGTTGCCATATCCCAAGGACTTGCCTACCCCCATCCTTATTGTGGCTCTTAGGCATCGACGGTGGGGACCCGTTCTGCCTGACGTTGGGACCTACCTCAGCACCGCCACGTGGCCCCACCTGGGCAATACCGGGATCCCCCCCCACCGCCCAAAAGTCCAGCAAGGACTCACGTGAACCCACAAGATGCCTGGACAAAACCAACCACGGGAATCACTGTAAAGACCGCCCGACTGTAAGTAGCCTCAACAATATCCATTGCCTGCTCTTCTTTTCCGCGAACCATGGGGAAAGACTGCTGTCCAAAACCTCCTGCAACGCAGACCAAAATCGACCAATACACTGGCAACGTTGCTAGGTCCCTGTCCGGGACTGCCGAGAGGCACGCTCTGGCAGGATACAAACTTAATTTGATCCTGCAAGCCATTAGCGCCTCCCAGGCCTCGGTTGGCAATAAGATCGGGGAGGTCCAGGTGGATAAGGTCCTGCTCTGACAGCACGACAGGATCACCGCAATGCGACGGCCCGCATTACTGAAACTGAATCCCGCATCTCCTCGGTTGAAGACTACACCCAGAGACTGAAAAACAGATGACCCAACTGCAAACCGAAGGCAAGGAACTACATAAACGGGCTGAGAACAGATCTGGATGCAACAATCTGCACCTGGTGGGAGGGCTAAGACCAAGGCCCTGTGGAGTCCTTTGTTCAGCAATGGATCACCTCATGGATGCCCAAAGACACTTTATCATCTTAGTTTGCAGTAGAACAGGCCCACCGCTCCCTGGCATCAAACCCCTCTGGGTGCCCTGCACTGGCCCATCATTGCCAGGATCCTCAATTTCAGAGACAGACACTCGATCTTACGACAGGCCCGCATTCAGAAAACCCTATCCTACCAAAACCATACTATTATGATATTCCCAGACTACTGAAGGGAGGTCCAGAGTGTTAGAAATGGGATTTCTGGTTGGCTGAGGCTTTCGTCAAAACCAGGCAGAAACCACCACTCTAGTCAGGGCAAGGGAGTTACACGCCAAGATAACCCCTGCGTACCCCCTTGGTAACGTGACACGAGCAGGAAGGCTTACCCCGGAGGCAATGTAAGTTAAGTATTTGCGCACGCATCCACCAGCAACAACATCGCAGGCCCCCCACAAAAGGAACTCCACACAAGGTTATATAAAAATAGCCTTTGTATTATACCAAACACATTAGATAAGTAACACACAATTTACACTGTGCCACTGGCACACGCAGAATTTACAGGGGATTATGTACATATAGGACAGGGCCACCTGGACCACTGTCAGGAATAAGCACCTGGTAGAACTAGCACTTAGAACATAGAACAAGCTTCACACATGATGCATAAAAACACTTTCTTCTTCCGTACTGCTTCTCGGCGGCGTTCTGGGTGGCGCGCGGGGCTCTCCCTTGACCACGGGAGCCCCGCCGAACAGCCGCCCCACGCTACTGCACCAGCGCCTTCACCCGGTCCCTCTCCTGGGACCGGGACTTTACGTAGTGAGCCCGCAAGGCTCAACACAGCTTCTCACCGGCCGGGCTTCCGGATTGGGAACGCGGGGAAGCCCTCCCGGGAGCGGACCAGTCACTGGCTCCCACCAGTGATGCGGTAGGAGGCTCGGCCGGTTGGGACCAATCCCAGCGCGTCCTTAGGGTGACGCCGTCGGCTGCTTTCTCCGGGGAGGACTCGGCCTCCTGTCTGTAGGACAGGGCTAGACTGCCACTGGTTCTCCAGCCTAGGATCTACACCCTCAGGCAGACCAGGAGTCACAGGGGAGGCTCTCCTCCCCCTACCTCTCCTTCTAGGGTTCCTCCACCTCCTGCGAGGGGTACCCTTAGAACACAACTCTCCCAACCTAGGGTTTAACCCCTCAGGTTGCACCGGGGTCAGAGGCGGGCTCTCCCACCCTCTGCACCCCCTTCCAGAGTTCTGCACCCTCCCAACTAGAGTGGTACCCCTGGAAGATGAACCGGTCAGGACGCTGGTTACAGATGTCCTACCCTTGAGGTCAGGCTGATCCTGAACCTGGCCTTCCAACCTCTGGTCTAGACCCTTTGGTGGAGTAATTGCCTGGCACTCCAGGACTTCTGGGGACTTACACACCATCCCCCTGAGGCTGACACATGGCTCATATGTCTTGTGACTGTCTGTGTGGTGCAGATCTCCCATCCCCTGTCCATCTGACAGTGCGTGAAGACCCGGAAGAACAGAAGTGGTGTCACCCGGGTCCCCCCAATGGAATCTAGCCCAACTGGCTAGTCCCTGGTCCACTGGTTCTTCCACTAGGGAACTCATCCCCCAATCACTCCTCACTTCGGACTCCTGTACCCTCCCAACTGGAGTAGCACTGCCGGACACTAGAACCACTGGAGCTCTATTTATAGACGCTCCAGGTCCTCTATACACTAGGTGATCTCCCTCAAATGGACTAACACGACAGCCTAGGTCCCCAACCTGGTGTTCCCTTAAAAAACCATCCAGGCTCTGGGGCAGGGCTTCGGGTGTTTGGGGACTCTTGGTAACCCACTCACTCCCGTTCCACTGACACCGATCGTAAGCCCCTACACCCCCTCACTATACTGGGACCTAGCTGGGCTACACTGAGCCTCTTCCACCACGCTGGGCTGGAAGATACCTAAACCACTACTTTTGGAATCACTCACCAATGACTCTTCAGAACCTCTAGCACTTTCCAAGCGGTCTGCCTCCCTTGCAAGGAGCTCTGGATTAGTAAACACACATCCCAACAGGTGTTGGCGCAACCCTGGCAAACAACCACTGAGCAGGTACTCCCTGAGAACCAGATTTAACAGCGTGCAAAAATCCTCTTCCGTGTGAACCTGTACCCAATCAATCAGTGTCCCATAACATTCATCCTCAAACTCCCCCCAAGACTGGTGAGCCAGTTTCTTACTGCCCTTGAATTTCAACCTATACTCCTCTTCTTGGGAAACAGGTACCATACTCTGGGAACCGGGAATGGGACTTCCTGTACTGTAGTCTATATCGCTGCCACCACTGGACTCAACCCTCCCTGGTGAATCCAGAAAATTGTAACTGTGCGCAGGGGATAGTCTACCCTCCAGAGCTAATTTCTCTCTGGTGAAGGCCCTCTCAGCCTCCTCTATCCTCTCCTGCGCTAAGACCCTCTCAGTCTCTAGCTTCTGCTGTTCAAGGCCCAACGCCTTAAGACTCAACTCCTGAGCCCATAATTCCTTTTTCTCCTCTAAGGCTAGCTTCCTATTCTCCAACTCCAATTTCTATATGCTCATAGCTCTCCTTCTGGAGTTTCTCTAAAGCCAGCTGATGCTCCCTTTCTTCCCTCCTATCCACCCATTCCTATGGGGACAGGGAAAGGGATGAGGTACTGCCTCTGACACTGGGCCCAGCAAGGGACTCCCTATCTATGGGGTCTTCTCTATCTACTGGCATCCAGGTACTGTCATCTTCTTCCTCCTCTTCAGATTCTTTAGGGCTCCCCACAGACCCACCACCCTCACGGTGTGTGGCCCGGGCCCTCTCTTTCTCAATATGCTCATGTTCCCATTCATCCTTCTGCCATAGGATCAGGTTGTCCCTCAGTTTGGACTGGGTGTCTGACTCACCCACCTCTATGTCTCTCTCTTCACAGAACCTTACCAACTCTAACACACTGTATCTAAGCAGACCACAGAGATCAAAAGCAGGCTCCATTTTGGCGGACGTTCTCGAGAAAAGTTTAACACAGGAAACCTAGGGCATTCACAAAGGACACTTTTTAGGAGAAGAAATACTGGAACTTCAAAAAAGAATAATCCCCAAAATATGACTATCTAAAATGCAGAGTTTTGTAGTGGAGCCAGTTGTCGCTGTGGTACTGCGCAAACACAGATTCGGATCCCTACCACTGCCTTCCAGTGTTAGAAATGGGATTTCTGGTTGGCTAAGGCTGGTGCAAAAACCAGGCAGAAACCCCCACTCTAGTCAGGGCAAGGGAGTTACACGCCAAGATAACCCCTGCTTGCCCCCTTGGTAATGTGACACGAGCAGTAAGGCTTACCCCGGAGGCAATGTAAGTTAAGTATTTGCGCACGCACCCACCAGCAACAACATCCCAGGCCCCCCACAAAAGGAACTACACACAAGGTTATATAAAAATAGCCTTTGTATTATACCAAACACATTAGATAAGTAACACACAATTTACACTGTGCCACTGGCTAGGGCAGAATTTACAGGGGATTATGTACATATAGGACAGGGCCATCTGGACCACTGTCAGGAATAAGCACTTGGTAGAACTAGCACTTAGAACATAGAACAAGCAGAAGCTTCACACATGATGCATAAAAACACATTCAGCGGTGTAGGTAAGATACATGATGCAGGAAGACACATTCAGAGGTATCAGAACAGGGTGCGCAAAACATTCTACACAGTACATTTCCTAGCACCCTAAGAAGCACATAAATCACAATTAGCACAGAACTCACATCAAGGTCAAACGTGTACCCCACGCAAGGGCATAACACATGAACTGTCCCCCAGGCCAACTGGCCTCTCGGGCTGGAACGCCGTGTGTCCAAAATGTCAGGGCAGGTTGCGCAGGCAGCCAATGAAGATTGCGCAAAGTTCCTAAACGGAGCAGCTGCCCACTAAGTGCTGGGCAGCTGGAGAACTGAGCCTGGCACCAGCGTGCCTCCTCGCTCTCTTCTAGGGGTCTCAGAGAACAACAGTGTCCCCAAAGCGACGGGGGCACCTCGCAGGCTCTAAACCACCAAATGTGCAGCACGTGGGGGCCTCGTGGGCTCTGAACAGAAAAATGCCCCGGGGAGCCTCGTGGGCTCTAAGAACAAAATGCCCCGTCGGCGGTGCCTCTTAGGCTCGAAGAAAGAATGTCCCCGGAGTCTTCGTGGGCTAAATTAGGTATGCTCCTGTGACGTTGGAGTCCCGCTCAGGGGACTCAAAATTAGCAAATGAGCTCTGGGGGCCTCTTGGGCTTTAAAACAGTAATGCCCCCAGCCGTTGGAAGAGCCTTGTGGGCTCTGACTAATATGTCCCCCAGCACTGCAGAAACGGAGCCCCACTCACCGGGTCTGCAGGGCTCCTCTTCTGTACTGCTTCTCGGCGGCGTTCTGGGCGGTGTGCAGGGCTCTCCCTTGACCACGGGAGCCCCGCCGATCCGCCGCCTCACGCTACTGCACCAGCGCCTTCACCCGGTCCCTCTCCTGGGATCGGGACTTTACGTAGTGTGCCTGCAAGGCTCAGCACAGCTTCTCCCCGGCCGGGCTTCCGGGTTGGGAATGTGGGTTAGCCCTCCCAGGGGCGGACCAATCACTGGGCTCCCTCCAGTGACGCGGTAGGAGGCTCGGCCGGTTGGGACCAATCCCAGCACGGCCTTAGGGTGACGCCGGCGGCTGCTTTCTCCGGGGAGGACTCGCCCTCGGGGATGATTTTAACACGGGGTAGGCTGTGTTCAAATCTTTGTGTACTGTACACAAATCCCTCACTGGTAATGGGCCATCGCTCCTTCTACCGATGTTTCAACGCCTGCCGGTACTGCGAACGCTCAGATCAAACCATAAAATGTTGCTGACAGTCCCAAGGATTCGCCGGGCTCGTTCTGGCGGGCGCAGATTTGCGCTACACGCCTCAAAACTATGGAATTAACTCCCTGAATCGATCCGTTTTGAACCTAACCACCTACAATTCAGGAAACAGCTGAAAACCTTCCTTTTCCCTTGAATGGCTATGACATTTCTGGTTATCCTAATGCGCTGGGATGCCTACTGGTAACCATGCGCTATATAAGTGCATATTCCATTCCATTCCATTCTATTCCATCCCATGCTCCTGGAGGCTTCCCTCCACACCTGTACTGATTGCTTAGTCGGCCCGGTTAGAAGGTGTCCCTCCTGTCTTTGAATAAAGTGCCCGGTTATAGTTCCCTTCCGGTAGTATCCAGCGATCCATTGAATAGCCCGGGTCGCCGGCTTGCCTATAGGTGCCATGGTTGATAGCTGCCAGATGGGCAGCCCAATAGTACTTTTTGAGATCAGGGAGAGCGATCCCTCTGTCGTATCAGGTGAGGTTGAGTTTGGATAGCGCAATGAGCGGTTTCCCATTCCATAGCAGACAGCGTTGTAGGGTTTCGATCTCCTCAAGTCGCAGCAGAGGTGGGAGCAGATTCTTCGTGAATCTTTCCGCAGGGTTGGCGGTGATATAGATGCTAAGGTATTTGAAGCCTTGAGTGGTGAATTGTGTCGGGCAGCCCCTGGGTAAGCCTCTGAGGGGTCCCTTGAGGACATATAGAACTGACTTGAGCCAGTTTATGGTGTACCCTGAGTATCTGCCAAAGGTGGCAAAGATGTCAAGTACTGCCGTGAGCGAGACATTCGGAGAAGTTAGGAACAGCAGTATGTCCTCCGCATAGAGTGAGATGCGGTCCTCCAGGATTCTGCCCATCTGAATCCGCGGATCATCGGATCCCCCCGTATCCAGGACGCCAGGGGCTCCAGGGCTAAGTCGAACAGGAGGGGGGAGAGCGGGCAACCCTGCCTCGTGCCTCTGCCTAGTTCAAACACGTCAGATTTTTTATTGTTACCACTATCTGGGCTAGTGGTTTCGTCTAAAGGAGTCGTACCCACTGGATGAATTGGGGTCCATTTTCTCTAGCACTGCAAATAGGTATTTCCATTCAAGCATGTCATACACCATAGAGGCGTCCAGCGAGACCAGGACCGCCCCTTCTTGGATTGTAGTCGCCTTCCCCATTGCTCCGTGTACCCTGCTCAAATTCAGCACAGTGTTGCGCTGAGGCATGAATTCCGATTGATCTGGGTGTACGAGGTTATTGATGACCTTAATTAACCTATTAGCAAGGAGTTTTGCTAGGTTCTTTGGTTCGGCGTTCAATAGGGAGATTGGCCTATAGGAGGAGCAATCTGTACGGCTTTTACCTTCTTTGTGGATCATCACCAGAGTGGCTAGTCTTTGGTCCCTTCGCTGTTCCCCTATTTCCCTACTCTCCTTGAACATATTGCAGAGGTGGGGGGACGACAATATCTGTCCCAAGTTTATAGAGTTCTATCGGTAGCCCGTTGGGCTCCGACGCTTTCCCTGAGTTGAGACCTCTGATTACTAACGCGATCATCTGGTGTGAGTGCCCCCTCGAGATACTCAAGCTCTGACTCTAAGAGTTTAGGAATTGTTAGATCTCGTAGAAGGGCAATAGAGTCCGGCATTGAGTATGGGTTGTGGGAAGCATATATCTCCTGGAAGTGTTGGGCAAATGTGTTTTCTATGTCTTGGGGGTCTGTAATAATGTGTTCGTCTTTATCTATTAGCTCTGGAATCAGTCTATTTGCCAGTTTTTGTTTGTTGAGCCAAGCAAGCAGTTTCCGGGCTTTGTCTCCTTGATCGTAGATTCTGCCCAACGTGTCTCTCCCCAGCTCTTTGGCCTTATCAGTTACCAGGGCCCTGTAACTATCCTGTTTGAATTGCAAGGTGTGTAAGGTGTCTGGGTTAGGTCGATCCGCCTGTTCTTCCTCTAGTCTGCAGATTTCCATCTCTAGTGCTTCCACCTCCTTGACCCTTTCCTTCCTCACCCCGGCTATTTGGGAGAGGGCCTGAGCCCTGACCACAGTCTTAAACGCCTCCCACAGTGTCTGGTGTGAACTTACCGATCCCTCATATTCTAGGAAGTAGTGTTTGATGGAGGCATGGACCGCTTTATGAACCACTTGGGTACGGAGCTGCCAGGGGTTGATGGGTGCCACTCTACCCACTCTCTGTAGGCCCACCACTAGTTGCATCCACAACAGGGAATGGTCCGATATGCCTCTCGCCATGTGTTTGACCTCTTGGACATATTGTATCTGGTCAGGGGGACCAACAAGTAGTTCAATCTGGATTGTGAGTTGTGGGCACTTGAATGATAAGTGTACTGGGTGGTGCTTGGGTGAAGTGAGCGCCATGCATCCTGTAGCCCCAGCGCCCCCAAAAAGTTAGGCAACCAGCTGTTAGATGGGCGAAGTCTTCTAGGCGGGTGTCTGTCTTGTGTGCCATCTATCACTGCGTTCAGGTCCCCTCCCACTATCAACAGTCCCTCCGGGATCGTCATCAGGATAGATCCTAGGTCCTTGAATGCTAGTTCCTGGAGGGCTGGCGGTACGTAGACCGACATGAGAGTGAGTACGTTCCCGTCCCATTGGCCCGTGATGCCCGCGTATCTCCCCCATGTCCACCCATGTCGATTTGATCGTGAGGGGAAAGGAGTTTCTCAATAGTATGCCCGTGTCTCTCGATCCTGAGGTAAAGCCCGCGTGTGCTGCCAGGTCATACCCCCACCTGTTTAGCACCTTGCAGGAATTACCCACCAAGTGTGTCTCCTGTAGGAGTACTACGTCAGGGGCATGCCTTTTGTGTTGTAGCACCACCGTTCTCTTGACTTTGTTCCCTAAGCTGTTGACATTCCAGCTCATCAATCTGAACCCTTTATCCCATTGCGCCATTCCTGACATTCATGTATCACCTATGTGTTTAAGTCGCCGGATTGCGGTGCCTGGATGATTCCTTAAAAACAAATACCTAAACATGAACCCCGCCCAACGGCCCCCCTCCCTGCTCCCCTGCACCTAAGGCTCCAAACTGCCCATGTTACCTACCATGCAGAGTGCCTGTCGCCCTTTAATGTAGACTAACTGAAAAAAATCGGGGGTACACTTTCTTTCATCTCTCCCCTGGTGATTATGAAATGAATACCCCGTACCATTCGGTTAAATTTTTTTCCCTGTTTGTCCCGTTCCACATATGGAGTACAACTGGGAGACACCCCGGACGGAACCCAATGATCCCAAAGTCAATCAGCAGAGCCTCTGTTCCTCCTAATCACGTTGGGAGTCCTGTTCCGCCGGATCCCTCCATCCGTCCAGCCAATCAGCAGCGTCCTCCGGAGTGCCAAAAAACCTGGTCGTTCCCCCGGCCTCCACTCGAAGCCGCGCCGGGAACAACATGGCGTACTTTAGGCCTCTGTCTCTCAGACGCTTCTTGATCTCAAGAATGATCTACGCTGTCTTTATACCACTTGGGTAAAGTCCGGAAAGAAGCTGACCTCTGAGTTTTCAAGCCGTATTGGAGGTGCCACACTGGCCGTTTTCAAAATTAGGTCTCTGTCTCTATAGTTCAGGAGTCTGGCCAGTATGGGGCAGGGGGGGGACGTAGTGCGTTATTAATAAAATATACAGTTAATACACAGAAAAACTCAGAGGTTGCTTTAAAAGAGCTAGAATGGGTGGACGTTCTTTTTCAGTGATGGCGGCAGCTCTCTGGAACTCTTTGCCTGCTCCTCTCCGCTCCATTCCTGATCTGCTTCCTTTTAGGAAGGCACTAAAAACCTTCCTTTTTTTCCACAGTCTAGTCCTATTCCTATCTGGTCATTTTTGCTGTGTTGTGTTCTACCATCTCCTAAAGCGCCGGGACGCCACTTGGCTGTGGCATCTGCGCGCTATATAAAATAAAATAACATAACAACATAACATACATCTCAGAATAATAAAACATTAAAAAGCACTCTTTAAAATCACATAAAAAAATTACTTTAAGAAGGATAGAGGGAGCCCGATTAAAAATAGAAAAAGAGAGTCTTGTCAGCTTAATCCTGTGCATTAATTTTCAGAAGTGACTTGCGCATACACAACATAGATAGTAGGAACCGTGACACCGCAAATACAATTGGGGATAGAGTTTTGTATTTCAGCAATCTAAAAGCCTCTACATAGTGTTTGGTCCCAAGGTTTCTGCATATTTGGATCAGCCAACGGCTTCTGGATTTTCTTAAGGCATGGCAGAAAAAGAATACATGCAGCTCTGACTCCACTGCATTGTTACAGGACGGACAACCTGGAGAGAGTGTACATGACCATTTGTAGAGAAAGCGCGCAGCGGGAGAACCTCATGTCTAAACTGAATACACAGTTTCCTCTCTAGCGCAGGTTGTATCTCATCCAGGGCAGACTCTAAGATGTACTGGTCTTTTATTCTCAGAAACGCAACTGTTAGTGTACCTGTTGCTGCGCACCCCTGTAAACATATTTTAGTTGTCAATTGCAGATACGTCGCAGGGCTCTGCACTCCGGAGACATCTGCAGAATCAAAGCATACATCACCACAGGAGCAACCGACTTTTGTGAGTGACATCAAGATACATAATGAAAATAAACAAAGTAATACAACAAAGCCCCCCCCCAACTTCCCCCTCTGTTGGACTTGGCCCTTTTTCCTGAAATGTTTCGCTTTTCGCTCCCCTAATTCTGGATGTCCCCCCTCGTAATAAAGTTGTATAGGCCCTGTGAGGTTGAGATGCCCTGTGTAATATTAAAAATCAATGCTAGGTGCAGGTGCTCTCTAACCCCAACATGGCTGCCTTAGGCCCCTGCCACTGCAGCGTGATCTTTTCAGGCGCATTCTAGTTGCCAGGAGCTGGCTGGGACCCCAAACACTGTTGCCATTCCAGCCTGCCTTGCCTGCCCACAGTTAGAGTAGGGAAGCTTCTGGCACCTTCTAGAATAGGGGTGGAGCCTATTTTTGCCGCCTTAGAGGGTGGTCACCTGACCTGGGCCTATATAAAGAAAGGGAGGGAAACTTTCCAGTCAGTTGGGGCATCACTGACCTGGGGGATCCTACGCAGGAGACTTAGGTGGTAGGGCCTAGTCAGGGACCTATGCCACTGGGAGTGACAGGGCTTAGGTGCTGCCTTTCAAGTTGAGTGAGGAACCCTGAACTAGCCCACTGATCTGGCCCGGCGGGAGGGGAACCCAGGGACCACCTGAAGTGACCTGCTGAGGAATCCTGTCAGCAGCCCTCAACTCAACCAACCCCTATTCAGAAACAAGGAACTATCCAGAAGGGTGCCAAATCCATCAAGCGCCAAGAAGAAGTCTAACTTCCCCAGGGGGAACAACCAGGTATTGGCGCTGTGTCACCCCCTGCGCTCCCTGATCCACCTGGGCCCCCTTTGCTGATCTGCCACTGACGTGTTGTGGAAAATTAGTACGTTTTGGTGAACATTATCTGCGCCATCTTGCCCCTTCCCCTGATGCCACACTTTTGTCGTGCGCGCCCGCCATTTTAAGATGCCCCGATCAGAACAAACCCTTTTGCATGCCGCTGGCCCCTGACATAGCCCTTTGCCTTCGCTAAGCCTGCACGCTGACCACCCCCTGCTTGCACCTGCCTTGAGTCATAAACCCCTCTTCGGCGCTGCTCTGCCCCAGGCCCTCATCCTGTTCCCAGCGCAACACCTCCCTGCTTTCCTTTCATGATCTCCGGCCCTTAGATGCAAACCCCCTTTTCCTCGTGTGCCCGTTTTGTCCTCCCCGTTCCCAAGCCGACACCCAGCTCTGCCGATACCATCCTTGCCCCTCCCCGTACAATAGAAAGCCTCCCCCATCAAAGAATCCCCGGGTTGATCAAAGCCCCCACCCCATGAGATCCGGTCAAACTCCCCACATTCCGTGAATCGGCGGATTATCCAGCTGCGCGATGCTCATCACCTGTTGTGACTAGGGTGGGGACTTCAACTGTAAATGTGTGTGGGAACGGGCCCAAAGGGGAGTTCCGAGAATGTCTTTTCCGTACATCAAAGCTTTAACGTGTATGTGTAATCTACAATAAAGTCATAAATGTGGGTATAAGAGGCCAGGCCTCAGAAATACAGTTAGAGCACCTCAGAACGATACCTTCTGTCCGTTTCGTTGTGTTCTCCTCCGGAGAGAATAAAAAAACCCTTGTTTCCTGCTTTCCAGTCTCCAGCGCCTGCCTCTTCATTGATTTAAATAACTAGAGGGTCACAGAGGCAATACCGCCGGGCAAATATCGATTGTCCCCGACCCGATTGAACTTTTTACAATTGGCGCCCAACGTGGGGCCCATCAGCGACTCGTGGATCCAGTGGGAGAGGTCCCGACGACAGAGTGAACGACTGCAACGATCGGGAGAGCTCTTGCCCAATAGACCCTCGTCTGGCAGCCGATCATCCGAACTTCACTAGTTCCGAACAGACCTCTCTCGAGTGATCTACGGTCCTGACTGGGAACCATCAGGAGTGCCGTGAGAAATACGAGAAAAAGAGGACGATCGGGCGCTGGATTCGGAAGACAAGAAACTGTCCACATGGTCCGGGTAAGGTCGTGTTGCCACGACAAGTTGCGAAAAAATTTGTTTGATTGCTTGATTGTTCAAAATACTAGTATTGCTCTGTTTATTTTTATTTGGAGATTCACTGTCTGCAAACGGAGAAACAACAGGCTCCCTCTCCCTTTGCAAGCAGTGGAGGATAGGTAGGGTAGCAGCCGTGCTTGTTCTTTTTCTCCCCCACTCAATAATTGCTTGAAACTGAACTGTTGTTCACAAAACTATTGTTTCCTGGAGATTCCCTGTCTGCAAGCAGGGAAGAGACCACCCTTTTTGCAGATAGTGAAAAGGGTAGGTAACGCAGATCTTTGCGGACCTACTCATTCTCCCCATTGTTATTTATTGGTCGTTTGGTTTTATATTTTTTTTGATCCATGAGGTATTCACTACCTGCAAACAACGTAGAATAGAAATATTCTGTCTAGTCTTTGCACCTAGTGATAAGATAGGCAGTGCTGACTTTTTAGTCCCTCGTTACGAGCCGTCATGTCTGTCTTCTCCCCACTGATAAATAGCCTGTTTAGCCCGGACCGGGTGTTAGAGGTGGACCATATAGCTCCACTAGAAGGCACCCCTAATAAGGACATGTTCATAAACTATGGGTTAGTCACCATAGCTTATAATAAATTATGGCACAGGTATACCGAAGATAGCCAAGACAAACAGTGGCCACTGGCAGGATCCTTTGACCTTGATAAAATAGAAACGTTAGAAATAGCCCTTCGAAATAATAAGACGACGCCAATTATGCTCGACAGTCTCGGTATGTGGCGCAGAGAGGCTACGAAACGACAGAGAAAAGACGAGGATAAACCAAGTAGGGAAATATACCGACAGGACAACCCCAGGACACCGCTACCCACAACTTATCCCCCGACACTATGCAAAAGACGACCAGACTTAGGGCCAGACCAATGCGCTTTTTGTAAGTATGTCGGACACTGGAAAGCCCAATGCCCGACTCTACTGAGCGTGAGTAAAGGCAAAGGGCCGACAAGAACGACAGACCGACAGTACGAGAAAAGGCGCGAGACAGAGAAGAACCCGACTTACATAGACAGACCAGACAGAACCACCACGTTTGATTATGCCCGATGGCACAGATTTCGCTAGGAAAATCTCAGCGACATGCTCAAGTTCTCCTAGGTCGGGCAATGTCAAGACGGGAACCCAGCCTCGTTTAAAATTCACAGACGGAAAGAGATAATTATGACCAATAACTGTTTTTATATTTGTCTTGGGTCTTTGTATGTCGTACTTGTTCTGTCCCCCGTCTGAGTTTGTGTGTATGTAATGTACAAATCTGCGTCATCCCTCTACACGTGTTTCCGTGTTACTCGACCTCTGTTAGCAGAAACTTAGCATAAAAGCAACCTGGAAAGAAAGAAATGGTAAAACAAAATCCGTAGACCATTAATAAACTTGAACTTTTAATTTAACACAACAAACAAGGAATAATAACGATAAACTGTAGAAAATGAAAGTCAAACAGAACATTCGCCCCCCCCCCCATTCTGGAACCTTCCAAAGTAGGGCAGGGTTACGGCTACGCCCAACCAACGGCAACCCATATAAGGCGAGCCCCGCCGCCAACTCTTGGTCAGGAAATCTTAACGTATGGGGGAGCCGGAGGAGAGGCAGGAGCCCGCAGCCTGGGCATTTGCAGGTAGTCCCGCCACATGTCTCCTTGGCCGGCCGCAACGGGCCTGGAAAGACTAAGGTAGTCCCGCCACATGTCCAGAGGAGAACGAGGCACCTCTTCCTTTTCTCTTCCGTCACAGCCGCAGCAGTCCTGGACGGCGGGATGTCCTGCACGTACCTCCACAACAATTTGTCCAAGTTGGGCTGGGAGGGAGAGGCGACGCGGACGAGCCTCTCCCACCTCCACCGGTAGGAGGTTTCCCAGCCCCCAGCCCGACGCCGAACATCCCCAGTCAGGCGATGGTGCCCATACTTCCACAGCACCGAACACACCATGGTGGCACCCCAGTACTTGCGCAGCACCGAACGTACAATGGTGGCGCTTGGGGAACACCGGACGTGGAGAGGCCTTCATGCGGGGCGATGAAAAGGAGCGGCATGGAGTGCACCGGGAGAAGGAGACGATGTGAACGAGTCTCCCTCGCCCCCCCAGGTGGGGGCATCACAGCTGCACCCCAGCTGAACGTCCCGCTCTCACAAAACAGGGACCTCTTCCTTTCACTCCGAAGGGTCTCTTCCATTCTTGCAAACTCGACGAGAGTGGCCCCTGTAGGGCCTCAAAATGGTGTCTGGATCCGCTGGAAGGCGGGCCCCGGCCACTAGAGTAACTTTGGCCAGCCGTATAACTCGAACATTTGTCCCATGGAGCACGAGCCCCCATCTCCGACAGCATCTCCGCAGCCTTGAAGATCATACAAAGGTCCCCGGCGGAACCTTCGGCCTTTGCAGGTTTCCGGTAAGGGACGGCTGCCTCGATCGCCAACGAAACAAACATGACATTGCCACTCCTTCTGTTAGCGTGAATTCTAGAACTGCCGAAAAGGACTCTGGTCCAAACTGCCAGTAATGGAAACATTTCCCCCTGATGCTGCTTCCGGACTGTGCCGGCCCCGCCCAAAATGGCGCTGGTATCAATCGGAACTTACGAACACCTCGTGGTGTTCCTTCGCACTAATATAAACTTGATGTTCTGAGATTTTATATGATCCTTTGTACACTTGGCTAGAAAAGACGAAGAGAACTCACTCGACGAATAGTGTGAAAAGATCCCCGTTACAAATGTTGATTACGAATGTACAATGTATTATATTTTTATAACTGATGTAAACCCCATTTACGACGCACACGTACGGTATGCATATAGGAAATCTGATTACAACTGTTATGATTATGCTTCTAAATTATGAAAATATATGCCCCCGAACCCCCAGCCAATTAATAGACGTTTTAGTCTCTTACAAATGAATGAGTAAAACTTTCCGATGTTTTTATTGTTGCAAACGACACCCCCCACTGTACGCACTTTAGCCATTGCCACGACCGACCAAATACGACCGCACCCTCATAATCCATATGCTGAAATGATTTTGCAAAATAAAGTCTTTGAAACTATGGACGGGTATTGCATGCTTTATTTTAAAACAATATGGGATGGGTGGGAAAGTTCTTTTTCTGTGCACCCTACTCTGCTCTCTCTTTAAGGTTAAAGGAAGATGGTTGCCCAGCCCTGGAGGACGGATCGGATCGACAACACGACACTCCGCCTTCAAAGTACGCGACTGACTCATGAACTCTCACGTAGAGGAAGACCTTGACTTCCAAGGATGGGTAAAACGAATGGTGTAAATGAGGGAATGTAAAAGGAGGGTGAAATGAAATAATGTAAATATTATAAAGTACAACGTTCCAAAGTAGCAGGGACCCAAGAACCGAAGAACTTTAGAACGCCACGGCGTTGAAAGAGGTTTAAGAATCCCGATAGTGAAATATATCCTTTGACTAGATACCTCGCACTAGGCACCTCTGGTTTCCTTTTTATGTTTCCCCGCACACGCCCTACATGAACACACTACCCCCTCGACTCCGGAAACCATATCCCCGGGGACCCTGCCCCAAGGAGGAAAGACGAGTAAGAGGTAAGTAAAGGACTTATGAATCCATGTATTTGAATGCGCGCGAAAGCTGTCTCCCCCACCCCCCCCCCCCTTTTTTCCTCCCTCTGCAGGTTACATCAGAGATTACAGCCAAGGTGTGGCGAAGATCTGAGACCTTGCCATGTCTAAATACACGAAACGGACTAGCGCCGCAGGGTGGTGTCTAAACACGCCTGCAAACTACTCACGTATCGAACAAACCCGAAAAATTAGCACAACCTGATGAAAAGTGATCACCCTTAAACCAGACCGGACGAATGAACCCATGTCACGTATGATGTGAAACTATGAGGGAATGTGTGTGTGTGTGACTGAGGCGTTGACCCAACTGGTCAAAGGACCGGGAATGCTAGAAAGTGCGACAGAATGGTACCTCCTTTTTTCTTCTTTCCTTTTCTCGAGGCACGTCCCCTCTACCCTGTCTAATGCTCAAACTGCATGATTACAAGATTCTAACGCAGACTCGTGAATGCCCTTTACTGTGTAATGCACTAAATAGCCTTTCTTGAATACACTGCCACCCTCTCTGTTGCACGTGTACTATTTAGCCTGCCGTTGCGCTCTCTCTCTCTCTCTCTCTCTCTCTCTCTCTCTCTCTCTCTCTCTCTCTCTCTCTCTCTCTCTCTCTCTCTCTCTCTCTCTCTCTCTCTCTCTCTCTCTCTCTCTCTCTATTTCTGCACTCCCACTCTTCCGAGTGGTTAGCCCCGAAATTGGCAGATTGCCACCCCTAGCACACCACCTAATTGGCTTCAAATACCGTCAGTATTTGCACAAAAACTTGTCTCTAATACAATCACCCTGAAGCCGCGTCATTACCTCTCCTTTTCCGCTAGAAGTCAATGAACCCAGGTTGGGCCGTAAGGGAAAGGACAGGTAAGACGACAGAGGTTCCCTAATCTGACCCGAAATAAGGGAACTACATGTCAACGGCTCCTATAGTATAAAACAAGGACCTCAGAATACGCGACCCTCCCCTCCCCGAATTGTCGCAATACCCAAACCGGAAAAGTGACCACCCCCGTTACCTCCCCTGTCTATGTCCCTGGTTGTTTCCCATAAAACCCCTGTCCTTCCTAGTTAAGTAACCGGGCTGTAAAAGGTTACGTAGGACCCAGAATGATGTTTTACAAGGTTAACAGACTAGACCAAGGTAAAGAAATCATCAAAATGAACCCCGCAGTAGTTGAAAAGCAGGATGCACCGATAGAAAGGAAATGTTTAGCCATGTTCGTCTCTCAGCAAAATACCTGTGTAGTACCATGTTGACGACTCACTGTACCCTTTTGTAAATGTAAAACTCTAGAGAACGGCATATCTTTGCCAGATTTGTCTCCCGAAGGTGGGTTACCATCAGATGAACTGTCATGCCTGTAATAAATAATTATGAAGAAAAGTCATAGTAAATCCAACAGGTCCGCCACCGGTCATTCATATGCCAGTTGTGAACATTAAATATAACGGACATTTTCATTCTTTGCCTGGAGCTGGGAGAGAAATAGACTTTTTGATTATCTTCATCTGCAAATTTTCTAAAGACTGTCTTTTCAAACTTGTTTAAGGGTACTGCTGTTGGAGGAGAGAAGGACCGGATGTGGGAGCACGAGGCCCGACTGCAGACTAAGGAACACCTGCGACATTAGCCAAGGCGAGACCACGACTGAAAAGAGCTGCAGGACGAGGCACTGTTTTCGACAGCATGAAAAGAAAGGGTCGACCTGATGCCCCTGTTCGACGTCCAGTGCCTGTCGACAAGTCCCCGCTCTCTGAATTCCGTCACACGCCCGCCTATTTGAAGTCTCTCGTTCCGCTAGTTTGTTCCCAATTTGGCCTTGCTCCATCCCCCTTTTTCCTCTGACCTACCCTATGGACTGTTTTGAACGCTCTTCTTCCATCGGAACTTTCTGACAATCACCTCAAAGGACACAGGGCGAAAAGGACCTTTCCGACCAGAAACGCGAGGAAAGGGTCGTGCCCTGCAACGCAGAACTTAGAACAGAGCTGGACTTGTAGCTCCACCGCCGGTGCTCAACAGCGCCAACGAAAGACCACAAGGAACAATGAGAACTCATAAAACTTCGAACATTTGACATCCTCAATCACCGTTTTTTATGCCTCATTTCTCTCCCAGCCGCCATTGTATTGATCCTGCTCCAATCCGAATCTGAAATATGTATTAACCTGCCAGTTCACGTTATGATATGTACTTGCTGCTCGCCGTTTTTGTATTGCCTCCCTATGACTTTCCTGCTGAACAAATTTATCAAAGTTTATCAAATAGGTGCACCTCCTAAAAACTAGAAACCTCAAAATGTATTGTTTACAACTCTTTTTCATCTAGGGTTCCTACCGTTTTCTTTCTCATGCTCACTACAGTAGAACCGAATAGAAAATGAACCAGCAAGATGTCTTGAATATGTTAAAGGGAGGACTGTGGAAAATTAGTACGTTTTGGTGAACATTATCTGCGCCATCTTGCCTCTTCCCCTGATGCCACACTTTTGTCGTGCGCGCCCGCCATTTTAAGATGCCCCGATCAGAACAAACCCTTTTGCATGCCGCTGGCCCCTGACATAGCCCTTTGCCTTCGCTAAGCCTGCACGCTGACCACCCCCTGCTTGCACCTGCCTTGAGTCATAAACCCCTCTTCGGCGCTGCTCTGCCCCAGGCCCTCATCCTGTTCCCAGCGCAACACCTCCCTGCTTTCCTTTCATGATCTCCGGCCCTTAGATGCAAACCCCCTTTTCCTCGTGTGCCCGTTTTGTCCTCCCCGTTCCCAAGCCGACACCCAGCTCTGCCGATACCATCCTTGCCCCTCCCCGTACAATAGAAAGCCTCCCCCATCAAAGAATCCCCGGGTTGATCAAAGCCCCCACCCCATGAGATCCGGTCAAACTCCCCACATTCCGTGAATCGGCGGATTATCCAGCTGCGCGATGCTCATCACCTGTTGTGACTAGGGTGGGGACTTCAACTGTAAATGTGTGTGGGAACGGGCCCAAAGGGGAGTTCCGAGAATGTCTTTTCCGTACATCAAAGCTTTAACGTGTATGTGTAATCTACAATAAAGTCATAAATGTGGGTATAAGAGGCCAGGCCTCAGAAATACAGTTAGAGCACCTCAGAACGATACCTTCTGTCCGTTTCGTTGTGTTCTCCTCCGGAGAGAATAAAAAAACCCTTGTTTCCTGCTTTCCAGTCTCCAGCGCCTGCCTCTTCATTGATTTAAATAACTAGAGGGTCACAGAGGCAATACCGCCGGGCAAATATCGATTGTCCCCGACCCGATTGAACTTTTTACAGTGTGGCCTGTCCTGCCTCATCTGTTCTGCCAAATCTGCCTGAAAATTGCTGTCATACTCAGCGCTGTGCCGCCCCACAGTTGGGCCCCCAGAGACGCTATCCCCCGTGAGCGCCTCCCTGCCTGCGACAAGCTGTGGCCCTGCAGTGCAGTGCTATGTCCACGAGGAAGCTGCAGACTGCCGGAATTGTAGAGGCCTACAAGCGCGCTGTATGCCAATGTGAAGCGCGGGGTCTTTAACCCCTTCGATGCTCATGACGAGCTCAGCTCGTCATGCAGTACACTGGTCGTGTGCTTAAGACGAGCTGAGCTCGTCATGAACAATGGTAAATCTGACTAGTTCAGCACCCAGCGGGAATTGCTGTAGCAGTCAAGGTGTTAAAGACATTTGCCGCCTACGGAGCGCTTTGGCTGAAGCTGCCTCCGTCCCTAGGTCAGTGCCCCAAGGGGCTGTGGCTGCCCCCGCAGCGCCGCAAAGTCCGAGTGCGCTGCTGAACTCACCGCCACAGCCCCGTAGAGCGCCCCCGGCTGCCCCAGCACCGCTGCCATCGCCGTGGGCCAGGATCCTTGGAGGGCCTTGACCAGCGTTGTCAGGGTGGCCCCCGGTGCGAGGAGAGGGCCGCCCTATGGACGTAGGGGGCCGTGCTAGGCCCTGAAGCCTTCACCCATTGTCTCGTGACAGGGGACGCGGCGTCCCTGGCCACGCCCCCCCCCCCAGCACCACGCAGCAATTGGTCGACGCTGCCGCACCTTCTTGAGTCGCCTGCCAATTGGTTCCCGGGCCGCGAACGTCATCCAGGGTCCGGGAACAGGATACCTTTTCACCGGAGGGCTCGGAGAGTCCCGAGAGCCCTCCACAAGCCGCCGCTTTGCCCCCCAACTGGTCCCGAGGCTGGAGGAGCCTGAGTAAGGCCCGGGACCGGTCCCCCCGAGCAACGCGGACCTACTGGAGGGCTGGAGAAACCGGAGCCCTCCTGCGGCTCCCTAAGACCATGCAAGGGCCCCGAGAGGGCCGAAGATAAAGAGGTAACCCCCGGAGAGGCCCCGAGATAACCCATACCTGCAGGAGACTTCCGTAGTGCCCGCTGGGCTTAGAGGACTGGGCAGGGGCCCGATATTAGTGGAAAATCCCACAAGGAAGATTCAGTGACGGCTGGGCCCCTGAGGTGGACCCCTGCCTGGGGGGGGGGGATAAAGTGAACTGCTCATTCCAGCATTGCCCATGTTTAGTGTTGGTTAGTGACGGTTTAGGCCTACTTATTGCGATGTTCATCCCTGACTAGGGGACTGTTTATTTCTGCCCAGGGAAATGTTCTTCCTCACCCAATGCCTTGGTGAGTATTGCCTAGTGAATTGTGGCCCCCACTTCCATGAAATGTTCCTCCTTGATTAAGGAGATGTTCACCCTGGTATTAGGCTGTGTTAGAGGTCCCAAGGCCCACAGCTCATAGGCCTCAATTCATAAAAAGTTAAACCCTGATTAGGGGCTGGGATGAAATGCCTACAGTGCTTTAATGACATGTTTGCTTAAACGTTGAACTGGTTATCTCCACAGGGAATGTTCCTGCCTGCATTCTCCAGAAGACTGCAGGGGTTTACCATGAAATGGTGATTTCTTCAAGCCTAATGAATGTTATCGTTTTTCCGCATGAAATGTTAGGCCGATTTGTAGGGATTTTATTATTCCTGATTCATACAATGTTTTACCCTCAATGGAATGGTGAGTTCTGCTCAGGGAAGTGCTCTACTTCTTCCTAGTGAGCTGCTTATTGCTGGGTAATGACACGTTTACCTCTTTCATGAAAAATGTTCCCCATGCTATGGGGATGGGTTGCCTATGCTGAACCAACTGTCCTTCCTGCCCCAGTGTTCTAACGTCTACCTCCCAACAGGATTACTCTTGGGTGCTGAAATGTTTATGCCTGCGTAGTGTAGGTACTGCAAGGTTGATTCTGACCTACTGACCTGGGGATTGAAGTGCCTACAGCTCTATAAGGAAGAGGGCGCTTACATAATGAGAAGGTCATCCCTATTCAATGAGATGTTGGCCTTATCTAATGAGATGCTTGTTCTCTTATAATGAGATGTTGCCAATGAATTAATTACTTATTCTTATTCAGAAAGGTTATTCCGGTTAAGGAGTTTTATGTAATGTTCACTCTTGCTTGGTGAGAAGTTAATTGATTTGCCTACTGAACAGGTTACTTACCTGATGACATGTGGACTCTTGCAACATGACATGCTCATCCTTGCCTGATGAGTTGGTGGTCCATGCTTAATGCGAGGCTCACCTTCGCGGGGTGCCTTGGTATTTAATGCCTAATGAAATGTTTTACCCTGGTTTATTGTGAAGTAATGAGATGCTAATCCTTTAATGAAATGTTTATTGTGACGTGTTAAATTGGATATTGAACTGCTCCCTTTATGTTATTGTTAGACGGGGACCCTGAGGGTCGGCCGGATACCGAGGGAGAGATCCCCGATGGGGACCGTCTCCGGCGATCGTACAGACAAGTACCCTCCCTCCCCACAAACAGGCACCACACCAAGTCGAGTTCAAGGCTTTATATAAGGTTCTTAAGGCAAGGATATCAGCGATACAGGATAACTTGGACCCGGGGGTCCTCTCACTTCTAGTCTCTGTAGGGAAAGGGGGTAGCGGGACAGTCTTGGTACCGGATCGGTACAGGTAGTGGTAAAAGGCGAGCTCACAATCCTCGAGCTGGAGGGTCTGTGGATCGGGCCGCGGCAGCGCCAGCAGGCCAAGGTGATAGTCTCATAAAGCAGAGGGCCGCGGCAGCGCCAGCAGGCCAAGTCGATGGTTTCACGAGGCAGAGGGCCGCGGCAGCGCCAGCAGGCCAAGACGATGGTTTCACGAGGCAGAGGGCCGCGGCAGCGCCAGCAGGCCAAGACGATGGTTTCACGAGGCAGAGGGCCGCGGCAGCGCCAGCAGGCCAAGACGATGGTTTCACGAGGCAGAGGGCCGCGGCAGCGCCAGCAGGCCAAGACAATGGTTTCACGAGGCAGAGGGCCGCGGCAGCGCCAGCAGGCCAAGACGATGGATTCACGAGGCAGAGGGCCGCGGCAGCGCCAGCAGGCCAAGTCACGGATGAGTTCTTCTCGGGTCTCTCGACTCCAGGATACAACTGCCTTCCTGGTCTGGCCCTGCCCCAGTTATAGGTCTGGTCCCCTTTGATGTCCGGACCCTCGCGCCTGGGGGCCGGGAGGTCCGGGATGAGGGAGTCCAGACACCCAGCAGGGGGGTGGAGCCAGCGCCCAGGCGGCCTGGGGTGATCGACACCTGGCGGAGGAGAGCCGTTGACGATTCCTTCTCCCATTGACTCGCCAAGTGGTCACTCTGCCTCCTGGGGGGATGGTGGGGCCTCGATGTCGGGGCCGGCCGGGCCCGGGGTTAGGGTCGAGTTGAGGCCACGCGGCCTCGTGCTGCAGTGCCCCAAGATGGCGGCCGGGTCGATGTCGTGGGGTAGATGGTGACCCGGGCCAGCTGGGTCCAGAGCTGGTGTCTTGTAGTGGAGGGATTGCAGGGTACTTCGGGTGGTCGTTTGTGGACTCTGGCTGGGGATGCAGGGAGAGCCAGGGTCCTGGTCCCATTGCGGGGAGGGGGGACAGCTCGAACATGCGGCCTGTCCAACATGCGTCCCCCCCAGCTGAAGGCGGGGAGAGTCAGCCATCTTCCTGGGGACTCTCCTCGCTGAGGCGGAAAAAGCGTGACAGGCCGTCGGCGTTGGCGTGGTCCTGGCCTGGACGATGTTCCACCGTGAAGTCCATCCCCTGCAGGGAGATGGACCAGCGCAACAGCTTCGGGTTCTCCCCCCGCATTTGCATCAGCCATTGCAGGGGTCGGTGGTCTGTTTGCACCCGGAAGTGGGTGCCGAAGAGGTATGGCCGGAGCTTCTTGAGTGCCCAGACTACGGCGAAGGCCTCCCTCTCAATGGTGCTCCAGCGCTGTTCTCGGGGCAAGAGGCGTCTGCTGATGAAGACCACCGGATGGTCGACCCCTTCGGTGTTGAGTTGGGAGAGGACGGCCCCCACACCATGATCGGAGGCGTCCGTCTGCACAATGAATTCCCGGCTGTAGTCGGGAGCCTGGAGCACGGGGGCCGTGCACATGGCGGTCTTTAGCTTCTCGAAGGCTGATTGGCAGTCCGGGGTCCAGTTGACGGTTTTGGGGCTCTTTTTGGAGGTGAGCTCTGTGAGGGGCCCCACGATGCTGCCATAGTCCTTCACGAACCGCCGGTAGTATCCGGTGAGCCCCAGGAAGGCCCGGACCTCCGTTTGGCTCGTAGGGGGTTGCCAGGCCTGGATGGCAGCAATCTTGAGTTGGAGAGGGGCCACCAGCCCGCTTCCCACTTGGTGTCCCAGGTAGGTCACGGACCCTTGGCCAACTTGGCACTTGCTGGCCTTGATGGTGAGCCCGGCTTGCTGGAGGGCGTGTAGAACCTCCCGCAGGTGGCGGAGGTGGTCGGTCCACTGGTGGCTGTACACAGCAATGTCGTCCAGGTAGGCGGCGCTGAAGTCTTCCAGGCCCGCCAGTACCTGGTTTACCAGCCGTTGGAACGTTGCCGGGGCGTTTTTCATGCCGAAGGGCATGACTTTAAAGTGGTAGTGCCCGTCTGGGGTAGAGAAGGCGGATCGTTCTTGGGCCCTAGGGGTGAGGCCGATCTGCCAGTAACCCGCTGTTAGGTCGAAGATGCTCAGGTAGCGGGCGGCCCCCATCCGGTCAATTAGCTCGTCTGCCCGGGGGATGGGATGAGCGTCGGTCCGGGTAACTGCATTCAGCCCTCGATAGTCCACGCAGAACCGGAGCTCAGGGGCAACGCCCGGGGCAGCTGCCTTGGGAACCAGGACGACCGGGCTCGCCCAGGGACTGTCTGAGGGTTCGATCACTCCTAGGGTCAGCATCTTGGACACCTCGGTCTGGATGCAGGCTCGTACCCGGTCTGGTACGCGGTATGCTCGGTGTCGAATAGGAGGGCTGTCCCCGGTGTCCACATCGTGGAGGCACCAGGGGGTGACTCCGGGGGTGAGGGAGAACAGGGAGGCGAACTGCCTCAGGAGCGTTTGGCAGTCTTGGCGTTGCTCCGGGGACAGGGCCTCGGAGAGCTGGACCCCTTCCACTGAGCCATCCTGCTCGAGGGCCCTCAGTAAGTCCGGAAGGGGTTCGGAGTCTTCTTCTGTCCCAGTATCGGTAGCCATCAGGAGGCTGAGTTCGGATCGCACAAAATGGGGTTTGAGCCTGTTGGCATGGAGGACCCGTAGGGGGTTCCGGGCAGTCTCCATGTCGATTAAATAGGTGACGGGCCCCTTGCGTTCGATTACCTTGAAGGGCCCGGACCATCTGTCTTGGAGGGCACAGGGCTCAACCGGGGACATCACCCAGACCTGTTGTCCAGGTTCGAACTCAATGGAGGACGTGTGCTGATCGTACCACCTCTTCATGTCCTCCTGACTGGCCTCGAGGTTGGCTTTGGCGGTGTCTCGGAACCGCCGGGTCTGGTTGCGGAGAGCCAGGAGATACCGGTAGATGTCCGGGGGAGTTTTCTGGGGAGGCTGCTCCCAACCTTCCTTGACTAGGCTGAGGGGGCCCCGGACGGGGTGCCCGTACAGTAGTTCAAAGGGGCTGAAGCCGAGGGACTTCTGCGGGACCTCCCGATAGGCAAACAGGAGGCATGGAAGCAGTATGTCCCACTGGCGTCGAAGGGGTTCTTCTAGACCCATAATCATCCCCTTGAGGGTGCGGTTGAATCTCTCGACCAGTCCGTTTCCTTGCGGGTGATAGGGGGTCGTGAATTTGTAGGTGACCCCGCATTGCTGCCAGAGGGACTTCATATATCTGGAGATAAAGTTCGTGCCCCTGTCACTGACGACCTCCCGGGGGAACCCCACCCGGGAGAAGATCCCCATCAGGGCCCGGCCCACCACGGGGGCCGTCACAGTCCGAAGAGGGATGGCCTCGGGATAGCGGGTGGCGTGGTCTACAAGGACCAGGATGAACCGGTGTCCTTGGGCTGTTCGAGGGTCGAGGGGCCCCACAATGTCTATTCCCACTCGTTCAAACGGGGTGGTGACGACAGGAAAGGGTTGTAATGGTGCTTTGATTTTTCGGCCACTTTTTCCGCTGGCCTGGCAGGTGGGGCAGGCCTTGCAGTGGTTGGTGACATCCTTCCGCATGTGGGGCCAGAAAAAATGGGTCACCAGGCGGTCGTAGGTTTTATCCTGCCCCAGGTGTCCGGCAAGGGGGACATCGTGGGCTAAGTTCAGGAGGAAGTCTCGGAAGCGAAGGGGCACCACCAGCACCCGACTGGCCCCTAGTTCTGCAATTTTCTGCTCGCTGTAGAGCAGGTCTTGGTCCCAGTAGATCCAGTGGGCCCCCGAGGTATCCCCGGTGCTCTGGGCCAGGGCTTGCTGCCGGAGTCCTTCGAGAGAGGGACATGTTTTCTGTTCGGCCCGGAATTGTTCCTGCGTGGGGCCTCCCTCCTGCCGCCATTGTGCCAGGTCAGGGACGTCCCGAAGCTGGTCGGGTCCTTCTTCGGTTTGGGTCAAGGGAATGGCTTCTGGGGCGGCCTCCTCTGGGATGAGCGCGGGAGGAGGTTCTGGCCACTCGGGCTCTTCTGGGCTGGGGACCGCGCGGGCGGTCATGGACCGGGTCGTGACGCAGACCCATTCGGGGAGGCCAAGCATCCCCAGGTGCTCCCTCCGTTCGACAGCTGCCCAGGGAGAGCTTTCAAGGTCGTTTCCTAGGAGGCAGTCCACGGGGGCATCATCGCGGACAGTTACTTTTAACATCCCTGTTACTCCTCCCCACTCGAAGGGGACGCAGGCCATGTGGCATAGGCTTTCGGAGTTGTCGGCTGATCGAACAGGGCAAAGAATGTTCGGCAAGATTTGGTCTGGAGTGACGAGGTGGCGTCGGACCGCCGTTACACTGGCCCCGGTGTCGCGGAGGGCTTCCGCCCGGCGACCATTGATGTTAACCCATTGACCGTACTTCTGTGTGTTGGCGGGAAGGGGGGCCCGCGGAATCATGTCTCTCTCCCCTAAGCAGACCAGTGCCATGGCGGCGGGTGCCCATTCCGAGGGATCGGTCTCGTACTCCTCTTGGTCTTCCGGGATTATTTCTTCCCCTAGGGCCGCCGCTGCAACTTGGCGGGGAGTCGTGTTCGGATTCTTTGGGCAGTTGGGATCACTGGCGTAGTGGCCGGGTCGCTGGCACCTGTGGCACGTAATGTTGGCCCGGAAACCGGCCCGGACGGCAGGGCTTCCCCGGCCAACCGGGGTCGAGGGGTTTCTGGGGGGTGACGAGGGGCCGGGGTCTCTCCCCCGACCCTGACTTCCTCCTCCCCCTCGGGGGCGATACGATCTGGATACTTCGCTGGGTGCGCTCCGGCCAACTCGGGTGCTTTCCCACCGGTCGGCTTTGGCGGCGAGTTGTCGAGGGTCGGTTAGCTTGCTGTCCAGGAGGTGTTGCCGGAGCTCCACGAAGCAGTTGTTCGACAGGTGTTCCCATACGATAAGGTCAAAGAGTTGTTCGTAGGTGGTTACTTTGTTGCCCTTGATCCACCCCTCGAAGGCTCGGCTAAAAAAGTTCACGTACTCCACCCAAGTTGTACCCGGAATCCGTTTGCAGTCGCGGAACCGTTGGCGGTACATCTCAGGTGTGAGCCCGTATCGAGTGAGGAGGGCGGCCTTCATGTGGTCGTAGGAGGTCATTAGCTGGTCCGGGAGTTGCAGCAGGGCGTCCCGCCCTTCGTTGACAAACCTCCCCCATAATCCGGCTCCCCAATCGCTTCGGGGAATCCGGTGGGAGGTCATTGCCACCTCATAGGCTTTAAACCACTGCTGGATATCATCGTTCTTGTGGTATTCCCGGATGACATCTTTGGGGATGTGAACCTTGGGCTCGGTCGAGGCAGACGGGGTCGGTCGTTCGGGGAGCCCGAGGTCTTTATTCTGTTTCTGAATCTCCAGTGCTTTGAGATTGCGCTCATGTTCGTACTCTAGTCTCTTTTCCTCTAGCTCCCTCTGTCTTTGCTTGTCTTCCCGCTCTTCCCTGAGCCGTAAGTGTTCCAGGGTTATTTTTTGTTCTGCCAGCTTGAGTTCCCCATCCAAGCGAAGTCGGGCAAGTTCTAATTCGTGGAGTCTGGTTTTTTCTCTTTCTCGGATCTCTTCCAGGGAGAGATCCGCTCTTTCTTTAGTTGGTGCGGGGCTCGTTTCGGTTGTTTGTGTTCGGGGTACGGCCGCACCCGTTTCTGCCCAATTTTCTAGGGCTCGTTTGAAGTCTTCCTTTGTGCTAAGACCTGTGGTTGGAAGTCCAAGTTCTATGCAATATTGCTTCAGTTCCCGGTGGTTGTAGTCTTCCAATTTTTCCATCTGAAATTTTTCCGTTGTTCCGCTCTCTATTGACATGGTTGTTGTGTGTGGTGGGGCGAGTGACTTTCTGTACGATTATGCGTAGGTTCGGATCCCGTCGCTGGCCACCAATGTTAGACGGGGACCCTGAGGGTCGGCCGGATACCGAGGGAGAGATCCCCGATGGGGACCGTCTCCGGCGATCGTACAGACAAGTACCCTCCCTCCCCACAAACAGGCACCACACCAAGTCGAGTTCAAGGCTTTATATAAGGTTCTTAAGGCAAGGATATCAGCGATACAGGATAACTTGGACCCGGGGGTCCTCTCACTTCTAGTCTCTGTAGGGAAAGGGGGTAGCGGGACAGTCTTGGTACCGGATCGGTACAGGTAGTGGTAAAAGGCGAGCTCACAATCCTCGAGCTGGAGGGTCTGTGGATCGGGCCGCGGCAGCGCCAGCAGGCCAAGGTGATAGTCTCATAAAGCAGAGGGCCGCGGCAGCGCCAGCAGGCCAAGTCGATGGTTTCACGAGGCAGAGGGCCGCGGCAGCGCCAGCAGGCCAAGACGATGGTTTCACGAGGCAGAGGGCCGCGGCAGCGCCAGCAGGCCAAGACGATGGTTTCACGAGGCAGAGGGCCGCGGCAGCGCCAGCAGGCCAAGACGATGGTTTCACGAGGCAGAGGGCCGCGGCAGCGCCAGCAGGCCAAGACGATGGTTTCACGAGGCAGAGGGCCGCGGCAGCGCCAGCAGGCCAAGACGATGGATTCACGAGGCAGAGGGCCGCGGCAGCGCCAGCAGGCCAAGTCACGGATGAGTTCTTCTCGGGTCTCTCGACTCCAGGATACAACTGCCTTCCTTGTCTGGCCCTGCCCCAGTTATAGGTCTGGTCCCCTTTGATGTCCGGACCCTCGCGCCTGGGGGCCGGGAGGTCCGGGATGAGGGAGTCCAGACACCCAGCAGGGGGGTGGAGCCAGCGCCCAGGCGGCCTGGGGTGATCGACACCTGGCGGAGGAGAGCCGTTGACGATTCCTTCTCCCATTGACTCGCCAAGTGGTCACTCTGCCTCCTGGGGGGATGGTGGGGCCTCGATGTCGGGGCCGGCCGGGCCCGGGGTTAGGGTCGAGTTGAGGCCACGCGGCCTCGTGCTGCAGTGCCCCAAGATGGCGGCCGGGTCGATGTCGTGGGGTAGATGGTGACCCGGGCCAGCTGGGTCCGGAGCTGGTGTCTTGTAGTGGAGGGATTGCAGGGTACTTCGGGTGGTCGTTTGTGGACTCTGGCTGGGGATGCAGGGAGAGCCAGGGTCCTGGTCCCATTGCGGGGAGGGGGGACAGCTCGAACATGCGGCCTGTCCAACAGTTATGTTATGTTATGTTATACATTTATTTTTATAGTGCACGGCTACTCCAAAGGAGTGTTCCGGCGCTTTATCGAGGCAGCTCAAAATAAAAAACATAACACCATACAGCGAACAACTGAAACAAAGAAAAAACAGCAGAGATACTAAAGGTTAAAAAGCCAGGTCTTCAGGCTCTTCCTGAAGTGAAGCAGATTAGAAGAGGACCGTAGGGCCAAAGGCAGGGTGTTCCACAGCTGAGGGGCCCTCAGACTAAAGGAGCGCCCCCCAGTGCGTGCCTTCCTGATTCGAGGAACCACAGCCAAGAACAAAGATTCGGATCGCAAAGATCTGGCCGGGCGGTAAAAGGCGAGCCTGCATTGAAGGTAGTTCGCGCCCACACCAAAAAGCGCTTTATGCGCCAGCGTCAGAACTTTAAACATGATCCTCTTCCGGATGGGCAGCCAATGAAGCGACTGCAACAAACCGGAGGCTCCTACTCGCCTATGGAGGCCGAAAATAGCGTGAGCTGCAGCGTTCTGCACAACCTGCAGCCGCTGAACAAGATAGTCCGGCAGACCACTGTACAGGACATTAGCGTAGTCCAATCTGGAACCAACTAAGGCCTGCACAGTGATCTTTCTGTGCTCTTCTGAGAGCAGAGGCAAAAACCTCCGGAGCATCTTGAGTAGCCCAAAACAAGTGCCCGTTAGGCCACGAACATGTGGCACCAGTGTCAGGCTGTTGTCCATCTTTACACCCAGATTCTTTGCCACCAGCGATGCCAGGGCAGGGGGACACATATCTGTGGGCCACCAGGCCCGCCAATCGGGGTCGAGGGAGCAGCCGAAGAACAACACCTCCGATTTATCTGAATTGGCCTTGAGGCCGTTCAACTGGAACCAACTGAAGACCGACTCCAAGCAGCCCCGGATGTTCTCTCCATCAAAAGCCTGATCTTTCCCACACGTGAAAAGCAACTGCGTGTCATCGGCGTAGGAAACGATCCGGGCCCCAGAAGACTCCACCAGTGCCGCCAAAGGTGTCATAAAGATGTTAAAGAGAGTCGGGCTCAACACAGATCCCTGCGGAACACCGACTCCCAATGGTGGCATCTCGGCGGAGCTCGGAGAGGCCCAGACCGTTTGTCGGCGGCCCTCCAGGAAAGATGAAAACCAATCCAACACCGTCCCCCTCAGACCGATGTCATAAAGTCTGGCGAGAAGCATCTCATGGGGGACGGTGTCAAAGGCCGCCGACAGATCGAGCATGACAAGCATGGCACGACCTCCAGAGTCCAGTGTCTCCCTAATGATCTCTGACACCTCCAACAGTGCCGTCTCCGTACTTAAATTAGGGAGGAAACCGGACTGTGAAGGGTGTAGCAGATCACTGGACTCAAGAAAGCTGGAAAGAACGCCGTGCACATGCTTCTCCGTGATCTTGGCCAACGCCGGGAGGAGGGAGATCGGCCTATAATTGGCCAGAACCTCCGGATCCAGCCCAGGCTTCTTGAGGAGGGGGATCACCATCGCCCTTTTCCAGGGCGATGGAACCTGCCCCTCCCTCAGAGACAAATTCACAAGTGGATTGACCACAGGGTTGACCACAGTCGCCATCTTAGCCAAAAATTTAGCCGGGCAGGGATCTAATGGCGAACCCGACTTAAGATTGGCCAGAAGCGCCAAGGAAGCATCGATGGAAATAGGTGGGAACTCTGCGAGGACCACAGCCTGCGAAGGCCGCCACACCGGTCCCGCCACCACACTAGCATGCACCTCGGCTGAACCCACTGCGAAAGAGTCCTGAATGGACTTAATCTTATCCGTGAAAAATCTGGCCAGGTCACAGACCCACAACTCAGATGGAACCCCTTGGGGCAAGTTGGATCTGGGGGCCATAAACTCCCTAACTACAGCAAAGATCTCCTTACATGAGTTTGAGGCGGCCTCAATCCTCCTGGCCAAGAAAACCTTTTTTTCACGGAGAATGTCGCAGTGGTAGGCTTTAACCATTGAGCTATAAGCCACTCCGGCCTCTAGATCATAATGGAGGCGCCACGCCCTTTCTGCCACCTTACATTGGCGGCGAGTGGCCAACAGTGCCTCGGTGAACCAGGGGGCCGAAACCCTCTTGATCTTATTTCTCGGGGCCATAACGGGGGCCAGATCATTCAGCCTCTCCGTCAACCACCCCTGTAGGGACTCAACGTCCTGCTCCAAGTTACCTGATAGAGAGCACGGATGGTCCACAGCCGCCTGATTTAACATCTCAGGCGTGACTCTATGCAGAGCCCTCCGCGCCGTGCCATGCTGTCTCGGCACACTACAAGGGGGTTTCTTGCTGGCTAATATCGAGAATCTGGCCAGCCTATGGTCAGTCCAAAGCACCGGAAGGAGCTCGGTATCAAAGAGAGGGATTGAAGAGAAGACCTGTTCCAAGGTGTGTCCTTTATCATGAGTGGGACCTGTGAGACAAGGGACAAGGCCCAGAGAAGCCGTGATATCCTGCAGTTTGTTGGCATCCGAATCACCGGCGACATCCATATGGAAGTTAAAGTCTCCTGCCAGAAGACAGTGCTGCGCACTCAAGACCAACCCAACAGTGGCAGCCTGGAGGTCGTCGAAAAAGGATCCAACTGGGCCAGGGGATCTATACACCAGCAGCCCTTTCAGGGCTTGTTGCGGGGACAGTCTGATGGTAAAAGCAAGAGATTCAGATCCTGCGATGGCGTTAAAAGTGAGAATAGAGCAGGAAACTGCTTTATTCACTACCACCGCTACCCCACCCCCCCTGCCTTTGGCTATATCTTGCTGGAAGATATTATAATCCGGGGGAATCGCTGCCATGATGTCCGGATTGGACAGCTCCCCCAACCAGGTTTCGGTCAGCAGCAGGCAGAGTGGCTTTTCTCTCACAAGGAGATCAAAGATCTCCAGAGCATGCTTGCCTACCGATCTAGTATTGAGAAGTAGGAAAAGATGTCTCACTCGATCCTCACCTCTCCCTTGTGAGGAGACGGGGGCATAATTAGGCACCCAACCGCAACCCGGGCAAAGCCGCTTACCCCTATAACGGCCCGGGAACACGGATCGGCATGCACAGGGACGTTTTTGCAATGCGCAAAGTTCCCTAGCAGAATAACAAATCATCTTGCCCAAGAACAGTATACCACCAGAATCTACCGCCGCTCCGCCGCCTCGGGGACGCTGACGGGCAGGACTCTGGCAAGACTCAGGCAAAGCGAAGGCCGACCCGCTACGCGATCCCGCTACGCTCTGGGGACTGGTTTAAATAGTGCCTCCAGGTGAGGAGCAAAGTGCATCACCAGGACACTCAAGATGGCGCTCAAGGAGCGTCAATGCCCTTCCCAAAATGGCGGCCGTTAAACAAACTCGGGAGACCCCCAATCACCCCAGAACCGGGTCCGCTCGAACAGCGGTGCTTCACAATTAGTGTGCAGGTGAGGGGAGAGCCCAGTAAATACCTCTATTTTAAAAGCAGGGTCAAGAGAACAAAAATGAACAAAAATAAAAAACGGGAGTTTTAAAAGCAGAACAGCCTCACCGCGCAGCGCAGTAGACTATAATGAGCTGCCAGCACCTGAACGCTGAGACCTATCAAGGTCTGACACTAGAAGGACCGCCTTAAATAGTGCTTCCAGGTGAGGGGCAAAGCGCACCACCAGGACACTCAAGATGGCGCTCAAAGAGCGTCAATGCCCTTCCCAAAATGGCGGCCGTTAGACAAACTCGGGAGACCCCCAACCACCCCAGAACCGGGTCCGCTCGAACAGCGGTGCTTCACAATTAGTGTGCAGGTGAGGGGAGAGCCCAGTAAATACCTCTATTTTAAAAGCAGGGTCAAGAGAACAAAAACGAACAAAAATAAAAAACGGGAGTTTTAAAAGCAGAACAGCCTCACCTTTACTCCCCTCTGATTAAATGTTTTGATGAGTAATTGATACTGTGATTTTTGATTACCCTAACCTTGATCTTATATAAAAGCATATTCTTTTAAATCAAACTCACTGGTGTAGTCTCAGTCTTTGCGTGCGTTTTATTGTCTCAGTGGATGCGTGTGCTGTGTAGTCACATAACACCTAAGCTTTCGGGTGCCTACCTGCTTGTGCCAGGCTACCCCCGGGGAACTGGTGACCCCAGTTCCCTTCTCCTGAAGCCGCACAGAGTCCGCATAGTCCTGGCCACAGCCTTTATACAGAACAACAGAGTCTTGGCACAATAGCAAACACCTCCCCGGATCCCCCCCTCTGCCCTGCACCACCACATCCCCATTGTTAGAAAGGCGATCCCGGGGGAGGCAGAAGATGTCTGACTGACCACCCCTAGGTCCACCTCTCCGTCGAGAAGCAGCCGAGCGTTATCGAGAGGCCTCCTGGGTGAGGGTCCTCTCCTAGGATCATACAGCAGAGTAACCACAACACTACAAACGGACACCACACAAGAGGTTAAGTTCTTAAGCTTTATCAGGAATAAAGGTTGCTGGTTCTCAGCGGTGTGTACAGGCAGATCGAGGGATCTGTAGAGTCTCGTAAAAGGGACGTGGTAGCGGGACAGTCTCAATATGGGTGCAGGAAGGGATACCCTGCGCACAGCTCTCAATCCTCGAGCCGGGGGTTCCGAGAGGCCGAGCTGCGGCAGCGCCAGCAGGACTCGACAGGTGATCGGTAACGGAGAGGAGGCTCGAGGTGGTTTCGGTGAGGATGGGCCGCGGCAGCGCCAGCAGGCTCTCAAGATGGTTCAGCAAAGGTGGGCCGCGGCAGCGCCAGCAGGCTCTCAAGATGGTTCAGCAAAGGTGGGCCGCGGCAGCGCCAGCAGGCTCTCAAGATGGTTCAGCAAAGGTGGGCCGCGGCAGCGCCAGCAGGCTCTCAGGGTATCTTCAGGTTACAGGAAATTAGTTCTTCTGGTGTCGGCCGTGACAGCGTCAGCAGGGCTTTCCAGTCCAGGATACAACTGGCGTTCTACTCCGGGGCTGGCCCAGATATAGGACTGGGGTCCTTTGATGTCCGGACCCTCGCGCCTGGGGGCCAGAGGGGCCGGGATGATGGTGTCCAGACACCCAGCAGAGAGGTGGAGCCAGCGCCCAGGGAGGCCGGAGGGCAATCGATACCAGGCGTCCGGGGACGGCTGGAGGGCCATCGAAACTCCCCTTCCTCTGGGATCTGTCGAGTGGCCACTCGACCACCTGGGTGGATCTTGGTGCCTCGATGTCGGGGCTTTGCTGGGGCCTGGGCCGGGGCCGAGGCCACGTGTTCGTGACGTGGTGGGCCCAAGATGGAGTCGGGCGAGGCCTCGTGCTCAGGACATGATGGGCCGAAGATGGAGCCAGGCCGGTAGTGGTGGTCCGGGATGGTAACCGGACCGGCAGTGTTGGGGCGTGCAGGGTCGGGCAGAAGGGGCTGCCCGAGGCTCGGTGGAGGGCCGATGTCGTTCTGGGCCCGTCATGCGGGAGGGGTAGGACCACGCCATGAGGCCGGGTCAACACCCATGTACATCAGAAATTATCCCAATGGATGAGCCTCTACAACAGTTGGCGGCTCCAGCCACAGACCCCGATAATCTGCCCATCTTTTCCATATTTTGTAATGTTTACGTGGACATCCCCTGGCTACAAAAACAGGCTGTTCTATCCCCATGCAATAGTCCAAGCCGTTCTTCCAAGCGGCCACCGATGGGGCCTGCGGCGCCTTCCACGCCTTGGCGATATCTCGCTTTGCCAATGTGAAGCCTAGTTGCATGAGATGTTGTTTGTAAATGTTACCCTCTATTCCTTTCATTAAGTGGAGCAGAGCTAGTCTCGGCGTACGTGGGAGTTTCCACCCCAGGACCTCCGGCAGGCAGGAGAACACCCCCCTCAAGAAACGATCCAGGGAAAGGCACTGCCAGATAGTATGTATGAACGTGCCCTCCTCCCGACCACATCTAAGACACTCCGAGGAGGCAAACAGACCCGTTCGGCACAGACGCGCCCGGGTCAAATAGACCCTGTGCAAATATTTAAACTGGATGAGGTGAAGGCGCATCACTATGGCCGCTCCCCGTGGGGCCGCCAGGGCCTCCCTCCAATCCTCCTCCTCCAGTGTGCCCACATCTTTCTCCCAGTCCCCCCGCAGCTTCTGAAGTGTGGTGGAGCAATGCGTAACTAGAGATTGATAGATCCAGGAGATCTTTTTGGTTTCCAGATCCCCCATAAAGTCTCTCGCCTCCAGTGGGCTGAATTCAGGGAGAGATTCCAAACCTTCCAGACTAGGGGACAGAGCATGGCAAAACTTGAGGTATCAGTAGAATTGTGACTGGGGCATAAGAAATTCACTCTATAGGTCCCGTAAAGACTTGAGTGTCGTGCCCCTCACAACATCCCCCAGAGTTGAAATACCAATATCATCCCATCCCCGGAAGCCCTGCAAGGCCGCCAACTCGGGCAGGCACCCATTGTTCCAAAGGGGGTCTCCCTAGTCAGGGTATCCCACCAACCCATGCGGCGCAGCGCCTGCCTCCAGATCAGGAACACCACACGCGTGGCTGACGGCATCCCGCCTCACAGCGGCGCCGAGTACAAGATAGTATGCAGTGTATTGGACCCCATGAGTCATCGTTCCAGCAGATATTCCGGGTCTCTCCTGTCGCCGTACCACCAATTATTGAGGACAAGGAGGTGTGAGGCCTGGTAATACGAGAGATTGTCTGAGGACGCGAGTCCTCCACAATAGGTGATAGAAAGCATGTTCGTAGAGCCACACACACTTTGCCCCCCTCCCACAGAAACTGCCCAAGCACAGAATTCACCAGCCGGTACCATCTGGGCGGGATCAGGTATGGGTGATTCTGTAGCTGGTAAAGCAGCCGAGGAAGCTCCACCATCTTGAAAATTGCTGATCTGCTGTATAATGTCAAGGGCATAAGCACCCAAGACTTAAGATCAGCATGGAATGGCGGCGAGGGCGAGGTTGGCGGAGTGGAGCTGGCGGGTGGGGGTGTAGAAGCTGAGTCTGCTGTTCAGGTAGGCTGGTCCAGCGTTGTGGAGTGCGTTGTGTGCTTGGGTGAGGAGCTTGAATGTGATTCTCTTGTCGATGGGGAGCAAGTGTAGGTCTCTCAGATGGGGAGTGATGTGGCTGCGGCGGGGAACATTGAGGATCAGTTGGGCGGAGGCGTTTTGGATGCGTTGTAGTCATCATAGGTGTTTGGCTGGGATTCCTGTGGAGTCAGTTGCCGTAGTCCAGTCTGCTGCTGACGAGGGCCTGTGTCACCTTTTTTCTTTTTTCGGTCGGGATCCACTTGTAGATCCTGTAGAGCATGCGGAGGGTGTAGTAGCAGGAGGAGGAGACGGCGTTGACCTGTTTAGACATGGAGAGGGAGGAGTCGAGGATGAATGCTAGGTTGCGTGCATGGTCGGTGGGTGTTGGTGCTGTTCCCAGTGTGGTTGGCCACCAGGAGTCATCCCAGGCTGAGGGGTGGGTCCGAGGATGAGGACCTCCGTCTTGTCTGAGTTCAGCTTCAGACGGCTGCTCCTCATCCAGTTGGCGGCGGCCTTCATTCCCTCGTGGAGGTTGGTTTTGGCTAGATATCTATCTGCACATATCCATGTCTCTTAGTAGCAATGCCTATGTATCTCTCCATCTCTCTCTACACACCAATCTCTATACATAGTTCACTATCTAGGTCTGTTTCTATCTGTAACCATATCTGCCTGCCTCTGTCTCTGACCCTCTGTCCATCCTTATCTGCCTCCATATCTATGTAGGACTGTATGGCGCCGCTCTCTCTCGCTTTCATTATGTATCCCACTCTCATCTGTCTAGAGATCTATTCTGCTCTCTCTATTCTCTTTGTCAATCTTTTTTCTGTTTCTGTTTGTCTGCTGTGAGTGGGACAATAGTTTCAGCTCACAGTAAACACTGAATTGGAAGCATCCACGAAATGTAAGGAGGTTGTTTGGAAAATGATTAAATGGTATTCCGTTTTGCAGCATCGTATTGGAATACAGTGAGAGTTTTTAAAAGCTCGTGACTTCCATTTCAGGTTTAGTCACATCATGTGTTATCTCAGTTTTTGAAAACTCATTTTTTAAAATCTTTTATGCCAGCCTCATGGGGAAAAGTGAAACCTTTCTGCACAACGTCACTTTGAAAATAGTTTTAATAGACTGAGAAAGTTCAGGTTATAACAATCCGTGTTGTTTAAATTTGTTTGAATTGCATTTATATAGCGCTTACTATAACAACTGAGTTGTAAAAAGAAACACAACCACTTTTACATTTTCAAACAGTGTGTTCCATTTTACTGATGCGATTCAACTGACCTCACGTTGCCGGCTCATGGCGCGGTGACTGCTACGTAAAGTCGTCTTTCTTGAATACCTAAAGCAAATGCCTGGAGGGTTGGGGGAGGGGGTCCTTGGCTCTGGCTATGCATATGTTCATTTGATCTCCTTTCCCTGCTGTTGCGGAAAGGCTTTGTAATGCAGCGGCAGCCAGGTAAAGAGACATGACAAGGGCGGGGTGCTATGGATCACCCCTTCCTCGTCAGGCGGTGGGTCAGATCTCAGGATGACAAATGTCCCTGCCATTACAGCTTTTTAGCAGCAAAAATACAACGTACTCTTCAGCACTTCAAGTGTAAACTAGAAGTCAGAGTCATGAGATGCTGCACTACTTCTCAGCCTGCCCCTTATTATCAACAAGCATTGGCATAGCCAATAGGTCTCGCCTTTGGGACCTTATAAGTGTTTAGCCATGCAACAGTTGATGTTGTTGCACCAAGGATATTGTGCTGGATAACTAAACACTTATAAAGTCCCAAAGGCGAGACCTATTGGCTATGCCAATGCTTGTTCTGCTTTGGTGATGCTAGCTCTGTACAGCGCCCTCTTTTCTCTGATTAGGGGTCTATCTCTGGTTTTGATTGCCTCTATCAATGCTCACTTGGCCATCCGACAACTGTCCTTAAACCAGGGGTGTTTGGTCATTTTACATGCACTTCAGTATGACGGGGGGAAAATATATCAGCCAGAGTGGAAATCAACACCTCATGGGTCTCTGCAACTCGAGTGAAGGAGATGAATGTACCATCACTGGGAATGGACTGTTCTGCTGCCACTAGATACAGAATCACTAAGACCTATAGGGAAGCCATCCTATCACGGGATTTCTGTATGGTTGACCACCGGACTCTTCTTCTATTGTTGGTCTAGGTTACTCTGTCATCTTTCAGTATGTTTAGACCAGAGACTTCCTCATTAAATGGCAGTTCCAAGTCCAAGATTAGAGGATTGTGGTCGCTGTTGTGTCGGGTCAGAACAGCAACGTCCACCACCCGGTGCCACATGCTGACAGATATCAGGATGTAGTCTATGATAGAAGAGTGTCCTGGTTGATTAAAAGTGTGCTTCCCGGGTGTGTCTGATTTAGTTTGACCATTACAAACTCTTAGGGAGTGGTTTAGGGTGGGGGATTTAATCTGGAGCACCAGCGGTGTCTAGGACCTGGTTGGTGAAATGTTAGCCTCGGTAATCGACCAATGTAGGTCTTCTTCACAGTCTTCAAATTGGAGGGGTGCACAATCATTAAGGCACGCTGGGGGTGCTGAAACACCCCAATGGATACAGGTATTGCGCTGGGGATCAGGGTTTTGGTTGCTATACAAATTACTGTCCATGTGATAATATCAGGAAAATCTACAGTAAATAAAGGTCCCACCAGTCCATGAAACAGACCCACAAGTGGCCAACACAAAGGCCCTCATACTGACCTGTGGGACCAGTCCTGGAACAGTCACACTGTCCTAAAGGCCGGTCCTTCCCTCGACTCGAGGTGGGAACAGAGCATGTTCTCAGGGTCAGAGATACTTTGATTATTGTTTCTGGACGTGTGCACCAGAAACAATGCCCATATATTGTAATAAGCTGGGCCCAGAAGACGTTTCCATGACAACCCAGTCACCTCTCTTGGTGCGGCCAAGACTGCAATAAGATTAAACAAATACAGGCTGGCTGCACTCAAGCCTCAGTGAAAGCAAAACGCCTCAAGAAATACTAACAAGCATTTGCAGTGCAATAGGTCTCGCATTTGTGAGAGTTAGAGCTATTTGCATTTAAATTGACAACGTCTTTTTCCCATGTGTTTTGGGTTGGAGGGGATGTATGTGGTGTGAAATTATGTGGGTTGGATTAGAATTATTAGTCGTGGAATTGTGTGGCATGGTGTACAGTAGAATTATGTGGATAGCAATGATGTAATATTGAGTGTAGTGGAAATATGTGGAGTGTGAGTGTGTGTCATGAAGTGCACTTATGTAGATGGGTATTATGTGTTGTGGAGTGGCATGTTGAGGAGTTTAATTATTTGGTGCGCTGTTGAATTTTGTGGCATGATGTGGAATTCTGTGGTGTGGATTGGAGGTATGTGTTGTGAAATTGTGTTGGTTTGGAACTGTGTATCATTGAGTGAAGTTATCCTCGACAGCCTAACATAGAAGCACCCGCAGCTGCAGCACTCTGGTAACAGAGGGAGGGAGTATTACCCAGGGGCTGGCTAGATATGCAGCATCGGGAGAGTAACGGCCATTGGCAGTGCTGCAGGGGCAGCTTAAAGTAAGCGTAGTGCCACGGAACAACCTAAAATAACGCAGCAGCCCCTGTATGGCCAAGAATCTTAAAGGAGTCTAGGAAAGGCCACCTGGGGACACGCAGTAAAGAGGCTAGAGAAGGAAGGGGCAAGAGAAGGAGAGAACCAAAAGACAGGACCAAGACGAGGATTAACAGAAGGGGCGGAAGGTGAGTACGCAGAGTGTATTAAGGTGGCTGGAAATAGAAAAGTGAGAAGTTAATGGACAGAGAGGGGCTAGAGGGACGGCCCGGACAGAAAGAGCAGAACGGGACTGGTACAAAGATGTGGCTGGGCAAAGAGGAACATGAAGTGGCTTAGCAAGAGAGTTACAGGAAGTGGTTTGAGAAGAGAGTGACAGAGGGTGTGACAGGAAATGGATAGAAGTGACATGAAGAGGTTTGCAGAGAACTGACATGAAGAGGCTGGTTAGAGAAGAACACAGGATGGCTGGGAAGAAAGGAACAGGAGTTGGCATGCCAGGCATGAGGTGGCCTGACAAAGCTAGGCGGCATCTGATTTGGGGGAATCCGTGGCCTGGGAGTTAGAGCCAACCAGATTATTTTTGAAGGATAGACTGTGTGAGGAGAGGCAGATGGACAGTACCTAGGCTGAGCAATGAGGGACGGGCAGGACATGAGGAGGTATTGTGGTAGAACAAATCCAAATGCGTAGCATGAGGAAATTGGTAGTAGTGTATCCAAAAATGGATAGACCCGCACATACAAAATAGACAATATTGGAAAGAAACAATTACAGAAAATCTTTGTAGTATTTTTGAGGACGGATCCAAATGCGTGTTGAAAGAGACAAATGCAGAGGGCTGTGAATTGGCTTAGTTTAGAAATTTGACATGACTGGGGATATATGGCTGACCCGGGATTAGCAGAAGGGCAGGAAGATTGGGCTGGTAGCGAGGGACGGGCACCAGGGACAGAAAGGGCAGTGTCTTAGCATGGAGTTTGTAATCAGAGCGGAACAGGAATTAGCGGAGTAGAGGGCAATATGAGTTGAATGGACAGATGTCATATAGGTAGATATATTAAAGCGCCAGTTTGACTCTGGGGGACACAAGGTTGAGGCACAATGTACCTGCAGGAGAGGTAGTAATAGATAGAAGGAGGTTGGGCAGACTAGGGCCGAGGGACACTGGACGTAGGGACACCAGAGGCAGCTGGGCAGAATGTGTCTGGGAGTAAGATGACCTGAGAAGTACAACAGTCCGCTAAGCAGAGTGGACAGGCAGCTGAAGCAAGAAGATTGGGCAGGGTGGCAGGAAGAGGGTGAACACGGGGCCAGAGCTGCCGGGATAGATCAGGGTTGTGCAGAGGGGAGCTGTGTACATGAGGAGGGCAAGCACCGGGCGCCTCAGGCCAACTGCAAAGTGGCCCCATCTGGCAAAGCATTAGTGTTCACTGCAGAGAAACAGGATGGAGATGTAGCTATGAAGAGACAGGCACGGTGTAACATTATGGACACAAGGGTAGGAGCGTGTATGCTGACCAGGTACGAGAAAACAACACTGAAATGTGTCTAAAATGACACACAGCTTGGCTTAAAACCACGAAGACAGCTGAGAAACACTCCCCACCCACACACTCTGCCCACCTCCTGTCTTGTTTTCTGCCCTACACACATTTCTCCATGCATCCCGTCAATAACACATTAATGAAACAAATTATTTATTGAGGAGATAATAATTATTCTGACTTTGATATTCAAAGTAGCATACGAACACACAGTGATGATGTATGCTCTGTTCTGGTACACACATCTTTCAATACACTTTTTTTTAACATCAGCTGGTGGGAAACCTTCCTCACGCAGCAACTTGGCCAGGAGTGACTCTGCGTGGCTGGTAAGAGTGTCAGACCCACACAGGCAGCCTTTTCCCCACACAACACAGGGCCAGGGCTTAAGCAGGGGTGCGGGGGAGAAGCTTCCCCCTCGCATCTGACGGTGCACCCACGCAGTCACAAGCACGAATCTTAATCTTCCTGGCGGCCCTCAGCACGAGGACATCTCTCCGGAGGTTCCTGTGCGCTTTACAAATGCTGGTATTTTCATTTCAATTCACCTCCTCCGATGCAGAGGCCTCGTCTGCCGGCTGACAGTACTCTGCCGCCGTCAGGCCTGCGGTATTGCGCCAAGCCTACTTAGATGTCCATGTTGTGCTGGTGTTGTCCTAGCGGTGGTTTGCTGATGGAGTGAGTTCCTGGTGGATTGTTGACTTGTAAGTACTACTTGTTAATGTGTCAATACACATTATTGTTGTGTGCTTCTAAATACATATGTAGGTAATGTGTCATGACCCTTTTTGTTACTTAGTACATGCCACACAAACAACATTCGCACACTATTTAATCCACACTCACATGCACCACAGCGCAACAACTACAACCACCACAACAATATTTTGTTTTTAAGTGTAAAAAGACCTTGTTAAGATGTAAAATAAACACTGCTGCATTACACATTAGAACAAATTGCATGTAAGTGCGAGGCAAGAATACATGAGGCTACAGCAATTATTAACACACTATTCATAGTAAGACAATTGTGAAAGTAGCTTGCCATAGATCCTGGCGACAATGGAGTTGTTCTGCATTGTTGTACAGTCGAAGCAGCAGAGGGGGACATGGACGAAGGGGTTAAATACAGAAGTAGAAACCAGTAAAACAAGCATTGGCATAGCCAATACGTCTCGCTTTTGGGATCTCATAAATATTTAGGTATGCAGCACAATATCCTTGGTGCAACAACATTAAGGTCCCAAAGGCGAGACCTATTGGCTATAGAACTGCCAGTATGGTCAGGGTGACCAGGCGTCCCGGATTTGTAGGGAGGGTCATGGTTTTTAGTCAAGGTTCAACTAGTGAATGAGCATGTGTGTGTTCCAGTGCAGGATTGGGTGCCAGTCTTTTCTGAAATCAATTTAATTAGCACTTAAGATAGTCTGCGTTAAAGATGTATTTATTGTATTCCCTCCCCTAAGTACCCACTTGTCTGTCTGCTTTGTTGGTGGGCGCTGTCTTTTAAATCATCTTGCGCCCCTCTGTGGATGTGACATTATAGTCCTGCTTCTATTTTTAGGAAATTTCCCGGGTTTTGGTTACAAATATCTGGCCACCCTCAGCATGATGCGTATCCACAGATCAGTGTGGAGGCAGCGCTCGCACTGAGTGTGTACAACAAGCGCGTGTGGCCCATGCACATGCTCAGTCGGCGCTCTGTTTCGCCTTTTATGCGCGCGCTCTATGCACACCCGCTGCAAGAGACAGCATGTACTTTGGAGGTTAGGGGGGAGGGGTGGCTGGGGCACCCAGCCGGTGGTCCTCCCTCTGCTGTGACACTTGACAAAAGACAGCTTTGTCTTCCAGAAAGGGCCATGCAGCGCTCCCATCCCTCTGGCTTTGTTATACCTCCCCTGAACCCTGGGGCCCGCAGTGAGAGTGGGGGAGATAGACCGCGGTGGGGGCCAGGGGTGGGAAGCACGACATGGAAGAGCCCAGTGCCATGGAGTGGAGAAAGGGAAACCCATTGAGCAGCGCGTATCTGGCCGGCGTCCCCTTGTCAGTGACTGCTTTGGGCACTGTAAGCACGGTGGCAAACTGATACACGTGCGAGAATAGACACACGCACACAAAGCCACGCAAACACCGCACAATGAACGACGTTAGAATGAACAACTTAGGGGTTAAACTCCAGTCTCAAAGAGACGCCCTTGCCAACAAGTACAATGACACAAACCACAAACGCAGAGGCAGGGCCGGCGCTAGGCATGGGCAGGGTGGGCAGCTGCCCAGGGCCTCGCACTCAGCCCACCAGCATGGGGCCACGCACTGGTGATGCGTCCTGTCGGTTCCCTGGCGATCCATTTCAAAGAAAGGTGTCACCTTTCTTTGAAAAGGAGGGGCCCCCCTCCCCGGGCCTCTCAGGGATGGTATCTTGATACATAAGGGAGGGAGACGCTCCCTTCAATTGAAAGGAGACCCATTCACAGACACTGTGGGAGGCCCATTGTCCATCATAGTTTAAACTTTTAGCCCACAAGCAATTCTCACACCTATCGGACTGAAGGTGTGAGAAATTCTTGTGGGCTCAAAGTTAAAACTGTGGGGGGCGACAAAATGCTGGACAATAGGCCTCCCACAGTGTCTGTGAATGGTCTCCTTGCAAGGGGCCACTTATCTACATTAGAGGGGGCCTCGCACATTTTCTTTTAGCCCAGGGCCTCGTAAATCCAAGAACCGGCCCAGCGCAGAGGCACAGAACAGGCTTCTGCTCCCGTTCACAGCTACACCCGTCCTTGTAGCGCCTACCAGGCTTCAATCCGCGGCCTTCGGTCGAGGTATCCTGCTATAGGGGAGAGGAATGCGTCTCATGTAAAGATGTAAGCAGTGTGTGTGCCTCAGGTATTGTGAGAGGCATCAAGGTGTGTGAGCAGAGTGTAAGGGGTAGCTGGACATACAGATGTAAGAAGTGTACCACTTGCAATCTATTGCACCTCGTCCTTGGAGAATGTATTAGAAACATTTACACCAATTGAGAACTAGGACAGGAATTAAAATCTTCCATAAATATAACCCTAAAATTCAACAACAAAAAAGTATTCATGGGTTACAGTGTCCTCTAGTGGCACGTCAAAGCAATGCTGGAATAGATCTCGGGATGCATCTATGTACTAAATACAAAGATGATCAGAAAGACGAGAAATTGAAAAGATAAAGAGGAAAGAAAGCAGAGGGCGTAGACGAGCTGGGAAATAGAAAGAATTGGAGAGAGAGGCAGAGGGAGTTGTGTGTGCGCGAAGGCATTTAATGAGCCATGACGGCTCGTAACTGTAAAACAAGGCGATAAGAAAGGCAGTTGGCAGCTACGCACGTTCATGCGCACATGTACAAAAGCTTTAGGCCAGGAAAAGCTTGTGGGTAACACTTTGAAAATCCCCTTACTAAAGTCGAGCAAGCAGCACATGCGCGGCTCTAGGCTCGACCTAAAATTGGCAACTAACTCAATACAGCGCTGGTGAGAGGCCAGAGTGCTGGCCTAAAGCAACGCAGAGCTTGACAGCGCTTTATCAACCTTACAACGCTCACTGTGGTGAGAGTGACATTGTGAGGCTGGAGAGAACATGTTCGTTTCTACTAGTCTTTGACTGGAAGGTGGTAGGTCCTTTTAAGATCAACTTCAACAATTTGACGCTAGAGCTGTTCTGCAGCAGCATTTTGGGCAGGCAACATAAAACAGGCAAAGAGGATTGTGCACACAATAAAAGACCCTACAAGCAGTGATGTACAGAAAGCATCCTTGGGTAGACTCCTAACAGCACTGCCATACATGTAAATGTAAATTTAAATGTGTTTGTATTTATATAGCGCACTTCTACCCAGAGGTCTCGTAGTGCTGTATTCATACCGCTGTGGAACCCTTCCTGGCTTTCCTGTGAAATGTTCAGTCCTGGGCACCCCCAAGGTGAAGCCAGGCATCCAAGCGCTGCTGGGGCCGTTGTGGAGATTAACCAAGCTATTGCCCAGAGTCACAGAGTGGGACCCATGGTTAGCTTAGGCACCGAGGCGAGAATTATCAGGTCCGGGGAGATGGAGCCCAAGACCCGCCGAGGCGGGAATTGAACCCTGGTCCCGGGCCAGACCTCTGCATCAGGGTCTGCCGCTCTAACCATTGAGCCACGCTTCTCCACTAGAGGGTGCCAGATAGAGGAAAATGGCTCGAGTCGGGAGTACACATGGGTGGACGCCGCCCCCCCCCTGCCAAGAAGCTGGACCCCACAGAAATAAGCTGAACGTGTTCCGGTGTAATTTTCAGACTCACAAGTTTCACAAGGGGCCGCAAACACACGGATGCAGAAAGCCAACTGCTGGCACGGAGCAGATTCACTACAACAAAATGAACAAAGCTGAGCACGAGCTGTTTATCACACCCTCTTCAGATCACGTTTCAAGCTCCTCAGTCACTTAACTCCCACTTATGTAAACAGCCAATGAGAGGGGGGGAGAGAAGGGGGATGGGGGGGATCTGCCTGGAGTCTGAGCAAACTCGCAAAGAAACATGCATGGGCGATAGAGACGGGCAGACTATGTATGGCCAGAAGACTGCCTCTAGGCGCTCCCCTCACTTCTAGCTGAAACTTCAACTAAAGCACTGTCTAATTCGGAGAAAAGTGATCCTGCGCCACCTGTTGTTGGAGGCTTAAGGTAATGGGAATGCATTGCACATGTTGGGACCGGAAATGGGAAATAATCAGTTCCCACTGATTTCAGGCACATCTCAAACTACCAGACGTAGTATCAACAGTTAGAAACCCTTGGGGGCGTGGCTTGGATGGCAAGGAGGCAGGATACCTAAGTCCGGAGCTCCCGACCCCCAAGTCGAACGAACGGCGCGCAACGAAGGTTAACGCGAAGGAAACTGAGCCAAAAATAACGAGGGCGTGTAGGAACCGAAGCGGCACCCCACGAGAGGCTCAACAGACCAAAAAGACAAAGAACGAAGCAACGGTGGGGAAGAAGGTGATCGAGGCAGGAGAGGAAGGAGCGACCACAAGATGGCGGCGTGACTAAAGAGAAACCCGGGAGGTTAATACGGCCGTGCAAGCGATAGGCAGAAACAGAGCAACAGCTGCCGCAGCATCCAAGCAACCTAGCCCCCACATCGGACAGCCCCCCAGAAAGGAGAAAGGGGAGGCATGATATTACGAGCGACTGGAAGCAACCAGCCCAGAAGAGACAAAAGAGGCAAAGGCCACCTCAGCACAACCACCGGGAGGCGGTAATCAAGTAAGCGTCCCCCGGCGATAGATAGCTCAAACGCGCACCGCAAAGCAGGCAGCCAAATCTGCGCGTAGCAAAACAAGCTGACCGAGAATACAAATCGCCATCTTGGCAAAGGCAAAGAATCAAGGGGCGGCCATCTTGACACAGCATAGGCAGCTGTAGCAAAGAGGCCAGCCGACAACGCAGCGGCCACCTTGTAAAGGGAGAGAAGCACGAGGCGGCCATCTTGTTGCAGCGGTAAAGCGGAACAGCGGGGAACCAGTTAAGCGACACAGACGAGAGGGGAAGCGCAGACAGAGACGATGCCATCTAGGCGCTGCGATAAGGCGCAAAGCAGGAACTTGTGAGGCGGCATACACAAGCTCAGACAAACAACGTCGTGGAACAAGCCGATAATATGGCGTCCATCTTAGTAAAAGAAAGAAGCATGAGGCGGCCATCTTGATGCTGCGGCAAACGGTACAGCGAGAAACTAGCAAGCATACAAAGCGACACACACAAGCGAGAGAAGCTCGGGCAGACAACGTCGAGCAGCGGAACAGTAGTACAAACAAAAAGACGCCAGAGACAAGCACGAAACGGAAAGAAACGAAGAAGGCCAAGCGCAACAAACATCCGACTAAGGAAATAGGAGGCACAGGTAGCCACCTTGAGGCATAGAGAGATCACGCAGCGAAACACCGAGGCAGAGGCATGCCAAGATAAATCGCAAAAGCAAGCTCAAGAGCTGCAGTGGAGTGCAGGCTACACGAGGCGCAGTAGGTGTACGCAAACGCAGGAGGCTGGCGGGGGCGAAGACCAGGACCCGCACTGTCAAGTGGCCATGCAGGTTCAGAGAAGACACCCTGCCCCCACTCAGCAGCCAAACCACCAAAGCAGCTAAAGACCCGAGGGCAGAACCAACAAAGCAGCAACAGAAGGAAGGAAGACTTCTGACCCACCAAGTCAGAAGAGGCTTCGACACCATGGCAGGGAAGGAGGACAAGAGGATCACAAACGACCCCAAGAAGAGTAAAAACGAGATCCCGGACTCACCAGCAAAAAACAAAAACGGCCAAGGCAACGAAACGATAACGCTAGACACACTACTGAAGAAAATCATGGAAGGCAACGATCTAGCAAAAGCCACAAAAAAGACTGTAGACAACATCCAAATGGAGCTGATAGCAATAAGAGCCGAGCAGAGCAAACGGAAGGATAGATGAAACGGAGAAAAGAGTGAGCCACCTCGAGGACCGCACAGGGACAATGCACAAAGACCTGGGCATAGTGATAAGAAGAACGTCAACACTACAAAGGGCACTGGCGGAGCAGGAGGACAAAAGCCGCAAGGGGAACGTCAGACTACTGGGAGTCCCCGAAGAGGAGGAAGACACCCCAGGCGCGTGCGCCCTCATGCTGGAGACCATAATTCCAAAGCTTACAGGCCTCAGCTTTGACAGACCCTTCGAGATCGAAAAAGCCTATCGCATCCCAGCTAGGAAACCGGCGAACAGCAACATCCCGAGACCAATAATCTGCAAGCCTCTACGAGCCAACCATACGGACGCTATATTCGCAGTAGCAAGGAAAGGCCAGCCAATGTTGATTAATGGCCAAAAGGTGACAATCACTCAAGACTACTCCAAACTCACGGTTGAAGTGAGGAAAGGGTTCCTAGCCCTACGCGACCAACTGCGCAGAAACAACATCACCTTCACATTCGCTGGTCCATCCAGGATGAAGATTGTAGGAGAGTAGGGTCTGCAATCCTATGATCACCCAGATTTTTGCTTTTTGCTGCACTGGTTTACGACTTTCCCTGGCTGTGGGCCTGCTAATCAGACCCACAGCCTAGCTGTTCTCTCTATCCAAATTGTACTCAGGTACTGAATTGGCACTGGGCCCTCTCTAAGTCCCTGTACCCAGGGCTGAGGTGTACCCAGAAGTCTCCCAGGGGCTGAAGCACGTATTGTGCCACCCCTGGGCTGACTAACTAAACTGACACAACTGGCTGCATGACAGCTGGGGCAAGGTGGTGTAATCACCCTTTGCTTTAGATATAGTATACCTATATCTAACCCTAAAATGGACACACAGATCTCCTATCAGTCACTCCTATGGCAGGCCTTAACAATCCTGGAGGCAGAGTGCTTGGAATCGTGTGAGCTGGTGCTCTGGCATGAGCTGAGCCTGTCTGCGGCTTTCGGGATCCATCTCTTAGCCGTTTCCATGATATCGCATACCATATACTCTTAAGTGCATTATAATCCTCGCGGTTATATGCCAACTCTGGTATCGCTTTATCAAAACATGTCGAGTAAGGTGTCATACGAATTGGAATACTAACCCCTCGCCAATTCTGGCGACGGGGTTAGCATTCCACCCTTCTAGAGGGACACGACATGCATGTAACCTATAACCCCGGTTAAAGTCAAACAGAGCCTCAGCTCCACAAAATGGATGCTGCCACCGAGACACAAGTCTGCCCTCCTGCTGCTGGGAGTCCTCCCAGAGCAGGAGATAAGGACAAAGGGTTTCCTGCCAGGGGCGGTGCCAGCACCGTCCCAGACAGGGTTTTGTGTATTCTAGGTAGGCAGGGTTTCAGAGGAAGGTGACTGCAAGTGGCACCCCGGTGCTCACTGTGCATAGGCCGGCTTGAACCAGTTCCAGGGGCACACCAGACCCTGAGCTGGGGAAAGCCCGCCAAAGGAGAGGGGTGTAACCACCCCCCTCCTGGTCCCACCCATAGGGCAGGACCTAGTCGCGTGCCAGCCCCCTTTTCCAAGATAAAGGTAGGAGCAGGCCCCCTTCCAAATTAGATCATCTTTGGAATCAAGACACGACTTTCTGCGAAAGGACTTCAAGATTTCTTCTTCAAGATTCTCCCTTGTGACTAAGGAGTAGTCACCCTGCATCCGCAGGCACCATCTCAAGAACACTGCGGCCTGCTGCAAGTCCTTCCTCCGGAATCCGACTGCCCAGCTCGACAAGACCCGGCTTCCCTGGCACCTCCGACCTCTACTCACCTCTACAGCCAAGCTGAGAACCGTGAGTGCGACGAGACCTCAAGGGACCGGCTATTGCCAAGACAGCACGACTTCTTCACAGCAAGCCCGCCGGGTAATCTACTGGCGAGTGCTTTGGGGTCCGAGAAGCCCCGACCCTGAGCAGCTCCAGCACCGAAGATCAGCCCCCCAGCATCTCCACGATCGGCGTGGGGCCCTTCTGCTTTTTGCTGCTCACCGCGTTGTTTGGCTACTAGCCCGCTGGCTTGTGGCCTCCTTAACGACGCCCGACGACATCACTACTGCTGGTCTGGTTGCTCCAGACTGGCCCTTGCTTCCCTTCTTCAGTGAAGCACCCCGGACCCTCCTGGTCCACTCCAGACGCCATTTTGAGTCCACCGCGTGGGCTTGAATTAGCCAAGGCTTTGTTGCCCAATCCTGGGTTCTTTGACGCCGACAGCTTCATCCATCGTGGGACAGCTCGCCCCTCCATCCTGGTCGCCGACAACGCCTCCTGGTCCGTGAGATCCGCGGAGCACAGCGTCGCCCACTCACCTAGTCGAGGTGACTACCATCTGGCGCCCTCCTGGTGCCCCCTGACTACTGGCTAATAGTCACGAACTTGGTCCCCTCTGCTTTCAGGTATCATCCATCTTCAAGATCCAGGCTTGGATCACTTCGAACTCTCTTCACTGGTCGCCTGCCAGCATCTTTCTTCCAGGCTCCTGGTTCGTCAGCGAGGATTCCCGACGTCTTTTGAGACATATGCAGCTGCAGCCCCTGGGCTAGGTAACTTCGGCATTTCGGTGCCCCAGCATAGCCTCACTATCCAAGGGTCAGGATCCACTTTCGTTTTCTCCCTACCAGGTCGGGTTCGCCCGTGAACACTAACTTTACCTTTACTAGCTATCATAGACTTTGTCCCGCATCCCGCGTGAGAGTGCACACTCTGCACCCGAGTCCCCTGGGCCTCCTAGAAGTAATCTAACGATTCTATAGTCAAGTCCTAGCGATTCCAAAGCCTATTAGTATTGTACTTACCTGCTAGTAATTTCGCATTCCACTTTTAGAGTATATGGTTTTTCGTGCCCCTCGGGCATTTGTGTAAATTGTGCAACTTAAAGTATTTTCATAAGAGTTTTGTTGTGTGCTTAGCTCCCTGTCTCATAAAGAGCCAGGGTTGTCTTGTTATAAATAAATACACTGTTTATTTTTATAACAACTTGTGTGGTGTCCTTTCACTGGGTGTTCAAGGGGTAATGTGATGGTAAAACAGCTGGCTTAGCACGCCCTCTAGAGTCTTAGCCTTAGACTGCTCGTATCTATGCTACTAGGATAGCTGGTCTATAAGGTTGACTTACAACCAATCATCAATAAGGGTTGTTTGGACTGATATATAGTGATCACTAGAATAGTGAGCACTGCACATCAGGCCAACTTCTCACATTGGTGGGCAGCGGTTGGGATTTGAGCTTGCTGTTGTTTTACCACACATATCCTAAGAATATCTTGTGAAAGATCACATAAGTACTAAAGGTACATATAACTTAGCTTAGAATACTCTGAGTTCTACTGAACCAGCTGTTGTAGCTCCTAGGGCCTAGCACACCCTAAACTACAACTCTAGCAAGGGATCAGTAGGCAAACATATAGTGTAGGTAAGTGCACCACTTACACCTCACTAGAAAAGCATGTCTAACCAGGGAGAGTCTACTGAGACCCCTCTTGTGGTTTTTGACCCTCCACAGGTCATTTCAAGATATGCAGCTCTCAGTTTCCAGGAGATGAGACAAGTGTGTACCTCCAGGAAACTGAAACAGGGGTCTAACCCCACCATTCCCTTTCTAATAGGTCTCTTAGAGACTTATGATGCGAGAAAGATTTCTCAGCTAGATGGGAATATGCCAGCCTTAGAGGGTACCTCTGGAGATCCAGACCTCCCCAACACTGCCAATGCAGTTGAGGAGGAGGAACAAGAGGAACTCTCTGGGGATGAGGTAGACAAAGGTCTTGAGGTAGTCAGAAGGCTAACTAGGGCCAACTTAGACTTACTTGGGCTAGGATCTGGGGAACCCCCAGTACTGACCCGAAGTGGGCCTAACCTTGGAGTTAGGAGAGATAGATCTCTTTCTAGGGACTCCAATAGGTCTCTGCACTCTAATGCCTCTTCTCATAGGAGAAGGAACTCTCCCCAGTGGAGATGTACTTCCCCTCAGAGAAGAGAGCATGAAGCTAGGATGAAACAGGCTGCTCTGAGGATTGAAAGGGAAGAACTTGCCCTGGCCAAAGAAAAGCTTGCCTTTGCTAGAGAGCAGCAGATGAGTGGGCTAGCTCCCACTGGTGGCAGCAATCTCCCAAGAGATAGAGAGAAGGGTTTAGATACTAAACACCTGACAAAAATAGTGCCTCCCTTTAAGCAAGGGGATGACATCCAGAAATGGATGGCTGCTCTGGAGAGGGCCTGCACTGTGCAGTGCATTCCCCAGAGTCAGTGGGCAGCTATACTGTGGCTCTCCTTTGATGGTAAAGGTAGAGATAAGCTCCTCACTACAAGAGTAGAGGATGCTAACAATTACCAGGTCCTGAAAAATACACTGGTTGATGGGTTTGGTTTAACCACTGAGCAGTACAGGTTGCTGTTCAGAGACACCCAGAAAACTCAGTCTCAGGACTGGTCTGACTTTGTGGATTGTGCCACTAAGGCTTTGGAGGGCTGGTTGCTGGGTAGCAAGGTTACAGATTACACAGGATTGTATAATCTTATAATGAGAGAACAAATTTTAAACAATTGTCAGAACCAGTTGTTGCACCAGCACCTTGTTGATTCAGATCTGACCTCTCCCCAAGAATTGGGAAAGAAGGCAGACAAATGGGTCAGGACAAGGAACAAGCAGAACCAGAACCAGAACCAGGGTGGTCAGAAGAAAGCAGACCAGAAGGGTAATGTTAAGAGTGAACAAAATGACCAGAAGTCTTCACCAGGTCCCCAACAAACCAAAGAGGGTGGGGGTCAGGCTTCCCAGAAGAAGAAGACTCAAGAAGGCCAGACAAAGAGGTGGTGCCAGTACTGTAAGAGTAAGTCTCACTGGTTTAGTGAGTGCACCAAAAGAGGAGGGCAAACTCCTACCACTACAGCCCCTAAGGCAACTGCATCCCCTAGTACAGTCAGTAGTGGTAGTGCACCTCCCAAGGCATTAGTTGGGTTAACCTTGGGAACTGAGGGGTCTGACAACTTAGTTGGCACACTCACTCAGGCTGTCCTTGTCTGTACAGGGGATGTGGATATATCCCCTGACACAAGTCCCAATACTTTGGGCAAATACAGACAGACACCTTTGATTAATGGCAAGATGGCTCAGGCCTATAGGGACACTTGTGCCAGTGTCACCATGGTGACACCTAACTTTGTGGACCCTGGACAGATCATGCCAGGTACAGATTTCTTGGTGACCAATGCCAGCAACGTCACTACCAGTCATAGTATGGCGATTGTGGCTTTCTCCTGGGGTGGAGTGAAGGGGCAAAAGAAAGTTGTAGTCAGTTCAGACCTCCCAGTTGATTGTTTGTTGGGCAATGATTTGCAGTCATCACTATGGTCAGAAGTGGAGCAGAGGACTCACATGGAAATGTTAGGCTTGCCAGCACATGTGCTTGCTATGACTAGGTCACAGGCCAGAAGATGCCCCACTGAACAGGTGCTGGATCCTGAAAGAGTGGACCAGACACCTTCCAAGAAGAAGAGCAGTAGGGTTAAGGCTTTGCCTTCCCCCTTGCCCCAGGTTGAAGATCAAGTCTCTGAGGAGGCTGATCTGAGAGAGCTGAGGGAAACTGAGCCTAAAGAGCTTGAACTTGATCAAGTTGAGTTTCTGGGCTCAGGGGGACCCTCCAGAGAAGACCTGGGGAAGGCCCAGTTAGACTGCCCTTCCCTTGAACCCCTCAGACAGCAGGCTGCTGCTGAGGCTGCAGGGAATGCCACAGGTGCCCACAGGGTATACTGGGAAGATGGACTCCTGTAGTCTGAGTCAAGAGACCCCAAGCCTGGTGCAACCAGGAGGCTGGTCATCCCCTTGTCTCTGAGAGGTTTCCTTCTCACCTTGGCCCATGAGATTCCCCTTGCAGGTCATTTAGGTCAGACAAAGACGTGGGACAGGCTTGTCTCACACTTTCACTGGCCCCACATGAATGAGAATACCAAGGAGTTTTGCCGCTCCTGTGTCACTTGCCAAGCCAGTGGTAAGTCAGGTGGCACCACAAAGGCCCCCCTCATACCACTACCTGTGGTGGGGGTTCCCTTTGAAAGAGTGGGGATTGACATTGTTGGTCCAATGGAACCCCAGACAGCATCAGGGCACAAGTTTATACTGGTGGTGGTGGACCATGCCACCAGGTATCCTGAAGCTATTCCACTTAGGAACACTACAGCACCTGTAGTGGCAAGGGCCCTAGTTGGAGTGTTCTCCAGAGTGGGTTTCCCTAAGGAGGTCGTTTCTGACAGAGGTGCAAACTTCATGTCAGGATATCTGACTGCCATGTGGAAGGAGTGTGGTGTGAACTACAAGTTCACCACACCCTATCACCCACAATGCAATGGGCTTGTTGAGAGATTCAACAGGACCCTCAAAGGGATGATTCATGGGCTACCTGAAACTCTTAGGAGAAGATGGGATGTCCTGATCCCCTGCCTCTTGTTTGCTTACAGAGAGGTCCCACAGAAGGGGGTTGGCTACAGCCCTTTTGAGCTTCTGTATGGGCATCCTGTAAGAGGACCCCTGTGTTTGGTGAAGGAAGGATGGGAGAGACCTCTCAGAAAGCCTGCAACCAACATAGTGGACTATGTACTTGGTCTCCGCTCCGGGATGGCTGAGTATATGGAGAAGGCATCTAAAAACCTGGAGGCCAGCCAAGAACTCCAAAAAGCTTGGCATGACCAAAAGGCTGTCCTGACTGTGTACCAGCCTGGACAGAAGGTGTGGGTGCTGGAGCCAGTGGCCCCAGCAGCTCTGAAAGACAAATGGTCTGGGCCCCACACCATCATTGAGCAAAAGGGAGAGGTTACCTACTTGGTGGACCTTGGAACTCCCAGGAGCCCTCTCAGAGTGCTCCATGTGAACAGGCTCAAGGCATATGTCGACAGGAAGGACATGAGCTTGCTCATGGCCACAGATGAGGGACAGGAGGAAGAGAGTGACCCTCTCCCAGACCTGCTCACTCAGAATCCTGATGATGGATCAGTAGATGGTGTTGTCTTTTGTGGCAGCCTCACTGAACATCAGCAACAGGATTGCAGGCAAGTTCTGCAATCCTTCAGACATATGTTCTCTCTGACACCCAGCCAAACTGATTGGTGTACCCATGATGTTGACACTGGAGACAGTCTGCCTGTCAAGAGTACAATCTACAGACAGCCTGATCATGTTAGAGACTGCATCAAAACAGAAGTGCAGAAAATGTTGGAGCTGGGAGTCATTGAGCCCTCAGATAGCCCTTGGGCTAGCCCAGTAGTTCTAGTGCCAAAGCCTCACACCCAGGGTGGTAAGAAAGAGATGAGGTTTTGCGTAGACTACAGAGGCCTCAATGCAGTCACTAAGACTGATGCCCACCCAATACCAAGAGCAGATGAACTTATAGATAAATTGGCTTCTGCCAACTTCTTAAGTACATTTGATTTGACAGCTGGGTATTTGCAAATCAGGTTAGCTGAGGAGGCCAAACCCAAGACAGCATTTTCTACCCCTGGTGGGCATTATCAATTTGTGGTAATGCCCTTTGGTTTGAAAAATGCACCTGCCACCTTCCAAAGGTTGGTGAATCAAGTCCTCACTGGGCTGGATGACTTCTGTGCAGCTTATCTTGACGATATTGCTGTCTTTAGCTCCACCTGGGAGGATCACCTGGTCCACCTGAGGAAAGTGTTAGAGGCCCTGCAAAAGGCAGGCCTCACTATCAAGGCCACTAAGTGCCAGATAGGGCAGACACAGGTTGTATACCTGGGCCACCTTGTAGGTGGAGGCCAGGTTCAGCCATTGGAGAGTAAGATACAGGCCATCAAGGACTGGGCTCCTCCAATCACCCAGACTCAGGTTCGAGCTTTCTTGGGCCTGACTGGTTATTACAGGAAGTTTGTCAGAAATTATGGGTCCATAGTGACCCCTCTTAATGACCTGACAAGCAAAAAGATGCCAAAGAAAGTTCAGTGGACAGCAAGCTGTCAGAAAGCATTCAATGACCTAAAGCAGGCCATGTGCACAGCACCTATCCTTAAGAGTCCAGATTACTCCAAGCCATTCATTGTCCAAACAGATGCTTCTGAGTTGAGTGTGGGAGCTGTTCTGTCTCAACTGAATTTTGATGGTAATGATCAGCCTATTGCTTTCATTAGTAGGAGGCTGACCCCCAGAGAGAAAAATTGGTCAGCTATTGAGAGGGAGGCCTTTGCTGTGGTTTGGGCCCTGAAGAAGCTGAGGGCCTACTTGTTTGGCACTCACTTCACCATTCAGACCGACAATAAGCCCCTCTTGTGGCTAAATCAGATGAAGGGTGAAAACCCCAAACTGCTTAGGTGGTCCATTTCCCTACAGGGGATGGATTTTACAGTGGAGCATAGACCTGGTACTGATCACAGCAATGCTGATGGGCTCTCCAGGTATTTCCACTTAGAGCAAGAGACTCACCTGGTCAAGGTTAGTTTATTGTCCCAAAGTTTGGGGGGGGGTCATGTAGGAGAGTAGGGTCTGCAATCCTATGATCACCCAGATTTTTGCTTTTTGCTGCACTGGTTTACGACTTTCCCTGGCTGTGGGCCTGCTAATCAGACCCACAGCCTAGCTGTTCTCTCTATCCAAATTGTACTCAGGTACTGAATTGGCACTGGGCCCTCTCTAAGTCCCTGTACCCAGGGCTGAGGTGTACCCAGAAGTCTCCCAGGGGCTGAAGCACGTATTGTGCCACCCCTGGGCTGACTAACTAAACTGACACAACTGGCTGCACGACAGCTGGGGCAAGGTGGTGTAATCACCCTTTGCTTTAGATATAGTATACCTATATCTAACCCTAAAATGGACACACAGATCTCCTATCAGTCACTCCTATGGCAGGCCTTAACAATCCTGGAGGCAGAGTGCTTGGAATCGTGTGAGCTGGTGCTCTGGCATGAGCTGAGCCTGTCTGCGGCTTTCGGGATCCATCCCTTAGCCGTTTCCATGATATCGCATACCATATACTCTTAAGTGCATTATAATCCTCGCGGTTATATGCCAACTCTGGTATCGCTTTATCAAAACATGTCGAGTAAGGTGTCATACAAATTGGAATACTAACCCCTCGCCAATTCTGGCGACGGGGTTAGCATTCCACCCTTCTAGAGGGACACGACATGCATGTAACCTATAACCCCGGTTAAAGTCAAACAGAGCCTCAGCTCCACAAAATGGATGCTGCCACCGAGACACAAGTCTGCCCTCCTGCTGCTGGGAGTCCTCCCAGAGCAGGAGATAAGGACAAAGGGTTTCCTGCCAGGGGCGGTGCCAGCACCGTCCCAGACAGGGTTTTGTGTATTCTAGGTAGGCAGGGCTTCAGAGGAAGGTGACTGCAAGTGGCACCCCGGTGCTCACTGTGCATAGGCCGGCTTGAACCAGTTCCAGGGGCACACCAGACCCTGAGCTGGGGAAAGCCCGCCAAAGGAGAGGGGTGTAACCACCCCCCTCCTGGTCCCACCCATAGGGCAGGACCTAGTCGCGTGCCAGCCCCCTTTTCCAAGATAAAGGTAGGAGCAGGCCCCCTTCCAAATTAGATCATCTTTGGAATCAAGACACGACTTTCTGCGAAAGGACTTCAAGATTTCTTCTTCAAGATTCTCCCTTGTGACTAAGGAGTAGTCACCCTGCATCCGCAGGCACCATCTCAAGAACACTGCGGCCTGCTGCAAGTCCTTCCTCCGGAATCCGACTGCCCAGCTCGACAAGACCCGGCTTCCCTGGCACCTACGACCTCTACTCACCTCTACAGCCAAGCTGAGAACCGTGAGTGCGACGAGACCTCAAGGGACCGGCTATTGCCAAGACTGCACGACTTCTTCACAGCAAGCCCGCCGGGTAATCTACTGGCGAGTGCTTTGGGGTCCGAGAAACCCCGACCCTGAGCAGCTCCAGCACCGAAGATCAGCCCCCCAGCATCTCCACGATCGGCGTGGGGCCCTTCTGCTTTTTGCTGCTCACCGCGTTGTTTGGCTACTAGCCCGCTGGCTTGTGGCCTCCTTAACGACGCCCGACGACATCACTACTGCTGGTCTGGTTGCTCCAGACTGGCCCTTGCTTCCCTTCTTCAGTGAAGCACCCGGGACCCTCCTGGTCCACTCCATACGCCATTTTGAGTCCACCGCGTGGGCTTGAATTAGCCAAGGCTTTGTTGCCCAATCCTGGGTTCTTTGACGCCGACAGCTTCATCCATCGTGGGACAGCTCGCCTCTCCATCCTGGTCGCCGACAACGCCTCCTGGTCCGTGAGATCCGCAGAGCACAGCGTCGCCCACTCACCTAGTCGAGGTGACTACCATCCGGCGCCCTCCTGGTGCCCCCTGACTACTGGCTAGTAGTCACGAACTTGGTCCCCTCTGCTTTCAGGTATCATCCATCTTCAAGATCCAGGCTTGGATCACTTCGAACTCTCTTCACTGGTCGCCTGCCAGCATCTTTCTTCCAGGCTCCTGGTTCGTCAGCGAGGATTCCCGACGTCTTTTGAGACATATGCAGCTGCAGCCCCTGGGCTAGGTAACTTCGGCATTTCGGTGCCCCAGCATAGCCTCACTATCCAAGGGTCAGGATCCACTTTCGTTTTCTCCCTACCAGGTCGGGTTCGCCCGTGAACACTAACTTTACCTTTACTAGCTATCATAGACTTTGTCCCGCATCCCGCATGAGAGTGCACACTCTGCACCCGAGTCCCCTGGGCCTCCTAGAAATAATCTAACGATTCTATAGTCAAGTCCTAGCGATTCCAAAGCCTATTAGTATTGTACTTACCTGCTAGTAATTTCGCATTCCACTTTTAGAATATATGGTTTTTCGTGCCCCTCGGGCATTTGTGTAAATTGTGCAACTTAAAGTATTTTCATAAGAGTTTTGTTGTGTGCTTAGCTCCCTGTCTCATAAAGAGCCAGGGTAGTCTTGTTATAAATAAATACACTGTTTATTTTTATAACAACTTGTGTGGTGTCCTTTCACTGGGTGTTCAAGGGGTAATGTGATGGTAAAACAGCTGGCTTAACACGCCCTCTAGAGTCTTAGCCTTAGACTGCTCGTATCCATGCTACTAGGATAGCTGGTCTATAAGGTTGACTTACAACCAATCATCAATAAGGGTTGTTTGGACTGATATATAGTGATCACTAGAATAGTGATCACTGCACATCAGGCCAACTTCTCACAAAGATAACGGACAGACACGGAAGCAGACTCTTTGAGGAACCCAGCGACCTACGGAGATACTTAAACGGCCCGAACCCGGAGGAAATGGACCTACAAAGCCCAGCAGCAAAGTGTAGAGCGTCGTCGTACGGGGCAGAAGGAGGGGGGGAGTGAAACAAGGACAAGAAACACTACAACACTGGCCAACCTTGCGGAAACCTTGTGAGACTCTGCCCCCTACCTCGAGATGTAACAGAGATTATCTGCGGAACTACTAAGGTACGCATCGACAATCAAGAGAACCAAAGCAGAACTCCCAAACCACGCAAAGGCGCAGAACGAACGACAACTACCTCAGATGACGCACATTTGTGCATGCACATAGACACAACCGCATCTACCTCAACAAGGGGAAAGGGAACAGTTACAGCAGACCAACGACAACCACGATCTAACGAGAAGAAGATAACCAGCCATATCCTTTTTAAACCCCTGTAACCCATGCATATTCAGAATAACAACTAATAGTTACTAACTGAACTAAGTGTGCCAACACTATGCAAAGACACAAGGGCAAGAACGTTACACCTTCCCACCAGACAGAGACTTGGGGGGGGGGAGAGAGTGGGAGGACCTTTGCTGTCACACACCCACAACTCTACAGGCGGAGGGTGGGGGGGGGGAGGGATGGGGGAGGACGAGGGAGAAGGGGGGGACATGTAGACTGGAAGGCGAATGGTACAGTACGTAAATGTGCAACTTGGACATCTTTTTCTTCTTATATCTTCTTTCCACCTATCATCCCACATCCCACACGCCGGACCTCGGGGGAGGCTCTTAGGAAGACCCAAGGAAGACGGACAAAACCCTCAGCTATGCACCTACCGAAGAACATAGAAGACAGCGAAAACACCAAACCACCATGAATAACGCACGAAAAACCAAACTAACCACAAACCTCAAGGTGGTGTCCATGAACGTTAAAGGCCTCAACCACCCAGTCAAACGAAGGAAAGTACTAGACCACCTAGCCAAACTGAAAGGCGACATCTACACACTGCAAGAAACCAAGCTCACAGAAGAAGAAGCAAAGCATTTGAAAGCGAGGTGGATAGGGGAAGTCTTTTGCTCGCCGGCAAACGGGAAGAAACGAGGTGTAATCGCCATACTGAGCAAGAAGGCAAACCTGATCCTAAAAGACTCAAACGCAGACAAGGAAGGGAGAGTACTAATAACAAGCCTACTGAGAGGAGAGGAACAAATACACATAGCCAACATTTATGGGCCAAACTCCGAGGACAAGAAATTCTGGCAGAAAGTGGACACGATGCTCTCCAATATTCCTCAAGAAGACCTCATGCTGGTAGCAGGTGACATGAACAGGGTAATGGACCATGCCACAGACATACACCCACATAGAACAAGCCACAAATCTCAAAACACCAACACCCTGAAAGACCTGTGCACCAAACTACACCTTGCCAACCCGTGGAGGCTACAAAATCCAAATGCTCGTGAATACACCTTTTACTCGCACCCACATAACTCCTACAGCAGGATAGACTACATACTGATGTCCAACACCCACACACACCTAATCGACCACACTGAAATTGCGCCAATAACCATCTCAGACCATGCGCACGTCACACTATCACTAAGTGGAAGACACAATGAGAGGCCAACGAGAAGATGGCGACTAAATGACGACATCCTGCAGAACAAAGACAGCTTGAAGGAAATCGAAGGCGCAATAAACGGCTACCTAGAACACAACGATGAGGTGGGAAAAGGTACCATCTGGGACACCCTCAATGCGACGCTAAGAGGAAAACTGATCAACATCAAAGCAAGAATTAACCGATGCAGGAACAAAAAGATCAGTGAACTGGAAAAGGAAATAACACAGCTGGAGAGAGGGCACTGCGCTAACATAACGGACAAGAACACCCTGACCACATTAACGAAGAAGAAATATGAGCTGAACAAGATTCTAAGCGAGAGAGCTGGCACGTGGCTGAATTAATTCAAATCCATAAATGTATGCGCCGCCAACAAGGCTGGGAAACAACTGGCATCATACCTAAAGGCAAAACAGAGGCAACACACAATCGCAGCCATAACAGACAAAACGAATAAGTCCCAAACGACAAACAAAGGAATACTCGAGGTATTCAGGCAGTTCTACCAGGAACGATACAGCGAGGACAAGAATCTAAAAGCAGACGGCGGCGCAGCAATGCTCAGCAACACCACCCTGCCAGAGCTAAGCAGACCAAAGAACATCACTGGACGTGGACATAGCAGACACAGAAATCGAAGCAGCCATCAACCAGCTCAGACCAAACAAGGCACGAGGACCAGACGGGTACACGACAACATTCTACAAAACCTTCAGCCAACAACTCAAACCACTAATGGCGGAAACATACACTCACTGCATACAGAGAGGCAAGATGACCGAGTCCATGGGCGAAGCGAACATCATAATAATCCCCAAGGAGGGGAAGGACCCACAATACCCGCAGAACTACAGACCGATCTCGCTCATAAATGTTGACTGTAAGATATACGCGAAGATACTAGCCAACAGACTGAACAAGGTCCTGCCAAATCTTATCCACAACTCGCAAGTAGGATACATCAAAAACAGACTATCGCAAGACAACACATGACTACTGAGCCATCTCATCAACCACACAACACACAGCAGCAAGCAGGCGGTGATGATAGCACTGGACGCAGAAAAGGCGTTTGACAGGGTCTCCTGGCCATTCCTAGACAACTGTATGAGCAGGTTCGGGCTGGGGGCCAAATACAGGTAATGGCCCTGTACCACGAACCAAAAGCAAAAGTGGTAGTAAATGGAAGCACATCGGAAACACTCACGCTGGGGAGAGGGACCAGGCAAGGATGCCCCCTCTCACCAGGCCTCTTTCTACTAGCACTAGAACCACTACTAGCCAGAATAAGAGACAACAACGAAATAACAGGCGTCAGAATCAAAGACAAAACCGTCAAACTTGCAGCATACGCCGATGACATCCTCATCACAACAACCAACCCGTCAACGTCAATAACAACCCTAATGGACACAATAGAAGAGTACGCTGAATCCTCAGGGTACAAGTTCAACAAAGATAAATCAGGATGTAAACCAATGAACATCCACACCACCAGAGAGGTACTCGGAAACTCAGGACTGGCGTGGCAGATGAAACCACTTAAATACCTAGGCCTACTATTCGGAAGAGATCTAACATCCACACTAGAACACAACGAGGAGTCAACCCTGAAGAAGATAAAGGAAAGACTAGACCTGTGGTCACCCAAATACATAAGCTGGTGAGGCAGGATCGAAACAATAAAGATGATGGTAACGCCCGCCATCAACTACACGCTCAGCATGTTACCGCTTCTGATGACAGACAGATTCCACAAAAAGCTGGACAAACTCATAAACAACTTCATATGGAGAAACAAGACACCCAGAATCAACCTACAAAAGCTGAGATTAACGAAAGACCTTGGAGGACTCAACCTAGCGAACTTTAAAAACTTTCAAACCGCATGCCTAGCGAGGCAAGGAATCTTCTGGCTAGACAACACCCAAAGCTACGAACCTGCTTGGCTAGTGGTGGAAAGGAACATCCTGGGGGGGCTAAACCCCGTAGCGCTACTAACCGCGAACAAGCACCCCCAAAGACTAAACCCGATACTGAGACACACCAAAGAGGCACTGATGAAAATAGACAAACGTATGGCACGGAGACTGAAGGGCACAACATGGGAATCGATCTGGTTCAACACAAAGATAACTTACCAAGGGACAACAATGCACAACGATACATGGATAGAGAAAGGAATAAACCTCCCGAGCCAGCTAGAAACTAAACAATCACCATTAACATTCCAAAACCTGCAACAACTACACAAGCTCGCGGACCGGGAACGCTACACATTCCTGAAGATCAAAACAGCCATAACGAAAGCAAACCTAAGCTAGGAAGAACCGACCATCGTCAAATACATGCAAAGCCTGAACGCGGCAGGCCACCAAACGGCAAGGATATACAAGATCCTCAACCCATCCACATCGTCACTGAACAAGAAAACAACGAGCACATGGGAACAACTCCTGGGAAGGCAGCTAAACGACAACGAACAATGCAAACTGTGGCGCTCGGCATCAAAAAACAAGATAACCCCACAACTAGGCCAGACAAAATTCTTGCTCCTACACAGAGCCTACTGGACACCGGCAAGACTCCCCAAAATTGGCATTACAGAATCAGGCAGCTGCTGGAACTGCGGGAAAGAGGAAGGAACTCTAGAACACCTGATCTTCAGCTGCACTAAAGTAAGGAAGTTCTGGATGAAAGTGAATAGCCTTCTGAACGATATATTCAACAAAGACTTAACAATCAGCTTTGTAAGCCTGGCCACAGAACACATGACGGCAGACCTAAAGAACAAAGAAGAAAGAGACCTACTAGACATACTGCTCACAGCTGCCCTAAAAATAATCCTGACGAACTGGAAAAACACGGCCAAAGCTAACTTTAAAACATGGATGAACTGGGTCACCTTTCTCAGAGGAGCAGAGAACATAATGGGGAAATTCTCAAAGGAACACAACTCAAAAGAAGAGATGTGGGAGCTTCTAGACGCACAGCTGACGCTAGCCCAGCCCAGGACATGCAACTAAGAGCCCCCCCCCCACCCGTTCTCCTTTCTTTTTCTTCTCTCCCTCTCGGAGAACATAAAAGCGAAGCGTATCACATTATGTACTGTATATACAAATGCAAACATGTATATTCTTTTCTTTTTTATATATTTTAATAAAAAAAGTTTTAAATAAAAAAATTAAAAAAACAGTTAGAAACCCTTATTTCTAGAACTGGTGAATAACTTTAACTTTATACCACAGCCATGTGTGGCTGCACCTAACTCCCCCGACACCACCTATGTCTGACAGAGAAAGATAACCTGCCCCAACACGAGCACAGCAAGCAATCAGACTCCCAACATCCTCAACTGGGGTTTGACAACAAAAATGTCCACTGCGAGGAACAGCCAGAGTTTATCTACAAGGTATAGGCAACGTCACACTTGGACTTGAAAGAAACAGGACCCATTATAATTCTTGGCCTTCAAGACAGGTTTGGACGAGGCCATATCCATGCTTTAATGATTAATGAATGTGAAAGAGACAAACATGAAAGATAAAAATACAAGAGCCGTCTGATGAACTGAAAGGAAGTGCATCAGAAGACGTTAGAAGTCGGCAGAATCAACCGTACCTGCAGTGACAAAACGTAAGGATGCACAATCAGAGCTCCAGATCTCACGGTGACCTTGCCATGCCCTTGAAGAAGACAACTTCTGGGACTGACATCTTGCACCCAGTCACACCCGCTTGGTTTCAGGGCCAGAATAGTTGCAAGAGTTCCATCAACAACCACAAGGAGGCGACAAATAAACAACAAGCGTGCCTCGCGCGTGTAATGACAGAGGTATTTATAATGATTGGGTCCGCTTATGACCGTTGCCCACCACCATCTCAGCATATTGTAGCCTAGTATAGTGACATGTAGACAGCACTGACTATTGCCTTTGACATGCTTTGCAATTCTCATCATCACGTAACATAGGGATGTATAGGCCTGAAGTTCTCTCTATGTTTCTGACTTTATCTTACTTAGTGGCAGGGGTTGCCTATTGGCTTTGGCATGATTCTATGCCTTCTTGCATCTTTTGCGAGCATAGAGGCCTATGCTCGAGTGACTCCATGTTCTAAACTGTCGCCATCCTTCCAGCCCCTCTAGGTGAGAGGCAATGCTTACATTTCTACTTGTTGTTAGCTGTTTCTTTACCAGGGAGAACCGTTTTTTATCGGAGGAATGTGCTTGCTCTGTGCTGGAGACGCAACAACAGTTCGGCCGGCTGGGGGTGCGTCTTTGGCACAGAGTTGTGCAGGAATCCTGATCGAACCAGAGAGATGGGCCCCCTTGAAAGCCAGATCTATAGAAACATGGTGAGGTGTTCTAAGAATGTTTTTATTCTAATTGTTTAACCATCTTTTACTTTTCAGCTCTCATATGTATGTATGTGTTGGTGATTGCTCACTGTAATGTTTAGTTATTTCTTTCCTTGTCATTCTATGATTGTGGAATAAAGAGACCCCAATGTGCATTAGTTTCATTTGTCTGTTATCTCTGAGAGGGAATGTGGGTTATTCTTAGCCAGGTGCTGACGTACACAAGGATGGCAAAATTTCCCTTCTTACAGGTAACTGATGACGAGGAATTATTCTACTTCTAATTAGGGATGACTACAAGTGCAATCTTTATTTTATATTTCTTGTGCGGGAAGGTCGGACCCTTTTCACAAACGGGAAATCGGCTCCCAACAACAATGTCCAAATTCTAGGTGTTGCTCTCTCGCAGAATTGCGTTGTCGCATAGGTATGTGTTGTCGTCGGAAGGCGTTGTTTTTGCAAATCCTCTCGGATGGGGAGGTCCTCTCGGATGGGGAGGTGGTGACGTTTCCTGCTGTCCTGAGGCGAGTTGTTCACCGGAAGGTGTTTTTGCTAGATTGCGTTGATTTTCGTGCTGTGGCGCGTTGAGTTTCACCGGATGGTGTTGATTTCGTCAGAAGGTGTTGGTTTTCGTGCTGAGGCGCGGTGTGTTTCACCGGAAGGTGTTGGTTTTGTTTGCATCGTTGTACATATCCCCCAAGACTATGGCTCCAGATCGTCAGTACTTCTAGTTGTATATGTGTGGTTATTTGTGTTATTCCTTTCTCAGGTAGGTATTCTATGTGTGGTGTTTTTATGAGTCCTGAGAAGGGCTGCGGTAAGTAATGACTAGGTTAGTGGCAGGAGCTCCAAATTGTACCCAAACCCAAGGCATTACAGAGCGGGAGCAGGGGAGGGGGCCTGCGCGATTTCCTTGCGGGAGCATGCGACCATATGGCCCCACCATATGGCGCGCGCGCTCCTGCAAGGAAATCGCCAGACGTGCACACGTTGCCATGGCAAGCAATGCAACGCATGCACGTTTTTTGCCCCCAAAGGTGTGCCAATGGCATTAGGTCTCTCTCCTACGCAGCGGATGCGCGCTGTGTAGGCGAGACCTAAAAAAAAAGGTACATGTATACCTCATTTCCTTCGATTCCGTCAACTCATAGTAGGATGGATTCCCTCCACAGTTGTCTTGATGGAAAGCCACATCGTAATAGTCCCGTCAACAGCCGCTTCTGCCTATGACGCTGTTGACGCAGTTGAAAATTCCTAACTGAGTCGGCCTGACTCTGGCCATTTTTCATCTATAGGCCTGCCAACCTTTTGTCATTGCATTTGCTTAATTACATTACCTGTCTTCCAATATGTTACATCACTAATGTGGATCCAGGATAGATTGGTATGTAAGAATGGTAATCGTAATCCACTTGGCCTTGTATCAATCTTTTTTGGACATATAAGTGTGTTGAGATGCTGTGCTTTAGACCACCGTGCATGGTAGGTTCGCACATGTATTGCCAAAGTATACCATCGATGAGATATCATGCCCTGGGCCCCTATGTGCGCTCTGGCCCTCGTATTACATGTATAAACCTTGTTTTGAAATAAGCCGGTTTTACTAACCGATAGAGGACTTTTCACTAGATACCACAATAACCCAATGCAGAAACTTATTTTAGTCCCCTGTTTTGAAATTCATGTTTTCCTGAATGCTACTTGTGTAAATATCGATCATACAACATGTTATGTGCCCCAATATGCGCCTTGACTACCGTGTGTTCGGCAGGTCCGCGCTCAACCAGTGCAAACCCCTGTGTTAAAAAAGCCGATTCTGTGTACTTGCCAATTTTGTGTAAATCATTGAGCTCTGTTGTTTTTTCAACCTGGTAGATAGCGTTTCACTAGCCATAATAACAACAACTGCTGGAGTTTTAGCTCAGTCTGTCTTCCAACAGTCATGTCTCATGAATGAAATTATAGTAACGCTAGTCTCGTTCCATGCGGGTTTACAAAAATCCTGATTGTGTTCTATGTAACCATAGTAACGCGAGTCTCGTCTCTTGCGAGTTTACAAAAGACCTCGGGTTACCTAGGCAGCACTTCCTGATTGTTCTTTGACCGGGGAAGACGCTGGCTCGTACGCTCCCAAACCAAACTCGTTTCGGGTGAGTGAAATTTAGGCGGCGTCTGCTGACGTCTGTGACTATCCTCCCTTTTGATTCAGCAGCTAGCTAACGCTATCACTAACTCGGCTCCTTATTAACCTACAGATTAACTGATGGGATATATTGACGCTTTTTGGACCTATTTACGGACAAATCTCCCCGCCACAATGATGGAGAGTAATACACCAAACTGAATGGCCTAATACTACATAGTACTACGGCAGAGGTAGGCTATCTGGGCAAGTGAATTCTAATATTAAAACATTTTTGGCAAACACACCGATTGATTGGCGCCTTTACTATTTGGTTCATAGATACAGCTACTTCCACTAATTCGCAAGGGCCAGGACCACGTTTTTCTCAGGCCGCCATTTGACTCCTCAGCAGGTAACTTCGTGTAGGCCTTGCCATCATTAATACCTCCTTGTTAGTCACTTCCTTTAATTTCCAAACTTTCTTTAATGTTTGCCTTGACTCACGTCTAGGGACTCTATTCAGAGACCCTTTTTAAATTCGTGTCTCACTGTTTTGTCTTTAGGAACAGCCCCACCTTCCTCCCCTTCCCTCACGTCCTGACGAAGACCCGCGTAGTAAGGATCTACCGTCCTACATCTTATGGGTCGAAACGTAGACTTTCTCTACTAACTTGAACTCCTACAGAACAGTTTAATGTATATAGCTGAATAGGAGATTCTGTTTGAAATTCACTCTGATGTTTATACACTGTATTTGACCCCACGTATGGTGATCTATTTAATTTTTTCTGTAATTTTTTCTGTGATCTTAAAATGTGGACATATACAATTGAAGAATTTTTTTGACTAGTGATGTTGAACTATCAAGAAATGTATATCAGTTTCCCTGCACTTTCCCCTTTCCCCTGTGGGCGTATTGAATTTGTGTGTATTGTGTATATATTTATGTTCTGATTAATGATCTAATGAATGTTTAGGACAGGTGCGGTGAAAATAAAAACACCTTGCACTCTGATTCGATCTTTTTGAATTAATCCAACCTAAATACTGTGAATTTAGTAACTTGTTGTGTTCTGTCTGGGACCCCCTCTTCATATATACCGAACATCTAAATAGAGCTGGTGAACCGCCAAGTAGGCAAGCAGTGAATCCGTCTAAAAAGTGACGGCGAGACCATTACCGCCAAGCTCTCTATCCGGCCCATAGTGTTGGAAACAAATTTCAAATCAGTGTCTTTCATAATACATGAACTATGTTATGGGGTATACAACCTTTACAACGCAACTTTTACAACGCACTACCATTACAACGAAACTTTTACAACGCAAAATCTATTACAACGCATGCATTTACAACACAGTCATTACAACGCATGACACTACAACGCACACTACTACAACGCATACCATTGCAACGCAGTCATTACAACGCATACCATTACAACGCAAAACTTACCATCCAACACTTACCCTACTGTTGCACCCCCTGGAGTTAGAATAGTAATTTTAACCCCTACACTATCCAACACTTTCCCTACTGTTGCACCCCACTGGAGTTAGAATAGTAATTTTAACCCCTACACTATCCAACACTTACCTTATATGCAATGTAATGTAATGCGTTGTAATAGTATGCGTTGTAAATGTAGTATGCGTTGTAGTGGAATGCGTTGTAAAGGTAGTTTCTAAGAATTCGTTTTAATGGTATGCGTTGTAATGGTGTGCGTTGTAATGGATGTTGCGGTGTAAAAAATGCGTTGTAAAGGTATGCGTTGTAAAAGTGTGCGTTGTAACGTCATACATCCATGTTATGGATATGATTAAATTTTAATGATTGAATTTTTTTCTGGTTTTAGAAATTTGCAATTTTCTCTGATCACACCGTGCTTAGTGAGACAGGAAGGAGTATTTTGACCTAGTTTTCCTGTGATAACGGGTTGTCTTTTCTCTTTATCTCCCCTCTGCAGACACTTGAGAGGGGAGATAAAATCAAAATACCGGAATGGAGAGAAGGCGGGCTCCAGGAAAGAAATGGAAAGCGCAGTGTTCACGTGAATCCATAAAAGCCACAGTCCCATCTTTACCTCTTCATGACGTCTCAGCTTCAAGATCCCGAAAAGATGCTCAAAGGGACCAGGAGCTGAAATCGCTTTCGGAGGACCTGCCGCACATTATCCTTTAATCCATTTCGGAGGAGTTGGAAGCCACACTGGATAACTTGATGAATACTGTGGAGGACGTACCTTTTAGAGTCACTGGGATGATTAAGAAAATCTGACAAGAAAATGATCAAGGTTACCTAGATAATGGTTCAGTGTCTTTAGAGATGGTCTGTCTAGCGAGCATTAGAGATTGTGCTGTTAGCCGGTCTCCTGCGACACCTCAACTGGACAGTGCCAGGTGGGCCGAGCTTGTGTCTTCAGCCGGTGTTCTCTGATGGGCATGCACCAAAGCAGGACTGTACGCTCTCTTCTACGACCGATGTTCAAGTGCGTCCAGAGGAGCCAAACCTTTGTCTACAGCCAATGTTTCTACATCGATGTGACCCACAGCAGGACCAGTGCTTGCAACCTGGGTTTCCAGATGGAAATGGAGTACAGCTGGATTGTACTGTATCCAGGTGCCCTCAGATGGATCCTCCAGGCAGATCACTGGGGGCAAACCTCTATCTTCAGCCGGAATTTGTTGATGGGCAGACACCACAGCATACAATCAGCGTCCCAAGAAGAGAGGGAACCAGATGGGCACCTGAAGCAAGGACCATTCCCATTGTCTACTAATAGCTGGGACCAGCAACAGAACCTCTGTCCACACCCAGTATTTCCTGATGGACACGAACCACAGCAAAACCACCGTATACAACCCGCACTACCAGATTTGAAGGAATCAGAGGATCCCTTAAAGGAAGAATTGATGTGTTTTGATTGCCAAGATCCCCAGGAGAACCAGTGCCTACGACCCATGTCACCTGATGGGATGTCATCAGACGAACACATAGAGTTTGTGCTGTTGTCCTTTGATGAGTTGGGGTCACAACAAACCTAGTGCCTACAGCAACACATATGCTTGCAGCAGGAACTTTCTTTTTTTTTTATATATATTTTTTTATTTTAACAGTAAGACAAGAGTAGGCAATACAGATATCAGGTGTTTTGCAGTTAAATACAGAACAGGGCCAGGCGGGGGAAATATACAAACAATAATCACTGTAAGAAGTAAAAGGCCCATCACGGGCACACATATCGGAAAAAGGAAATAAGCAATCTATTAATCAATCAGAAGCAATCCCACCCGCGCGACCTCGTCCACAATGTTACAGGATAATTAATCCAGCAAAGACACCCGGACAATAAAGGATTCGTGAAAAATAAACAGCCCATCTCTCGTTGAAGGAAAAAGAAAAGACAAAAGGGGCCATAGAACAAAAGAAAGGCAAAATAAAAAAAAACACCCCTCACCCTGCACCCCTGCAATGGCTACGGCCTAACCCCACTAGCAGCGTGCCTGTCGCCCAAGAGCTACCCTAAAGGAAGGGAAAGGAGAGAAAGCGGAGGAGGAGAAAGCAAACACACTCCCGGTCTCCCATACCCCCCCGCCAACAGCGACCACCCCGAGACATGGTAAAGTCAATATTTAGCAATTATACAAACCAGTCAGGGGAGGATAAACAACAACCATCCAATTCCCGTCACAATATAGGCACAACCACGGCATTGCTAAAAGCTATTATATCGGATCCCAGCGATAAAGTTCAGCCCTGGCCAGTACGGTCCATCAGAAGAGTCTTTGCCACTCGAGCTGCCATTTTGATGGAAAAGGCAAAGCGTCCATAAAAGTTCTTGTCAACACAGGAGGATCGAATACAGGATAAAAGTTCACGTCTCGAACGAGGAAAGGTGTCCAAGATCAGCGAGTATCCGAAACCATCACCAAGGAACTCGTAGCCACATGGAAGACCGTCTATAGATGTGTTAGGCGGCAGCAGGGTCAGGCAGGAGACGCCAGCGAGAAGCACGGGCTGGCTTGTCGGTAATAGGGGATCGTCAAGGTTCATGAATTCCGGGTTTTGCACGGGGACCTCGACCTCTGATGTGCAATGCACCGCTGGTACCATCTCTAGCTGGAAACTAAACGAGGTGTCGTCCTCAGGTTCCAGGATACCGTCCACTTTCACCATCAGTGTCCGGAACACAGCGACTGTGTGCGAATGGAGCGCCCCAATGGCGGTCACAACGGCCTGCAGCGATGGCGTGCCCTCCGTCCGCTCCATCCCCTCTCAATAGGCGACAGAGCCGGACTTGAACCCCGGAGGCCGGCTGCTCCGGAGTCGCAGGCCACGCAAATCTGATATCAATTAATGGGCGCTCCTCGTCTTACAGAACACACCTTTGCCGTCAGAGAGGGCCCCAGCCCGTCGACCCCGGGAAGGCAGCAAGGTCTCCGGGCACCGGACCCCCACCACAGCAGCCGGCGTGGCACGCTGGCGTGTCCCCGGTGTACATCGTTCAAAGGATCGTCACAAAAAATCAACAATTCAGGCACTCTTCGGGAGACCGGGCTCAGTCCAGGTCTCACGGCCGATGTTGTTCAACTCTGACCCGGGTAGTCTAGAAATCGAGGCCCCGGCTTCCACACGTTGTTAGGCCGAGAATGGAAACACGGCGTATATTCGTCAGCCGATGAGGTAGAAATCTCGGGATTGCACCTTTAGAAGCAGTAGACCTTCATAAACCAGGAAATCAGGTGTAAGGTCAGGATTGAAGACAGGATAATCAAGCTGCTGGCGGAGGTCGGCAGAGCCGGGAGCTTGCGCGGCCATCTTGATTCGTAGCGTAGCTCCTCCCCGGAGCAGGAACTTTCTTGTGCACAGGATCCAAATGTGAATTATGAGCTAGAATCTATGCGTCCTGAAGCACAGGAACCAGACAAACATGACAATCTAGAACCTGCCTGTACACATGCACACGGTTCAGATCAGAATTACAAGCTAGAACCACTGCACACTGCGGCACAGGACCGAGAGCTAGAGTCAGTGCTTCCTGAAGCATAGGAACCAGATGAGAACCACACGGTGGAACCACTGCACCCTGAGGAGCAGGATTCAAATCAGAAATACAAGCCAGAACTGCTCTGTCCTGAAGTGCGGGGTCACTCTGTACCTCCATCATTCCTAGGACTGGATACAAATAGTGCAGATGTAGTGTAAAGACTCAATAGAGAGAGGAAATACAAAATCACATTTATTGCCGTCCAAAGCCACCCCAGGTGTGTGTTTCGCTATACACGGACACGTGGAGTGCACAAACACATGTAACTTCTTTAGACTGCATATGGGCAGATTTTAGAAAGTCCCAAGGGGATCATTTGGGTTTGGGTGGAACCCCCTGAGCGATACTTACCCCCAGAGTACACTGAGTGCAGATGTGTCCCTGCACTCTTCTCTGTTTCCACACTGAACTGCATCCTTCCTGTGCAGAAATAGGCCTGGTTATGTGACTATGCATGAGACAAATAGGCCAGTAGCTCTCGTCCTTCCTTGTCAGTCCCTATTCCAGGCTGAGGAACTGGAAAAAGCGCAATTCATGGGAGGAATTACTCGCCAGAATCACACATAATAGTTGGATGCAAGTGACGTGGTGTTCATTGAGAATAGCCGACATGCGCTGTCTAGAGAGGGAACTGTTTCCTGTTGCACAGTTCAGTTCAGTTCAGTAAATCTTTATTTCGATGATTAAAAACCATCATAAAAATACATTTTAAAAAATTCATTAAATTTACATTTCTGAACTATATTAAAGACAAAATGTATATAATTATAAAAACAAGTTATATACATCATTGCTTAACATCGTGTATTTCTTAATCTTACTGCTACTTTTAAAAAACTCATAACAGAGCATAAAGTGCGCGTATCACTTGCTGTTTGTAAAAAGAGTAGTGCAGTTTTAACGTGACTAAATTTTGCCTCTTTTAAAATATCCACCAAAAATCTACGTCGGGGGATCCGATAAAATGAACACAAAAGTACAAAATGAAGGGTGTCCTGCGGGGACCTATTGTCGCAACCGCAGGCACCCTTCTGCTCAATTGTTAAGGTAAAACCAGATGGGTAGGATAAAATATTAGGTAACAAATTGAGCCTAAAACGACACATTAAAAACCTATCCTGCTGATTGTACATCAAAAATAAATAGGGTTCCATGCCCTCCCCATTACTTACTAAACAATGAGCCACTACTGATCTATTTAATAAATTAGAGCCTAATCTGTCAGATGCAAATTTTCCTAGTAGCAGTTTTTTAATTCAGGATTTACAAGAGGTGGAAATTGCAGTCGGGTTACTAAAGACATACTTTAGCCAAGGGATTTGCAACCCCTTATCCCTTTGTAGGCAATCTCCAACAATTACCCTGCTTAGTTCTGCCTCAGGGTTTACCCAAATTCTGAGCCTTGCCATAATGGGCCTCACCTTTACTTGGTCTGTAATGTATTGGGTCCCAAGTTCGGTGTGTGCAATTTCTGCTGGGGTACTATGTGGGATCTTTAATATTCTACGAAGGAATTTGTCTTCCTCCAGCTGAAAATATTTTGCATCTCTAAAACCCCAGACCTCTGCTCCATACAAGGCCTTTGCAGTACTTATGGAGCCATATAGGCTCATTACTTGTTCTGGTGACCAATGACCCAGCCTACTGGCAAAATTTAATATCGCACCGTTTGAGGAGACCAACTTTGTACAGTGTTCATCAATCAAGGAACTAAACTGTATCTCCCCATCAAATAGGAGGGCCAGGTAGGGAAACGTACTCACAGTTTCCAATTTGTGGGTCCCTATTTTAAATACAAATTTCCTAGAGGGCCTTTTACCTGCCACCATAACAAAAGACTTGCCCAGATTCACGGATAGATCTAGATTGTCCATGAACTTTACAAATCCGTCAACAAGGTATTGTAAACTTCGTGATGTTCGTGCAAGCAGAACAGCGTCATCCGCATACAGCAGTACCGGAATATGACGCCTTCCTGCTTTAGGGCAGTCTACATTCTGGGCAATCAAAGTTCTCTCCAAATCATTTATATACAGAGAGAACAAAAAGGGAGCAAGGATACACCTTTGCCTCACTCCGCTGGTGCACGGAAAGGGATCGGTACTCCCCCCCTCCGTGCTAAAGCGGACCTTGGCATTGGTGTTCCAATGTAATTCTCTGAGGATATTTATGAGACCTGGGTCAATTCCCAGGTTATTCATCATGGCCCACAGTTTGTTCCTATTCACATTGTCAAAGGCCGCAGCCAAATCCATAATTCCCATATAAATAGTTCCATTACTTGCTTTTGTATACTTGGCCACTAATAAATAGAGATTAATACACTGATCGCTAGTTGATTTACATGATCTAAAGCCATACTGGGTGTCTCCTATGATGTGGTGCTCTTCTGTCCAGGCCATAAGACGATTCAGTACCACCCGGCCCAGTATTTTGGCTGAAACATCAATCAGCGATATTGGTCTATAGCATTGAGGGTTGTCCCTACTCCCCTTCTTGAAAATAGGGACAATTAATGCAGTAGACCAGGATCGTGGGAGCCCAGACTTAATGGCCGCATTTAGAACCCTCGTCATGATTGGCGCCCATAGATCCACGTTGCTTAGGTATAAATCTGGCGGGGTACCATCGGGCCCTGGAGCTTTGTTTGGGGTCAGGCCTTGGATAGCCTTTGTTGTTTCTATAAGTGAAAAATCTATTTCCAAACTCCGTATCCCGTCCCAACCCCCTTCTGGCATTATATCGTGGGTGTGGTTGTAGAGACCCTCAAAATGGGTCACCCATTGTTCAGGAAGTATATTGGTGCTAATCGCTGGGGCACTACTATCCTGAAAACAAGGCCTATTAATAATTTGCCAGAATTCCGGAAAATCCCTGTTCTCCCCTGCCTCCCTTAGGTCAGCCCAGACTTCTGCTTGCAGTGCAGCCTTTCTCCGTTTTACCATGATTTTATATGTCTGTCTACAGAGGGTCACTTTTGGTTTGTCCCTAGGGTTATCTTTGAGGCTTGATTTTAGGTCTCTTAGTGCTCGAGAGCAATTAGTATCGAACTATCTTGGTTGTGTGATGTTCCTTCTGGAGCCTTTTGTTTTCAGTAATCCATTGAGGTTCCGTAAAAATGATTACGGCGTTTTTGGGCATTACCAAATATGGACGAGTTTGGTATCTACGAACCGTAAATGGCGAGTTCGGTAAGTGTACGCGTTTTCGCTACACGACCTGATAGGGTTCGCCTAATTTACGTGTTTCTTCATCTGAACCCTCGGGTTCCATTTTAGATACGGCATCCATTTTGTTTCTTGCCCTCACGTAGTCAGCGAGCAGGCAACTGTTCGCCTCCTGACCTTCTAGTTCCCAAGCCTTGCGGAAGACACATATTCCTTTCATGCGTCTTTATTGCCGGAGGAATGACACAGCGAGGGCAGATGGCCCAGCATGAGGGTAATCTGGCCGTGCCGGTCTATTGTGACAGCCGTGCAGGTGCTGGGATCCAGCTCCTTGATCCTACGATCGTGTTTCCGATATTACCCCCACACTCTTTTCTCTACACGTGTCTGTCTTCCTTGCAGCTGCTTTTGTCTCTTTCTTATGCTCATTTACGACTGGGATGTGCCTAATGATGGGAAGATGTGCTTTTACAGTTGGGAACCGGCACTGCTACTGTAATTATGTTCCGGGGTTCTGAAAACATGAAAGCGACCCTTTGTTGAAGTTTTACTGTGGGAACTGGATTGTAACCTTTTGTTCACATGTTGTGCAATGGCAACATTTTTTGTATAAAAGAGAGCGACCCACGTATACAATTCGAAGCAGACTCTCAGAACCTACATGCCGATGTACTTCTAATGACTCTTGTTTCCCTGCAGTAAATAAACACTGATCCTTGACGCCGAAGGAAGTGTCCCGTGTCTCTGTCATTGTGCGCCGAGACAGGTATCCCATGAAGGTTATAGGTGTTGTTCCCTGGCACCGCTGGTTCTGTTAAAAGTCCAGTCCTTCAGTTGGCGCCCAACATGGGGCGACATCAGCGGTACCGGTCCAAAGCCTGACGATCGTGAGGAACTTCGTATGAAATCTCCGAGGGAAGGTGCACCCCGCTTCATCGATCCTGTTGTCGAAATAAGTGGCCCGAAGATTTTCCCTGCGAAGCTTCCCGCCTCCTGACGGCTGCGACGGACCGATGCCCTGACTGTCGACCTGTCGTCGACGCCCGGCGCAGACCTTACGTACAAGCGAGACGATAGACGGGCCTTCCTGGTGACGCCATTGAAGTTCTGAGTTAAGTATTTGTGGGTTGCTCCCAGTCCTTAGTGGTTGTTCTAGCTTCTCGAAGCTTTGTTGTAGCTTTTAAAGCTTTGTGGTATTAGCTCATTGAGCTTCGTTGTAGCCTTTAAGGCTTTGTGGTATTGCATGGTTCCATTGCATTTGTGGTTCTTAGTTGTGGATCTTAGTATTTATTTGACAGTTGCAATTGCCAAAAACCGAGGGTTTTGTCTTACACGAAGATTTAGCACTTCGGTAACCCTTGAAGTTTGATACTAGGTTAGTGTGCACGATGCCTAGCCATAGTGGTTTGTTTGGTATCTTCAAATGTTGCGCAATGGATTCCCGGTTGGAGGACTCGTGTCCGATACCTCCAGTTGGAACTCCGATATATGAGCTCTACAGTCGACACGGTGTGGGTCCTATTATATACAATGAATACTGGGTCCGCTACACGAAAAAAGACGGTGTCCTTAGTTGGCCACCACATGGAAGTTTTGAACTCACGATATTAGATAATCTTGAAGCTAAATTATTTCAAAAGAAAGCTAGGCCAGCTATGTTTGATTCTTTTCGGCTGTGGCGTAAAGAGGCCAAGCAGAAAGAAATCAAACAGCTTAAAAAGGATCGAAGAGAAGGGTTTGTTCCGATAATGCAAGTTGTACAACAAAGTAAACGAGAAAAAGAAGAAAAAGAAATGGAAGTTTCCACTAGATTACATCATATGAGTGTAGATAAATGTTATCCGGTTTTACCGACTGGTCTAGATAAGAAAGAAGAAGATTCAAAGGAGGATTCCTTGTTAGCGTATTTAATGAAATCGCCACCTCCTTATGCGCAGGGTGCTACGGCTCCTGTAGCTCCTCCTGTAGTTCCTCCTGTTGTTCCAGCGGCTGCGGGTCAGCCCGTTGTTAATTCTACGTTTGTCCCACCACCTGTCCTTGTTCCTACTGCTCCTGTACCTGTACCTCCTCAATCTGTTATCCCTGGTACTCCGACTATCTTGTCTGTTTCTACTATGCCTTCCTTCGCTTCTAATGTTATTGCTCCTGCTCTTCTTTCTTCTTCTCCTTCTGTTCGTAATCGTATCCCTAACACTGTTGCTACTCTTTATTCACCGCTTTCTGGTCAGTTATTCCCGTCTGATCTTTCCGAAACTCCTCAGAGACGGAGTCAGATCCCTAGTGGTAGGGAGAAAGAGACGTTAGTGACTATGGCACATAGATGGATAAGACACCCTGCTAACTACACTCCACGTGTGGTCTTCGACACGTTTTCTCAGTTTAATGAGCCTACGCAGAGATTCGTGTTCGAAGAAATGTGTAACTTTTTGAGGGAAGAATGGTATAACGATGATCTAGATAACATACCGCCCGATATAACTGAACTCCAGAGTCACTTTTCGAACGGTATGATTGTAGGTGGAGATGTACGACGTGCCTTGGAACGTTTGTTAGCGTTCAGATCCACAGTGCATTCTCGAGTGCCATTTGATGATGCCACTGAAAATTGGAAAACGGCTCCTGGTCAGTATCCTATGCGAGAGGTTCCGCCACTTTGGGTGCCTGGTGATCCGCAAGCTAACCCTGCGGTTTTACCGCATTTTCAAAGAGTGTGGATACACCTCCCATGGAAACGATCGGAAGTTTTGCAAGTGAAGCAATCCTTGCCTGATCCGCGTAAGAATCCGGCTGGTTATTATAAGGAGCTATCCCAATTGGTGGAAGCTTCTGTTATGAACCTTGCCGACATCGACATGTTGTTTGGTAATGTTGTACCACAACCAGTTTGGGCGAAAATTCGTCAAGCAAACCACGCAAATGAGTTAGGTGGTGATTGGGCTGCACTGATAGCGGCTGATGCATTACAAGTCGGTGGGGCTAAGCCTGAGCAGTTGATTTTGGATTTACCTCAGAAAATCATTACGCTCATGAAAACTCTCATGCCAGCGATGAAGGTGAACTGGGATAAGTTATCAGCTTGTAAGCAAAAGAAAGACGAGAGTGTCTCGGATTTCTTCACAAGGTTTGAGGAAGCGTTTGTCGACCACAGCGGTCAGGACATGGGCGCTGAGGGAGGCCAGCGGTTATTTGTCGACAAATTCGTGTCGAATTTGTTGCCTGAACTATGCAACAAATTGAAGAATTCAGAAAGTGCATGGGCGGTTTCAACCACTGCACAGATATTAGCAACGGCTCAATACTATGAGAATAGGGAAAAGGAAGAAAGTGATTGTGTAGATAAGAAAACGAAGGAGCTCAAAACGAAGGTTTTGTTGCAGCAAGCGTATCCTCCACGATCAAACCAAAATGATTCACAACAGCAGTATCGACCGCGAGCACAGCCCGATAGGATGCAGCCGCGTTCTGACAACTCTGACTATAGATCTTCACTTGGGTATAATCAGTGCGCATATTGTAGAAGAGAGGGACACATAAAATATGATTGTCCTGCTTTACGGGACCGTCTAAATGGAGTGTCGACACGAGGAAACCGTGGTGGTGGTCCTCAACAGGCATCACGAGGTAGAGGTCGTGGTTCACCCCAAAATCAGATTGATCGCCATCAAAATCAATTAGACACGAATAATTGTTTTGACCAGCGAAATGCGGGGTCAGTTCGATCTACACAATATCATGTGGACGATTACTGCGTTGAACATGAGACTGTTGCAAACGATCGTTACTAGGACAGCCACCGACAAAGAGAGGGAGTAGTATCAGTTCCGGTTGATCAGAGTGGGCCTTACGTTGCAGTGGCTACATCGGGCGTAGTTGAGCCTTTTCTGTTAGACACTGGTGCGACGAAAAGTTCCATCATGCATTCGAAACTCCCTGGCGCACCTTTGTCTGGCTTAACGAACGTTTCCGTTGGATTCTCTGGCGCCCCTGTTAGCAATCCTGTCTCCAGCCCTTTACCCCTTACGATTGGTCCTCGTGAGCTGAAGGCTCCACTGATTCTATCTACCGGCTGTGGTGAGAATCTTTTGGGTCTGGATTTGTTGAAACGACTATATGCGACTTTGTATTGTTCTCCTGAAGGAGTGGAGCTCACATTAGGTCGGAGAGTGATCTCTCCTATGTACTTGTCGATCGATAAATTCCCACCGGAATTGAGTTCCCTTCCTGCGTCTCTATGGGCAACAGGTCCCAATGATGTGGGTCTGTTAGACATTGCACCTTATGTGATCCAATTGAAACCAAATGTGCGATTACCACGTTTACCTCAATATCGTATCTCTCTTGATGGTGAGCGAGCGCTGTTAGCAATCGTTCATGATCTAATTAAGAAAGGCGTTGTTGAAGAAACTCGTGGAAACGTGTGTAATAGCCCCGTATTGCCTATTTTGAAACGAACTGACCCATCCAAACCTCCTGTGTATCGTTTCGTAATAGATTTGAGAGAAGTAAATAAAATAGTGATTCCACGATTTCCGGTGGTCCCTGATATCACGGCCTTACTAACAATGATTCCGGCCTCTGCCTCCTGGTTCACGGTGATCGATCTAAAGAATGCTTTCTTTAGTATCCCGATTGCTGAGGAAAGCAGAGACCTATTTGGATTCGCATTAGGTGGTCGCAGTTTTAGGCTAAAACGCGCTCCACAGGGCTACTGTGAAAGTCCATCAATCTACAGTCAAGCACTTAAAAGTCAGCTTGATGCCTTTGTTTTACCGACGGGTGCGGCTTTGATTCAATACGTTGACGACCTTCTAGTGGCAGCTGATACAGAAGCTATTTGCAAAACGGCTACAGTATCATTATTGCATTATCTGCATGACTTACATCACAAAGTATCACCTTCTAAGCTACAATATTGTTGTCAAGAAGTTACCTATTTAGGTCACTTATTGTCAAAAGAAGGGAGAAGGTTGACCCCAGAGAGAATCGCAGCAATTTCCCGAATGACTGTGCCAAAAACCCAGAGAGATGTTCGTGCCTTTTTAGGTATTACGTCCTACTGCAGACGATGGATTCCAAATTTTTCATTGTTGGCGAAACCATTGATAGCCCTTACGTGCAAGGATGTTTCATCTCCATTGCCTTGGACTGAAGAGTGTCAGAGAGGTTTTTCTGAATTGCGTGATGCGTTGTGTGCGGCTCCTGTGTTGGGTACTCCTGACTACAGTAAGCCGTTTACACTATACGTTCACGAGAGGGATGGCTGTGCATTGAGTGTTCTGACCCAACCTTTTGGCGGCAAACAACGCCCATGCGCCTATTTTTCTTCGACTTTAGACCCAGTAGCTAGAGCCTTGCCGAGTTGTTTAAGAGCAACAGCGGCAGCTGCGGCGTCCATTCGACAGTCCACAGGTCTGGTCATGGATAATATGCTTACGGTGATGGTCCCGCATGCAGTTGACACTCTTTTGAACCGAACAAAGACTCAACATTTGACGAACGCAAGATTGTCTGGATATGAGTTAACGTTACTGGCCAGTCATATACGGATAAAACGATGTAATGTGTTGAATCCAGCAACATTGCTGCCGATCGACACAGAGTCAAGTGGTGAAGCACTACATGACTGTTATCTAAAAACTGAGGAAGAAACAAAGGGTCGTATTGACCTAAAAGATACTCCATTGGTAGATCCCGATGGTACTTTGTATGTGGACGGTTCCTGTTTTAAGTTACCGAATGGTGATGTGACGACTGCGCATGCTGTAGTAACATTGAGTACGGTTGTAGAAAGAGCAAGATTAAGTCAGAATTCGGCTCAGGCTGCTGAGCTGATCGCTTTAACAAGAGCGTGTGTGTTGTCTAAAGATAAACGGGTGAATGTGTTTACAGATAGCCAGTATGCGTTTGGTGTGGCACATAGTTTTGGGCGATTGTGGAGAGAAAGAGGATTCCTTACGTCGCACGGCACGAAGATTCAGCATGGTCAGCTGGTGAATGACCTTTTAGATGCACTCACATTGCCTAAACAGGTGGCCGTAATCAAATGTAGTGCGCATCAGAAAGTGACGGATGATGTGGGTCGTGGCAATGCGTTTGCGGATGAGACGGCTAAAGAGACAGCTAAAGATTTGACGAATCGAATGTATGTTACGAGTTCAGTGAGATGGCCAACTGAGACTAGTATGTGCGAAGACACGATTGAGAGTGTGAAGGGAATACAGAATGAAGCCACTGAGACGGAGAGGACTAAATGGAAAGAGAGCACGGTCAGATTGGATGAGAACGGATGTTGGGTTGATTTGTCGGAGAAACAGAGATGGATGTTACCAGATGCGTATGTGCTTGCTGTCGTTACGATGGCCCATGGTACAGCACACATAAGCACGAAAGGCATATGCAAGTTGTTGTCTCATGTATGGAAGAATGATGGGATTACTAAGTGTGCAGAGAGAGTGGTCAAGAATTGTATGGTGTGTTTGATGCACAATCCTGGTAAGGGCACTCCCACTCCACCTGGCCATTTCGCCCCTCCTACGTACCCTTTTGAAGTTATCCAGTTGGACTTCATCCACATGGAGAGATGTAACAATGTGAAATATGTATTGGTTGTGGTATGTGCGTTCTCCAGATGGATTGAGGCTTACCCCCTTAAGGATAATACTGCCTTATCCACGGCAAAAATTTTGCTCAAGGAGTATTTTCCCCGATATGGAATGCCTCGGGTTGTATGGTCAGACAACGGAAGTGAGTTCGTGGGAAGTGTGATGAAGAGTGTATGTCGTGGCCTCGGTATAAATCAGAAATTTCATAGTGCCAATCATCCACAATCAGCGGGTTTGGTGGAAGGATACAATGGCACCCTAAAACTAAAATTGGCTAAAATTCAGGCAACAACTGGTTTATCATGGCCCGACGCTTTGCCTCTAGCTCTCCTATCAACCAGGGCAACTGTACACTCACGGGTAGGGCTTAGCCCATACGAGATTGTTTTTGGGCGTCCTGCTAACATATGGGGAGTCCCAAGGCCTAAAGAGTTTGATAGAATCGAATATCCAATGTTGATTGACTATCTTCATGATCTGACTGCTAAATTGAGTTTGATTCATCAACAGGTCTTTGAGGCTCTGCCGTCACAAACAGAGGGTCCTGGTCATCGGCTCCAACCCGGGGACTGGCTCCTTGTCCGCAATTTCGGACGAAAACGGAACCTTGAGCCGGGATTCGTGGGACCATACCAGGTGCAACTAGCAACGAGGACGGCGGTTCGGCTGGAGGGACGGAAGCACTGGGTACATGCTACCCACACCAAGAAAGTCCCGCTTCCTTTGCCGTCGGACACCTGGATGAGAAGAGGTCTTTCTTCATCTGAAACCGACACTCCACAACGTTTTTTCCCATTCAGCGAAGCTCAGCTTGTCTCTGACCCCCTTGTTGATCCCCCTCAAACAATTCCCTCTCCGTCAACACTGGAAAATTTGAGTGCTGAACAATCGACTGAACAATCGAACACTCGTTTGCCATCCAATCCACTATTTGAAGATCAGACTCGCCCTGGGAGCAGCCGATACTTTCTTCGTCCACGTATAAGAGACTAAATAAAAAGATCTTTTTGTTTTTAGGTTTCACACTCGCCCTGAACATAGTGGACATTGTATATTGTGTATCTTTTTTCCTTTTCGTACAGCCAAGAACATTATAATAAATTGAATGTTCAATTTAGCTAGAACCTATCATCCAGGTTGGCCGTAGGGCCGTGCGGGTACTTCCTTCTGTTTAGCAGCTATCGACACTAGGTCGGTTTCTTTTGTCGATTCCTGGGAACTCCTGGGAATTGATAATCGCTACTCAGAACGAAGTGCGTCAAGAACGTCGCGGACGGTCGTTAGGGGATGGAATCGTCATTGTCTGAGCTGTCGAAAAGAGAGAAAATGTCGGCGCAAAGATCTGCATTAGAAAAAATGGTTCGTACAAAATGGTTTTTGCTACAGGTTTTGATATTGTGCCTGACTGTATCTTTGTTACTGGTGGGGGGAGTATATTTTGGGTCCCAATTCTTACTGCCTTCTGCTATACCTACTCTTCCATCTCGTGCCTTAAATTTCGTTTCAACTGTCTCTCTACATTCCTTTCATCTTCTGCCTCAACACGAACAAGCCAGACGTGCGGAATTTAGAAACAACTCCTTTATTCAACTCTTGCACCAGCATCAGTTAGTGATAAACACTACCAATTGTTGGGTGTGTGGGTTAATGCCACATACCATGGATAAGGGTATTCCGTACTTGGTGCTGCCTTATAGTTCCCAAGGGTCAGCTCGAGCATTGCAAACTATGTTCCGTAGCGCACTAGATTCCTACCCCCATCGAGAACCACGCTCAGCAAACTTTGGTCCTGGCCCGTACCACAAGACTCTGGCGAGAGCTATTGCTGATTTAGATAGAGATATTTTTGACGCATCGCTTATCCCAGAGGAGGAGGTGCGAGCATATAAGGAACTAAGTGAGGCTGAGTATAGTGTATCAGTGGATAATAGGCAGCTTAAAAGCTCATCACCGATATGGATTGTACCTCACCTTGGTAAATTCTGCCTGAAAGGTCTCGGTCGAAATCCGAGAGCTCAGTTTGGGGAGAGTGCGTGTACTGAGACATATGTCTTACCGACGCTCTCATCCCCTGTCTTCCTAACTGCCAAGGGTACCTATTTTGTATGTTATGATCGAGCCTATACGTGGTTACCCCAAGACTTCTCGGGTACCTGCTATATTGCAAACCTTTTGCCTCCGACTTTCACTGTGGCCGCAGATCATCACAGAACTAGAGTTGTGAGAGGTGTTGTCAACAAAGAAGATACTGCCGGTCAAGAAGCAGGAGACTTCTTTAAGGGTTTCCTACCGTTCTGGGGCCCTATGGTCAATAGCAGGAACCTGAGGCAGTTAACTCGTGTAGTAGAATCAACTGCCAACATAACTGCAAGTGCCCTTGGTAATTTGACAGCCGAGCTTCAGGCAGATAGACTGATGACGTTACAGAACCGTATGGTTCTAGACGTTGTTCTAGCAGATAGAGGTGGTGTTTGTAAGGTCATCCATTCGAGCTGCTGCATATTCATAGCTGATAACGCTCCAACGGTTTATCAAGCCATCTCTAAGTTGCACAAAATTTTGGAGTCCATACACGTGGACGAAGGAAATTGGACGCTTCTGGGATGGTTCTGGGGCCTGATGTCGACGTGGGGTTGGAAGATTCTGATGGTCATAGGGGTTGTTGTGACGTTTCTATTCACATGTTGTCTTTGTGTACAATGTGGTCCTGCCTTATGTGGCCTTTGCGCTACAACGTGTATAAGAAGGCCACCTGTTACCAGAGAGGCATTGATGGATAGAATTATGTATCAGCAACATCTAAATGATCTGATGAATATTGAAATCGATTATGATTCCGACTAGTGCTTGCCTACATGAGGGCAAAAGGACCGTCTGAGGTTTCGTAAAAATTATTACGGCGTTTTTGGGCATTACCAAATATGGACGAGTTTGGTATCTACGAACCGTAAATGGCGAGTTCGGTAAGTGTACGCGTTTTCGCTACACGACCTGATAGGGTTCGCCTAATTTACGTGTTTCTTCATCTGAACCCTCGGGTTCCATTTTAGATACGGCATCCATTTTGTTTCTTGCCCTCACGTAGTCAGCGAGCAGGCAACTGTTCGCCTCCTGACCTTCTAGTTCCCAAGCCTTGCGGAAGACGCATATTCCTTTCATGCGTCTTTATGGCCGGAGGAATGACACAGCGAGGGCAGATGGCCCAGCATGAGGGTAATCTGGCCGTGCCGGTCTATTGTGACAGCCGTGCAGGTGCTGGGATCCAGCTCCTTGATCCTACGATCGTGTTTCCGATATTACCCCCACACTCTTTTCTCTACACGTGTCTGTCTTCCTTGCAGCTGCTTTTGTCTCTTTCTTATGCTCATTTACGACTGGGATGTGCCTAATGATGGGAAGATGTGCTTTTACAGTTGGGAACCGGCACTGCTACTGTAATTATGTTCCGGGGTTCTGAAAACATGAAAGCGACCCTTTGTTGAAGTTTTACTGTGGGAACTGGATTGTAACCTTTTGTTCACATGTTGTGCAATGGCAACATTTTTTGTACAAAAGAGAGCGACCCACGTATACAATTCGAAGCAGACTCGCAGAACCTACATGCCGATGTACTTCTAATGACTCTTGTTTCCCTGCAGTAAATAAACACTGATCCTTGACGCCGAAGGAAGTGTCCCGTGTCTCTGTCATTGTGCGCCGAGACAGGTATCCCATGAAGGTTATAGGTGTTGTTCCCTGGCACCGCTGGTTCTGTTAAAAGTCCAGTCCTTCACCATCAACCAAGTTAGTAAGCGACCCAAACGCCGTGACCAACTCGCGTCCCTCTGTTGAAGGTTCTAGACAATCTTCAATATGCTTTTTGCCCTTCTCTATTAGAGATTTATAGAATTCCTGGGCATTAATTTTCGACCACCTGAGTCGCCTGCCCTGATCAGTTGGCCTCAACTCAGTATCAGCTTGTTTACTTATTTTCGGGCGGCCACTGCGTATTAATTCCAAGACTAGGGGATTATGGTCACTAAAAATGCTCCATTCCGTTCTAACCTCTGCAATCCACTGTTTTGCAAAAGTAGATATCACCATTTAATCAATCATGGAGGAGCATCCTCTTCCTTTAAATGTTGGAGTAAGAGTACCCTCTATTCCCGGGCAATCAGATCAATCGTGTGAGTTAACGCATGGGTATCTAGTAGTTTAGTTAGTGTTATTCCCTCCTTGTTATGTTCAAAATGTGGCCCGCTCTCTGTCGGACAGGACGACCAATCTGCAGTTACTGGGAGCAGATTTGGGCATAGGTGGCAATTTAGATCGCCCATCACCAAGACAATTGGTTCCGCCCCCCCCTTTCCTTTGTTCAGCCTCTTGGTTGAGTCTGCAATCTAGTTCCTGAAGTACAGCGTTATTTCCATTTACAGGCCCTGAGTTGTAGATGTTAAATAACAATAACCTCAACCCTTGCCCTTGGAATGTCACCGCCTGAAAGGTATGTGACGTCCAGGAGGGTAGTGTCCATATTCCTTCTAGATTAAGGTCAACATATAATGCTAATCCTCCCTTTGCCCTTCCCGATCTACTTTCTTGACCTGGCACGAAAAAACATTTATAGCCCTCTATTTGGTGAGGGGAGCATTCGACCGCCCAGGTCTCCTGGAAAGCTAATATGTGGAACCCACGTAGGTGATTTCTCCAATCTACATTTTCTAATTTCCCAGCTAGGCCTGCTATGTTCCAGGACATTATATTCAGCCCTCCCCCAGATACTTTTCCGACATTTGTTCCCTGAATGTATGACACAGGTTCGTCCCTCCCCATTGAAATGACCCCTTGTTCTCCCCCATCTTGGTTTACTGGGAGTTCTACGAGCCCCTTCCCCTGGTAATTCCCCAGGTCTCCATCGGCGATAAGTTCGTTATCCACCTTTTTGGCCGTCCTCTCTTGAGAATTCCCTGATTGAGATAGTCATTCATTGTCGTCCATGGACAAAAGTGGCCTAAATCTATTTGTCCACTGTGGAAAGACCTGTCTTAGTGTATGCGGGCCTACCTGCTCATAATTCCTTGCCCAGTGCATGTCTGGTGCCCTACCCTTTCTACCAAAAATGTGACTTGGGGTGTGTGTGACACGTTTTCTTGGGTAAAAATACCCTAGTGGCATGGATTGTATGGTGCGAGTCTCGTTCCTATTACAGTTACCCAGTATATATTCCACCAAGTTGGTGTTTCTAAAGTTTGCAATAATGCAGTTCCCTGCAATATCTTTCCTCCTGCTACCTATCCAATTCACTCTCCTCACATGGAGAATATCCCCACCTTCCTCACCTTATGTCAGCAGCCCCTGGTCAGCGGACCTGCAAGCAGTTCAGGCAGGTAATGGTGGTTAGCCCCAAGCAGCCTGTGAGATCCCCCACTCCCCAGCAGGAGCAGCTCTCCTTTAGGCGCCTCCGGGCACGGAAGTGGGCATCGTCAGCCGTCCCCCGACAAGCAGGGCACGCTGGGAGTTGTAGTCTCCCCTGCCTCCACGCTCGGCGGCTGCGAGAAGTCTGCGGCGGCGGTGGAGGAGAAGCACGATGTCAGCAGCCCCTGGTCAGCAGACCTGCAAGCAGTTCAGGCAGGTAATGGTGGTTAGCCCCATGCACAGTTACATTGGGTAAGACGCAGTCGTCTCCAGTTCCTGATATAAAAATCCTAGTCTGAATTCAGCCTCAACAGCAGGGACGACCAGGGATGTTGTTGCCACTGCAGGGTTCTCCAGGAGTGCACACCATCTCATAGTGGACAGATACACAAAGTGATTTGTTATGTGTCACTTGTGACTTCACCCTCCCAACTTCTAGCTCAGTAAAGAGAGTTAATTATTTTATGGGCAGACAAAAGTAGCCATGATCTCCCTACCAGGGCCAGACTGGGAACCACAACCGGCCCTGGCAAAGTGCTTGCCCCCCCCCCCCCCACCACCTCCCCACTCGGGGGAGGGGGTGGTTGGAGGCGCAGCGGAGCTCTTTGACGGGGCAGGTTTTCGGCCGATTTTGGTACGATTTTGCCGCTATGCTGCAAAAACGGCCCCCAGGGGCTCAAAAACGGCCCCACCCGTGCGGCACACCGGGGAATTGCCCGGTGCCCGCTATGGCCAGTCCGGCCCTGCTCCCTAAAGCAGCATCCTGCCTTTAGCAAACTCACTAACTGTGTAAAATGTCATTGCATCATCACACGTAACATACTGAGTTAGGGTTTGCACACCCGTAGTGTGACTTACTAGTTGTGGTTCTAACCATAACTTGCATATTTCAGGAGTTAGTCTACACCACCTTTAGGGCAGGGCAGGCGAGGTGAACCCCTCTCCTGAAATTCCACCATCTTGAGATGGTGAGAAAACCATCCTATCGCAGCCAGGGTGGTTGTCACTAGAGAGTGTAGACACTCTAAACGTAAGTAGCCCATTGGCTACCACCTGCCCCCCCTTGTAAATTCCCTCAATTCAGTATTTAGGTGGAACCCCGAGACCTGAACAGCCGATTCAATGGACAAGAGAAGACCACGGCAAAGAAGACCCGACAATCGAGGACTGAAGCCCTGCTGCAGAAGAAAAAGGCACCAAACCCATCCTGCTGCCATAAGGACTCTATAATCGCTGCTGCTGTATCGTCCTGAAACCTGAACGAACTCCTAGAACCCTGGAGCACCTCCAGCCTGCGGGAAATCGCCCTGAAGCTACCTTTGAGTGAAAGTATCGCTCTCCTGCACACTGCAGGCACTGATCCCATGTGCCCGGTTGATTAACCTGCTGCTCCCTGACGACCTCAACGCAATCTGCCTCCCTACCAAGTTTGGAAGCTCCAGGACCTATCTCTGCTGCGGCACACAAATTCTCGGGGTACCGGACCACCAACGGCAAACAGAACAAAAAGAGTCCACTCTGGACTCCTGAAGTACCAGAAGCAAGCACCCGTCAAGGGACGCCAAGACACCCATGCCGACTTCCTGAGTGGCCCAACTGTGTTGAGATCGCCTCTCCAATTTGTCTGATCCTGACCGCGAGGACCTCATGATGCACTATGCCTGGTTGACATGTTCGCTCTGCACCCGGACCCAGCAACGACCAACTAGCCCTGCTCCTGTAGCTGACAGGCCCTTGTGACCTCCTCCTTCGAAGGAGAACCACCGGACTTACCTGGAAGTCCCTCTGTGCAGCGGCTTTTCAAGTGGCCTCCTTCATCTTCTGTTCCACTGCTCCTGGACGATCCGGGACGCTACCGAACTTCTGTTGCTGGAACTTTGGTCCTGATCCCAACCTCGATCTACAACGTGAAGGTGAGCTTCGTGAAAGCATTGCCTCAATTTCTGTCCAATATTCTGCCTTTTCCCCATTGTTTCTTGTGGTGCGTAATTGCTCATAGAATTGATATATTTATCGAACTTTGAACATTTATAACTCTGAAAGTATTTATCCTAGAATTGTGTTTATGGTCTTAAAAATTATATGAAAATCGATGTTATTTTTACAAATTGGTCTTGACTTTATTCTTGAGTGTGTGTCTCATTCATTGCCTCTGTGAGTACAACAAATGCTTAGCACTACCCTCTATAAAGCCTACCGTCTCACCCACACTACAACAAAAAGAGAGTTAGTATTATCTTTGAACTCCACCTGCCTTTTGAGGATCTCTCGCACTCTACATAGTGTGCTTCATTTTAGTACAAGTTACAGAGAGGCGGGTTCCTACAGCAAGGGTCTGTGAAGCCCAAGAGAGTGTGCGCAAATTCCTAAACATTTTTTTAAAAAGTCAAAAGAAGCCTGGCCCTGCAGTGAATCCTCCTGCTCTGCCCAGGTACAGGTGAAGGCCTGTGCCTGATTGGAGTTGGCTGCTGGGAATTGTTGCATGTGTTTATGATGGAAACTGGAAACAACCGAAAACAAGCATTGGCAATGCCAATGGGTCTTGCTTATCCTAGTGCTATTGACTTTGGCAATTAATTTTAGCCATTATGTACACCAGTGTGGCTACTGTTTGGCATGGCTGAAAGTTTGTGGCGTGGCGTAAGGTTGGTAGATTGTGGTATACTGGAGTCAAGTGAGGTAGAGTGGAATGTGGTAGATTAGTGTGAAGGTAGATTGGGGTAGAGTGGATATATTGGGATAGATTAGATTGGGGGAGTTGGGTAAATGAGCGTGGTAGATTGGAGTGGGGTAAATTGAAATAGGGTGGGGTAGGGTAGATTGGGATGGAGTGGAGTAGGGTGAAGTGGGGTAGATTTGAGTGGTTTAGCTTGGGGAAGAGTGGATTGGAGTGGGGCAGACTCACTGGATTGAGGTAGTTTAGAATGGAGTAGATTAGAGTGTGGAATAATGGGGTTGTTTGGAGTGGGATAGATTGGAGTAGAGTTATATAGAGTGGTGTGGGGTAGATAGGGATGGGTGTGGTAGATTGAAGTGGGGTAGATTGGGTTAGGGTGGGATAGATTGGAACATGGTGGGGTAGAATGGAGTGGAGTAGATTAGGGTAGATTTGAGTGAGGCAGATTGGACTAGGTAATTAGTATCTACGCGGATTGATTGAGCAAGTCTGGAGAGGGAGCCAGAAGCAGCGGCAGAGCAGAACCGAGCAGAGCGCCGGCGGACGGCGGCAGTCAAGACACGAGCAGTGAACTCCCTCTGGAACAAACAGGAGGAGCCGGGGGCAGGAAGCTGCAGCGGTAGCAGTGGCGGTAGCGGAAGACTGTGCTTACAAGGGAGAGAAGTTGGCCAAACAGCTAGGGCGTCCGACCTCGAATCTGGGGAACTGTGTTCGAGTCTCGGCAATGACGCTGAACATCCTGTGATTCTGGGCAAATCACTCAATCTCCCCGTGCCTAACAAAAATGAATGTGTCCTCATGTAATGAAACTGATGCTATGTAAGGCGCTCTGTTACCCGATTCGGGTCAAGTTTGCGCAGTATAAAACTCTGTTAAAAAAAATAAAAAAGGTGCTGGCCAACCTCCGCAGGCACTGCATACTGATAGACACTGCCATACCCCGCCACACTCCCCAAGCCTGCCGAGTGTGGGCGTCATCCAGTGTGGAGGCTGGTGGCGAGCCTGCGGTGTGGAGACCGCAGCGGGGGGTAATCGCCAGTCCCAGTGACATTGGAACCTTTAGCTGCAATCTTAGCTCTTTCCTCGCTCTTTTCTTGGCGTTAACACCTTTCCAGACCCAGGCACCCCAGGATCCAGGGGGGAAGTGCTGAAGCAGTTGCGTTCTGGACGAGTCACCGCATCAGGACGCCGGCCCGAGCAGGGATGGGTTGACTCAGCTGCGGAGCCGGTAGCCGTGTCCTTCTCCTTGCTGCACCTTCCCCCTCCACCCTCCTCCACTGCCTGCAATTTTCCAGCCAGCATCAGGAGGCTCACCAGCTGCACCAGGGAGGAAACATCCAGCAAGTGCTCTCTCTGCACCAGGTCCTGGGTGCTGGACGGTGGTTTGGAAACAGAAGGCTACATATGAGATCCCAGTGAGTTGGGGAGAGGGCATCGTAAGCCAGAGTCCCACCTGCACTCGTACAGGCCGCGCACGACAGTGTGGCAGGGGGGTAGCTGGTAAGTGCGGCTGTTCAGCGGGGGTGGCTCTCTCTCCTCCCCCCACTGCCTCCCTCCTACATCCCAGTACTCAGCACCCAGACAAGGATGAGGACGTCAGTTTCAAGCACCCTGATGCCTGTAAAGATCATTTAAAGTCTTTCAAAGCCCATGTTGGCCGAGAATAAAGTGCTGCGGACCAAAGGGGAGAAAGATAAATAAATCCAATGCGTGGCCACAGTCAAACGACCAGCAAGGTTGGCTGTGACTATTGTGGTCTGGCGGCCTGGTGTGGCCTGCTCAGTGCACCTGTGGCCTTGTGACGCGTAAAGGAGACAACATACCAAAACACCAAGTCCACTAACCATGCGATCGGGCAAGGTGAGGAAGACACTTGGAAATAAAGTTGCCGCCCCAAGAAGACTTGTCAAAAAGCAAAAAATCAGGAAAGTAGCAAACGTAAATGGAGCAAGCGCCACACTAGAGAGCCCATTAACTTCGCCAGTAGCTTCTCCATGTTTGAAAAATCAGTGGCAAACACAAAATTGACCGAAAACTCAAGATTTCAGTTTCTGAAGGACCCCGGGTCATCTATTTGTGCTACGCCTGGAAACACATTGAGGCTGATGACCCCTTTGGCCCCCCTAAATATCCTACAACAGATAGATCTAATGGGGGAAGAGCAAACTCAAGTAACCACCTCAGAGATACTAAACGCAAACCCCTTTGAGATTGAAAATCCAGGCACATCGAGTGAACAACCAATAGATCAAGGAGTAGTCCAGCTAGTGGGACCTTACTGCAGAACACTCTTACAATAACAGCGATAGTACACGCTGCACAAGAAGATACTGGTATCAAAACAGAGTATCAAGAGCAACTATTTGCTTTTAGCAAAACCAATGGAGAAAATATGCCAGGTAGTCTGGCCGCAAAGCAGAAGATTCAAGATCACAACGTCTCAAGGAGCATCTCCTCTCAGGCCTGTGGGCATGGTCAAGTAGTCAGCCCACAACATTTACAATCAAGTACTGAAGACCTTGCTCTTTCACGGCTAATTTCATGCCAACCCATTACAAATTTGGATGAGTTGCAGGTGAGCAAACCTGCAGTAGGCACACAGGAGGTATGAACTGAGGCCCAAGGAAGAGTAGAAGTCGAGAATAAGCTATTTAGTACCAACTATAGCAGTGGGCAAGATAAGACAATAGATTGTAGAGCAAACTCACTATCCAAACAAAACGAGAGATCTAGTAGTATACCTGAAAAAGGGGCAAATAACGACAATAATGTGCAAATAGAAGTCCTCCCCCCGCTATTGCAAGCATTACAAACATCAACGGCTGCCTTAATAATGCTGTCAGATAAATTGTATATACAAATAGATTTAATGAAAGTCATTGCATCATATATAGTAGGAATAAATGATAAACTTGATAATATAATCTAATTAAAAGAGTGCAATCAGATCAGATTATTCCCCGCAGGAATCAGCCTGCACATGTGGGCCAATATTAGACAAGTTGAGTTTCCTACCAACAATGCTTGAGCAGATACTTAAGCTTAACAAACATCTGGTCACTCCAGTTACTCACTTAGAGACTTTTCATATAAAACGATCATAAGTAATCACATTTCAGATTCAACCAAAGGTAGCTGCAAAATCCACTTTAGAGCTTAAGAACGAATCTCAACTGCCCTCTGCACAGGGCAGGAAATGGAAAAGAGCTCCTGTAAAAGCTTTAATCGCTTCAGGGCTCCGAGAGCACCCCAAGACTGAAGGAGGTTCACCTGTCCCTGGAGCCCTGTGCGCCGGAGTCAGCTGCTCCGGCCGCTGCTCCACACCTGTCCCTGGAGCCCTGTGCTCCGGAGTCAGCTGCTCTGGCCGCTGCACCACACCTGCCCCCGGAGCCCTGTGCTCCGGAGTCTGCTGCCCTGGCCGCTGCACCACACCTGTCTCCAGAGCCCTGTGCTCCGGAGTCAGCTGCCCTGGCCGCTGCGCCACACCTGTCTCCGGAGCCCTGTGTGCCAGAGTCTGCTGCTCTGGCCGCTGCGCCACACCTGTCCCCGGAGCCCTGTGCTCCGGAGTCAGCTGCTCTGGCCGCTGCACCACACCTGCCCCCGGAGCCCTGTGCTCCGGAGTCTGCTGCTCTGGCCGCTGCGCCACACCTGCCCCCGGAGCCCTGTGCGCCGGAGTCAGCTTCTCTGGCCGCTGCGCCACACCTGTCCCCGGAGCCCTGTGCTCCGGAATCAGCTGCTCTGGCCGCTGCACCACATCTGATATTCAATACTGAGGCTGACTTGGGAAACTGACGGGTTTATTGAGTGGGATGGAAAGTTGGATCCTTTCTTACAACTGTGGCTGTCACTCCTCATATTTACATTTATAAATGAACTGACTCTCTTTAGTTTCTTTTGCTCTTTTTCTTGTCTGGGGTGAAATGTTTAAACATTTAATACAAAGATACATTTAAAAACCTCTGCTTTGGAGTCAGTGAAGGCTGTGCCTGACAGGACTCACTGCTGGTGCTGACTCTGCCACCGGTGACCCGGAGACCATTCACACTCACAGGAAGAGAAGAGCTCTGCAGCCTCCGCTGCCCCGGACGGTATTACCTACAAATGCCAGGGAGAGGCTCAGTTTGCTGCTGGCGCACCCGGAAGCGAAGGCGTGTACAGTTTGCTACAATGAGTGAGAAGAAAGCTTCGAGGGAGAAGAGAGGGTGAGACTCGGGAGGACCCAGAGCAGGGGGTCAGAAGAGGAGGGGCAGGGGCGTTCCATTCATTCATTCCGCTCCTTTGTTTCAACCGCAGTCAATATGCAAATGAGGCCCCTTTTTATAGCCTGCCCGGGGCCGGTGTTGAATACCAGCCCGAGGAGGAGCGGGGGAGGGTTGGGGGGGGGGGGGGCAGGAGGGAGGGTGGCGGGCGCTGCTCTCAGGGCGGTGCCGGTGTTCTAACTATATCACCACCCCCGTCGTTTTGTACACCCCCTACGTCAGAGGGGTGCCGATTCATGCAGGTTCTGCCTGTCTGTTCGTGCTCCGCTGTCTGGCTGTGCACGCCCTACGCGTGTCACTCACTTTGCGCATGCGCAGAACTCTGTGTGTAAGAAATGTATGTTTTGACAATCCATTGCACAATGAGTCATACCAATCCTGCTGTGCAGACTCGCAGCAGATCAGCGTTCGGGCAAAATACACCAGCCACTCTCGGGGTGATTCTCGAGATCAGTTCTTGCCACAAAGAAGTCTCATTAAAAAACATATAGTTAGACTGTGTGGGCGACGTGCCAAAAGCTTTTTTACTGGTAAAAAGTCTTTGGATTCAAAAAGAGGAAAAAAATCCAACAAATAACTTGCTCGGCTATCAACATCCTAGTATGTGAGCCTGGCCTGGATGCAGTTATTTGGTTAATGTGTGGGCTTCCACGTGATCTCTTTAGGCGCAAAGTTGCAGTAGCGTCAAATTTATAATCATGGGATTCCAGACACTGTATACACATATGTTTTAGGCATGGGGTGATTACGTGAATCGCCCAATCGCAGGTTATTGCGCTGAGGCTGGTTATTTGAGCCTGGTAATGCTTACCTAGTTCCAGGGTTGGCATCTCTAGCCCCAAGGTCACACCTCCTCCCCAGGTATATCCCCAATGCTTCCTCCCCAGGTGCCTCTGACATCTGCTAAACAAGAACTCGTCCACCAATGTCTAACATGTTGACACATACATGTAGTTGTGTGTGTTAAAATTCTAACCAAGCTATGTAGATCAACATAGTACCGCAGAGCTCCTTTGATCTACAGCTTGGTTAGAGTTTTGGTGCTACCAGCCTAAGTGAGTCACGCACTCTGTCTCAGACTGCACAGTTCACTCATCTGATCTCTGCCACATGTGCTTTAACCATATTAGGTCACTGGCTGCAATTACTCAAGTTAGTTTCCACATGAGGCTTAATATTTTTCCAAAATGCCTGGGGTTTGTATGAATGTTCTGTTTCTAACACGAGAGAAACAAAGGGGTATATTACCAACAACTAGCGATAATTTTTGTCTCTAACTTGTTTAGAGACAAAAATTATCGCCGCACATCGGCGATTTTTATCGCAGATAAACCTTGCTATTAGCAAGGTTTATCGCAAATGCGATAAAAAACGGCCGCAATGCATGAATATCGCTGAAAAGTCCGCGATATTCATGCATTATCGAGCAAATGCTCTTAGCCATGTTATCCACCTGCCATTGGATAACATGGTGAAGAACTGCTCAGGGCAGGTGTTAGCTTTTGGAGATATTCGCGCTTAGCGCGAATATCTCCAAAAGTTGGTAATAGGAGATAGCGATGTTAGCGACTGTTTCCAGTCGCTAACATCTTGGCACGCCCACTTTGCATGTCATTAGTGATCAATATCACTGACATGCAAAGCGGGGCCCAAGATGGTCGCTATCTCCTATTAGCTGTCACTAACTGGTGTTAGCGACAGCTTGGTAATAGGGAGATAATTTTATCTCCGCTTTCTTGGCTTTTAAAGCCAAAAAAGCGGAGATAAACCCCTTGATAATATACCCCATAGTCCAGTACTGGTTAGCACAGTGGTGAACAGCGGCATCTGTATTATAGTGCTAGGAGGCCCCAGCCAGCGACAGAAAGCACTGTGGATACGCACATTGTGTTAAACTGGAAACAGTATAAGATAGGCAGAAACGTGGTGTTCATTTTAACCTAGTCTTAACTTTCCATTTGAGGGGTTTTGTAGAAGTTTCACGTAGTTTTCACAGCTTCTCATTCCTCAAAAGGGTGTAATTCCTGACATTATCACTTTCCAAGAACTTCATTGTTTGGATTTACTCGATAGAAAGTGTCACTCATAGTCGTTGAAATGTCACTCATCATGTGGTTCCCAAAATCCGGACCCTGTGGTTTTCCCGATATCGAGGTCCAATACCCGTGTCGCAAAATCTCAACGTACCAAGACAATTTTGGTGTCTACGAACCGATAATTATTAGGACATCATTCCTATGTATTTGCGTTACAATCGAGGGTTGCCAACACCCCTAAATCACAGTTTCCGTCCCATCCCTTAAACTCCATTTTGTGAACGGCATCCATCTTGCATCTTGCCCTCATGATAAGTCAATTAAAGGTCGAGCTTGATCCAAATAGACACGTCCACCTTTCGTGACTTTCCCCTGACCTGTCCCAACTGACTCCACTGTCTTCGGCCAAACCTGTTTAGGCAGCTCCTCGCCCAGTGACCGAATACGATAGCATCTACGCATAACATTCCACGAACCATTCACTACATACAGCCCATGTTTCCTTCAAACACGCACCTGTCCCCGTATCTTGCTTATGGCCCTTTTTATGACTGGGTTGTACCTTCCTTTATTGGTGGTTCATCTATATCTGATGAGAGTTCCCGGTCCAGCTGGGTAATATATCAGCAAACTGGACATCTAAAATATGGGCTTGCTTACATGACTTCGCTCTTTGTATTGTTGTAGAAATATGTGTGTTGCCATGCCATAAACTCAAGAATTCTTGCTTGAAGCCATATATTTGATATATAAGGAGACGGCTGGTTCTGTAAAAACGAACAGTCTCCCAAGAACCTACTCTCTGTGTGGTGTACTTCTGGGACACGTGTTACTTGGTAGCTACCAATAAAACTTGATCTTTGACTGCGACTAGAAGACTACGTGTTTCTGTGGTCCGGAACAAGGGAACTCAGAGGTCTTCGGGTGTTATCCCCTGACACCGGCGGGTTCCTAAAAACCCGTTACCTCAGTTGGCGCCCAACTCGGGGCGATATCAAGCGGTGACGGTCCAAGCCAGATGTTCGTGAGGAGCTTCGTGTGAAAATTCCGGAGGACGGCCAGCCACTTCAGCGACCCCTGTATGTCGACGTGGTTCCGAAGGTCTTTGCTGCGAGGTTCCCCGCGTCCCAACGGCTACGAGGGACTGCTGCCCTGACTATCGCCTTGTTTTGGACCCAGTGATCCTTAGTAGAGCGAAACGATAGACGAGTCTTCTAGCGACGTCATCGATCTTCAAATACTTCAGTTAAGTATAAGTGGAGCGTCTCCTAGTCCTTAGTTTGTTCTTAGTTTTTGGTATCCTTGAGATACGACTTGATTTGGAACTTGCAAGCCCCAAAGCCGAAGGACTCGTGTATTCACGAGAAATATCGTAACAGATAATCCTTTGAAGTTTGAAGCTAGACTAGTGAGCGAAGATGCCTAGTTTTAGCAAACTTGGAAACTTGTTTTGTCTTGGTTGTAGTAAGGACTCCCGATTGGAGGATTCCTGTCCGGTCCCTCCAATTGGAACTCCAACGTATGAACTCTATGTGAAGCATGGCGTAGGTCCTATCACATATAATGAAGTATGGCTAAAATACACCCGCAAGGATGGTGTTTTAAATGGCCCCAATATGGTAGTTTCGACCAAGAAATATTAGATAACCTAGAGGTCAAATTGTTCAAGAAGAAAGCCCGGCCGGCGATGTTTGACTCTTTCCGCTTATGGCGCAAGGAAGCCAAACAGAAAGAAATAAGATTAGCAAAAAAGAATAAAAGAGGTATGTCAATGGTGCAAGCTGCCATTGCATACAGAGATAACAAGGAAGAGCAGGAGAGCGAACAGATGCTTAGGAGCAAGAAACTAGCGATAGATAAATGTTACCCGATGTTGCCAAATAAGGGACAAGGTCAACAGGAAGGATCCGAGAAAGATCCATTAATGTCCCACCTATTAAATTCTCCGCCACCCTATGCACAAAATGCCACAGCACCTCCGCAACCTTTCGTTTCACCTTTGGTAGCTGTAATACAGGCTCCTTTACCGCACTCACCGGCTACTCTTCAGCTGGCTCCTGTTTCTTTGGCACAGCCTCCTCAAGGCTCACTGATCACATCTATTTCTCCTACCGTCCCTTCTAAAATTTCGCCTAGCGCACCTTCTAGTCTCTCTGATACTCGTTCTACGAACATTTCTGTTTCTGCTTTGCGTGACTCTGTTCTACTGCCAGCTATTCCTTCACTTTCACCTTCCGTCTGGCATAAAATGGCCAGCATTGTTACTAACTTTCCTTCACCACTTTTTCGGTCGCCTAAAACGACCCCTAACACGGAACGAAGACAATTACGAAGCCAAATGCCTGATTATCAGGAAAGGGAAACGTTGAATAAGTTAGCACGATATTGGGCTATGGATACAGCGAGATATGATGTAGAGTCTGTCATGAACGTTTTCCGTCAATGGGATGAACCAACGCAAAGATACGTCTTTGAGCAAATGTGTGTTTTCCTGTGTGAGGATTTGGAAGATAATGGTCAGAAGAGCAACATGCAGGAGTTGTGTAGGTTACGATTTAAATTTGGGGAGGGTATGATAATTGGTCCCGACGTTGAAAGAGCAGTAGAGATATTATTATCACATCGAAGTACAGGTGGTAATTCTGGGTCATCCTCTGACAGTGGTACATCTAGTAGGAAAAGAGCGAGACAGTACCCTATGAGAGAGGTTCCTCCGGTTTGGAGGGAAGGTGATGCAACCGCAGTTCCACCGGTTCTGCCTCATTTCCAGTGTGTATGGGTACATGTTCCCTGGAAAAGATCAGAAGTTCTAGCGCTTAAACAGACACTACCCGATCCCCGTAAAAACCCGACTGGGTATTATAAGGAGTTGTCCCAAACCGCAAGCTCATGTATAATGAATTTAGCGGATATAGACATGTTGTTTGGGAACATTGTTCCACATCCTTTATGGAGTAAGATACGTCATACGGATCATGACCAAGAATTAGGTGACTCATGGGCAAACATTGCGACTACAGATGCTAGACAAATCGGTGGTTTCAAGCCTGAGCCGTTGATAGCTGAACTTCCTGGTAGAATTATCGCGTACATGAAGACAATTATGCCTGAAGTACGTGTAAACTGGGACAAGCTATCCGCGTGCAAACAGAAGAAAGACGAGAATGTGTCTGACTTCTTCACGAGATTTGAGGAAACCTTCACTGACCATAGTGGTCAGGATATGGCTACCGAGGGTGGCCAAAGACTGTTTGTAGACAAGTTTGTACACAATTTGCTTCCTGAATTGTGTGCTAAACTAAAAGACTCAGAAAGTGCTTGGGCTGTCTCTACGTCAGCGCAGATTCTAGCAACAGCCCAGTACTATGAAAATAGGCGTAAAGACGAGTTAGACAAGGCAGACAAAAAGACGAAAGATTTGAAAACTAAAGTTCTTCTCCAACAGGCCTATCAACAGGCCTATCAGCCTCGTATGGCTAGCCAGTCTAATTATCAACAGAATCAGCAGTACTCTAGAGACGCGCAAGGAAACGAACTTTCCCATCAGCGTCCTACGTATGGCCCGAATCAATGTGCGTATTGCAAAGAAGAGGGTCATTTTAGGAATAATTGTCCGGCTCTTGCACGACGTTTAAACGGTGCACAAGGTGTAAGAGGAAGAGGTGTTCAGCATGCCTCTAGAGGTAGAGGCCGTGGAAATTTCACTCAGAATATAACTTCTTTTCCACCTCAGAAATCCATGAATAGCTTTGATCAGCAGGGTAATTCATCGTCCAAGTCAGCTCAGTACTATGCTGACGACTATTACACCGAACACGACAATGAGGGTAACGATCGCTAGGACAGCCATGGACAAAGAGAGGGAGTTGTTTCAGTTCCAGTAGATCAGGATGGACCTTATGTCGAGGTAATTACCTCAGGAGTGTCAGAGCCATTTGTGCTGGATACTGGTGCTACAAAAAGTTCTATTATGCACTCAAAACCTCCTGGCGCACCTTTGTCTGGCGAAATGAATGTCTCACTAGGCTTCTCTGGCGCCCCTGTTAGAAACCCGATCTCTAGTCCTATTTCCCTTTCTGGGGGCCCCCGTGAATTAGAAGCACCACTCATTCTTACAACAGGTTGTGGTGAAAATTTGTTAGGATTGGATTTGCTAAAGAGATTGTACGCGACTTTGTACTGTTCTCCCTCGGGAGTACAGCTTACTTTAGGGAGAAAAGTCATTTCTCCAATGTACTTGTCAAAAGACGGTATCCCAACCGAATTGTCATCACTTCCAGATTTACTATGGGCTAATGGTTCCAACGATGTAGGTCGTTTAGAGATAGCACCGTATGTCATAACTTTGAAAGCAAACGTCAGATTGCCACGTATTCCCCAATACAAAATTTCTAACGACAGCGAACAGGCATTGTTAACGATCGTTTATGATTTGATCGATAAAGATGTTATCGAAGAAACAACAGGAAACATTTGTAACAGTCCAGTTTTACCGGTCTTGAAACGTACTGATCCTTCACAGCCCCCTGTGTATAGGTTTGTGATTGACCTCCGAGAAGTAAACAAGGTAGTTATACCGCAGTTTCCAAGCGTCCCCGACATTACTGCTTTATTGACAATGGTTCCAGCTTCAGCAGCTTGGTTCTCGGTGATTGACCTGAAGAACGCTTTCTTCAGCATCCCGATCGCCGAAGAGAGTAGAGACCTTTTCGGCTTCAATTTAGGAGGACGAAGCTTCCGCTTCAAATGCGCTCCTCAAGGCTACTGCGAAAGTCCATCAATATTCAGTCAGGCTCTGAAAACACAACTAGACACAATTGTACTGCCAGATGGGTCAACATTGATTCAGTACGTAGACGATCTACTAATCGCTGCAGACACTGAAGAGATTTGCAAGGAAGCTACGTTGTCGCTATTACGTCACCTATGTGACATGAAGCACAAAGTCTCCCTTTCAAAACTGCAATTTTGTCGACAAGAAGTAACCTACCTAGGTCACATCTTGTCGAAGGAGGGAAGGAGACTGACACCAGAAAGAATCCAGGCAATTGCAGAACTGAGTGCACCAAGGACACAGAGAGGTGTCCGAGCTTTTTTGGGCATTACATCATACTGTAGACAATGGATACCGAATTTCTCACTACTAGCCAAACCCTTACTGTCACTACTCCGCAAAGACACGCCTAAACCTATGCCTTGGTCTGAAGATTGTCAGACGAGTTTCAGCGAGTTGCGCGATGCATTGTGTTCGGCTCCTGTGTTGGGAAACCCCAACTACAGTAAGCCTTTTACATTGTATGTCCACGAAAAAGAAGGTTGTGCATTATCAGTCTTAATGCAACTCTTTGGGGACAAACGACGCCCATGCGCGTATTTTTCGGCAACTCTGGATCCAGTGGCTAAGGCACTGCCAAGTTGTCTAAGAGCAACAGCCGCAGCAGCTGTCTGCATTCGACAGTCTGCTGGATTAGTCATGAATAACACTTTGATCGTTATGGTTCCGCATGCAGTAGACATTTTGCTAAATAGGACAAAGACACAACACCTTACTAGCGCTCGACTATCCAGTTACGAACTTACCCTGCTAGCAAGTCACATCCATATAAAGAGGTGTGATACACTTAATCCCGCTACGTTATTACCCATCCCGACAGAAACAGACAAGATTGACAAGCATGACTGCTGTTTCAGGACAGAGGAAGAGACAAAAGGGAGAGTAGACTTACAGGACACTCCCCTTCCCGAATGCAATGATACTCTATGGGTTGATGGTTCATGTTTCAAGTTACCGAATGGTGATACGACTACAGCATATGCCGTAACGACGTTACACACCATTGTAGAGACTGCACGCATTCCCCACAGTTCTGCACAAGCTGCAGAGTTGATAGCGCTTACTAGAGCATGTGTGCTGGCGAAAGGAAAGCGAGTGAATGTGTACACTGACAGCCAATACGCCTTTGGTGTGGCTCACAGTTTTGGGAGATTATGGCGTGAACGAGGGTTCCTTACGTCCCATGGTGCAAAGATACAACATGGCCAGCTAGTCAATGAGCTCCTTGAGTCACTCACCTTGCCCCTACAAGTCGCCATTATAAAATGTAGTGCACACAGAAAGATTCAGGATGATGTTGGCCGCGGAAATGCATTTGCAGATGAGGTTGCGAAAGGAACTGCAAGGAACACAATGAGTCGGATGTATGTCATGGGTCCCGCTAGATGGATTGCTGATATAGGAATGTGTGAGGACACTATTGAAAGCGTAAAATCAATACAAGCCGAGGCCACTGAGAACGAGATGAATGAATGGAGAGAAAGCACAGGTAGATTGGATGCGAATGGTTGTTGGATCGAACTATCGGAACACCAGCGATGGTTAGTACCTAATGCATACGTACTTGCAATGGTAACGATGGCTCACGGAATGGCACACATCAATTCGAGAGGAATATGTAAACTATTGGCCCCAGTATGGCAGAATAGCAATATCCCAAAGTACGCAGAAAACGTGGTCAGAAAGTGTATGGTATGTTTGAAGTACAATCCCGGTAGGGGAACGCCAACTCCAGCTGGTCATTTTGCGCCTCCAACGTATCCGTTCGAGGTTTTGCAGCTAGATTTCATCCACATGGAGAGGTGCAACAACCTGAAATACGTTCTTGTTGTTGTTTGCGCCTTTTCAAGGTGGGTGGAAGAGTACCCCCTTAAGGACAACACCGCCTTATCGACTGCCAAAGCCCTTGTCAAAGAGTTCTTCCCTAGATTCGGTATGCCTAGAATTGTCTGGAGTGATAACGGAAGTGAATTCGTAGGATGCGTGATGAAGAGAGTGTGTGAGTGTCTAGGCATACACCAAAAATTCCACGCTGCAAATCACCCCCAATCAGCTGGATTAGTAGAATGCTACAATGGCACTCTAAAACTCAAACTAACCAAAATCCAAGCCAGTACAGGTCTTAAATGGCCTGATGCCTTGCCTCTAGCACTTTTGTCAACCAGGACGACTGTCCACTCCAGGTTAGGACTTAGCCCCCATGAAATCGTGTTTGGCCGCCCAGCCAACGTCTGGGGCGTGCCAAGACCCAAGAAACTGAGCGAGATAGAGCACCCCGTACTGCTTGACTATTTGTGCGAATTGACAACTAAATTGCGTGTTTTACACCAACAGGTTCACAGTTCTTCTCCGCCAGCCTCTGACGATCCAGGTCACCTCATCGAACCCGGTTCGTGGGTTTTGTTGCGGAATTTTCAGCGCACCAACAACGGACAACCGAGGTGGACCGGACCGCACCTGGTACTACTTTCAACAAGATCTGCTGTTCGGGTTGAAGGCAAGAAGAACTGGGTACATGGGACCCACTGCAAACGGGTCCCTCTACCCCTTCCATATGACCGGTGGATCAACAAAGGACTTGCTGACTCTGAGACAGAATCCGTACCTCGATTCATCCCTTTCAGCGATGCCCGTTTGAAAGAAACTAGTACCGAAAAGGAGAGTGATCATATTTTGCAAGGACTTGTGTCACCATCTATGCAATTGGACACTACTGAACCTGAAACGCTGTTTGAAGATCACACCGTACCTGGGAAACGACGATACGACCTGCGATCTAAACAAAAGAACTAATAAAGTGTGATCTAATGTAATTTCTTTTCCCAGTAAGAACTATTTTTGAATTTTCAGCTCTCTCGTCCCAAGGGAACTAGCTCATTTTTGATTTTTCGAACCGCTATCCGGTTCTGCTGCTAGGGTCACGGTTGAAGTCTGGGGAGTGCAACTGGGAAGTTCTAGGTCCACGGTTCTGATTGGTCCACGGGAGTTACCCCGGACTGAGCAGAGCGCGCTCCCTGGGAGAATCAATCAACCACCGCGGGCAGCAACTAGAGGATGGAGTTTCCAAGGGTAGAGAGACCTGTCAGACTCACGAACTTTGAAAAACAGTTATGCACGATACTGTCCAGAAGAACATTCCTGATATTATGTGTTTTAATGTTATGTAGCATACTTGTGTTTTTTATTGGTTATGCTTTGTTCGTATTTAAAGTTACCTTTTCGAATGACACCCAGACACCACCTCCTCCCACTATTTCTCCACACTACTTTCACCCTTTACCTGAACACGAGTCTGCCCGAAGACTCGAATTTGCAAACAACTCTTTCATCCAGCTTCTACACCAACACCAGTCCATAATGAACACGTCAAACTGTTGGATATGCGGACTTATGCCACACACAACCGATAAGGGGATCCCATACTTCATTTTGCCCTTTAGCTACTATGGTTCTCTGTGGGCTTTCCAGACCCTGTTCTTATTCGCCCTAGAACCATACCCGACCCTTTCCGCTGCGAGCGATTCCAGTAACAAGGCGCTAATCGCAGGGATAAGGAACATGAGTAGGGATATCGACACCTATCTGACAATGCCCAAAGATGAACTGAGTCCCTACTCCCGTTGGAACGTGACCAAACATGGGGTTTACCTGGTCAAGAGCCAGGCAACACAGAAATCTCGCCCAGTTTGGATAGTTCCCCACCGAGGTCACTTATGCTTACAGGGTATTGGTAGGAACCCCACAGCACAGTTAGGAAAGAGCGTTTGCACGGAAACATATGTATTTGCTTCCCGAACTTCCCCGATACTCTTGGCAGCTAAAGGCACGTATTTCGTTTGCCACGACCAAGCCTACACGTGGTTGCCCCCTGATTTCTCAGGTTCATGTTTCATTTCATTTCTGCTGCCTCCTACCTACACGGCCCGAGCAGATTACCATCGGACAAGGATAGCTAGAGGTGTCGTGAGTAAAGACAACACCGCGGGTCAGGAATTCGCTGACTTCACAAAGGGTTTCCTGCCATTTTGGGGGCCTATGGTGAACAGCAGGAATATTCGCCAGTTAGCGAGGGTAGTTGAATCCGCCGTGACTACAACGGCCGGAGCACTTGGCAATTTGACAACAGAGCTTCAGTCGGATCGACTTATGACCCTTCAGAACCGAATTGCCTTAGACATTATACTCGCCGATCGTGGCGGTGTATGTAGAGTCATCCAATCCAGTTGCTGCATTTTCATCCCTGATAACGCACCGACAGTATACCAGGCCATCTCCAAACTACACGAAATATCTGGTTCCCTTCACATTGAGAAAGGGGATTGGTCCCTGCTGGGGTGGTTCTGGGAACTGATCACTGCCTGGGGATGGAAAACTTTGATTTTAATTGGGATGATCTTGGCACTTCTGTTCATGTTTTGCTTGTGTATACAGTGTGCTCCTGCACTATGTGGCCTCTGTGCTACCTCGTGTGTACGGAAGCCTGTGTCACAGGACGAGCTGAGTAACAGAATGATGCTCCAGCAACATCTCCACGAATTTCTCCATACCGATTTGGACTCAGATTAGCATGAGATATTGCCTTATATGAGGGCAAAAGGAGGGTCTGTGGTTCCCAAAATCCGGACCCTGTGGTTTTTCCGATATCGAGGTCCAATACCCGTGTCACAAAATCTCAACGTACCAAGACGATTTTGGTGTCTACGAACCGATAATGATTAGGACATCATTCCTATGTATTTGCGTTACAATCGAGGGTTGCCAACACCCCTAAATCACAGTTTCCGTCCCATCCCTTAAACTCCATTTTGTGAACGGCATCCATCTTGCATCTTGCCCTCATGATAAGTCAATTAAAGATCGAGCTTGATCCAAATAGACACGTCCACCTTTCGTGACTTTCCCCTGACCTGTCCCAACTGACTCCACTGTCTTCGGCCAAACCTGTTTAGGCAGCTCCTCGCCCAGTGACCGAATACGATAGCATCTACGCATAACATTCCACGAACCATTCACTACATACAGCCCATGTTTCCTTCAAACACGCACCTGTCCCCGTATCTTGTTTATGGCCCTTTTTATGGCTGGGTTGTACCTTCCTTTATTGGTGGTTCATCTATATCTGATGGGAGTTCCCGGTCCAGCTGGGTAATATATCAGCAAACTGGACATCTAAAATATGGGCTTGCTTACATGACTTCGCTCTTTGTATTGTTGTAGAAATATGTGTGTTGCCATGCCATAAACTCAAGAATTCTTGCTTGAAGCCATATATTTGATATATAAGGAGACGGCTGGTTCTGTAAAAACGAACAGTCTCCCAAGAACCTACTCTCTGTGTGGTGTACTTCTGGGACACGTGTTACTTGGTAGCTACCAATAAAACTTGATCTTTGACTGCGACTAGAAGACTACGTGTTTCTGTGGTCCGGAACAAGGGAACTCAGAGGTCTTCGGGTGTTATCCCCTGACACCGGCGGGTTCCTAAAAACCCGTTACCTCAATCATTACACTGAAATTATGAAAATGTCACACATGGCAATCAGAAACCTTGGCAGCTTTGTATCATTGTTTCTTTAAACTGATTCGTTCAATCCGTGGACCAGCATTCGAAGTGCAATAAACAAGCATTGGCATAGTGTTAGGTCCAGGGATGATGAGATCCAGTCGAGTAGATGATATCAAGATGAGTTTATTCCAAATAAAGGAGTACAGCGCCAAGGAGCCTCTCCAAAGCGTCTCTCTTCCCCATCCTACAGCAAATAACTGCTAAACTGGAGCTTACAAGATGACAACATTCTGAAGTGCTGCGCAACAGTACAATTGAAGGATACACGCTAAGTTACATGCTTAAAATGTGAGGGAGAAGAACATAACACACCTTCCCCCTAAACAAAAACAAGCATTGGCATAGCCAATAGGTCTCGCTTTTGGGACCTTCTAAGTATTTAGTTATGCAGCACAATATCCTTGGTGCAACAACATCAACTGTTGCATGGCCAAACACTTATAAGGTCCCAAAGGCGAGACCTATTGGCTATGCCAACGCTTGTTTTCTCTCTCCTCATCTGCCTTCTCATGCTCTCTTCACTTGATGCCCTCATTTCCAACATTGAGAAATCAAATAAAAAAGTGGATTTGCTTGCATAGCATTCATTATGGAAAAGCACACTTTAAAAGCAATGTGTTAAAAATAAAACAGATACTTCAGGATAAGAAAAAGCGTTCCCAATGTCCCTAAAATATCACTTTCCAAAGGAAGCATTTCAGATCAAACCTCATTTGTTTGTAACACCGTCCTGAACATCTCACCCGTATCTATGAAGAAAAGCGCACTGATTCCGTTAAGTGGGAGCTCTTCTTCTGCAGCACAGGGGTGGCCGGCTGCCAACCTGTCAGTGGGCAAAGTTTGAATGGAATCTGAACATAATGCTACGGTTCATATTTGGATCCAAAATATTCACCAAGCCCCTAGTATTGCCACGTGGCACAAGCAGAAAATCTCAAATGTAATTTAAGTACACTTTTATTAATTAGATCCTATTAAAGTTAAAGTTACCATTGATGATTTTCACGCCATAAATATTTCCCCACCTCGTCACCTCAGCTTCGTTCTTGCTGAGTTGCACAGAATGTTTCCATGTTGAGTTGGCGACCAGGCAAGTGCCTTGGGATGATAAAGTTGGAGCGCGCGCAATATAAGAATTATGATCACATGTGTCCCGCCCGCATCCACAGTACACTTCATGTGTCCCAAAAGAGTCATAGTGATAGGGATGTGCAAGCTGGAAGCCTGTTTCACAAAATGACACCGAGCCTGACCCTGTTTTTCACAGTACGGAGGCCAAGTAAAGAAAAGAACAATTATAAAAGTATGTCAAGCGCTGTGACTGAAAAAGCTTATTTTCCACCAAGAGTTCTTATTCGTACATTGTACAGTATTGTGGTACATGCAACGTGTATAATAACATAATAAATAAATCACGCCTTGTAGAAGGGTGGGTGGAATCACATAAAAGTATTACTGTCACGGTTATAGGAGTTTGTTTTTTCACTTGTGTGATAATGTTATGTTCCTTAGTACATGTTATGTTCCTATGCTTCCATAGTACCCTTGGTCAAATCTGGCTCTCCACTTGACCCCTGTCCTGCTCACATTCTTCGTCATATTTTTGTTACTTGCCCAGATCCCCCCCTTCATCTCCTTAACAGCTCCCTGGCCCAAGGTGTAGTACCCAACCCCCTGAAGTCTGCGGTTATTGTGCCAATTCTTAAAAAACCTGGGGCAGACCCCTCTGTCCCTGCCAATTTCCGCCCCATCTCCCTTTTGCCATTTTTGGCAAAGGTGCTCGAGCGCCATGTCACCTGCGCTCTGAGCTCCTTTGTGGAGATGCACGGAGCTCTTGCTCCCCGCCAGGCCGGTTTTCGCCCCGCACACTCTACGGAGTCCGTTGTCATCTCGGTCTTGGACAACCTCAGGGAGGGTATGGATACCAACCAGCGCCAGGCCCTTGTGCTCCTCGACCTCTCAGCCGCCTTTGACACGGTTGATCATACCATCTTACTTTCCCGTGTCGAGGCGGCGGGGATCGGGGGCACTGCTCTGGTCTGGTTATCCTCCTTCCTGAGTGACCGCACCCAGGCCGTTCGCCTTGGTGACTTTACAGCGGACATCCGGAAAGTTCAGTGCGGGGTTCCCCAGGGTTCCTCCCTTTCCCCCCTCCTGTTTAATCTTTATGTTGCCCCTCTTATTTTTTCTCTTCAACAAATGGAGGTCGCCGTATTTAATTATGCGGATGACCTCCAGCTTGTCTTCAACCTGTCCTCTTCCCCCTCTTCTGTTCTTAACTTCCAAACTATTATGCTTCACATCCGGGACTGGATGAACCACAATCACCTGAAACTCAACCCCGATAAGACCGAGCTGGTGTTGACGGGTGGTTCATCCAGCCCCTGGTCTTCTCTTTTCTGGCCCCCTGCACTGGGCCCCTCTCCTGTACCTACTACCTCTGTTAAAACCCTTGGCATAAAACTGAACTCTCAACTCACCCTTCATTCCCAGGTCAGTTCCGTGGTATCTTCTTCTTTCCTTTCATTGCGCACTATTCGCAGGGTGTCCCGTTTCTTTACCTTCTCTGCTTTCAAACTTATCATCTTGGCCATGGTGGTGTCCCGCCTGGATTACGGCAACGCCCTATATGCAGGTATTCCTGCATATAGTTTACGGCATTTGCAGTAGATACAAAACCAGGCGGCCCGCCTGGCCTTCAATCTTCCGAAATTTCACCATTCCTCCCCCCTCTTGAAATCTCTATACTGGCTCCCTGTGCGAGCTCGGGTTCAATTCAAGCTCGCCTCCATCACTTTCTTGGCTCGACTGGGCTTGGCACCCGCATTCATCTCTTCTGAGATCACCCCCTATGTTCCCACCAGGGAACTACGCTCTTCCTCTCAGTCCCTCCTCACCATCCCTCGCTATCGGAGAAAGAAGTGGGGAGGCTCGAAATTTGCTACCCTTGCCCCGATCCTGTGGAATTCCCTCCCCATTGAACTCCGCTCCCTCACTCTGTACTCACAATTTCGTAAACACCTCAAGGCTCACCTGTTCACTAAGGCCTTTGACTAAATTCCCAATAGCTTCCCCTGTCTCTTAGCCCCGGATCTTATCAGTTGTAGCGCCAAGAAACCGCTGGTGTATGTGCGCTTTATAAGTAATTTTAAACTCAAACTCAAACTCAAACTCAAAAAACAAATTGAGGTGGGGCCTACCTAGCTGCATTCTTCCCAGACAATCAGCGTAGGAGTACAAGGAAAGCAGAAACACAAGCAGAGAGGGAGGGCGAAGGGCTAGGTGAGGAGGAGGAGAGAAGAGAGAGGAAGGAGAGTGAAGGGGAGAGCAGAAGCGAGAACCGATAGGTGGAAGATGAAAGAACGGAGCAAAAAGAAGGCAAAGAGGGCAGGTTGAAAGCAAAGGAGAGTTAAAGTGTGACAGAGGGCAGAAAAGGCAGACAGAGGAAGAAGGGTGGCAGGAGCGAAAGGAGCTGAAGAAAAAACATGGCGAGGCAATCGGAGAGGCAGAAGGGCATAGGAAGGGAGAAAAAAGGAGATTAAGTAGATGGGAAAGACGTGACTGGTCAAGATAAGAAAAGGACGAAGAAAAGATTATGATGAAGCTGACGAAGAGGGAAGGGGAGAAGGGAGGGGAGAGTGTGAGCAGCGGAGCATTCACAGCGATAGAAGATACAAATGAAACTGACAAAGAGGGAGGGGGAGAAAGGAGGTGGGAGTGTGAGCAGAGGAGCATTCACAGCGATAGAAGACACAAATAAAACTGACAAAGAGGGAGGGGGAGAAGGGAGTGGGAGTGCGAGCAGAGGAGCCTGATTACAGCAATAAAACACAGATGGCAGCTGTGCATGTGCACGCGCTTGTGAACGCAAGCTGGAGGCTAGCAAAAGCCTCTGGTGGCACTTTTCAAACCCACTTACTAAATGTCTCGAAGAGACAGCATGCGCTGTCTCAGGCAAGACCTAACAAGGAGAAAGTATAAAGAGAACAAAAACTACATGGAAAGAAAACTGAAATAAGAAACCAAAGTTAAGTAATATAAATTTCAAGATACTTAGGTTTGAACTTTTGTCTGATGCAAGAAGTATCCAAAGTATTAGAACAGCTAGGTACGGAGGATCCTTCAAACCTGCACGTGGCTTCCTTTGACAAAATTTATTTGGAAGATTATAGGTTAGAGTCTGTTTGCTGTAAGACATTTTCTTGCACATTCTCTTGCTCAACAGCAACAGAAAAGTCATCTGCAAGCTTAGATAGATCATTATCAATCGGAACACTTTTCTGTAAAAGATCATATTTTTGTACAGAGTCAGGATCTACAGACACCTTCACATCAAAATGAAAATTAGACATTCTTTTGGGACCATTTGTAGAATTAGCGCTGCAAAGAGAATCAGTAGAAGTAACAAGGCTATTTTTGGGATTGTTCGCCCTGTAAGTAAGGCAGAGGGGAGGAGTCAAGGAACCCTGCGCGAGGCTGAAAAACCAGAAGACGATGCTCTAGCAAAAACATCTGGAACGCATAATGAAAAGCCGGAAGAAGCAAAAAGCACAGCAGGAGGACTAAAGCGACCTATGACCCAGCTTGCAGGCAGGTCACTCCCCATGCACCTAAGACAAGCCCGTCTGTGCCTGTCAGTGCCTGGACCGTGCCTAGCGCAAGGACCCCTTGATCCCACGAACGCCACGACACCCGACACCGCTATGATGCCAGAACGCTCCACGCACTCAACACGGGCCGATCACACACCTGCTTCCTGGCCGCCCGAAGCCACTGGCGTAACGAAAAGTGAGGGGGCCTCCCTGCATGGTACTTAGGGGTCTCCCTCTGGGCTCAATCAGGAGCTCTCCCGGCCAGAGTTCAGTGCCAAGGGGAATTGGAGCTAGGGCCCCCCCCCCGCACTGCGTGGGCTGCGGGGGCCTGTGTTACGCCCCTGCCCGAAGCGCACCACGGAGCTTTCACCTGCTCGAAGTGCAGCTTTACAAGCATCCGCCCCACCATGCTGCTGACCAGGAAAGAACCCAACCACCTCAGATGCATCCTTCTCAACACCTGCTCTGCCCGAAAACATGCTGTCGAACTCTGGGACCTACTCGACTCAACCTCCCCAGATGTCGCCTTCCTGACAGAGACCTGGCTGAACCCCGCCTCGGCACCCGACATAGCCATAGCCGTCCCGGAAGGCTACAAGATCACCCGCAGGGCCCGCAGCATCAGAACAGGAGGAGGAATCGCCATCGTCCACAGGAACACTCTGAGTCTCGACCAACACCGACGACACCCTCAGCACCGCCGAACACCTGCACTTCCAGATCCACACCGACCCCAACACCACCCTCAGAGGAACCCTCATCTACAAACCCCCCAGACCCCAACCACAGTTCTGCGACTCCATCATCGACTTCGTCAGCACACACGCCCTCGCCTCCACGGACTACATCCTCCTCAGGGACCTGAACTTCTACCTCGAGAACAACGAGACCAACTCCACCACCCTGATCGACAACCTAGCCAACCTCGGACTCAGACAACTCGTCACAACACCCACCCACTCCGCCGGTCACACTCTTGACCCCATCTTCTCCGCAAGCCCCCATGTCTCCTTTAACCACACCAACGAACTCCACTGGACCGACCACCGCTGCATCCACTTTACCTTCAAGAAACCCACCACGCACCACCGCACCCAACAGATGGCCAATTCTGTTTAACATCTACATGGCACCGCTCGCCCATGTCGCCCGTCGGCACGACCTCAACATCATCTCCTACACCAATGACACCCAGCTGATCCTCTCCCTCACCAAGGACCCCCACCCCGCCAAAACCAACCTTCACGAAGGAATGAAGGCCGTCATTGAATGGATGAGGAACAGCTGACTGAAGCTGACCTCGGACAAGATGGAGGTCCTCATCCCCGGATCCACCCCCTCAGCCTGGGACGACTCCTGGTGGCCAACCACACTGGGAACAGCTCCAACACCCACCGACCACGCACGCAAACTAGGGGTCATCCTCGACTCCACCCTCTCCATGACTAAACAGGTCAACGCCATCTCCTCCTCCTGCTTCAACACCCTCCGCATGCTCCGTAGGATCTACAAGTGGACCCCCACTGAAACGAGAAGAACGGTCACCCAGGTCCTCGTCAGCAGCAGGTTGGACTACGGTAACGCCTTCTACGCAGGAGCCTTGGCCAAACTCCTGAGACGGCTCCAACGCATCCAGAACGCCTCTGCATGCCTGATCCTCGACATCCCTCGCCGCAGCCACATCACACCCCACCTGAAAGACCTGCACTGGCTCCAGGTCCACAAGAGGATAACCTTCAAGCTCCTCACCCACGCACACAAGGCACTCCATGACACCGGACCAACGTACCTCAGCAGACGACTCAGCTTCTACACCCCCACCCGCCAGCTCCGCTCCGCTCCGCCGACCTCACCCTCGCCACAGACCCCTGCTTCGGAAGACCGACCTCAGGCGGCAGATCATTCTCCCACCTCACCGCCAAGACCTGGAACACCCTCCCCATCCACCTACGGCAGACCCAGGACCTGCTGACCTTCAGAAAACTCCTCAAGACCTGGCTTTTCGAGCAGTAGCAGCATTCTCCACCCCATCGCCTTGAGACCCTCACGGGTGAGTAGTGCGCTTTACAAATGATATGATTGAGTGATTGATTGAAGGAGAGCGAAGATGCAGATCCACTGTGCAAAGAGGGAAAAATGAAGCCCACCGGGAGAAGGAGCGGGACAGCGACCAGCGACAACGTCAGAGGCAGCGCCTCGAGATTCCCAGAGAAGAGAGGAGTCTCCTGCCCGTTTGGAACTATGCCAATCCAGCCACACCCCTGGAGGGAAGTGGCTACACCACATGCGTGAAAAGTTCACCCTAAGGGGCTGGAGGGCAGTTTTGGGTGCGGGAGTGGCAAAATAATAAAAGTGGAAAACCACACTGACAGCAACCCGATAAAGAACCTTTAGAGAGTAAACAAGGAAAAAAATGTATTTTAACAATTGGAAAACCCTTCTCCTCCTTACATCCTGACCCAAAGAGAACCCTTATTTCCTCTTTCCACTCCCCAGCACTAACAGGCACTAGCTGCCTTCTATAGTAGAAAAAGCTTCTCTACTGCACCCAGAAGTCTGTACTAATTCACTTGAAGTACTTAACCATCTCAAAGAGCACATTTTTATCTGTAATTGTTAGGTTGAGCGTACAGCGCTTGCGCTGTCTCTTAGCGACCTATTGTGTATTGTTTAGGAGTTGAACTCCACCCATTCTTAGCGGATTGTTTTTATTGGTCTCTCATAGTGCTTGCTTTCCAATGGGCAACCCACCGTCTTGCTCCCTCCTCCTCGTTTCGCGTTTCCCCCATGCAGTATCGACCAACTACTACATTATTACGCCCCACATGTTTACGTCTTCGTTGGGGGACTACTTTTGTTCTTTATGCGTTTTCCTGCCTCAGTGCCACACTTGTTTTACGTCTGCTTCGCACCTTTGTTCCTTGTTTAACTTGATATCGTTGTTTAACAAAGCTGCTCGGCTGGTCACCCCCTCCCACCCCCACATCACAGCCATGGCATCCCAGCAATGCCCGTCCCTGCTTTGTGTCAGCAGCGGTGATGCGAGGGGCCGATTGCCATTACTCTTAGAACAGGCGTCTGTTCTTTTTTAGGTCTCGTTTTAGACAAAGCGCATGCGTTGTCTGCGAGAATTATGTAAAGGGACTTTCAGAAATGTACCCAAAGGCTTTTCCAAGCGGATTCTCTGCAGTGCATGTCTGGGAGCGTGTGCACATCGCACACCAAGTGTCAGCCTGGGAGCAGCCTCTCTCCACACTCATGCTGGTTTATTTACACTTCAAAGGAATCGCCTTCCCGCCCCCCTCCGCACAATGTCAGAGCTTGTTCTAATGGCTCCTTTGCTCGCACTTCCCCTCCCTTCTCCTCCGCTTTAATCAGGCTCCTTTGTTTGTGCTCACTCCTCCCCCCTTCTCGTCACCTCTATCAGCATTACTTATTCACTTGTGCACGGCTCTTTCATGCAACTAGACAATTTGTTCACTTTGGAGATACCTAACACAACGGTTAGAGCTTAATGGAGTGTCTTATTTAATGAGTTTTAATTTGTTTTAAGTAAACCTTTGTTGAGCCCTATGGCTTCTGGTCCTACTAGCATCAGTACAATTAGCAGGCAAAATGTAGAACTGTAGAAAGCTTCTAACTAGTATAAAATGTCCGCCACATTTGATTCAAATGTGCCATACATTCGGGGATGTATGTGGAGTTATTAGAGTACATTAGCATAATACAAACAAGTTCTTAAATTTGTTTTCACATTTGCTTACTTTAAACAAGTAGAAAGAGCTGCGTGCAACACTGTGTTAAATGCAGCCGAGAAGAGGTCAGCAACTCTCTCTAATCCTGCACCATCTACAGCTGATTCATAAATGCATATCAAAAGAGGGAGTTTGGAAATGTTTTTTAATGACAACCTGAAGCCTCCTCGTATCTATTTCCAATAATAAGCTGGCAGAGGTCTGTTCTTTTCATTTTAGTACCACTTTCTCAGTGACAGATGTGTTGGTTTATCTCCCACCTCGGACAGCTACTAATTTCTGCTATCAATTTGTTCGGCAGGCATCTACATTGGAAATGAAAGCACCCTAATTAATAATATTAGGTGATTTTAATTTTAAAGTTGAAGAAATAGAACCATTGGTTAGATAGCCCATATTCTGACAGACTGCTTTAATTATTTTTTACTGTCCTCACACACAGACTCATGCTCTCTCACCCCACCCCTCCCTGCGTCCCCCCTTTCCCTGCTAACCCCTTGCACCTTTCCTCCTAATCATTTACTGAGCACTTTGTTTCTAGTTCATACTCACTGCTGCCTTGTCTGTCTGCACGCCCGGTGCGTGTGCTCACTAATTCCACTTTAGCCACTGAGAGACAATGATTTACGGTACATCTCTGTACAAGGAACGCTTCCGCACTTGGAATCACATGCTGCTATCAGTTTATTTATACTCTTAGTCAAATTATAATGAAACCTCTCCACTTTTACTTATACTTGTCTCTGTTTTTTTTCTTTCTCTTTTGCGCCACTCGACATGTCTTTCTCCCCACTCCCTCTCTCTTTAGTTTCTCATTCCTCCACCTTCTCTCACCCTTTTTACGCCTTTTTCTTTTTTTGCTGACACATTTTCCCTTACTCCTTCTCCATCACTCAGTTTCACTCCATCTCACCGACTCTTTCTTTACCCCCTCTTCTCTCTCTACCCCATCCTATCCACTCCAATTAGTTTCTGTGCCCTTCCCTCTTAGTTTTCCACTCTCCATTAGTCTCTTCCTGTTTAACCTGTTCTCTTCCTCTTCTTGTAGTACTCTCTCTATTTTCTCTAGACCTTTCACTTACTTCTTTGCTCAAAATTCCCTCTCTCTAGTTCCATTGGCCTCTCCACGATGGGGATGCTCTCCCCTTCTCCCGTTCCCTCTGTCAACTGTCGGCACATCTCTATAAGCGTTCCTGTCTCTCACTCAGCCCACACCTCCCTCTGTATTTTACACTCTCCTTTTCCTTCTTTTGGTCTCTTTCTTTCGAACCTAACCCCACCTGAGAAAAACTCTTCTTTCATTCTTTTGCCTCCACTATCTCTCTCCCGTTTCTATATTATTCATTATCTTGCACTCTATAATCTCTCAGTCCTTATCCATTTATTTCTTCCTGCCGCAGTCCCCACTCCCTCTTCTACTCCTTCCTCCTCCATTCTTTACCTATTTCTCCTTCCCATCACTTTCTTTCACTCTCTTTTTCTTCCACCCAACTCCAGGTTTCATATTTCTATATCCCTCCCCACCGATCTCTCCTTCTCCTACTACTTCCATATCTCCTTATTCTTCTCTAGCGACACCTCTCTCCAAGTTCTACATTCCTATCACATACTTTTCTCTCTTACTTCCCTCGTTTGATCTCTCCCCTTCTACCTCTCCCACCTCACTATCCCTTCCTCTATATCCAACTTGCCATTTTTCGGTCTTGCTGAAGCAATGCGTAAGCATTGTTTTCGGCGAGATTCTAGAAAGCTGCTTTCAAAAGTCTACCCACTGCGGATCGCATACAGTTCATGTGAGGTAGGCGCGTGCACAGGAATTCGCTCCCCCTACCCCTCCCACAAAGCAAGACAAGACAAGAACATCTCTCTTCCACCCGCCTCCTTCTTTATCTCCCTGTTCTGTTCTCCCATGCTGATCTGTTGCTCTCTTCCACCCGCCCCCTTCTCTACCTCCCTGTTCTCTTCTCCCGTGCTGTTCTGCTGCTCTCTTCTACCCCACCTCCTTCTTTAACTACCTGTTCTCTTCTGCTGTGCTAATCTGTTGCTTTCTTCCACCTCACCTCCTTCTCTAACTCCCTGTTCTCTTCTCTTCTCCTGTGCTGATCTGTTGCTCTCTGCCACCCCGCTGTAGTATCCTCATGTTATTTCTATGTACCTGCATCTAGCTGATCAGCCCTGTGTGAGAGTTCTCTCTGGAATCTTGGTATGTGGAATGTTGGACGCATGAGAGACTCAGTTGAGGATGGGCTGAGCGGCGAATAGGTCTGCTCCTGGTGGGGCTGTTAACTTGTACCATCTTATCTACTAATAAACTACCATCTATATGCAATTTTTTTTGGGTGTGGGTTGTTAGTCCCATTTACCCTTGGCTTACGCTAGTTTTAAAAAAAAAATTAAATGATCATTTTGGTAAGGGGGTTTTAGTCCTACCTTGGTTTTTAGGGGGTGCCAGTCCCACCTGAACAGTGTTATACTAGGGTTTGAGTCCCATAGTGTCTCTTAAAAGAGGGGTGGCGTTTTTGGCTACGTTACAGTCTTCTCATGTGAGAAGCACTTTCTTGTATTTTGGTTCACCCATTGCAAATTTTTGGCTTAAATTTTGATTGATTATATGGAGCTCAATAATTTACGCCTTATTTATTTTAAATTGTTCGTTATTAAAGGAGGAGGATGTGTAAGTGTTTATCTTTTTGCTTTCTTCCTTCTTTAATAAGTTAGATCTCTGTTTTCCCTCATGTGGTGTAATTTATTATTCATCTCTGAGTTACAGTTTTCTTAAAAGTTTGTATATTTTATGTGCATAGTTTTCCCCTTAGATATTTGCTCTTTTTGTTTTCCATTATTATAGGGAGAGGATAATGTAGTATCCTCATGTTATTTCTACGTACCTGCATCTAGCTGATCAGCCCTGGGTGAGAGTTCTCTCTGGAATCTTGGTATGTAGAATGTTGGACGCATGAGAGACTCAGTTGAGGATAGGCTGAGCGGCGAATAGGTCTGCTCCTGGTGGGGCTGTTAACCTGTACCATCTTATCTACTAATAAACTACCATCTATATGCACCTGTTCTGGTCTGCTGTGTCTACCTATTTACACCTGGACCTGTGGGACATGCCCACTACACCCGCCTCCTTCTTTAACTCCCTGTTAACTTCTGCTGATCTGCTGCTCTCTTCCACCCCACCTCCTTCTTTAACTCCCTGTTCTCTTCTGCTGTGCTGATCTGTTACTCTCTTGCCCTCTATCTATCTATCTATCTATCTATCTATCTATCTATCTATCTATCTATCTATCTATTTATCTATCGCCCTCACTCTATCTATCTATCGCCCTCACTCTATCTATCTCATTCTGTACTCCACCACCTGGTCTTCTAAAAGTACAGCCCTGCCACCTTACATGCCTTCTCCAAAAGGTGCCTGGATACAGGAATCCTGCAATGATCTATCATCTCCAATGTTGCCTTCAGAGGTTAGTGGGAGAGTGGATCTTTTAAATGGATGCAATTTGTGTTTATAGCTGACCCACTCCACAGTGTCAGAAACGAGGCCAAATTAAATGCAGGGGTGCAGGTTGTCAGCTGGTCGCCATGCCTGCCTCCAGGCAGGTCATAGCTGCTGAGTCCGCCAGTGGTGCCAGTCAGCAGTTATTATAGACTGCATGGCCATACGATGGGGGTTTCAGGCCAGTGGTGGATTGGATATTTGTATAGCTGTGCTGTCCCTGTGGTCCTGTCTTTTGTTGTGCTCTGCCTGTTTAGCAGAACACAGCACCACTGTTTGTAGATGGACATTTCTGAGAGTTTTCATTTCTATTACCTACAAACATAGCACCCATATTAGTAGACTGCAAGTATAACCCCCAGAGTTTGGTTGTGCTATTGAATGGTCAAAGATACTCTGTTCAATGGCACTCATTTTATTGACCTTAGAAGGATGAAAAGCTATGTAAACTCATGTGGAATCAAACAAGTGAACATGTGAGTATAGGAGAGCAAACACAGATCCTTGGAGTAGGCACATTAGCTCCTTGGGCCACCAGTGTAATACATAACTGTTACCATACCACATGTCCCAGTAAGATAACGGTGTTCGGACAGTGTAGTGACACACACAGTAGAGTGTTTTACTGCTACTGCCATTCGTCTCTGCAATATTGCTGATTAAACAACAGCAGGGGAAGGGCCTGCTGGGGACAAAGATGGCAGATGCTGTTGCCGCTGAGGGCGAGCTCCCTGTTTTCTAGGCGTGCCTGTCTTCAGAGCAGCCTGTGACCGAAAAGGGGGCTCTCTGTAAGCTCACTGACTCCTAGCAGTCACTGCAAACCATCCTGCCCTGATAAACGTGTCAACCTTGCTGACCTCTGATTCTCTCCAAACCCACTGACCACTGCCCACTCTGCTGTGACACCTGACACACACTGCAGCCCTAACTTACTCAGTAAACCACATACATTCGACACACACTGCAGCCCTAACTTTCTTAGGAATGTATGACGTTACAATGCATGCTTTTACCACGCATGCTGTTACAACGCAGATTTTACTACGCATACCATTACAACGCATTACACTTGGGGGTGCTGGAAAGTGAATAGTTTAATTTACTATTCCAACTCCAGTCCCCGTGGATAGTAGGGAAGGTGTTGGATAGTAAATTCAACTTATTCCCTATCCTAGAGCGCCCCCCAGTGTAATGGGTTGTAATGGTATGCGTAGTAAAACCTGCGTTGTAACAGCACTGCGTGGTAAAAGTTGCGTTGTAATGGCTGTAAACCCTTTCTTAGCAAACCACACACATTCGACACACACTGCAGCCCTAACTCACTCAGTAAACCACATACATTCGACACACACTGCAGCCCTAACTTACTCAGCAAACCACATACATTCGACACACACTTCAGCCCTAACCTACTGTATAGGCATTTATATAGCGCACTACTTACCCGTAGGGTCCCAAGGCACTTCGACCGCTGCGAAACCCTTCCTGGCTTCCCTGAGAGATGGTCCCTTAATGGGTATCTCCAGGGTGAGACCAGGCATCCCCGGCGGTCTGGTGGGGCCGTTAGTGAAGATGAGGCAAGCTAATGCCCAGAGTTGCCGAGTGTGAACGCTGATCAGAGTGGGCACCGAGGCGAGAGAATTATCAAGTCCGCTGACCCTGGTCCAGAAACCTGCCGCGCCGGGAATCGAACCCTGGTCCCGGGCCGTCCTCTGCTCTCGGGTCTGCCGCCTCTAACCAGTGAGCCACACTACTTCACTACTCAGTAAACCACATACATTTGACACACACTGCAGCCCTAACCTACTCAGTAAACCACATACATTCGACACACACTGCAGCCCTAACTTTCTTAGCAAACCACATACATTCGACACACACTGCAGCCCTAACCTACTCAGTAAACCACATATATTCGACACACACTGCAGCCCTAACCTACTCAGTAAACCACATACATTTGACACACACTGCAGCCCTAACTTACTCAGCAAACCACATACATTCGACACACACTGCAGCCCTAACCTACTCAGTGAACCACATTCAATCGACACACACTGCAGCCCTAACCTACTCAGTAAACCACATACATTCGACACACACTTCAGCCCTAACTTATTCAGCAAACCACATACATTAGACACACACTGCAGCCCTAATTTACTCAGCAAACCACATTCGACACACATTGCAGCCTTAATTTACTCAGCAAACCACATACCTTCAACAGACTCTGCAAACCAGCTAACCCACAAAACATTCTGCAACTCTCACCAACCGAACAAACAATTCAACCCTCATTGTGCACACAATATATTGCAAGCATGCACAACGCACACGGTGTAAAACAACAAAAGCAGTAAAATGTATTTCTAATGCCAGAAATAAAGACCTACTTGAAAGCCCTAGTGTAGTAATGAGGGCAAGAAGGAAAATGTCTTAGCTAAAATAAAGTGCATTGCTTTAAATGGCCAGTGTTTTCATTTATCTTAGGCTGTGATGTGTTTGAGACTGAATCTCCGATCTGCACCAGGAGGATGGGACAATCTCTGGGTGCTGTGGGCTTGCTTGAGCAGTGGTCTAAGAACTGCAAATAAGTAAACTACAACCTACAGGTTCTCACCTTTGGCTGTGTGTCTGTATGTGTTTTGATGGAGTCTTCTTGACATGCATTTCCAAGTACAGTAGACACTTAAAAATACATAGGCCTGCCTATGAAAGTGCAAAATAAATGTCAACAACTCAGGCATTGGATATTGCATCTTATTGCTACCATTTTAATTTCAATTTTAAGCCTCCAACTCCACAAGGGCAGTCTCGAATCTCACCAGTTTGCCTTGTATCAACATGACTATTCCCCCTCCTAAGATGCTTGTGAAACTTTGGCCTCCTTTATCTAAGAGATTGAGGTCATTCATGACTGTATTTTCCATCTTATTTCCTCCTGTCCCATGCAGAATCATTACAAGCCTTCATCCCTCGTATCCTAGTTCTCCCAAGGATTAAGGAAGAGTAGATATCTACCTTGCTTACCGCCTGAAAGGCAGTCTCTCCAGATGATGTCTGTCCAGTCCGGACTTTTAAAATCTTTATCTGCGGTTGTTACACCTGCTTTCTAACTTCATCCTTCTAAGGAAGAGAGTTACGACTTGAAAAGGATGTTAGTCCTTCACAAGAAATAAGTCTGCAACCTTCTCTGTGCTGGGAACCAAGTACCCGATTGTAGCACTTGACTGTCCGGCTAATGAAGCAGAGCAGTGCAAGGCCTATTCGGGAGGTGGTGTGGGCTAGTACCCCCAGTTTGCTAGTACGTGACAACCACACTCAATAAGTCGTTGTCCAGTCAGTGCTTTATCTCATAAATAAATATGACTTTATTGCAAACACACTATTACATACTATGCATCATTTACAAATATATACAGTCAGGTAGATGGAAATACCTTTGGTGACGCATGCTGAACAGTTGGCACCCCAGGAAGCCATAACAATAAATCCAAGTACTCCTACACATAGGCATTGGCACAATATCATAGTACAAGGGGGTATCATTATCAGTACAGAAGGCCTACTGGCTTTGACGTGAGATACATTCTTACATTAGTATTAACGTTTTCATGATGCAAAGTTCTCTATACATGTTGGTACACCCAAGATTCGTTTTAGTAGAGTATGGTACTCATTTAGAGTTTGGCAGGTGGCCCACCAGACCGCCATGCCAGCGAGGTTAGGCACCTCCCCCCTGGTAGAATAGAGCCTGACACACCTGGGAGCCCCACCAGGCATGAAATGCGCTTAGCGTCACTGTCAAGGAGAGTGACGTCCCCTCATTGCACTCCTGGGTTAGTTTTCACTGAATAATTTCAAATACAATATTTCCAGTAAGTTTGATTCAAAGTTTATTTGGTACTCTTATAGTATTTCGTTTTGATGATTCTTTCCTCTGTACATTATTCCATCATAATGTTATTGGAAAATCAACTTATATTTCAGCCCAATGCATTTCGGGCGATGACCCTTCATCAGGGGACTTGGTCCTGTAAACAAATCCAATGTAACACATTTTTAATCCACATGTTTCACTGCAGAAATGATTTCATCTTACTTGCTTTGTAATCTGGTGAAAGGAATGAAAAAGTGACGCGATAAGAATAGGCAGGAAATCAGTGGGTGAGTGAGACGGTTTTACAAAGGTCAAACTTAAAAAGGTGCTTCAACCAAAAACGGTAAACACGAGTTGTGAAAAATTCGGTGAAAAAACGCGGTGCAGAGAGAGTGAACTGGCGAACTCCGCCATAAGTGAAACGGAACAAGTATTACGAAAAAATCTATAAAATGTGCGAGTAATCAATCAGATGACCAGCATGCAGAGTTTAATGTGAAAGAAAAGGTGTTAAGGATAGTGCGTCAGAAAAACTGACCTGTATTGCGTTTCGTAACAAGAGGGTATAAATTTTCTCTTGGTTGTTCAAGATACACATCCTTGAAAATAAAATAGAAAAGTGATAAGTATCCGGTAAAGTATGCGCGCGGGGCACGACTTAACCGATACCGTTGGTTGTGTTATTCAAACTTACCGAATTTTGGCATGCGGGTAAATTCACGAGTGCAGCCGGTGTTCGCGGCGGTCCGTGGTAACTGTTGTTAGTAAGTGTAATGTTAATAGGCTGGTGGGGGTCATGTGACCGGGTCGGAAAAGAGCTAGTCTCCGATTGGCTGAGGTTGCGTGATTGTGAATCGAACGCGTAAAGTTTGAAAATGTGAATGAACCCAAAAAATTATTTTGGCTCCAGAATATGTGAAAGTGAGTAATAAAGAGAAAAAAGGAGTAACATGTGTGCGAATGACAGAAAACGGTAGGCAAAATGAATAATGACTGGTCACTGGGTATGATTATAATGTGAAAAATTGGGTAAACAACATATACCTGTAACATAATAATGAAATAATAATAAACAGTTCTCACTAATGTATTCCTGGTGATTAAATAATAAACAGTCTCATTACTGTATTCCTGGTAATTAAATCGATTCAAAATACCAATTGTCTCTTAAAAAATGCAGCTGCGGCTTGTCCACGCCGCACGGAATGCTGGTCCTCGCAGTCCCGCGGCTCAAAGGGCTCTGGTCAGATGACCTCCTTCTCCCTCAAAACCTCTGCACGAACGGCTCCCGCGAAGCGGGGGCCGTGAGAGGTCTCTGGCAGTCTCTGGCAGTCTTCAGGAACCACAGTGCAGGCGAACGACAAATGGGCGGTGATCCGCTGAGTAAAAGCAACCACATTATCACTCAGCACCACCACAGCACCACTCAGCACCACCACAGCACCACTCAGCGCCACCCCAGCATCACTCAGCACCACCACAGCACCACTCAGCATCACCACATCATCACTTGGCGCTACCCCAGCATCACTCAGCACCACCACATTATCACTCAGCACCACCACAGCACCACTCAGCACCACCACAACATCACTCAGCACCACCACAGCATCACTCAGCACCACCACAGCATCACTCAGCACCACCACAGCATCACTCAGCACCACCACAGCATCACTCAGCACCACCACAGCATCACTCCGCGCCATCACAGCATCAATCTGTGCAACCATTCAACAACTGGTTCAAATATGTTCTCTCAATGTTTCAAGCTTTATTACAAATGTCACAAAAAGATGTTAATATTTCACTTCTGTTCTTGGATTTTCGTCACAATAAAATACACTGAACATAATCTTCACAAAAGTTATTTACAAAAGTTTAAGCTATTGCCATTATAAATTACAATCACTTTTATTTAAGTATTAATTATTTAAAAAAATTAAAAGCCATTGTTATTTGGAATATCAATACATCTAAGTCACGTAAATACAAAACATGTTGCATTACAAATGCTAAAGCTGTCACATTTGTGAAAGTTATAACTATTGGCATTGTAAATGACGAAGCTATTAATTTAGCTATTTTCAAAACAAACACATAAATAAAAAAATTGTCATTCACAAGACCAATAGCTCAAACTTTCCTAATGCGAGACCTATTGCATTGCAAATGCTTGTTCAGATTGCCTATGTGCAGAGGTGTAGTGAATCCTCCCCCCACCCCACTCTTGGCTTTATAAACTAACACAAGAGTGAAATTCTTGATGAGCCTCTTCTGTCTGCAACTCTGCAGCCAAAGGCTCAGCTCATAATTAATATAAAAAGTTGGACGAGTGAGTAGGTGAAGGGATGGCTGTATGGATTAGTGAATGGGTAAATGGATGAATGAAAGGGTGAATAGATGGATAATGAGCGAAAGGATGGATTGATGAGTGAAAGGGTGGATGATTGGTGAGTGAATGGGTTGATGGATGAGAGAAAAGGTAAAATGGTGCATGGATAGGTGAAAAGATGATAGATTAGGGAAAGAGTGGATGATGGGCGAGTGAATGGGTGGATGTGAGAGAAAAGGTAAATAGATGGATGTTTGGGTGGAAGGGTACATGGATGGGTAAAAGGGTGGATGGATGAGTGAAAGGATGGATAGATGAATTAAAGGGTGGATGATGGGTGAGTGAATGGGTGGATGGATGAGTGAAATGATGGATGAGTGATAGGGTCAATGGATGGATTCATGAGTGGATGAGTAGAAGGATGGATGGGTGGAAGGAAGGATGGCTAAGTGAAAGGGTCAATGGAGAGAGAAAGGGAGGATGGATAGATGACTGAAAACGTGAATGGGTGGAAGGATGAATGACTGGGTGGATGGATGAGTAAGTGAAAGGATGGGTGAAAGGGTAAATGGCTGGATGGATGAGTGGATAAGTGGCTGGATGGATAAGTGGATGATTGGGTGGAAGAGTGAATGGATGAGTATACGGATGTATAGGGTGAAAGGGTGGATGGATGGATGAGTGAAATGATGGACGGAAGGATACATGATGGATAGGTTTGCAAATGTATGAATATGTTTGGATGTAGATGGGATTACTTATATACTATTACGCAACCTCCTTGTGTCTGTGAAACATACCTTTTGTACTGGAGTTTTGTCCTGAATATTGACCTCCTGTCCTGAATTTTTGTCCTAATTTTGACCCTTTGTCCTGAATTTTTACCCTCACTGTCCTGAATTTGCACCCATGCCAGTTGGTCACCCTAACCTCCTTACTGAGACCCATCAACACCAGAATTTAGTTGACTTTTCTTACTCGGCATTCTAGGTCTTTAGACTCCTGAATTTGCATTAGAAGTGGTTGAATGGATATTTTATTTACAGGTTAAACTTCTATATAAATGCATTTGAGGTAAAGAAGGATGAAGACCACGCCGAGCAGGTAAGGAACACTTTCTTTATTTGACGGAGAAGCATGCAAAAGAGACACTTCCCAGCTGGTCGGAGGATCTACTGACCATACAAGGAATGTTCCGGTTTGATGGCCGGGTGGCTGGGGCAAGTTTGTAAGTATCACAGGCAGTGCCAGACTCATTGTTTTCTAGTTTTGACCTTGTCACTGATGCTAGTGTTGACGGGCAGCTGTGACTTCCAAGTGTGTACCTCATCTGCCTGTCAAGCTGTCTGGCCCAACTTCAGTGCCGGGTACATGCTGTTTACCGCATCTAATTTGCATAGATGATCGGGACTAGTTCACACTGAGCTTGTCCTTTTCACCACAGCATTTACTGCATTGCAGGAGGAGGACACAGGGTGGAGCGCGCCAGAGAGAGCCCTGTGGTTACTCTGCTGTGCCTCTCACGGCCGGCCCCCAGAAACGGAATCACCAGCCAGAGCCAGTTCACTCATTCTCTGCAGTAAGTTGTAGTTCGGAGGTGAGTGGTCGGTGGCAGCTATATAAGCTATATCAATATTCCATTGCCACCAGTTGACCCAGTGATACTCCGGTCCTAATGGAGCAGCCCCTTTGAAAGTCAGCAGTATAGTATGATATTTACAGAGCTCTCCCTGCCAGTGTACCTCCCTGGGCCCGCGGCGCCGGTATGGAGTAGTGCAGCTGACCTGCTGTGGCTGCTATTAACCCCTACCGCGCTACTGCGTTTTCCCGCTGTGCGCAGGAATTTAAAAAATGGCTTGTTTATGACAAAGCCAGCTCGTCATCCGCATAGCGCAGGTAACGCCCATGACGAGCTGGCTTTGTCATTAGCGCCGAAGGGGTTAATACATACAATGAATGCTTCCATCTCTCTGAGCCGCCGGTGCCCTCTGCCTTTAGTGAGCTGTGCAGCCGCTGCCTGGACTCCGTTCTGCTCAGTTTTCAGTTGCAGCCATTAATCTACTTTAGTTCAGTGACTTTGTACAGTTTCTAGTTGCTCAAATGAATGTAATCTTATGTTTCCCTCGCCTTCATTACGTGACTTTGCTCTCATAATGACACTTAAATTATAAAAATGTCACGCACAGCAATTTGAAACCTTGGCAGCTGTTAACACTGCTCAAGCAGGAGTAGTGTTCGCCGCTGGATCTTGAAAGCGCATGCGTGCAATCACACGCAAGCGCACGAAACGGGCAGAAGGGCGGGGAGCTTAAAAATACATGCAACCAAGACATGGGGTTGCACGCATGCGTATAATTATGCGCATGCGTGGAAACGCGGGGGGTGTAAAGACAGATGGGGTGGGTCTATTGATAGTACACCGGCCCTCATTTGTCAATGTGGGAGCACCACCCACTCGATCAAAAAGAGCTGGTGACGCGGCAACCATCATGTAGTGGAGCTTAGCCTAAGGATAAATGCCTAATCAACGTGTTACTCACATCCCGTAAGCCACAACATGCCAAATATTACAAGGCTGGTGTTTAATCGTGTTGGCCAGCAATCCACCCCTGAATACATAGTCAGCATACATGTGTATTCAATCTACAACTTTGTCACAAACACATTATGTAGTTCACTAGAAGTTAACTTGACTATTGCGATCACCGATCCTCATGTGTCAATGTGGCAGTCATTATAAGATGTCCCCGGATGTATCTCATCCAGACACAGATTGCATAACAAAACATCAGTACACAAAGGGAGTGTTGTAGATCATAAAAACAGGTAGATCCATACTAGAGTAGGTCCATCAGTTACACGATTACTGAGATTGACACATTTTATCTCGCCCAACTCTCTCAATCACGTAGGAAGACATGTAATTCCCTATCTAAGTTAAGGCCCATGTCAACTGCTCTCAATTTAATCAGCCACCTGGCTTCAAGTTTCGTCAATGCCGCTGTTTTGTCTCCTCCCCTTAAGTTTTGTTTCAACATCGCAATTCCATGGAATTTCAGTTTAAGCACCTCAGTGCTTGCATGCATGTTATTATAATGCTTGGCCAGGGGGTAGCTACCATTGTTAGTTCTAATGGCCCTTATATGTTCTTGAATCCTCTCTTTCAAGGGGCGGATGGTGCTGCCCACATAGATAAGCTGACACTTTCAGCCGATCATACCAAAGCCTGTGCCTGACCCTAAAATGGCGCCTGAGAAGGACAACTCAATTAGAAATGGTCGGAATCGCCCCACTCTAACCGCCAAATTGTTGCTCTAATGGCTTGTTTCACTCTCTGTCATTCTAGTAGCAGGGCACAACTTTTCACCGTCTCCAATTGGCCTCTTGCTGCTCCCGGTGCCCCTGTGATACAGCCATTTCCATGCACTCATCTCTGAGATGCACTGGTGCGATCGTGGTTCCAATCGACCGGCTGAAGCAGACACATACTTACAGTTGCCAGCGCCCAATCACCCCGCACAAGTCAAAAAGGAAGATCTTCCTGGAGTGATTCCAAAGTCATCTGAAGCCATTGGACTAGTGAAACACAGCTCTGGAACAATGCACCCCAGAAAGGGCCAGGGCAGGAGCAACTGGTGTCAGGGGAGAGCTTGTGCATGCCCCCTGGTGCCCTACTTATGATTAGAACAGAAAGAGGATTGCTCCTTCAATTCTTGGATGGCCATCTCGGACTGGTGCTTCCTCTTCCTCTTTTAGAAACTGATGAGGTATGCACTTATGATTCAATGCTGCTTCTCCCCTGTATCTTTCTACCTGTTTCTAGCCTTGTCGGGTATCTACCTTTTGGTCCTATTCTGACCTCACTCCTATTGGTTTTATTCTCACGGACTCCCGGAATTTGCGCACCCCCTCTTATCCTACCTCTTTGCGCCGCCTTCACTACCCCAGTGGCCACCCTTCTTCTGTCCACCACGCCACGTCTTCACCTCATCTCCTTGTCATGGCTTCCAGTCGAATGAAGTCTGGAATCAACTGCTTCAAAGTAATCTATCCCCCTCATATGTCCAAAGCAGTAGCTAAACGGTTTAAACATCATTGAACAATTTCCAGATTCCCTCTTTGTTGACCAATTCCATAATGGGCGCCTAGGGAAGATTAAAAATGACTTCCTTTTCTTCACTAATGACATCCCTTCCTAGTCCTCCAGCTACTCCAATTATTATTATTATTATTATAATTGCATTTATTGAGCGCGCAGCTACCCGGAGGTTTCCCGGCGCTAAAGCAAACAGAAAATGTATCCTCCGCCTCCTCTTTCCCGCATGGGAAGCGGTTAAAAATTTCTTCCTCCGCTCGCTTTAATGGCTCTCTCACCATTACACTTTATAACAATGGCACTGTCTTGATCCAAGCTTCTGACTCCTGTCTCTCTCTCTTTGACCACATCTTCCACTCCCTTCGTCCCACCCCTGCGACTACTATCTCTCTAGATTCTTCCTCTTCTTCGTCCTCTAATTTGTCTTCTTTTTCCCTTTCTCCCCCCTTGACCCCCATACATTCCTTCAGACCGCTCTCCCGAGAGTCACAGGTTGACCCTTTCCCCCCTTTTCTCGTTCCCTCCCCTCCCATTCTGCCACCTTCCCAACTGGACCTCCCCCTTACCTCTTCTGCTTTACACCCCACTTCACCCCTACATCCTGCATCTCCCCACTATTCCACTGCCTTCTCTCACCCCCTAACTCCCCTATTCCTTCCCATTTCCCCCCTTTTTAATCCACCTTTCTTACAATCTGAACCACCGATCAACTCGCCTTACCCTCCGCCCACCCTCCCCTTGGCCCATCACCCCTCTCCGCTCCTCCCCTTTCCTCAACCCCCCCACTCTGCCTGGTGCCTTTACCCCTACTTTCACCTTTCATTTCCCTTGGTACCTGACCTGCACCCTCTCTCTTCTCCCCACTCGTGTGGCCTCCCTTTGACCTCCCTCCCTCCTCTCCCTGCTCAACCCCTTCTCCTCTCACCCCACCGTATCCATGGCCTTCCCATTACCCCACTCCCTCCCCCCTCCTCCTCCAGCCATCCATTTCTACGTCTCAAATATCTCCTCCTAGGTATGATATCTATTCTTCACCTCTGCTCAACACCAGTAAAAATATCTCAGTAACTCCATTCACTCCTTTCTACCACCTTCTTTCCCCCCTCAGACCCTTTCATCACATATCTCCCCCCAGCCCCCACAACCCACTGCCCTTCTATGCATACTTCACTTCCTCCCCCACCTTCGACTCCCACACCCCAACACTCTCCCCGGTCCCCCACTTCCTCCTGTCCTCCTTCGCCTAGTCCACTCTCTCCCGTAACCATTGAGCCACCCTTCACTCCATACTCAGCACACCTCTCTCTGGAAACTAAACTTGATTCCCTCATCGCGTCCATTTCCCTGCTTGAAGCGTCCATTTCACTCCTATGTGCTAAGATATCCCATCCCCGAACAACCTTACGAGGAGTTCCTTGCTCCTGCGCCCCAATAGAGCCAACCACAATCTATGCTCCACAGACATTACCAACCTATCGGCTACTTACAAGACCATCAATGTCACTTCCCCTACACCTGCCTTTCCTAACAACTCTACTCAATTTGCCATTCAGACCATTTCTTCCGTCAGAACTTACCAGCCTCGACCTCAAGGGGCACCCTCATTCAAGAATCTAATCCCTATCCCCCTTGAGGAAAATTGAATTTTGCCCTGTCATGTGTCCCTACGTGTTCCCCATTATATGTTATATGTGCATGATCGATATGCATATTTATCCCTTGACCGAATAAAGACGCAATTATAGTTGTGTCCAACGTCAGTATGTCAGTTATCCAGTCCCCCTGAAAGCAACAAGTATTAGGCCTATGTTGCCAACGTCTTTACATTGTACACGTTAAATCATCGAGTTGTCCCCGTTTCTAGGCCTCACAGGGCCCGGACACCAGATTCAAGCCTCAAGTCTCCTGAAACCACTCCGAGGAGCGATGCAGCCCCTCCCGCATCCCTGACCCTTCACTTACTTTCTGCCAAGCAGCGCGGTGCCCGGCCTGGCCTGCCTGCCTGTCTGCCAAGAATATGTTATGCCTCTAGTTATCAGTTCAGCTCCCCGGCTTCGCATTCCTAGCTAACGAACTGCATAAACATCTTCATCTATAGTCTAGTCTTTCTGTCTCCATGCAAGAGAATTACTGAATTAATGTCCATAGAAGATTCCTAGCACACGCAATACACTAAGAAATATATGCATGCACTAGCCTTAGTGACAAGTAGCCTTTACCCTGATGACTTTTAGATTCTATCAACATGTTCTCCAAACACGAGATATCAGATATGCTATAGGTACATGTCGTCCTGACATCCCAGACTCTAGTCTCCTCTTCTAGTGCCAAAAGTCAGAGCCCCCAGCTCTCCCCGGTTACACGTCATGGCCCGTTTGCGCGCACCAGTAGGTTAAAGGTTCCAGCTGCCCAGGTAGCCCCCTCCATGTATCCACCCATTTATGACACTTCTGTGACGTTTACATCACATGTCTTCGTGCACGTCCTGTGCACGCCTTCTTTTTACGCCCATATGTTCTTATCTTCCGTTTGTCACTTGTTACGCCTACTGTATTCAATGCAATTGTACTGTTTTACTATATATACTGTATGATGTTAATGAGATGCTAGCTGTCCCGTTCCTGTTGCTGCAGCTGCCATTCCCCCTTTCCTTGTGTCTGTCCCTTCCTGAACCTTTGCAGGTGATGGAACCCGATGGTCCATTGGCTCGAGCCATCTAATTCAAGCCAATATGACTCAGATACCCCGGATTCTGCCTCTTATTTATTGAGCTATCCTTTTTAGTTAATGCATAGAAAAATAGTACCGGTAATTATTTATTTATTTACCACACCCTCATCAGTCCAGACACTCACATCACCAAAACAGTTGCGTCAGAGCTACACTGTATGCTTCATAACTGCAGATCTGCAACCAAACACAAACTGGAAATCTCCAACACCATCACTCACCACAACCTCAACATGCTCTTTCTCACTGAGACCTGGTTTAATGACTCCTCTCACACTTCATTTGATCTTTTGTTACCTACTGACTACTCTATTCACAGAAACGACAGACCAGGCCAGATCGGGGGAGGTGTTGCGATTATCTTCAGAAACACCCTCCAAATTAAAGCCTCTCCCACTACCCTCTTTCGCACCTTTGAATGCCTCTCCCTAGAATTCCAAGTTCATCATGGCACACCTTTCAGGTTCCATACCATCTACCACCCGCCTGGAAATTGCTCTTCCTTCATGGAGGAATTCATTGACTTCATTAGTGACCAATATTCACAGAGCGACAAGCAGATCTTCCTAGGTGATTTCAACCTCCACTGGGGCTCTTTGGAAGACTCGGCTGCCAACAAGCTTGCAACCTTTCTTTCCGCTAATGATCTTACACAACACTGCTCAGAATCTACACATGCCAAGGGCTCAATTCTGGACCTTGTGATTTCCGAATCAGACCAGATTACCACTGCTTCACCTATCCTTGTGGACTGGTCTGACCATTTCCTCATTCCCTTCTGTTTTCACCTCTCTCACATTTTAACTCTTGGCCAACCCAAAAGAGCCGCTACGTGGTTCTGCAACACAAAAAACATTGATCTTGAGACTCTATGTGATTCTGCTATGCAGTCTCTTCCTAGACCCCAATACGGATGTCAACGATCTCACTCCCTTTTGCCTCTCAATCCTCTCAGTTGAAATCGATAAGGTTGCTCCACTCCAAAGCAAAAGGAAAAGACCCACCCCATCAGCTCCTTGGTTCAACAAAGCTCTCTACGACGAAAGGAAAAACCTCAGAATCTTAGAAAAGCACTGGAGACTTTCTCCATCCACCCCAACCTCTCTCTTTTACGTTCAGCAAGATCCATTTACCACAAACACATCTTCCAGGAAAAAACATCACACTTCAGATCCCTCCTGGATTCAGCTAAAAACAGACTCAAAAAACTTTTCGACCTCATCAAAAACCCAAATTGTTCTCCCCAAACCATCAAGCCTGAGGATGCATCAAAGAAAGCAACTGAGTTCGCTATATTCTTCGACCAAAAGGTAAAATCTCTGGTGGAACAGGTCACCCACCCCACCCCCATCGAGGAGCGAAAATCCTTAGTCACTTGGCAGAACTTTGCCGCCATCTCAGAGGTTGATCTCCTCAAATGCATCCGTGAAACCAAACCCTCCAACCCTTCCTCTGACCCCATTCCCAGTGGCATCGCCGTTGATTTCTATACTAACACTCTCTCCTACTGGACCAGGCTGGTCAATCTCTTCCTCAGTCAAGGATCCCTCCCAAGTGTCCTCTTTAGACAGGTTACCCCCCTTCTAAAAAAACCCTCTGCAGATGCAAATGACCTCAATAACTTCCGCCCCATCACCAATCTCCCTTTTCTTTCAAAGATCACAGAAAAATGTGTTGCAAAACAACTGTCCCAACACATTATGGACAATAATCTCCTCGACATGTTCCAGTCGGGCTTTATTCAAAACTGCAGCACTGAAACAACCCTGCTGCAACTGATCGATGATGCGCTGCATATTCTTTTTTTTTTTTTTTTTTGTTTTCCAAAACCTTTATTGGAGTAAGCATAGAAAAGTACAAGAATGGGCCTACAACCTCACGGGCTGGCCGCTAATAACAAGGCACAATGCATGTAAGAAAAATGTACACCCGTGGATAGGTACAGCTCAAGTACAAAGCATTACTCTATAGACATCACAGAACAATTTGTATTTTTATTTTTTACAAAAAGAAACACAAACACTAAAGGCGAATGGACGATAATTAAGGTCAGCCCAAAGAGCGGAGGGGACGGTTCCACGATCAGGAGAACACACCCAGAGCCCGGAGGCTCCAATCAAGTCGGGGAGGGGGGGAGGGGAGCAGCGGGGAGAACCGGAAGTATAAAAAACCTTACGGAAAGGTTCCGGGAACTCTAGTCTAGGGAGAAAGGACAATCTCAGCAGTGTTTTCAAGGGGAGGGGTGCAAATACCCCCACGATAATCATGCGCTGCATATTCTTGATTCAGGGGAATCATGCCTTCTGATTCTTCTTGACCTCTCTGCAGCTTTTGACACTGTTAATCACACCACCCTCCTTAACATTCTTCAACAGAGAATGGGCGTGGAAGGCACAGTGCTCAAATGGTTTGCCTCTTTCCTCACAGACAGATCCCAAATGATCAAGATTGCAAACAGTCTCTCGTCTCCACTGGTGGTTGGTCAAGGCATCCCTCAGGGTTCTATCCTTGCTCCCACTCTGTTCAATCTCTATCTGGAACCATTAGGGAACCTTCTAAGCAAATCTGGAATCCTCTACCATCTCTACGCTGATGACACCCAAATCTACCTCAAGGTGTCTTCCCCTCATGATCTCTCACTACTCAGCTCTACTCTCAACACTATTCACAACTGGATGCTAGTTCACCAACTCATTCTCAATCCTCCAAAACGGAATTCCTCCTCATATCTAACTCTCTCTCGCCGCCTCCTGTTCAAGCCTGGATGGATCAATCAAATCTACTCAACAGTAAACCCATCATTGTGGACTGCGACAAATCCGTAGGTGTCATACTAGACAAAAGACTCAACCTAGTCTCACACATCAACTCCATGGCCAAGAGCGCACGTTATCAACTGCGACTCTTGTGGGGGATTCGTCGGTTCTTCCCGGAGAATGACCTAAAAACCTTGGTCCAATCGCTAGTTCTCTCTAGACTTGACTATTGCAATTCTCTTCTGACTGGCATTCCCAAATCTCACATCTCCCCCCTCAAATCCGTCCTCCATTCAGCAGCTCGCTTCATCTCAGGGTCCAAACAAAGTGACCACATCACTCCTATCCTGTCTTCTCTCCGATGGCTTCCCATTGAGGCTAGAGCTATCTCGAAAACAACGTGCATCACCCACAAAGCTTTGCACTCTTCCTCCCCTCGCTATCTGGCGAATAAACTCAAACTGTCTGGAGGCTCAAGACCTTCTCGACAGCAGGAAAGTTCCTTCTTGAACCCCCCTCCTTCACAAGAGAAAAACTGTTGGCACAATCGTTCTCAGGTAATGCGGTGAGAACCTGGAACTCGCTTCCTCCTTCGCTCCGTGCCATCACCTCCATCCAGATCTTCAAAGCGGACCTCAAATCTCTTTTATTCCAAAGACACTTTCAGAACTAATTCCCTCCTTCTCAGACCCTGCCAGAAAGTTCTTTAGTCTTTGTAAATTTGTCACATATGTTTATATTTTTGCTGTACATCCTGTGTTTGCTGTGTTTGAAATTGTTTTCCTTTTGCCTGCGTTGTTATGATTCTATGGCCTGCTATTGTTCGCCAGGAAGTTCTTTAGTCATTGTAAAATGTGTCATATTTATTCTTACTTTTGCTTGTACACTCTTTTCAGGATATTTTTGTTTATTCTATTCCTGCAATAGTTCTCTCACGTAACGTAACTGGTTCTATTGTACAGTGCTCTGACACCTTCGGGTAAAGTGCGCGCTTTATAAAAATGCATTAAATAAATAAAATTAAATAAATAAACTGGCAAAACACACAATAGACCACATACTTCGAATTGCATTTGATGAAATCATTGATGTTATAGGTCTGTTTGGTATTATAACAGAAGGTTTTCTTCCTATCATCTGCAAATTGACATACATTGCAGAGGGTACATTTGTAAAAACCAGAAGGTTTGTTGGGTAGCCACATCGTACTTTTAGTATGTGGTGCTGACAAAACGATGGAAGGACTCAAAATGTTCCTAAGAGGTTTCCCTTTCCTATAAACCACTCTAGGTTTGTCTGAAACATACTCCAGGAGGTTATGATCTAGTCTTAAAAGGTGCCAATGTTTTTTGAGAGCACCATATATCTGTGAACTGTTGGCATTGAACTGTGTAATGAATAAAACTTTCTCTTCATTTCTCCTTTTGTTTGATCCCTGCTTTTGTTTAAGTGTGTTTTTCCTTGATATCATTTGAATCTTGGTCTGGGCCTTATTCAACAAGCAAGGGTCATATCCTCTGATTAGAAACCTACGTTTAAGGTTTTCTATCTCTCGTTGGAATTGAGGTTCCGTACTACAATTACATCGAAGCCTCGTCATCTTCCCAAAGCGAATGGCACCAATCTGGGATGCGGGATGGGCACTGCTCACATGGAGTACTGCGTTGCAAGATGTATTTTTCCTGAATAGTCTAGACTCCAATTTGTTGTTTTCTATGAACAATGTCACATCAAGGAAGTCAATGTTAGTTTTACTAGAAGTGGATGTGAAACTAAGATTATATTGGTTATCATTAATATACTCTAAGAAAGAGGCTAGTTTGTGTTGTTGCCTCCCCATATCATAAAAATGTCGTCAATGAATCGACACCAATACATGACCAAATTAGTCAAGTTGGGTTCCCTTGTTTCCAAATATGATGTTCCTCAAAGAAGCCCATGTAGATGTTGGCAAATGAGGGCGAAAACTTCGCCCCCATTGCCACCCCAGAGTGTTGATGGTACCACGTTTCCTGATGTTTGAAAAAATTGTTTTCTAGGGCAAAGCGGGTGAGCTCTAAGATCATTTGTCTATGCTCATATAGGGTTACATCTCTCTTAGACAAAAAATAGGTCAAGGCTCCCATGCCTCTTTCAAATGGAATGCTCGTATAGAGAGAGCATACATCCAGTGTTACCAGCGTGAGCAGCGTGAGTTAGGCGCTGAATGAGAGGTGATTTTTGTGCAAGCTGACAGCACTTGGGTGACGTGTAAACTGCGAGCTTCAGAAATAATTTTTTAATTTCGTGTTGGAAGTCAAGTGACAGATTTCCTACACATTGCATTTACACTCTGTTTCCCCCTGCACTTACCTGGTCGGTCCCCGTTCCGTCACGGCTGTTGTGCCGCTTGAACAGAGGGACGCGACTCCTCCCCCTCATTTCCTTTAAAACTAGCCAAAACCATCGACCACGCTGGTGTGAGCAGCGCGAGTTAGGCGCTGAATGAGAGGTGATTTTTGTGCAAGCTGACAGCAGTTGGGTGACGTGTAAACTGCGAGACTTGTTTTTAAACTGTGTATAATTACTGAGACTCACTCGGAGATTCAGAAATAATTTTTTAATTTCGTGTTGGAAGTCGAGTGACAGATTTCCTACACATTGCATGTACACTCTGTTTCCCCCTGCGCTTACCTGGTCGGTCCCCGTTCCGTCACGGCTGTTGTGCCGCTTGAACGGAGGGACGCGACTCCTCCCCCTCTGAACGTCTCAGATCCGGGTTGACGCCCAAGGTAGATAAGAACGAGACCGCGCAGCGGACGGGCGCAGCGGGCGCGCCAAAGGCAAGCCCGTCTACGTCCGTCCACGCCCGGAACACGGCCTCGGCCAGTAATGCTGCTCGGTCTGGGAAGGACATTGGCAGGATCACTTGGACAGGTGAGGTCCTTTATGCCAACGCTGCCATGTAAAGCCGCTAGGGCCGATTTATCTAAAGATACCCTATCTCAGGTATGCTTGCATTGTGGGGTGACCCTAGGTACACACAAACCTAAACTCCCAGTTGGCCCTTTGACCTGCAGCTTCAAAGCTACCCTGTTGTACAGCAGATCGCTACCAAAACATGCGGAGGACATTTGGCTACTGCTGGAAAGTGCAGAGTGGGACGCCCTGTTTCTGACAGAAACATGGCTGAATGATCATAATATGACCTCCATTTCCTTAGCGGTACCTCCAGGCTTTAAAATGTGTCTCTCTAATCGAGATGAAAATAGAAGGGGCGGAGGTGCGGCCTTTATTCTTAAGGACCAGTACAAACTTACATCTTCGGCACCGACCGTGATTGCAGGGGTGAAATGTTTGCACTTCTGTTTTCAAATCTCCCCCCAACAATCCTTAGCGGGCTTTGTCATCTATCGACCCCCGGTGTGTTCAGAGGAGAATTCTATTGCGCTTATGGACACTATTGTCCAACACTCCCTCCTCCACCCGCACTTTTTAGTAGTGGGGGATTTTAATGTACATGCTGATAGAGCCGACTGCCCCCAAGCGGAGCAGCTAATCTCTACGCTAAGTGCGGCTAATCTGGCGCTCCTGACCACTGGACCTACGCACAGAGCAGGTCACACGCTTGATCTAATATTCTCCAACATCAGGGATAAGACAATGGAGGATCCACGGCCACTGTTGTGGACAGATCACGATTTAGTCTCTTTTACCATTTTGGCACTGGGAGAGAGGACGGGGGGGGGGGGGAACGCTCGGTTTTGCAGAGACAGTGGAAAAACCTGAGACCTGAAACTATCAGCCCAGCCTTAGCCCGCAACCCTCCGCCCCTAACCGCCAACACAAATATTGATGCCAATGCTGTGAATAAATGGATTAATGATATGGTGGAGGATGTTGCCCCTGTTAAACGAGCAATGTCACGGAGGGAATCTCCCTCGGCCCCCTGGTTCTCAGAGGAACTAAAGGCAAAAAAATCAGCCTGTAAAAGATTGGAACGGCTGTGGAGGGCAAACTATTGTGAATTGGCAAGTGCCCGCTACCGGGAAGCCATTCGAGAATTTCACAAATTAATAAGAAAGGCTAAAAAACTTTATTTTACCACCTCCATTCAGCAAGCAGATCATTCAACCAAGGAAGTTTTTAAAATAGTATAGTCTTTTTTTAAACCTAGATGTATCGAGACAGAGGTTGTCCCTTCGGTTGCACTCTGTGATAGTATCTCGGAATTTTTCGATAACAAAATTAAAAAAGTGTACAATTCATTTTTGCTTTTCAATTCCAAGACTCACATCTTCGACTCCCCGGAGGACGTCTTCAAGTGGATGGATGAGACAGTCAGGATCCGACCGAACGCCCAGCCGGGACTGGGCTCTGGGCCATCGCGTGGATCATCGCAAGAGAGGAGCGACTCCGCCGGCAGGGGTAAACGACATCGGAAGTCCCGCTCACGACGGCGTTCCCGGCCCAGAGAGGGACTACTGAATGAGACGCAACCTGACACTGACCAATCGGGGAAAGAAAACTGAACATGGGGTGATTCCATATATCATTGCTTCATCTGGCTCCATTGGTAGAACCTGCGGAGGGCTTTGATCGGAGGCCTGGGTGGAGGAGCAGACGACGAATGGTGCAGTATAACCCGGGTCATGGTGGGACATGGGGCCTTCAGCTGGGTGGCACCTGACTGCTACGCTCTCCATGAGATCTGGGTGCTTAGTACAATGGGGGTTTGGGGTACTCTTTGTTTGGGCTGCCCGATCCTCCCTTGGCTGGGGGGTGACCCTGAGGGAACGGCTCTGTTAGTTGGGGGGAATAGTTGGGATCCATTGGTATGGTGGGTTTTAGGCGCTCTGTTTTGGGCCTGAAGCTCCCCATGCCGCGACAGGTACTTCAATGTTTTCTGAGGTATAGGGGTGAGGGGTGGGGGGTTGGGTTGTTGGGGGAACAGGGTTGGTGGAAAGGATCTGGGTGGGGGGTGGATGTTCTGAAACGGGTGCACGTGTTTTTTGCTGTTTTGGCTGGTATGGTGTGGGTGGCCTGGGTCGGGCCCTGGAGGCCTCAGAGACTTGTTCATTGTGACTATGGTTGACACCCCCGGGCAGGACCTTACTAATGACTCTATGCGAATATTGAGCTGGAATGTTCGGGGGATGTTGGACAAAATCAAGCGCGGGGCAGTACTGCGGTGGGGTAAAAGGAACGTGGCTGATGTGATGCTCCTCCAAGAAACCCACATGTTAGGCACAAAGGCACTGAGTTTGCAGTGATTTGGTTTCCATCAGGTGTTCCATGCCGGGTTTTCCAGGGGCTCGAGAGGGGTAGCTATCCTTATCCACAGACGGCTGTCGTATACTCACGAACGTCACTGGCTAGATCCTCAGGGTCGGTATGTGTTTGTGAAAGGGACGATTGGCTCGGAACCAGTGGTATTTGGCTGTGTCTATGCCCCCCCCCCCGCTGCAGTGGTCCTTGGCTGAGAAATTGTTTGACCTTTGGGCGGAAATCCCGGACTCCTTGGCTGTGATCGGTGGTGACTGGAATGATGTGGTGGATGTAAGCCTGGACAGGCAGAGCTCGCGGGGGGCCGCGGCTGCGGCCTCCTCTACGCGGCTGAAGGCAATGATTGATGGGCTGGGCGGATGCCTGGAGACACTTGCATGCCAGGGCGCGTGAGTATACGTATGTGTCGGCCGTACACGGCTCCTTCTCACGACTGGATTGTGTGTTTGTGCCGGGGGCCTTCCTTGACAGGGTGAAATGGGCTGCGATTCGGCCCAGGGGGCTGTCTGATCACTCCCCTGTTACGGTACAGATCGACTTGCGCAAGCCACGACGGCCCTTTAGGTGGAGGATATCCTCGTGGCACCTGCAGCGAGCTGACTACACACAACATATGCGCAGTGCGATAGCCCACTACTGGCAGGAGAATCTGGCGGAAGGGATTGACGCGGTGATTGTGTGGGAAGCCATGAAACCTACTATAAGAAGCCTTGACATTACATGGTGTGCGGCTGCCCGTTGTACTCGGCAGGAGACCATTGTTGCTGCTGCTGAGCGGGTGGAGGTGCTGGAGGGACGATGTCGGGGAGAGAGGGATGATCCAACGCTACGATTGCTTCTGCAGGCACAGCACTCCTACGCCTCGGTGTTACTGGATGAAGCTCGTCAAGCGTGGCTGGCCACACGGAGCAGGGTCTACCAATGGGGAGATAAATCCTGCACTATGCTCCATAGGCTATGCCAACACACACTACAACCAATCACCCTGCCAGGCCTCATGGACGGGGAGGGTACCGCGATAACTGACCCTGCGACCTTGGCGGCGAGCTTTGCGCGATATTATACCGAGCAGTATGCTCCTCGGGAGTACCTCCAGCCAGAGGCGATTGCTGGGTTCCTCGCGGAGATTCCCCCTCGGGCAGTCTCGGATGAGGTGAGGGAAGCCCTGGACCTCCCCTTGACAGTGGAGGAACTGGGGGATGCGCTAGGCCAGCTCAATGTGGGCAAAGCACCGGGACCGAGTGGGTTCCCCAGTGAATTCTATAGAAAGTTCCACTTGCAGCTTGGGCCACACTATCGGCGGGCGTTGGAATTAGCGCGGGAGCGGGGTAGTCTACCGTCGGACTGGCGTCAGGCCGAAATCGTGGTATTCCAGAAACCGGGTAGGCCCCCCGACCGACACGAGTCCTATCGTCCCATATCCCTGATCAACTTCGAGGCTAAATTACTAGCCAAGGCTCTGGCAAACCGTCTGCTCCCATATATTGCAGATCTGGTTCACCCGGATCAGGCAGGCTTTATGCCGCATCGGGCGACGCGACACAACATTAGGCGCGCACAGGCGGCGGTAGATGCTGTGGGGGCGACCGGGGATCGGGCGGCGTTGTTGCTAGCAGACATCGACAGGGCGTTTGACTCGGTCAGTTGGACATACCTCTTTGCCCTTCTGCCGCTCCTCAACTTGGGACCGGTGTTCATCTCCTACGTGAGGCTGCTGTACACAGATGTCACCGCCTCGGTGCGTATCTCTGGCGTGATCTCGGAGAGGTTCCCGATTGCCAGGGGAACCCGACAGGGATGCCCCCTCTCCCCTTACCTCTTCGCCCTGGCCATGGAGCCGTTGGCCACACGGGTACGTCTTGATGCACAGTATCGTGGCTTTGTGTGGGGAGCAGACCTCACAGATCGAATCGCTTTGTATGCGGATGATGTCCTTTTCTTTATGACTGACCTTCACCGCTCTGGCCCTCGCATACTGGACATGATGCAAGTGTTTGGAGAGGTTTCCGGACTCTTTCTTAACCCACGCAAATCGACCCTCTGGGTGCTGGGCGACGAACCGGAGACGTGCCCCTGGGCTTCGGCCCTACAGGTGGCGGTCGGTGGTCTAAAGTACCTGGGTGTCTTCCTGTCGGTGTCTGCCACGGTCGCATGGGAGCGTAACATACAGCCGGTGTGGGATAAAGTCCAGTCGGACGTCAAAACCTGGTCTCGCATGCCCCTTAATATATATGGCAGATCAGCCATCTTCAAGATGGTCGCCCTGCCACGGCTCCTCTATCAATTACAGAACCACCCGTATAGGATTGACCCGCAGTGGTTCCGTCGCGTGAACTCGACGCTTGGCCGGTTTCTATGGGCCGGGGGTGCCTCTAGAGTGGCACTGCGGACCTGCTTTCTGTCCACATACTGTGGGGGCCTGGCTTCCCCTGACCTCCTGTCCTACTACCAGGCCGCTCACCTGCTGGTTTTGAATGAGTGGTGGTATGGCGACCACAGCGACCCGGCTTATGCGCTGGAACACTTTTTGATGGGCGGTGCCACTCTACACACGTTATTGTACTTGGCCGGGCGGCGGAGGAGGATGCCGCGGGTCACTCAGGTGGTCTTTGTGATCTGGAGGCAGGTGCTGCGCCGTATGGGTTGGTGGGGCAGACTGACAGCCGAAACTCCGCTGTGGAATAACGGTCGGCTTCCCGCACTGGCCTCCTTATCGGGGTTTGGTGGCTGGGACGCCATAGGGATTTCCTCCCTTGGCCATGTCCTCACAGGGACTACCCTCAAATCCTTTCAGGATCTCAGCTCTGAATTCGACATGCCCAAGACCCAATTTTTCAAATATCTCCAATTCCGCCCTGCACTCGCGCCGAGTCTGGTGCGGCTGGACCAGCTTCCCGAATTCAGCCCTGTGGAGGCCAAAATCTTCATGGGGGACCTGGGAGATAAGAAAGTTTCTAAAATTTACCAGACGCTGGGTATTCACTGCTCTTCTTCTCTCCTGTCACTGAAGGCCTCCTGGGAGACGGATATTGGCCCGTTGGATGAGGATGACTGGAGGGAGGCCCTTGAATCCCCCCGCGGGGCTGCTATTGCGGTGCGACTCAGATTCATACAGTTTAAATACCTACATAGAGCATACTATTCCAGGGAGAGACTGTGGAGGGCAGGCCTCATTGCCGCTCCGGAATGCTTGCGCTGTGGTACTGAACGGGGAACGCTGTTGCACACGGTGTGGTCTTGTGTGGGTCTGACCCGATTTTGGAGTGGGGTGTGGAATTGTCTGTCGGAAGTGTTGGGGTGGGATCTCCTCCGTACACCCAGACTGGCCCTCCTCCATGTCCTGGAGAATGTTGGTGGTAACATTTATAAACGCCATCTACTGTTCCTGGGTTTGGTGGTAGCAAAGCGAGATCTGGCGAGAGCTTGGAAGAGTGACCGTGCCCCCCCACTTACCGCCTGGAAGGCGGGCTTAGACTTTCTTATGGGATTGGAACTGCCGGTGTTTGAAGCCAGGGGGTGCCCCCGGAAACATTATAAGGTCTGGAAGCGGTGGGCGGACTACAGGGGACTGACTCTGGAACCCCCAGCTGATACGGAGGATGTGCCGCCTCTGGAAGGGGACCTTGGGCCCTAGGCCGATACCCGATACCTACTTTGCCTTACCTGTATATTTGGTGACCTGTGAACACGTGCACGGGGTTAGGGTGGGATAAGGGGTGGGTAGATGGGGACGGGAGTTGGGGTGTGTTCTTGGGGGTGGATGGGACGTGGGACGGGGAGGGGGTAATTTCACTTTTAGGCTCTCTGTGCATCCTGCTATATGTTTACTGTGGACGGTATCCTCCTGTTTGTGGAGAACTGTACCTATGCTCTGCCTAACATTTAAATAAAGACGGTTGTGAAAAAAAAAACAATTCATTTTCCCTACCAAGACCCACGGAAAAAGAGGATAGGGATGCGGCTAGCCGCCCTCAGATGTTTTTATGTCAATTCCAGACGTTTTCACTACCTGAGGCCCTGCAAGAAATATGGAGGTGTAAATCCGGGTCTCCTGATGACCCCTGCCCACCTAAGCTCTGGAGTCTGATGGCTGAACAAATTGCGCCAGTCCTCCAGCATGTGTGGAACACCTCGATTTCCTCGGGAGTGTTTCCGGATTGCTGGAAACATGCCACACTGCTTCCTCTGAAAAAGAAAGCAAATGGAGATCCGGAGGATCTTAGTAATTTGCGACCATCTCACAACTGGCAGCTCCAGGCAAAATGTTGGAGAAACTGTTCCAACGACAATTAAATAGGTTTGTGGAGGAAAACAATATTCTGCATGAAACCCAATCGGGCTTCAGGGCAGGTTTCAGCACTGAGACCGCCCTGATCGAGGTGACTGAGTCAGTCAGGTGGTCATTGGATTCAGGGGCATCTGCGATGCTGGTGCTCCTGGATCTATCGGCCGCCTTTGACACGGTTGACCACGGAAGGTTGCTGCATCGATTGGCGGAGGTTGGACTACAAGACCAGGCGCTCGGCTGGCTTCACTCCTATTTGTCTAATAGATCCCAGAAGGTAGCATTGGGGACCTTTGTGTCCAAAGCTAGGCGCCTGGACTGTGGTGTACCGTAGGGCTCGGCACTCAGCCTGCTGCTTTTTAACATTTACTTAGCTCCACTTTTTACGTTAATTTCTAACTGGGGTGTCACGGCAATCTCATATGCCGATGACACCCAGTTAGTTTTCCCTTATTCAGAGGCATCAGAGGCAGCATTTGCTAACTTTAAGAGTTGTCTTCGCGACGTGGCCTGCTGGATGAACACTAATAAGTTGAGGCTGAATGCCGGAAAAACCGAGGTGCTTTTCTTTGGGAAAGGCCCTCACCCTTCTGCGGAGCTTTGGTGGCCAACAGAGATGGGCACGGCCCCTACCCCCAGTATTAAGGCTAAAAACCTGGGAGTACAGTGGGATGATAACTTATCCTTTCTGCCCCACATTCAACAGGTGGTCGGAGGATGTTTAAGTAAATTGAGAAATTTACGGACATTTCTCCGGCTTCTGCCAGAGGGATGCCGTAAAACGGTAATCCATGCTATGGTCACCTCAAGGCTGGATTATGCCAACGGTTTATACCTGGGCCTCCCGAAATACCTGATTCAACGGCTACAAACCGTCCAAAATGCGGCTGCGAGGCTGGTAACGCGTATTCCATTTAAGCAACATGTCTCTCCGCATTTGCTCAGACTACACTGGCTTCCGGTAGCTAGCAGAATTAAATTTAAGGCCCTAACCCTGGCATTTAGAGCCTTACGCGGAACCTGCCCCCACTACCTTAAGGCCCGTCTTCCCAGATATGCTCAGTCGAGACATCTCGGCTCGAACTCCTTGTTTCAATTCTGTGTCCCTCGAGTCAGGCGGGCTTGGATAGGGGGCAGAACCTTTTCTGCCAGTGTGTCGAAGCTATGGAACACTTTACCGCCGGCTATTCAGCTGGCACCATCTGAAGCCATCTTTAGGAAGCTACTGAAAACGTGGCTTTTTGAGTAACGAGCGCCCTCTCCTCCTCCACATTAGGCGTCTGCCTGCACTGCACACCTAGCGCCGGGACACCTCCGCCGAGGTAACTGCACGCGCTCTATAAAACTCTGTATTATTAATATTATTATTCAACTCATTGTTCCAGGCCAGATCCTTCAGTTTGTTCAAAAGGTCTTTGGTGTCCTCAATAAATGACAGTATGTTTCGAACAATGGGCTGTAGCGTAATATCTATGTATTCAGAGACCCTCTCTATGGGTCCACCTATCCCTGAAATAATAGGTCTTCCTGGGGGGTTTGAAATGTTTTTATGGACCTTGGGCAAAACATAAATATATGCTGCCCTGGGATTTGGAATAAATAGGTATTTAAGCTCCACATCGGACAAAAGTGTTATCCTCCTAGTCCTCTGGATCAGCGTGATGCAAAAATAAGGCCACCTCCTGATCTATCCAAACCCTGAATGCTGTGATAGCCAAGGGTTAAGGAAGGATCATCAGATGAGGGCAATGAAGCCCGCGGGGAAGGAAGGGAACTGCTGGGAGGGAGATCTGAAACGACAAAAAATAAAGATTGTTGAACCCGTTCTCTGTAACATACACAATATATCCACAAAACATAAACCACCGATCTACCCCCTCACACACTCTGCCTGGAAAGGAAATGAAAGACGCTGTACTGTAGAAGATAAAGGCTCTTCACCAACATCAAAGCCTGGGAAGACTAAGGACAGCGCTACTTCCCACCCCCTTTGCTAAGTCTATAGCTGAGAAGTGGAGATCAAGGAGTAGTCCAGAAGTTCGTCTAATATAGATAATAAACTTAATCCAGAATGGGTTACTTCACCAAGTATAAAATAGAGAACTCTACAATACCTTTTGCCAGTAATACACCGAGTCGCCTTTGGGCACTTCAAATACGCCCCTGTACCTGGTATGTATCGCCTTAGTACTATCAAGGGACTGGAAGGTACGAGTGATGCTGTAGCGCCCAAAAACGATGTTCCTTTGCCAGGGCAGCAAGACGCCAACTCCGGAAAAGAAGGACCAATTACCAAGCCTGGTAATTGACTTCAGAGGTTTGTAGTGATTTCGTCCTCCACATGAGCCTTAGCTTCAGGCTCCCCAACGGAGGGCAAATGTAGCAAACAAAAATCTTGGCCGAAAGAAATAACAAGAGTCGTCCTCCGCATGAGCCGATCCTGGCTCTTCCAACGGAGGGCAATGCAGGATCTGCTTACTCCCTTGAGCTAATAAACAGCCGTCCTCCACATGAGTCATCCAGGACTCGCCAACGGAGGACCAAGCGTAAACAGAATACCGGCAGGATTGCCGATCGTAATATCCTAACAAAATAGAAACACCAAAAGCTTTCTCAATCCAGGAACAAGAATCCTCAGTACAGAGTCAGCCTAACTCCATGTCGGTTGAAAGCAAGACCGAATAATCAACACAGAGAACAGGAAGTGAATCCCATATGAAACCTCCCATCGGATCAATACCGCTAAGATTTCTGGGATCTGTAGTTTTCACGAATGCACCAAACTTGATGATCCCAACGTTGTTTAGCAGATAAGGCGCTCTTCTGGGGAACATAACAGTACATCCTCCTCCTCACAATGAGCGTCGCAATGGCCCAGGACGCAGCGGGAACCTCCTATGGTACAAGGACACCAAACGAGGCGCATGAATCCCAGACGCGGGCTCCCAAGTATTCTCCTCCGGGCCATACCCCTTCCATGAGACCAGGTAACGGAGTCCTCGCCCCTGCCATTTCGAGTCCAGGATGCCCTCTACCTCGTATTCCAACCCGCCCTGCACCAACAGCCGCGGAGGGAGCCGCTGCACAGAGGACAGGGACGGCTTCAGTAAGGACACATGAAAAACCGGATGGATCTTCAGGTGTCTTGGGAGCTTCAACTTCACCACCAGAGGATTGATACAACGCTCAGTAGGGTATGGGCCGATGTAACGAGGGTTAAACACACTGTGTTTACGGAATCTAATGTTCCTGGTAGATAACCACACCTTATCCCCCGCTTGGTACAAAGTTCCAGGATGCCGATGTTTGTCGGCAGTGCACTTGTATGCCACCTTTGACGCCTTGAGATTGCCCTGAGCCCTCACCAGTGTATCCTTGATGTGCAAAACCCTCTCCGCAGCCTCCGGCACCTTATCCTCCTTGCCAGGATGAAGAAAGGGAAGGAAACGTGGATTGCGCCCCTAAGTACAGTAAAAGGGAGACACCTGTGTAGCACTATGAGTAGCATTTCTATATGCTACCTCCGCAAGCCACAAATAGCCCACCCAATTATCCTTACTATGATCCACATAGCATCTCAAAAACTGTTTCAGGGTCTGGTTTAGACGCTCCGTCTGCCCATCCGTCTGAGGGTGGAAGCTGGTGGGCAAGGCCGTCTTGATATGCAAAGAGGAACACCACGACGTCCAGACCTGTGCGGTGAACTGGGAGCCCCTATCAGAAACGATAAGAGCTGGCAGTCCATGCAATCGAACCATGTGCACCATCAATAGACGAGCCAATTGCCCATCTGTGGGGACTTGTGGGCAGGCAATAAAATGCTCCATCTTGGTTAGGTAATCAATCACCACCAGAATCGCAGTACACCCCTGGTCCCTGGGTAGGCCCACCACGAAATCCATCGATATACGCTTCCAAGGAACAGAAGGAGTGGGTAGAGGCTGCAGAAGCCCGGCAGGACGACGGTGATCTGCCTTGACCATCGCACAGACCACACACTGTGATACCCATACAGCAACGTCACCCCTCAGCGATGGCCACCAACATCTCCGATTGATGTGATCCACCGTTTTCTCCACGCCCATATGACCAGCACTGGGGGAACAATGACACCACCAGTACATCTGCTTCCGAAGGGATACTGTAGGGACCAAAAGCCGCCCCTTATTCCCCGGATATCCATCCAACATCCTCCATTCACTGTAACTTCGCAGCCACGTCTTCCAGTAGAAGGTGTTAATCCCCTTCCGGATCCCCTCCAACAAGGCATCAGGCTGTATAACACACACCTGCTTTGCTGGATTAATGATAGTGTTTTCCTCCACAGCCTCAGGTGTTCTAGTGGAGGACTGGCGAGTCAATGCGTCAGCCTTCCTATTATCCACCCCAGGTCTGAACGTTATAGTGAAGTGGAATTCGGAAAAGAAAAGCATCCACTGAAGCTGTCTCGGTGTGAGATGTCTAGCGGCGGTCATGAACTGGAGGTTTCGGTGGTCAGTGTAGACAGTAACAAGGTGTTTAGCCCCCATCAAGAAACGCCTCCATTCAGTAAATGCAACTTTAATCGCCAGGAGCTCCTTTTCGGCGATACAATAATTGCTCTCAGCCCCGTTCAGCTTCCAGGACATGTACGCAACGGGATGTAATTGTCCTGTCTGATCATGTCTCTGAGACAGTACAGCTCCCAATGCAACATTAGAGGCATCAGCCTCCACGATAAATGGCTTGTCAGGATTTGGATGGGCAAGCACTGGGGCAGACACATATCCTCCTTCAAGGCTTCAAAAGCTTCATGGGCTTCAGAGTTCCATACAAAAGGTTGTGCTTTTCTCAACAGTCTTGTGATAGGAGAAACCACTTGAGAAAACTGTTTAATGAAGCGCCTGTAAAAGTTAGCGCAGCCGGTGAAGCATTGCACATCCTTCACATTTTGAGGTACAGGACACTCTTTCACTGCCTTGATCTTTCGTTCCGCCATGAGGGCTGAGCATCACCCCTATGAATTCCACAGTTGAAACACGAAAGTCACATTTCCTCAGCTTGCAGTACAGGCTGTGTTCCTGCAAAATACTCAATACCTTTTTAACATGATGTACATGTACTTCTTCCGATTCAGAATAAATGAGAATGTCGTCAACGACGTAACGGTCCAAAATCTCTCGCAGCACATCATTTAAGAAGTATTGGAATGCCGCTGGGGCGTTGCAGAGCCCAAACAGCATAACTAAATACTCGAAGAGCCCATACCTGGTCTTAAAAGCAGTCTTCCATTCATCCCTTTTCTCATTCTCACCAAATGATAAGCACCTTTCAGATCCAACTTGGTGTAAATGGTGGCTGTCTTAACCTGTTCCAGCAACACACTTATCAAGGGAAGGGGATATCTGTTCTTCGTTGTTACTGCGTTTAAAACCCTGAAGTCTACACACGCCCTCAATTCCCCATTGGCCTTCGGAATGAAGAAAAGAGGAGATGCCGCCGGGGACATAGATGGACGAATGACACCAAGCTTCAAGAGTTTGTCCAGATAAGCCCTCAGATGTACATTTTCGGGTTCAGTTAAAGCATACAAGCGTCCACCGGGAACCACAGCAGCAGGGACAAGATCGATTTGGCAGTCATAATGCCTATGTGGTGGGAGGATTTCTGCTTGCATTTCATCAAAAACCCCTTCGTATTCCTTGTATGCTTCTGGCAATTGTACCTCTTTTTCAGCTGCCGTGGCCACATACTCGCCACAAGCTAAAGCCAAAGAAGGCCTCTCCTTCACCTCATAACAATTTTCCCAGCAATATGAGGAATTTAACGTGATGGTGCCTGTAACCCAGTCTATTTCAGGATTGTGACGTTTCAACCATGGGATACCTAAAATGACACCGTATTGCGGTGCCTTGATTATGCTGAATTTGGCCCTTTATTTATGAAATCCAAACAACATGTCCATCTCGCCTGTATGATACCCAACCGGGCCTACGTCTAACTTTCTCCCATCTACGGCGTATATCTCTTCACATTTCTCTCTAGGGATCAAACCGATGCCAGCTCTCTTTGTTTCCATCACATCCATGAACAGGCCAGTGGCACCTGAGTCTACCATAGCATGCATAGGTATCCATCTAGCCTGGACTAGTAACATGATTTCAATAAACAGGTGTTGAAACCCCACAATTAGATTTATTTGCTACAAGGTTGGCATCAATACTGGTATTCTGAGTGGGTGCAGAAATTATTTTCTCTGTACACGCGACACCAATCTTGTCACTCTTTGACTCTGTTCTGCATCTGTTTTTTCTCCCACCCCTCCTTGTTCTCTTCCTCCTGTGACATTTCGGTTGAAACCCGTTTTTGCTCCCTTGCGGTATCTCTCCAGTTCTAATAAAAAAGACAAACCAGAGGCAGTCATCTCAGAAGGACCAGCAACAACTGAACTTTCACTGCGTTTGTCAGTAAGTTCACTGGTGACACTCGAAAAGTCAGATGCACTCACAGATGTTACTGGATCTGTTCTCACTTGTTTAAGAGAGGCAGTGCCTGTTCTAGGCTTAATTTCGTCAAAGCCCTTAGCGAATGTAAACACCCTGCCATTCTTGTAGTCCATTTCATCTCTTTTTATTTTCCTGATCTTTTTGTCTCGAATATAATTCTGATGTGAACTAAGCACATCTTTCAGTATCTTAAAGTTCTTTTCAGTTGTCACAGTCATATTTAGGCGATTGATTTCATCCTCAACTGCCCCAATATCAACCAGGATCTTCGCTCTTTTCCTTTCCGCATGGCGGATAAGGATGTCCATCATACCAAACGAAGATCCAGGAATGAGGTGCTCCCACTCCCCCAACAAGTCTGGATCTAGATCTTCAAAGGTCGGGAAGATGATCACCCTAAGTCCCCTCGGTATCTGTTTGATTTCAATATATTTTTTTTAAGTGGTAAGATCCCACCACCTAGATAATTCTGATTTACGTAGTCGCTCTAATTTGATAAATAGCTGTTTCAAACCTTGTGGTTTGTCTTCCTTATTTAGTGTTGTCTTGGTCTGGATTCCTTTATCAGAGAAGATATCGTTAAAGATTGTATCCCTGTCATCCTCAAAACTTGCCATTGTCACCTAAATATAATGTTAATCTGGTGAGAAATCACACCCAGATCATGTGTACAGAGAAGATAAGTCGAAGTGCACGACTCGCTTAACAAACTTATTCACAAGATCTAGGCAGTAGCGTTCTCCCTACGGAGAAACGTCAGCACATTCGATAACAAAGAAGGTCTTCTGGTATACTGTACAAGTGGTAAAGCCTTGTCGGTTTTACATACAATACAGGAAAATGGGTGCTCAATTAGCCCTTATTACACCCACTACCCAAAGGTGTCACGGAAGCACACAAAAGAGTATGCTATAACTCAATGAAAATTGAAAAAAAGGGCTCGGCCAGCACTCCTATGTTGTGGAATTCAAAGTCTGTCTTAAGTATAAGTGGACATGAGCGTATAAATAGAACCATTCAGCACAAAATGAGAATTGTCCATAAATACTGCATCGTGACATGGCAATAAGCATGGGCTTCGAGAACTACTATTCAGACCCGACAACTATAACGGTCATTCCAAAAAAAGATCTTAAACGCCGAGCTTTATGTCATTTGGAATCGTTAAGGCTCGCCTCCAACTCCACAAAAACGGCAGTGATTCATTCAAACATGATACAAATAGCCTTTGTCATTCACCCGTATTTAGAACTCCAAATATCAACTTACGAGAGAATGCTTATTACAAGATTCAGGCTAAATATTTTCTTTAGAATGGTCACCTTTCCCTCACAAAATTGTTGGGAAGCTACACTCCCGCCGTGTCCCTGTGACGGTACATCAATGCAGTCGAATCTGCACGTGATCCTACTTTGTAAATACCACCAAGCCCATAGAAAGATCTGGCTTTTACCAATATTAAAATCTTGGGGACTGAGACAGTGCAGACCCGCTCTTCTAAGACTGCAAATGTTGGAAACACCGAATGTCTGTTACTTTATTAGTAGTTTCTTAAAGTGTATTATGAAACATAGAAAGAATCTCTAACAATCCTGTCAGTTTGAGCATAAGCGGTACTTTGCACATTTCTTGACTAATTTTTCTCTTTTTAATTGCGAAATGAATTTTATCAGAAACATATGTAACATGTTTACTTTTACTGTGTTTTGATATTTTGTGTACTTTTATGGTTTTTCCACTGTGAATAAGCCGAATAAAGATTTATATATATATATAAGCATGGGCGTAAAATCCGCTCCGATCGCGGATGTTTCGGATTTTCGGCAAATTCGCAATCCGCGAACTCACGCGAATTTGTCGAAAATCCGTGAATCCGCTCGCGGCAGATTTTTTGCTTGGTTGCGGCGCGCGGCGTGGTGCACGGCGTTCACTTTCCGTCATTAAGCGTTTGCCGAGTTGTTTTTCTCGATCATATTTTGCGAGTGCCGCGCCATTTTGGATCTTGCTGCGTGATCCCGCGGGAGTTTGGCGCCCGCGAATACGTAATCGCGGCTTGCCACCTTGCACAGCACACCTCGCGAGAGTTCGCAATTGCGAACAAGTAGTTGCGGCGGAAAGGAACAATCTCGCACTCGCGAAATAGAGATTTTGCAATTCTGCACAAGAAAATCACCAGCAAACAGGATAAACCTTCAGAAAATTATGATTTTTATCAGAATCACTCCTCAGGTTGACATTTGCATGGCCTTCTTTTTGCAAGGAGTCCATTTTTGGGGGGGGGAGGAAGGAAGTGCCCCACAGTCTCCAACTTCCTGTTCCTGTCCAGCAGGCTCCTCCCAGTGCTTTGTCCATCTCCTGGTCACTTTCATTTGGATCTGGAGCTGGAAGGATTACTTTTTGTGGGTGCTGCTGGATATTTGGATTTGAGGCCTTTTTGACTTTCTTTGGATCACTTTTGGATTAGAAATCAACTTTCACAAGTAAGTTTGTTTGGGGCATTACAGTTGCTGCAACTACAATTTTGGAACTTTTCCAGAACATTAAATAAATTATATTGTGGGTAGCCACAGTATCCAGTAGGACCAGGGTTGGTTATGGGTGCATGATACAACTGTTTTGTTGAATTTAAACACCATTGAGGCCATGGATGGGCTGGGATTGTGCTGATTTTTGTTGTTTTTGTCGTTTTTTTGGGGCTGCTGGTGGGGCCCTTTGCCCAGGGGTGGTGAGTGTTGCATGGGCCTAGTCTTTCTGTGGGGTGTCCTCTTGAATTTAAACACCATTGAGGCCATGGATGGGCTGGGATTGTGCTGTTTTTTGTGGTTTTTGTCGTTTTTTGGGGGCTGCTGGTGTGGCCTTTTGCCCAGGGGTGGTGGTGCATGGACTGAGTGTGCCTGTGGTGTGGTCTCACTCTCTTTAATGTAAACATCATGGATGGCATTGGATTGTGGTGATTTTTGGCTGTTTGTCTGTTTTTTGGGGGTGTACTGTTGATGTGGACTGGCCATGTGGGTGGTGGTGGTGGCCATCTTGAGTGCTGGCTGGTACAGGCAACATGTGCTTGGGGTGCAAGGGGCCATTTTGAAGAGAGGCAGTGTCTGAGGCCTGCACTTATTTTGCCTACTTTTCATCCATTATGCCCAGGGGTAGTGAGTGTTGCATGGGCCTAGTCTTTCTGAGGGGTGTCTTCTTGAATGTAAACACCATTGAGGCCATGGATGGGCTGGGATTGTGCTGATTTTCTTGTTTTTTGTCGTTTTTGTTTGGCTGCTGGTGGGGCCCTTTGCCCAGGGGTGGTGAGTGTTGCATGGGCCTAGTCTTTCTGTGGGGTGTCCTCTTGAATTTAAACACCATTGAGGCCATGGATGGGCTGGGATTGTGCTGTTTTTTGTGGTTTTTGTCGTTTTTTGGGGGCTGCTGGTGTGGCCTTTTGCCCAGGGGTAGTGGTGCATGGACTGAGTGTGCCTGTAGTGTGGTCTCACTCTCTTTAATGTAAACATCCTGGATGGCATTGGATTGTGGTGATTTGTCGGTGTTTTTCTGTTTTTTTGGGGTGTACTGTTGATGTGGACTGGCCATGTTGGTGGTGGTGGTGGCCATCTTGAGTGCTGGCTGGTACAGGCAACATGTGCTTGGGGTGCAAGGGGCCATTTTGAAGAGAGGCAGTGTCTGAGGCCTGCACTTATTTTGCCTACTTTTCATCCATTATCCCCAGGGGTAGTGAGTGTTGCATGGGCCTAGTCTTTCTGTGGGGTGTCTTCTTGAATTTAAACACCATTGAGGCCATGGATGGGCTGGGATTGTGCTGAATTTTGTGATTTTTGTCGTTTTCTGGGGCTGCTGGTGGGGCCCTTTGCCCAGGGGTGGTGAGTGTTGCATGGGCCTAGTCTTTCTGTGGGGTGTCTTCTTGAATTTAAACACCATTGAGGCCATGGATGGGCTGGGATTGTGCTGAATTGTGTGTTTTTTGTCGTTTTTTGGGGCTGCTGGTGGGGCCCTTTGCCCAGGGGTGGTGAGTGTTGCATGGGCCTAGTCTTTCTGTGGGGTGTCCTCTTGAATTTAAACACCATTGAGGCCATGGATGGGCTGGGATTGGGCTGTTTTTTGTTGTTTTTGTCGTTTTTTTGGGGCTGCTGGTGTGGCCTTTTGCCCAGGGGTAGTGGTGCATGGACTGAGTGTGCCTGTAGTGTGGTCTCACTCTCTTTAATGTAAACATCCTGGATGGCATTGGATTGTGGTGATTTTTGGCTGTTTTTCTGTTTTTTTGGGGTGTACTGTTGATGTGGACTGGCTTGGGGTGTAAGGGGCCATTTTAAAGAGAGGCAGTGTCTGAGGCCTGCACTTATTTTGCCTACTTTTCATCCATTATGCCCAGGGGTAGTGAGTGTTGCATGGGCCTAGTGTTTCTGAGGGGTGTCTTCATGAATTTCAACACCATTGAGGCCATGGATGGGCTGGGATTGTGCTGATTTTATTGTTTTTTGTCGTTTTTTTGGGGCTGCTGTTGGGGCCCTTTGCCCAGGGGTGTTGAGTGTTGCATGGGCCTAGTCTTTCTGTGGGGTGTCCTCTTGAATTTAAACACCATTGAGGCCATGGATGGGCTGGGATTGGGCTGTTTTTGGTTGTTTTTGTCGTTTTTTGGGGACTGCTGGTGTGGCCTTTTGCCCAGAGGTAGTGGTGAATGGACTGAGTGTGCCTGTAGTGTGGTCTCACTCTCTTTAATGTAAACATTCTGGATGGCATTGGATTGTGGTGATTTTTGGCTGTTTTTCTGTTTTTTTGGGGTGTACTGTTGATGTGGAGTGGCTTGGGGTGTAAGGGGCCATTTTGAAGAGAGGCAGTGTCTGAGGCCTGCACTTATTGTGCCTACTTTTCATCCATTATGCCCAGGGGTAGAGAGTGTTGCATACTTGCATGGCCCTAGTCTTTCTGTGGGGTGTCTTCAATGTAAACATCATGGATGGCATGGGATTGTGCTGATTTTTCTGTGTTTTGTCGATTTTTTGGGGTGTATAACTGAACTGATGTTCCTCTGTCTTCCATTGCTTTTAGGTGCACAAGACTCAAGAGAACCACCAGTGCCAGGAAGAAGTCCTGCAGCGGTGTGTGTGTGCAGCATAACGTCACGCGACGTCACGTCTGGACACAGACAACTCTGCAACTCGTGCAACTGCTGCCTGCTGTTCTGACCTGCTCTGAAGAAGATGGCCCCCAAAAAAGTTACCCGTAGCTCCTCTAGCAAGAAAGGTGCCAGTAAGGAGCAGAAGAAGCAAGTTACCAAGGAGACTGGTGTGCCGCCCGCCCCTTTTTTTGGGAGTAAAAAAAAAAGTATGCCTGCAGCAGCAGCGGGATCTGCTGGGGACCAAGCTGGCAGCAGCACCCCCGCTCCATTGGGCTCAGTGCCACCACCACCACCACGCCAACTTAAGTCCAAGCCCTTGAGTGCTGCAGAGGCAGCCGGTATAGTTCTTCAATCACCATCGACCAGTGATGTTGGCTCATCGCAAGAAAGCAGCAGCAATGTCCCTCAATCAACACAGGTTGTTGTAGCTCATCTGACGAGTGTTGAACAACCACAGCCGCAACAACTATCACATGTGCAAGTACAAGCCCAAGTACATGTGGAAGGAGAGGCAGCGCAAGGAGATGCGCAAGCAGAGGTGCATGGAGGGTCACAAGTGCCCACAATAGTTGTTCCTCCCGAAGTAGGGGCACATCAGGAAATCGACAATCAAGGCGAGGTATCATTTGAGGAAGACACTCCTCCTGATGATCATTCATTGTCTTCCACACCCCTAGCAAGGAAGAGATCAAGGGTGGTGTCTACATCTTCTTCAAGCACACCTCCTTCTGATGATACGGATCAACATTGGGAACCAGCACCACTGCCTGAGAGTGAGGCACACCATGATCTGACAAAGGTAGGTAAGCGTAAGAGGAAGCTCGTCCAAAGTCTCAGAGTTATGGAGTGTGATGATGAGGCTCAACAAGAAGTGGTGGATACTGCTGCTGATGAAGACTCTGACAACAACGACCCAGTCATCATAAAGGTCACTGCAGCTCCAGCGGGCATGCAGCAAACAGACATTTTGACCCTAGCCCGAAAAGCTGCTGAGCGTGATGATGATGATGTTGTCGACGAGGAGGCAGTGGAAACACCACCACAATCATTGGAGTTAAGTAGTACACCAACTCGTACCGCTTCCATATTTCTTTCTGGCAAGAAGGGACCTCCATCCACCTCGACCTTAATTAGTGGTGGTGAAAGTGCACAACATACAAAAGTTGGGCAATCCAGATCCTCCACTTCATCTGGCATTAGCATCATGACCACCACCACCAGTATCGCCGCCTCCTCCAGGCCCCACAGACACTTCAAGTCCCCAGTTTGGGACTTCTTTACTGTTTGCCAAAAAAGTCCAAAGTTTGCCATTTGTACCCTTTGTAAGCTTGCAGTTAGTCGTGGTAAGTCAGGTACCAACTATGGTACCGGAGGCCAGAGAGGTCATCTTGAGAGAAAGCACACTGTCAAATGGTTTGCGCACCTAGATGCGATCAATGAAGCCCGAATTGGAAGTCAAGAAAACGTTGATGTTGCATCTGATGATGACGAGGAGGAAGAAGACGTGTCAAACACTTCCCTTACACCCAGTACCCCTGTCAGCAGCACACCCAATGTGAGGCACACTAAGAGTGTTGGAGCGAGTGAGACACCAACGCGCAAAAGTTCACCAGCGAGCAAAATTGGGTCAACGAAGTCATTATCATCCCGTAAATGCTTGGTCCAGGGCAACATTAGAACCATGTTTTCTTCAGACGTGCCATATGAACGCAACCACCCACTGACGCGTCTGTATAACACTAAGCTGGCTAAAATGCTAGCTGTGGACCTTCTCCCTTTTTCTTTTGTAGAAGCGGTAGGTTTTCTAGAATTAGTGGCAACGCTCTGCCCTAAATGGAAGGTTCCTAGCCGGTTCTATTTTGCCAGAGTTGCGGTTCCAGCACTACATGAAGATGTGCTGGAGGCGATTGGGGCAGCTTTGCAGAAGAGTGCTGTTCACACAATACATCTGACAACAGACATGTGGACCAGTGGCGCAGGCGCTGATTACATGTGCATCACTGCACACTGGGTCTCTTTTTCAGGTGTTAAAGCAAAGCTAAACGCAGGTGTTGACCCGGACCAAGTTTTTAAAGCTGCTCGGAAACATGCAACACTAGCCATGTTTGGCTTGGAGAAAAGTCACACATCCCAAAACATTTTGGACGAGTTTAACAAAAAGGTCTTGAAAATGCTATCCCCAAAAAAACGCCAGATTGGTTATGTGTCCACGGATAATGGCGCCAATGTAGTTAAGGCCATGGCGCTGGGTGGCTATTTCAGAGTGCCGTGTTTGGCGCACTGTATCAACCTGGTAGTTCAAAAATTCTTGAGTGATAGAGACAGTGCAGCGATCGCGGTAATGGCCACCTGCCGCAAAATGTGCAACCATTTCAGCCATTCTTTTAAGGCCCGGAAGCATCTGAGGAGGCTGCTACTTCAAAGTCGAATACCAGTGAAAGCACTCATCCAGGAGGTGGCAACACGTTGGAACTCAACCTTCTACATGCTTGAGCGTCTGTATGAGCAGTATACGGTACTCGATCACTATTTCTTAACAGAGGGTACAACTCAGAAGGAGGACCTGCGGATGGGTGCGGCGCAATGGGACATAGTTAAAAGCCTGACAGACATGCTTGGTCCTTTTGAGTTCTTCACGCGTGCAGTCAGCCAGGAGGACTGTAATTTGGGAAAAGCTATCCCATTGTTGTGCATGCTGGAGCACCAACTGATGGCGGTGTCTTCTGAGTTTGAAAAAGATGTTAAAAAAAAGACCCTTTTATTTTGTCTGAGAAATTATTAGAGCGCCTACGTGGTGATGAACGTCTTCAAAAGATCAAGTCAGAACAGCATTACATTTGTGCTACTATTCTGGATCCACGCTACAAAAAGGCGCTGGCAGGCGAAGCATTCTTTCCTTTTGCTGATGTAGATGTTCAAAAGTACAAACATTGGCTAGCCTGGTCAGCCAAGAGGTTTGAAAAAGAACGGCAGGTTATTGAAGGAGAAGGCAGTACATCAGCATCAGCATCAGCAGGCCATCCCCAGTCACAAGAATCCACTTCTGCACCTGTGGCTGGGGCACAAGTGACCTCTCAGCCGTTAAAGACACCGGCAACTGGATCATCAGCACCACACACAACAGTAACAGTGGCTGCTGTAGAGGATTGGCTAACTTTGCTTGGGTATGGTTCTCGAAAAAATGTCACAGGCACAGCAAAAAGTAAGCAAAGTGGAGGAACCGTTGATGACCTTGAGTCGATGGTGCAGGACTATCTGAATGACTCAACAGAGGTCTTTCTTAATGATGAGCCATTGCAGTATTGGCATGGCAAAAAACAATTGTGGCCACAGCTCTCCAACCTGGCTATAAACTATTTGTCTTGCCCACTCGCAAGTGTGTCTTCTGAACGTGTTTTCAGTGCTGCTGGTGGCATTGTAACTCCCAAACGGAGCCGCCTCTCGCCCAAAAATGTGGAGCGGCTGACAATGATCAAGATGAATCAGCACCTCATACCACCAGATTACAAAGTACGAGAAAGCACGCCGCATGAAGACGAGGAGGACGGCAACGTAGATGAGGGGATTTGTTCTCTGTTCGGTGGCACTGACCTCATCCTGCCTGAATTCGCAGAGTATGATGACGAAATCTTCTTCTTATTCCCTGACACCGAGCCCTGAAAATGAGACAATGAATCAATAACTTTCTTTTTCGTCCTTATTCACTTTTATTCCTGTGTGTCTGTCTTTCTTTGTTTTGCACAGTTAATTTAATTCAAACTTTAATCACCTAATCCCAAAAACAAGACCATCAGCAGAACTGTCTTCACTTGTTTGCTTATTGATTTGAAGGTGCCGCAGTCTACATTCCTCAGGTTCACAAGTTCTGAAGAACATGCCCCTCTATCCTCCTCCTCCAGACTGCGATTTCCCTCAAAGCAGAGTGCTGGATTACGCCCAATGAAGAAAGACTCAGCACTTGTGGGGGTGTTCTACTTCTTTGCGGGTGAGTTGACGGCTTTGGGCCCATTGCTGTGAAGCTCTAATAATGGATAAAAGTGTTTTGGACCAAATATGAGGTGGAAATTTCTTGCCGTTTTTGCTGACTTGCTTGCCTTTGAGGTGCTCTTTGGCGGGGTTCCGGGTGTTTGTGGGTGAGTTTTGGGGTCTGGGAGCACTGCTGCGACAGTCTAATCTTAATTGCATTTGCTTTTCAGGAAATCCGTGGTGGAAAACAGGAGTTATGATGATGACCTAGCTGCACAGCGCGTTTGGACCGAAGGCCGAGAGATATTGTAAGTGTGAGATTTAGCTTTTTCGCTGTTTGGGGGTGTTGTCGCGTGCTTTTTTGCGGGTGGGTTGGCGGGTCTTGGCTGGGGCATTCCTGGGAAGGTCTAATACCGGATAGAAGTGTTTTGGACAAAATCCTTAAGGAAAAGCCTTTTTTTGCTATTTCTTCTGACATCTTGCTCAATGTAGCGTTTTGGGGGGCTTCCTGCTGTTCGTGGGTGGGTTGCGGGGTCTCTGTCGAAGCACTGCTGCGACAGTCTAATCTTGATTGCATTTGCTTTTCAGGAAATCTGTGGTGGTGTGGTAAATAAATAAATAATACCCTATTTTTGAATGAATAAATGAATAACAGATAGCTCAATAAATAAGAGTCAAGATTCGAGGTAGTAGGAGTTTTGCAGGTTTAATACAGCAAATACAGGAATAGGATGGCAAGGCCCAGCAGCGCTGCTGGTGTCAGGGTCGGGACAAGGGGAAGTAGCCTTTTAATAACAGTGCATGAGCATATATACATAACGCAAACACATAGCATTACATTGCAATAGGCGTAGCAGTGGGTGGAGCAAAAGGCGTGGCGCGTAGCAGTCGCGAAAGATAAGGGTAAAAAGAGGTGTAACAGGGCGTATACATAGACATGTGATGCAAGCGTAACAGAATATGTCATGAATGGGGCGGCAACCATGGAGGGGGCTACCTGAGGAGCCGGGACCTCTAACCTGATGGTGCGCGCAAACTAGCAATGACGTGTTACTAGGAGAAGCTGGGGGCTATGAACTCTGTGCTAGGAGCAGAGACTGAAGTCTGGAGAGTCAGGGCGACATGTACCTAAACAGTATGTAGTATCCGATGTTTAGAGAACATGTTGATATAAACTAGAAGTCAGGAGGGGAAAGGCTAACTTGATTCTAAGACTGGACCATGCATTATTCTACATGTAGTGCGTGATGAAGAATATTAAATGACCATTAAATGCAGTATTTCTCTAACGTGGAGACGTGAAGGCTAGACAATGACGGAAACTATCGATACGATTCAGTAGCTTTAGGAATGCAGAGAAGGAGGACTGAACTGATAACTGGAATCATAACATATTCTTGGCAGACTCAGAGGCAGAGCCAGGGTGAGCCGGGTACTGCGAGGCAGGAAGTAAGTGAAGGGTCGAGGATACAGGTGGGGGCTGTATCGCTCCTCAGCGAGGCTTCAGGAGACAGGAGCTGAATCTGGTGTTCGGGCCCTTTTGAGGCCTAGAAACGGGGACTTTATAATGGAATAACGTGCACACTGAGAAACGTGGCAACGTAGCTTTACATAGGCCTGATATTCGTAGTATTCACGAGAACTGGAAACTGGCATACTAGAGGTGGACACAACTGTAATTGCGTCATTAATCGAACATAGGGAATGCATATGCATATTTAATCATGCACACATAACATATGATGGATGACACGTAGGGACACAGAACATGGCAAAATTTACTTTTCCACATTCCCTCCTTGTCACTACGTTTCCATCAGGAAACATCAATATTCATGATACCATCTATCATTTCATACAGTATCATTTGCTCGTCTCGAATTATCCTGGAACGGGATTTAGAACGGGGCTTGGGACTAGGAATACAAGAGGTAGCACAGATGCCGCAAATCGCAGGGCCACATTGTATACAGAGGCAGCAGCTGAATATGATCGCTACTGCAATACCCAGAAAGGACAAGACTTTCCATCCCCAGGCGGAAATTATATTCCAGAACCAACCGGACCATGTCCAGGTGCCTGGATCTTGGTGTAACAGATGGGCAATCTTATGGAGTCTGGTTATAGCTGAATAAACAGACGGCGCGTTATTTGGAATGAAAATGCAGCAACTAGATCCGATGACTCTACAGGCCCCGCCCCTATCGGCCAGTATGACGTCAAGGACGAGACGATTCTGTAAAACGACAAATCTCATAGCAGATTGCTCTTCAGTTAAGTTACCTAGAGCAGAGGCAGTCTCATTTACTACAGCTTCGAGGGTTCTGGTTAACCTACGGATTAGCTTACTATTCTGGATAGGTCCTATAAAGAAAAAGAAACCTCTGTTGAAATCTGTATACTGTTCTAGAGCAGTTTCAGTATAATCGACAATTGGGGACTCCCTTCTATGTCTAATGTGTACCAGATGTGTGTTTCTATGATAATCAGGTGGGGCTAGAAAAACTGGTGGCAGTAGGAAGGCAATGTAACAGGTTCCCTCCCAATCGAGGGGCAGACGAACATATGCAGTTTGACCACAAATAAAATAAGAATGACGTGAAGCTTTGAAAACAGATTTCCCACTGTCACTATACTTGACAATAGTAGTACAATCACTATGTCCTACATGTACGGAACCATTATTTCGGACACATAATTCGCCTTTAACTGGTAATACTGAAATAGCAGGCAAGTCTGGAGTAGTATCAGACTGAACATTCAGGACCATGAAATTCGAAGAATAGTTACCTAAATTATACACTTCATTTTCTAGATCTAAACCTGTTCTGTGGGGGAGACCTTGCTTGTCTGGGAAACATGTACTGTTAAGAAAAGACATATCTGTTGAGGATGACGTTAACGTAGACCATGCTCCACACGAACCATTATGTGAAAAAGGATAAGGAAAAAGTGGCAGAACTCCCTTCGGTATCTGGAAAGGGGGGAGTCGACCACACACCCAACAATTAGTGGCATTGCTGGTCTGATGTGAGTAATGTAACATGCGGATAAAAGAATTATTTTTCATAGCGAGGCGGTAAGAGAGTTCATGAGGAGGCAGATCACTAAACGTGTGCTCTACTGTAGCATTAGCAGACTTATTTACATGAAGAACTGGGAAATACAAGAAAAATGCATAACTGGTGCAGGAAATCATAATGCTGAGAAATAATATGAAACATAGAAAAACGATACATCGAATTGAGTTTTGACTAACTCTCTCACTATGGGGGTCCATTTTATACATGTCAGAAACAGTCTAACCGTTTCACCTAGGGGAGGACTTAGACAATCAAACTGGCTGACTTATTTTACTAGACCGGAGTTTCAACTTATACTCCTGTTGCGGAGTTTTCTCTAACAGGGGAGGGTTTGTAGCAATGTCTTTTGCGGGACAGTCCTTGAGAACAATATTTTGGCAATCCTTCAAATCCTGGGAAATGTTCTTTGAGACGGGTTTCAGTCCATAAAACTTTTTTATATGTGAAAGGTGCACCCAGCCTTTGCGACCCTCCAACTTCACGGCTGTACGGGTGGCGAGGAGGACCTGTCGGGGCTCCTTCCAGCGTGGCTCCAGCGGACTTGAGCGGTCAAAATTGCGGACCAAGACCATGGATCCTGGAACGATTTCATGCGGTGCCACCTCGGTATTGTCTGGAAATGCGGCGGCAACCTGTGAACGACAAGAGTTGAGGGCAGACATCAAGGAAGCTAGGTAATCTGTCAGCATATTACTTGAAACATCGGTAATACTTCGGGGTCTAGGAGTACCCCACATGTTAGGGGGGCGGCCGAAAACGACCTCATACGGGGACAGACCTGATCTGGAATGTGCGACCATGCGCATATAAAATAAAGCGACTGGCAGAGCTACTAGCCAGTCCACACCTTTCTCTTTACATACTTTGGCGATTCGGATTTTCAGAGTCTGGTTATGTCTCTCTACGAGACCGGCTGCTTCAGGATGGCGTACACAATGAAACCTCCACTGGTACCCCAACAAAAGGGAAACATGCTTCATTAACTCAGATGAGAATGGCTGGCCGTTGTCAGAATATACGACCCTAGGGAGTCCATAATGGGGGAAGAACTCACGAACCAACTGCTTGGCAGTGGTCGCGGCTGTGTAATCTGGGACTGGATATGCTTCTGTCCACCTGGACAAAGCGCATACAACTACAAGGACATACTTGAAACCTCGACATCGTTCCATCTGAATATAATCCATCTGGAGGACTTCAAAAGGGTGGTCAGGGGGTTGGAATCCACCTTGTTCCACCGGGACACTTTTACCTGGATTAAACTGACAACATATCATACAGGTACGGACTTTCTGTTTGGCTGCAGCTCGTAAATGCTTGTTGAACCAAATGTTCTGGATACTGTCTAACATAGCTTTTTCTCCTAAATGTGCTGGACTATGTGCGGTATTAATAATGACTTGAACCATAGAGTCGGGGAGAAACCATGTGGCTCTACCCTTCGTTAACCATCCTTGATCTGTCTGGACCCCTCCTTGTTCGGACCATTTCTTGATTTCTGCAGGAGTAGCATGTAACTGTATGTCTATGACATCTTGTGTAGGGTCTTTAACTGTCATACATGTAATCGGATCTGGAGTGTGTGTCATGTTAACTGGAATGTCTAGAGTCTGTGCTGTAAGCTTGGCTGTGCGATCTGCTAGATCGTTACCTTGAGAAATGGTGTCAGTAACTTTCGTATGTGCTTTGCACTTCATGATAGCGATAGATGTCGGTAAATGTATGGCATCTAACAGAGCTTGAATAAGGAGACCATGCTGAATCTTGGTTCCATGAGAAGTCATGAAACCTCTCTCCTGCCAGAGCACTCCGAAGTCGTGTACAACTCCAAATGCGTAGCGTGAATCTGTGTAAACATTAACTTTCAAGTTCTTGGCGTGTATGCAGGCTTGTGTCAGAGCAACTAGCTCTGCTGCTTGAGCGGACAGGGTGTCAATACGGTGTGTTTCAATAACTTCGGTGTCAGTAGTCACTGCATACGCGGCGACTAGTTCTCCTGTACTTGTTCTCATACATGAACCATCCACATAAAGTGTCAGGTCGGGGTCTGGTAACGGAATATCTGTCAGATCTTGTCTTGGCTTTGTCGTAATGTTAACTACTTCCACGCAGTCATGTGTGGCAGAATTCGGAGTAACTGATGGTAACAGTGTAGCAGGGTTCAGGATGTTGCAGCGTCTGATTTCTATGTGTGGCTGGAACAGTGTCAATTCATAACCTGTTAAACGTGCAATTGTCAAGTGCTGAGTTTGTGTTCGGTTTAAAAGAACTTCCACGGAATGTGGAACTTGTACTGTCAAGGAGTGTCCTAAGACTATGGAATCACTTTGTCTGATAGCTAGGGCTGTGGCTGCAACTGACTTGAGGCACGCAGGCAGAGCCTGGGCTACAGGATCTAATGTGCTCGAAAAATAAGCACAGGGCTTGTATTGTCCTGCTTGATCTTGTGTGAGAACAGATAATGCTGTACCTTCGCGTTCAGTGACGAAAAGTGTAAAAGGCTTACTGTAGTTCGGTGTCGCTAGAACTGGAGCTTGGCATAGGGCTTTCTTTAACTCATTGAAACTGAGTGTATGTTCAGATGTCCAAGGGAGGACAGTCGATACGGCTGCCTCCTGTGTCGTTAACTGTATCAGTGGCTTGGCTAGAAATGCATACTGAGGAATCCATTGTCTGCAGTAAGAAGTAAGGCCGATAAAAGCACGTACCTCCTTCTGGGTCTTGGGCTGAGGAAGACTCGCTATTAACTGGATACGGTCTGGTGTCAACTGCCTACCCCTCTTGGACAGTAAGTGTCCTAAGTAGACCACTTGCTGGACACAGAATTGAAGCTTAGAAGGGGACACCTTGTGCCCCATCTCGGCTAGGAAATACAAGACTGTAAGGGATGCTCGCTCGCAAGCACGTTCAGAACGGGCTGTGATCAGTAGATCATCGACATACTGGAGCAGGGCAGTGTCAGTTGGCATGTGAATGTTGTCTAGTTGTCTCTTAAGTGCTTGACTGTAAATGCTAGGGCTTTCTGTGAAACCTTGAGGAGCGCGTGTGAACATATAGCTCCTTCCATTTAAACAAAATCCGAAAAGGAACTGGCTGTCTGGATGAATAGGGACACTGAAAAACGCGTTCTTGAGGTCGATTACAGTAAAGAACGTGGCTTCGGAATCAATGGCTGTCAATAGGGAAGAGATATCTGGAACGACTGGGTACTGAGGAATAATGCATTTATTAAGTTCTCGTAGGTCAATCACTAATCGATATACTGGGGGTGCATTTGGATCAGTACGTTTCATGACTGGAATGATCGGGGAATTGCATACATTGGAGTCAGTTTCTACTACCACTCCTTGAGCCATGAGCTCGTCAATAATTTTGGATAAGGCTGCTACAGCCTCAGGTGGCAATCTGTACTGTCTGATTCGTGGTAACACTACACCTGGCTTGAGAGTCACACGATAGGGTGTGATTTGCATATAACCAACATCAGTTGGACCTTGTGCCCCTAGATGCTGCGGAACATTAGACAATCTGGGATCAAAATCTCGTAATACATAGTGACCCTTAAAGTCACGTAGGAACAATCGTATTCCCTCTGGGGAACAGCATATAACTGCACCTAACTCTTTCAGTGTTTTAATGCCTAATAGGTTTTCTGGACATGACTTAGTAAGTAACAGATCAGTAGTGCGGGACAATGGACCTACTTCTAGAGTAACTGGCTTTGATATTTCATTTACAATGGGTTTTCCTGAAAATCCAAGGGAAACATTTCTTGAGCCTGAGAGCGGAGCCCCTGGAACTTCGGCGTGACTAATTGTGGTCCTACTTGCCCCTGTATCAATCAAAAACTTTCTGTCTTTCCCTAATACTTGACTGTGAACATAGGGACCTTCTTGATCTACAGGTATCTCGATGAGAGGCAAGCCTACCTCCCTCTCTAGGCTGTTTCATGAATACTGCTGGTACTCTGGATACTCAGACTGTGCATACTGGTACATCTGCTGTGTAACGTGCTGTGTTGCAGCAATAGGCTGCGGTGCGGTAACTGTCTGTGGTGCATTCTGTGGCTGAGGAGTCTGTGAAACTTGTTCTTGTCTAGACGGACGTGGTCTTTCTTTAGTCTTACCGGTAGCTATGTTATGTTTCAGAACTGCACACTCGTTTATAAAATGACCTGGCTGTTTACAATAATTGCAGTTCCCTTTAACGGGAGCTGCAGGATGACTGGCTTGATTCGGACCCCTCTTCTGACTGTCTTGAGGAACAGATTGTGCAACTAGTACTTTCATTTTCGTGTCTTTCATACGTTTTCTCTCGTGTTCTTGTTCTTCCCTGATCCTATTCTGGTGGTATTGGAGCATCTGCAGCATCTGGGACGGGGTATTAGCTTGCCAGGTACTTTCGACTTTCAAAACTCGATTTTTAATTTGTGGACTTGAATTCTCGACTAATTTAGTAACAAAAAGGTGAGGGTATGACTCACTACTTGTCTTGAGGCCACTGTTGATGCTAAAACATTTCTCAAATCTGGAATAAAAATCACTAATGTCTTCGTCTTGTTTCTGTTTACAGGCTGAGATTGCATCCCAGTCTTCTTTTCTAGTTGTCAATAATCTGGGTAAAACTTGTATTAATAATTCTGGTAATTCTTTACATTTCGCTCCAAGACCGGTACCTGGTACTCGTGCCTTGTCTTCAGCTTCTAGAACTGCCCAATCGATCTTTTTCTCTCCCACCTCCCATTCTTTTTCCTTGAGCTTTTCATACACCCCTGCGGGCAGCAGAACCTTTAACATTTTAATTATATCTGGATACGTGTATTCTCCCATACGGAGCATGTCTTTTAATTCTCGATGGAACCCTGCTGGATCTTTATCATGACAGGGAATTAATTTCTTCATCTCTAGGAGTTCCATCTTTGTAATCGGAGTGTAAACAAACACTCGTTCTAGTTCGCCACCCGTTCCTCTAACTGGGTGGACTTCTCGTAACGGATTCTGTCTCTCTATGTAAAATGGTTTACTTTCTGGGGGTGAGACATGAACAAAATGCGGATTCAAAAACGTTCTATATTTGTGACGCTGTTCTAGAATGACACTAATTAAGTCGGTACCTAAACCTTTCCATCTATACTGGAGTAGCTCGTTCAGGACATCGTGTAACGGGCCTGGATCAGAGTGCTGACCCTCATACAATGTAATGAGGTGCTGAATCATATACATACCCGCCAGTCGTTGTTCGGCTGGGGGCATTTTCAGAAACATTTGTGCCACTATTTCGTCTGGAAAAGTGGTAGAATCAGTAATCCATCGGACTGCTGATCGGGCTAGTTCTTGTTCATGCATGGTACTCAACTCACTGTAACCGATTCGTGATTTCAGAATGTGATCGGTAGCTTGAAACACTTGTTCTAGAGAACCGTGTTCTGGTGCTGGATGATGAAAAATAGACTTGTGTTCTAGGCGTAAATGGCGATCTGGAAATCTAGATTTTCCTACATACGCTATTCTGTCGGGATTCTCGTCGTCTAACTCTTCAGGATCAGAGTTACTTTCTTTCTCGCTTACTTGTGCTGTTTTACGTTGTTCGTGTATTCTTATTATTTCTTTACGAATTTTCTTGTACATACTCTCCATAGCACCGACGGTCTTGTGCTTACCCTCGGCTATATTATCACTCCACCTTGTCAGGGTTTTAATTTCAGCCGGATCTTTAGACGGGTAATCTTGTTCTCTTATTAGACAATTGATCAGAAACTTTAATATCATGAGCTGGGTCTCAGCTTTCCTTTGAGACATGGCCTCGCCAATGCTTTCTGGATCATCCCCTGTACGGATGAAACGATATATTCTGTCTAGATCTTCTTTCATATTCGGTAGGGTGACGAGATACTCGGCCACCTTTCTTACGCGGAATGAATATAGAACCATATTATCCTCGCCTGGGACTGGATCATAGCCGCATTCGGCAAGGGATTTTCTTATTTCTGCTACAGTCTGATGTCTGGGCGTACGCTGTGACGCTTGCATATGTAATTCGGCTGTCGTTAAACGCTTGTGTGGCGGCGGGGTTTGAGGAGTACCTCCCCCTGCGGCCCCTAAACTAGAGTCGTCTACTGAGGCTCTTCGTCCTGGCAGAGTGGGAAATGGAAATGTAGGCTGGACTTGTATGGCGGGCTGGACCGGGGGTACCGTAACAGGTACTCCGGTGTCTGGAGGAGCGGGAAGTGCCTGATTTACAGGGACTGGCGGAGCGCGAACAGGATTTGCATATTCTGGGACTGTGTCGTCCAAATAGGACGAAATAAAAATATCAGCTGCGGTCGGTTTGTGACGTAGCTTGGTCGGAACTAATGGTGGCGGGAAATTACTGGATGCCTCTGGGGTCGCTTTTGGCAAGCCCTCGGCAAGGAGAGGATACATACCCCTAATAAGGGCATGCCTCTGTCTGTCTGACTGTTCGGCTTTGACTTGTTCACCTATCTCGATTAGTTCTTTTTCTTGTGCTCGTTTTAAGGATTCTCTACTTAATTCTGACTTTCTGATTTCTTTTTCGGTTCTTTTATGAGCTTCTTTGCGCCATAACTCGATGGCATCTTTCTGTGACTGTCTGGCTTTCTTTTTCCATAATGCCTCTTCTACTCGCATGATGCACTCGGCATCCCATGTACCCGATACGGGCCATCTATACTTTTCTTCTAACTGTTTGGTATACTCTACCCATAAATCTAGATATAGTATGGCACTTATGCCATGCTTCTGATACATAAAATGACCTGGACTGTCCCTAGGCGGAACTGGAACTGCTGCTTCCAGCAGACCCTTTCTAGTTTTTAACTGACGTAACTTAGAAAACAAGGGCATGACTGGACTGTAATCTAGACACAATACAATACACAATGAACACGATACTTATTCCCCATTCATACCACGACATTAAAATACATGAAGAACATTCAAAAATAACAGTTCAAACAGAATACTACCTGGAATACGGAACACAGAATACATGAATTTCCTCGAGAACAGAACTGACTGGAACAGAAACTAGGTGCACTGCTGAAACAGTACGAAACTTACCGGTCTCATAAAGAGACACGTCAGGACCCGCATCCACCGAAGTGGACACTTCGTTTGTGGGTCTGTGTACCACCAACCCACGGACCAGAGTCAATTAAATTGACCCTGTCTAGATACTACCCCAGTAACGGTACTCACCGGGCAGCAAGAACGGAAGGCCTCAGACTGGACGGGACTGCTTGGACGCCGGACGGACGAACTTCGGACTTCTGTTACAGGTGGGCCTCCGGATACCTCGGACCTTGGACTCTCGGCTTGGGCTCTGGTCGGGACTCGCCGCGTTCCTCCACCGTCTCGTCTGGATGCTGGACCGCCTCCTCCGTCTCCTCCGTGGGCCTGAGGGATACTTGAAGCAGAAATATCTGCCGGTGCGCAGAAGAGTTCCGTCACGACTGCAGAGGGTCAGGGGGTCGGCGTGGCTTCACCGACGCGTGGGGAAAGGGCAAGTCCCTATTCGGGCGCCATTATGTGGTAAATAAATAAATAATACCCTATTTTTGAATGAATAAATGAATAACAGATAGCTCAATAAATAAGAGTCAAGATTCGAGGTAGTAGGAGTTTTGCAGGTTTAATACAGCAAATACAGGAATAGGATGGCAAGGCCCAGCAGCGCTGCTGGTGTCAGGGTCGGGACAAGGGGAAGTAGCCTTTTAATAACAGTGCATGAGCATATATACATAACGCAAACACATAGCATTACATTGCAATAGGCGTAGCAGTGGGTGGAGCAAAAGGCGTGGCGCGTAGCAGTCGCGAAAGATAAGGGTAAAAAGAGGTGTAACAGGGCGTATACATAGACATGTGATGCAAGCGTAACAGAATATGTCATGAATGGGGCGGCAACCATGGAGGGGGCTACCTGAGGAGCCGGGACCTCTAACCTGATGGTGCGCGCAAACTAGCAATGACGTGTTACTAGGAGAAGCTGGGGGCTATGAACTCTGTGCTAGGAGCAGAGACTGAAGTCTGGAGAGTCAGGGCGACATGTACCTAAACAGTATCTAGTATCCGATGTTTAGAGAACATGTTGATATAAACTAGAAGTCAGGAGGGGAAAGGCTAACTTGATTCTAAGACTGGACCATGCATTATTCTACATGTAGTGCGTGATGAAGAATATTAAATGACCATTAAATGCAGTATTTCTCTAACGTGGAGACGTGAAGGCTAGACAATGACGGGAACTATCGATACGATTCAGTAGCTTTAGGAATGCAGAGAAGGAGGACTGAACTGATAACTGGAATCATAACATATTCTTGGCAGACTCAGAGGCAGAGCCAGGGTGAGCCGGGCACTGCGAGGCAGGAAGTAAGTGAAGGGTCGAGGATACAGGTGGGGGCTGTATCGCTCCTCAGCGAGGCTTCAGGAGACAGGAGCTGAATCTGGTGTTCGGGCCCTTTTGAGGCCTAGAAACGGGGACTTTATAATGGAATAACGTGCACACTGAGAAACGTGGCAACGTAGCTTTACATAGGCCTGATATTCGTAGTATTCACGAGAACTGGAAACTGGCATACTAGAGGTGGACACAACTGTAATTGCGTCATTAATCGAACATAGGGAATGCATATGCATATTTAATCATGCACACATAACATATGATGGATGACACGTAGGGACACAGAACATGGCAAAATTTACTTTTCCACAGTGGAAAACAGGAGTTATGATGATGACCTAGCTGCACAGCGCGTTTGGACCGAAGGCCGAGAGATATTGTAAGTATGAGATTTAGCTTTTTTGCTGTTTGGGGGTGTTGTCGCGTGCTTTTTTGCGGGTGGGTTGGCGGGTCTTCGGGCATTCCTGGGAAGGTCTAATACCGGATAGAAGTGTTTTGGACAAAATCCTTAAGGAAAAGCCTTTTTTTTGCTATTTCTTCTGACATCTTGCTCAATGTAGCGTTTTGGGGGGCTTCCTGCTGTTCGTGGGTGGGTTGCGGGGTCTCTGTCGAAGCACTGCTGCGACAGTCTAATCTTGATTGCATTTGCTTTTCAGGAAATCCGTGGTGGAAAACAGGAGTTATGATGATGACCTAGCTGCACAGCGCGTTTGGACCGAAGGCCGAGAGATATTGTAAGTATGAGATTTAGCTTTTTTGCTGTTTGGGGGTGTTGTCGCGTGCTTTTTTGCGGGTGGGTTGGCGGGTCTTCGGGCATTCCTGGGAAGGTCTAATACCGGATAGAAGTGTTTTGGACAAAATCCATAAGGAAAAACCTTTTGGCACTTTTTGTAAGTTAGGGTTCGAAGGGTTAGCCCTAGCAGCAGGATTGCATGTGTTTCGGGGTGTTCTATTGCAACGCAGTTCTGGGGTTTTAGAGCACTCTTGGAGCGATGCTGGCTATGGATACTTTTGCTTACTTGCAAGTGGTTTGAATACAATCCACGGTCGGTAAGGGTGTATTTGGGCCTACTGTTACTTTCAAAGTACGTTTTGTCACCATTTTTCTGCTAGGCATCGTTTTTGGAGATCTGATTGGGGTCTTCTACATTTTTGCGACTGGCTTTAGTAAGGGTCTTGGTGGGAGCATTGCTGGGAAGGTCAAATTTTGTTCTAAAACACAGTTTACAGTACACCTACCTTGAGGGGAAAGATCCGCTATAATATTTTGGCCATACTTATTTATCCTTAAAAAGGTGACTCAGACAGTGCACGCAATTTCAAAAATATTGTACTGTCTATTAGGGAAATCAAAGTGTGACTTTTTGCACCACACAGCGTACATACCTTATATTTCTTTATCAGTGGTATTGTAATAGCACTTCCTGTTTTCCGTTCAATAATTACAGGCCGGGTTTCAGTCAACATCCGCCAGGCAGGCAGTGGACAGGGTGTCTTCTGTCAGTGGTCACCAACATTGATGGACGAAGCGTCAGCTGGAATGGAGGAGTGCCGCTAATAAGAGGAATTGTTTGCTGCATGCAACTTACTTACCAAATTCAACAGGACAACTCCAACAACATACAGAATACAGATACAGTATCCATTGTTTTCTTCTATGAGTGTGACTGCATGTGGTTAGCTTTAGTTTGTACCCAAAGATTTCTTTATCTTCAATTATTGTTTGTCCAGGCTGTGCTTTTTTTTTCTTCTCTCAACAAAACCTACCCAAAAAGAAACCCCCATTCCCATCCATTTTCCAAACGCTAACCCTCTTCCCCCGGGCTGTGTTGTTTTGCTTGATGTCTGACTAAAATGACATCAATAAATCCACACACTTGCTGGGGAGGATAAGGTCATAGCAACAGGCTGGTGAAGGAATACGAGGATATCTTCTAGACTTACTCAGCTTCAGTACTATTTCTTCTAGTAGTAGGAGCCAATGTCAAATAAATTCAACGCAAGTACTAGTTATACTTGCAAGCAAATACTTTACCATTTGTTAGGCTACATTGTGGCACTGTTCTAGTGTACTGTCACCTGCTATATTCTCGATCGTACCGTAACCGTTGTAATGCTACAGTAAGGACAAACCAGGTTTCGTTTTCTATTTTTCCATAGGCATGCAACTGCCACTGTGTCACACCACTAGTACCACCGCAATGAGGAAATTTCACCCGCCCAGGATTGCCAACGTTAATCCCCATTTCACGTGGAGCCAGCCCTGGGCCTAGCCCTAATTTCTAACACAAATTACAGGTAAGATAAGCGTTTGGTGGGAGGTAGTATAATGGAGTATTAGGACTAGACGAGAGATTGACGGTAGTACTACTAAAGTCCTACGACTGTTCAGGAAAACAAACTTACTGTTACACCCCCGTCCCCCACCCACCAGACTGAAAAGCAGTAAAAAACAGGTATGGTCAGATAAAGTTTAAAAATGTATATTTATGTAGCCCTAACAAAATAATCTCCCTCAAGACCCTCCCTAACCCCAACGATTGTCTTTGAAAAGTCCCAAAAAGAACCCAACTCCCAAATCCCACCCCCCAAAAGTCTCTAAAAAAAGGGCAAGGGACACTCCACTACTGGAGGGTGCTGGTGCATTTTGCGGCATGGGCATCACACTCCTTGCGGAGGGTGGCAAGCTCGAAGCGGAGGCCCTCCACCAAGTTCTTATATTTATGGACCTCCTGCTCCAGGTAGGACATTCGGACTCCTAGGCGGCGTTGGCGTGCCTTGCAGCTCCTGTGGGGGGCAGCTGGTCTTTTTGCTGCTTGGCGGTGGCGGTTGGCTTTGTTAGCCCGGCTCCGTACCGCTGGAGCACTGCGCATGCTGGCGGCCCGTGGGGTCACGGAGGAGGATGCAGCTGTCCCAGTCGAGGATGTTGTGGTTGCACCGGTCGACTGCGTGTCCTCCTCCTCCTCCAGGGCCACCAGCCGCCGATATTCGGCGACAGTGGCATCCAGCCTCTGTTGCCGGGCCATTCGAGCCTGCTCCCTCCGTGATGTCGATTTGGAAGGAGCAACTATATGAAGAAAGAAAGACATAGTCTGTAACCAATGCTCCTTAGCATTAATAACACAAAGTGATTGAGCCGAAAGTTGGGTCACAGTACAAGTAGCAAATTGAAAGCACAGTACATAACTATTGAGGACAGTATCTATGTAACCTCCCACTTCTGCATCCTTGCTCTAACATTAGTGGTAGTTTAATGAACAAATTCTACGACCACTATGGACTTCCATTACAGTCGACTATGACAGTACACCAGTCTTATTCTTCTTCTTCTCTCTTGTTTAGGAAAATTGGTACGTTATCTTATGCAAGCCGGCAGAATGGCAGCACAGTGAACTTGCACCCGAGAAAAACAGTTGCACACCATGATGAGTGAGACAGACTTGCGTTACTGTACCGGTCCAGTACATGCAGGTGGTGAAGCTATTACTTTTCTATTACGGGTGGCACTGAGAATACTCTGTTACAAGGGCTACTGCTTAATTAATTTACCTTTCACCCTACAGTGCAAATGAGTACTAGAAAAGGAAAATGAAGAAGCTAAATAATTTGATTATCTATCACTTCACATGGGACGTATTTGATGACATATGGGATGACTGTAGGTGCTTTGCTTAATATTGAGTGAACAGTGATACACCCACACATGAATGACGTACTACAACTAAACTAAAGTTATTAAGAGAGGTACGGAGTGTCCACCGTAATAACCGGATATATGCTGTGCTTGCAGTTGCAATACAAAGTACTGCTACTATTCATGGTAGTATTGGACAAATTTACAATTTCTTTTCCTTGCCTTCCCTACACTGGAACGGACGTGCGGGTGCGGTGGTACATGCTCTTCATGGTAACACTTAGTTCATTCAGCGACCATCTACTCTCTCTAGATACACATGTGCTATCTAAGAGTCAGATAATACCATGCTCCAGGCATCCATTCATTCAAAGTATACGCACACATACAGTTTCTGTTTCACCCACCCAGGCTGCTGTCCTTCCACCCATCCTTGCTTCATCATTGACCCAGCCATGCACCATACCATATTCTTTCCTTCCCAGCCACCTCGGGGGCCAAGCAAACACATATCATTCTTCTTTGCCAGCCATCATAAAATTTCGCGTCCCACTTACTTACACCCTTCTTTCGCTTTTCGTTCATCCCATCCATCACGCTTATTGGGATTCTTCTCACCAAAAACTTCACAGCTAAGTCGAAGTACATTTCGAGGAGGCTACTACCTGGTTGATTTGTAATACACCCGTGCAGAAAGCACACTATGCAGTCTTCAATCTCAATAAGTAAGGAATATATAGCTTACCTGTTCCCGCCACCACCGTGCGAACCCTCACAGGAACGTCCGCCGGCACTTGCACCGCATCCTCCCCAGAGTCCTCCTCGCCCAACACCATCAGCTCCGCGCTGGCCCCGCCACCAGATGTTCCACCTACAAAGTACATTTAAGAATGTTAGAATACACCACTCACTACTATATAATATTTGGTCTAGGAGTAATAAAGAAATGTTGAAAAAACAGAATACAATGTAATAATTTGTGACTGTCTACTCTAAAGTAAAAATTTCCCTTTTTCCAGGGAAGGCTGTTGTCTTGCTGCACTTTTATGCACAACTGATGAATGCTTGCTTTTTATTTTTAACACGCACCACTTTTTCTCCTAACAGACAGAAGCTTGACTTCTAAGAACACGACCAGGATCAAGTTCAAACCAGGTGAGAGCTCGGCTCGACCACAAGAAATGTGTCCAATTAATCGTCAGCACTAAGCACTTTTCCCTTTTCAGTTAAACGTTTAGTTTTATGACAAAGTTGATTTTAATAAATGTGTTTACTTTTAATAAAGCTTTTAAACTTAAATAGACTCTGTGGTTTTTGGTCCTCCAGACTAGAGTGGATGAGCTAAAGGTTTTGAAATTTTTGCAAGCATGAGTGCCTCTGACACTTCTTGACTGTGACTCCGTACTCTTGTCCTGCGTAGGATAATCTAATGATCATTGGGGATCAATCATCGGTGACTTCGGGAGCTAAATGACTCTGCCACACTATCTAGTCAGTAAGGAGACAGTGCATAGAGCTATTGCTGAATAGAATGGGAGTCCAATGGAATTGCCAAATGTCCAATCTTAGTTAGCTACACAGACAGACTAATAAGAATAATCTAGTAATACCACAGGGAGTCATATTCGAGGCAGGATAAGAATTTAGATCCAGTCTACAAGAAGATCAAAGACGATTTAGAAAAAATCAAATGAGGAACGCTAGGAAAAAATAGGTACTCTTTATTAAAATTAAAACGTACTGGGGCCAGCAAAGGAGCCCTCGCCTGCCCGATCCTGGCCTGCATCCTCCTGAACAGCACCCTCCTCCTCCTCCTCCTGTGTCCTCTTGCCCTTGGGGGGAGCTGATGTACAACATGAAAGAAAGAAAGACCAGAAAACATGGATGAGATTTGTCAACCAAATCAAACATTTCAAAAGAACAATAACAAAATATTTTGGAGAAATAGCAAATAGATAGACAACTATTCCACGGGATCTATCTCATGTGGTATACTACGTTATTCGTATTGCCTGATTTGCGGACCATTGACTTAGAAAGTTCCTATGTAACTCAATAAACAGACTACTAAAGAGGTTTGCCTAGGCCTGGCAGGCAGCAGTCCGCAGCACGCGAAGTGACAGACAAAGTCCATCCTGCTTGCAGATCAGTGAATACTCAACCACCACCACCACTATTTCTTCTTATAGCCATGTGTCTAAAGGAAGGACTGGACTTCAGTCTGTTGGGGCTGATTTAGAAGTCCCTTGCGGCTCATTTTCATCCATTGTTGCGTGACTTTTGTGACGCAGCGGCAGAACAAAAGACTCGCCATGGTGTTGGTGCGGCGTATATATTAAAAAAAAACACATATGGGAGATGCATCACGTTGTAAAGCCCTGCGCCATCAGGGGGCGTTCCGGCGCAAGGGAGGGCGTTCCTGCGCAGGAACGAATCCTAAAAGTGGCTGAGGGAAATCTACAAGATGTCAATCAGTCACTTTTAGGACAATGATGCATGACTCAAACCCTGCGCCTGCTTGAAGCCGACGTACGGCTTGATGCAGCATTGGGGAGATAGGGTACCCCAGAGCATTGCTGGAGCTGCGCCATCGTTGGCACGCAACTCCAGCAATGCGCCGCCTTTACGGCACAGATGCGTAAGGCTTCTGTGACGTTTTGGGCCAATGGGTGGTGGTGTCATGGCACACAATTACTGCCGCATCCCTGCTACTTTGCAGGGATGCGCCGGTAATTGAAAATATGACCCTTAGTGTCTAGCATTACGCAGTTCTTATCTTTACACTACACTCATACATAATTTCTCAGGCCAATGAAATGAACACAAAATACAAAACAAATAAGCATAGTAGCAAGCAAGGCTACTGAGAAGGAGAGCAGTGCACCTGAAATGCATAGAAGATTTTGAAATATAATTTACCTACAATGTAATCGGCAGCATTATTGCTCTTGGTAAAGAACAAAGATTTGCAAATAACAGAGCCGGATAAAACAGAGTAGTGATGAATAGCTACTACTACTCACCAAGACCGGGGACCTCTACGCCGAGCGCGTCCAGCAAGTCCCGTTCCCGGTCCATGACATCCGTCCAGCGGTGGGTGGCCTGGTTATAGGTGCGCCAGACCCCAGAGAGCTTAAACATGGCCCGGCACACCTTCTCCCACCGCTTCCGGCGCTCCCGGATGCCATAGCCGGTTGCGATCTTGCCGCCTCCCAGGATGGTCTTGGGGAGGCGGCGCTGGACGTAGAAGATTAGTGCGCCCACTTCCTCCGCGCTAAAGATCTCCCGTGGCACCACTTGCTCCCCCCTCAAACGCCCGCACGGGAGCCGGGCACGGGGTGCGGGACCCTTCCCCTTCTCAGGGTGCTTCCCGGCTCCCTTTACCATGGTCTGGGCAGAAATAAAGTTAAATGATAAAGAAGAAATAGAATAGTGAAGAAGAAAAGAAAAGAGTTTAAAAAAGTAGTTTAAAAGTAACTAAAAGTAGCAGAAAACACAAAAATATAGAGCTAGAAAAATAGAGGGATAGATAATAAGTAAAATAGATCAAATAAACTTCAAACAAGCAAAGGATGGCAGAGATTCAGAGAGGATACAGAAAGCATGCCCAGAACCATAGCAATGAATGAGAAACAAGATGGCCGCGCCCGTTCACGACCGCGTGGGTAAGTTCGCGCGAGATTTTCCTCGCGAGCACGCGCGAAATTGTACTAGCGAGCAGCACACTTTGCGAGATTACACATAGCGGCCGGAAACGGAATTACATCACGCAAACAAGATGGCCGCGCCCGTGTACGACCGCTAGGGTAACTTGGCAAACGTATAGCTACAAGCGCCTTGCGAACACGCACAAAATCACGCGAACATACACGCCGCAAAAAAAAAATTAGTGTATTCGCAAGCATTCGCGGCTTCCGAAATCGATCTCGCACGAATTCGCGCCCCAAAAAACGCGCGAAATTGCAGAAAAAACGATTTTTGCTAAACTGAAAGCAATGAGCAGGTGCAAAGGTTCAAACTTAACATTAGTAACATTCACTCTAGTGCTTCCTGAGGGGCCCCTCCAGAGTTTGCAACTATTCTATGACCCTGCTATGACCCAAACAGCAGGCTCATAGAATAGCTACAAGTAGACCATAAAGGTCCTGTGAAAAAAAATTGCACTGCAACAGAAAGCAAATTACAGATAAGGAAGGAAGCAGGTGCCAGCCAGACTGGAACTTTCAAAATAACTGACACATTAATCAACCCCAAATTAATTCATGGCAGTTGAAGTAGGGGAGGTGTGCTTGCTTTTTTCAACCCCCATAATCTACAGTGATAAACAAACCTAATGGGTGGCAGTGAGGATGTACCAGAGGGTGGCATGGGTGTCCCAGAGGGTGGCAGTGGTGAAACAGAGGGTGCTGTGAACCTGTGATGATAAACCAGACGTAGAAACAACATAGTCGCGGCCGTTGCGAGCCGAAAAGTAAGTTCGCAATTGCGAAATTGTCCACAAATCCTCGCGAACGCTCGCCAACACAAAAAACGGGAAAATCCGCAAATCCGCGAGAGTTCGCGTATTTTCGCGGATTGCGAATCCGTAAATACGCAAATTCGCGTACGCGAGATCCGCTAGATCCGCCCATGCTTACATGGCAAGAAGGATCCAAGAGACGAAGAGGTCTTCGATGTCTTTATTAATTTCTTAAAAGATGTTCTTAAAAACTTTTCCAGCACAACTTGCCACTTGCCGACACTTGTTTCGTCTCCAACAAGACTTTCTCAAGGCTGGAAGTATTAAAAAACATAGCACCAGTAAGTGTCCACCACATCTATTTACAAATATCAAACAGTAAATTTCAGTATAAAAATAGATACTCTAACACTTATAGATATTCATTTGAACGTTCAACACATTATACATGAGGATCCTACCCAGGCCCTAAAGCAGTTTAATTAAAAATCACCATATAAACAGACACCTATTTGAGACATATATGCGGGGGGACCGATCCTCTGTAACACCGGGGTTGGGGACCCGCGTATTGGATAATGGATTCTGCAGTAGCGTCCACACATATTTTTGTATTGTTTGTTTCGTTGTGTCGTGCAATATGCTCTTCTTGTCTTTATTTGACTCCATGTAGTAACAGCTTATCAGGGCTTGAATGGAAGTTATATATACTTCGGGCTTGGTGTGTGTGATCGGACTATAAGAAGAATTTGATTTTGACTTGGAGAGGAGCTTCCCATTTAGGAGGTAAATCTTTTTTGGCTTCTCCGGTATTTCGTGCAAGCATGGGAGGACAAATTATCTATGTTTTAGACACTAAGGAGATATTTCTGCCTTGTCATTTTTAAATAGGGTCGCACTGTGAACACCATCACTTTGGAATCGTACATGATCTAGGATACTATTGGATTCTATTATTTGGGATTTCCGTCACCCTTTGTTATTATATTTATACGTCTCTGGGTGAGTGCAGTTTCCGTTTTTCTTTTCCCCTTCTTTTCTTGACCTGATATTAAAGACGGCCTAGAACTGACTAATAGGCGTACCTTTGGATGATTACTATGTCTGTATGCTAATGCCATCAATTGTAGGTGCGCAACAGTAACTGGCATGGATATTAGCGACCTTTGTTGCCACATGTGACAGATTCATCATAGACAGTGATCGACTGTCGCCGCTCTTGAGGGTGAGTGCTAGTGATCGATAAAGGTGCCTAGCTTTGGATATAGAGCTGGGTTTACCAAAAGAAAACTGTTTTGCACGCCTATGCTTCAACAGGCTGGTATGACCGCTTTGTAGTATACATTGTTTGTTCATAGAGGAGTGTTGCCCTTTGAATATTCATTATAGTGAATGCATTACAAGCATTTTTATGTTATGATTGGCTCTGATTTTGTCCAACACAGACACCTCTGGTGTGATAACAAGGCCAACTATAGGCCTACGGTCACGTGTGTGAGACACTGTTGTGATATTCCATCGCAACAGTGACCAGGTAACATTGTATATATAATTTTGCTCTATTCCAGAGAGGCCCTTTATCGGGTGGACCTCCTGTTCGGGTTGCTGCTGGGCACTTATACGGAGTCACGTCACTTCGAGTGTTATGGTTCAACTTCTATTTCTTACTACAATGGCAGTTACCGGCTCACATTGATTGTATGATAATAGTTGAGTGCCCATTTAGGTCACCATACAATGGATCTTTTGGGATCACTGGTCTACATGTTGAAAGTGGCATAGTACCTGACTCACATTAATGGCAACTTTGCTTTCTCTTTCATTTTCTTATTCCTGTTTTGTATTAGTCACACTTCAGTCCCGGTGAATTCCCTGTGTGCTATCTGGACTTCTTATGATGACTGAATTTCAGCTTTATTAGAAAAAGAACATTTCAAGAATAGCTCTGGTGTGTGATTATCTGCTTATTTCATCTACCATATTTGTCTAATCCTACGACTGTCTCCCACAGCAGTCTGTAATAGGGTACTTTCGTTGAGGATGGAATGAGAAATGATAATTGTTCAATACTCTTGAATAGCCTAATACTGTATATACTATATGTCTCAAATAGGTATCTGTTTATATGGTGATTTTTAATTAAACTGCTTTAGGGCCTGGGTAGGATCCTTATGTATAATGTGTTGAACGTTCACATGAATACCTGAAAGTGTTAGAGAATCTATTTTTATACTGAAATTTACTGTTTGATATTTGTAAATAGATGTGGTGGACACTTACTGGTGCTATGTTTTTTAATACTTCCAGCCTTGAGAAAGTCTCGTTGGAGACTAAACACTTGTCGGCAAGTGGCAAGTTGTGCTGGAAAAGTTTTAAGAAAATCTTTTAAGAAATTAATAAAGACATCGAAGACCTCTTCATCTCTTGGATCCTTCTTGCCATGTCATGATGCAGTATTTATGGACAATTCTCATTTTGTGCTGAAGGGTGCTATTTATATGCTCATGTCCACTTATACTTAAGACAGACTTTGAATTCCACAACATAGGAGTGCTGGCCGAGCCCTTTTTTCAATTTTCTTTTAGGAGAGGTATGCGTTTGTGATGATGGGGCCGGGGAAAGTAAGGACTCTACAACCTGAGTTCTCATATATGCCGTTTATTGACAGGTAAGGTTGCTTTGCTCAGTGAGCTGAGGTATATAAAGTTCGAAAGTAGTTCTCCCAGTGCTGTTTTCTTCTTTTCTAGGATTCCTCGTCTTGGCTCTCTCTCTGGGGCTTCTCAGCTCCGGTACATTCAGGGAGGAAAAGAAACACAAACAGCCGCGTTAATGGCTGACCTGGGGTCAAGGTATGAGAGGAGGAAGGGGGAGTGAGGGTTCACCAGGTTTCCACCACCTCTTAGTGTCGAGTCTGTTTTTTAGAGTGACGCCGGGGAATGTGATATGTTCGGTAACCACCCTCGTACTACCCCGTCCCACCCCGTGTGTTGAATAATCCTTGGAAACGCCCTCGTACCTTGTTCAGCCACACTCCTCCCCTGGAAGTGTGGCAGGGCGGCTCGTGGGTTTGTGGGTCTCCTGGCTTGTCGTGACTCTCCTCCGGCAACCCTGGCAGTAGAGCGTCTCTCCTTCCGTCTTCTTCGGTGTTGGCGTTCTCCTCGTGGGTCGGCGTCTTCCCTGGAGGTTCCGCGCTCGTAGAAACACACGGGGCTTCCTTAAACGCCCCCGGCTCCACTGATAGGTCAGCGTCAGATGACGAGGTCTCTCCTGATTGGCGGGACGTCTGGAATGCCAGGGGACTCCCCCCTGACGTCACGGAAGGAAGGGCCAGCAGCGGAGTCAGCGAAGGAAGCGCTGAAGCACCCCAGGAAACGTCGTAGGAATCCTGCGGACGGGGCGGAAAGGGACACACGTTAGCAGGTACGCCCCGTCCGTCCGCGACAGGGACCATGTCCTTGTGACAGCGTTAGATATATATATATGTAGTCCTACCTGGGTGAGTATTCTGTAACCGGAGAGGAGCGGGAAGTAGCCTCTCTTACAGCGCCTGTCAACAGGAGGTTTCTGATACATTGTGGTATATTGTGGTACCTTGTGATATTTTGTTGTTGTTGTTGTTTGCGAGCCTCTCGGCAAGAGCTATAGAATTATTCTTAGTGCTGGTGTTCCTTTCTTGGGTAAGTATTGTGGAGTGTGGCATCCTTTTGGGTGCCAGGAGGGGATAAGCTTGCATGTCATGTTTATTGGCAGAATTTTCAGGCCATTACATCTTGGCATCGGGACTCACAGGATCGAAGGGGTGGATTATAAGGGGAGAAAAGTGGATTGTGTTTTCCAGGAAAGCAAGGGTTGACTCCTAATTGTCAATGGAGATTCCCGGATGGGAAATTACTGTGTATGGAGTACTGGCTCTTGAGTGAGCTAATTGTGCTTAGTTGAGTGCGAATTGCTGTGTGTGTAAGTGTGTTTGTATAAAGGGCTTGTAAATAGCCTCCTGAGCTACTAGTGCTTTGGTGAGTAAGAACTGCTGTGTGTTTAAGTGTGTTTTGTATAAAGGGCTTGTAAATAGCTTGTTACATTAGATAGAAAGCGCTGGATCCCTTTCAGGTGTTCATTAAGAAATGCATTTAAAGTGTGCTCAGTTGCAAAGTGAATGTAACACCTCAGATTATAACCCTGAAACGTGGGATGACATTTCAGACAGAGATAGTGGGGTTATTGTAAATATGCTGTTTAACATGCATCAACAATTTGAGCATTTGCAAAAAGAACGCAGTGAGCTGAAGAAAATGTTAATTGATGTCCAGTTTGAAAATATATCTTTGAAGACAGAATTAAACGTGTATGATTTAGATGTCGAAAATGTAAGCTCAGAGAACATAGTTGGGCTGCAGTATGCACAGACTGTTTTAATTAATTCTTCCGAAGAGGGTTTTCAGCCACAAAGGAATGCTCAGGGAGATAAACAGACCAGTGTTTTAGACTTAACGATCGCCGGTTGTGGAGATAAATCAGATATAACAGTGAGAGATACATTTTGCTTTAAAAGAGAAATGCAACCATATAATTTTGAATGTGAACTTCCCCAAATTATGTACAATCATTATGACACGTGGCAATTGAGTTGATTCAAGAGCACTGTGCCCTTTTTAACTACAGTGAAGTGCAGGGAAGAAAGAGGTCACTTTTAAATTCAGATGCTGGACAAATGCCGATGACTCTGTGCTTTTGCGCACTAAAAGATACTGGACAGAACAGAGTTGGTGAAAATGTGATTTGCCTATGGGAGATTACATTGGTTATTAAATGGCCCATATAGACATAAAAGCAGTTTGCGCAGGATTTCATAGAAGCAGGTTTGGTCACCCCAATTACTAATGCTTAAAATGATTCCATGTAGCTGTTGCGCAAATATGATAATTCTTTGCCCATGACAGTTGACTGTTGCAAACTGAATAAACATACAGCTTTTTTGACTGATGTTGTCCCAGATATTGTTACAGACGTATCATGAAACTTTGTATGTGACTTTTAATGTTGCTAATGCTTTTTTTCTTTTTAGATCAATAGTCCCTGAGTGTCAAGTTTATTTTAGTTTAGTTTTTTTATGAGGTTGTAGACAAATGACAGTTTAGAATTTGCTCGAATTAGTTAGACATAAGTGTGGAGCATTTAGACACAGAACGCAAGGTTATGCTGGAGGTCAGGAGAGGTTAAAGCTGTTTTTCATCTCAGACAAGAGAAGAATTTTAGGACTGTGTGACATGTACAAAAAAAGGTGCATGCATTTAAACAGAGCTGTTGATTGATTTCTAGCTGGCTTGTTCTGACCTTGGTGAGATAACATGGCATTCCACAGCCTTTCTCTCTCAGACGGCTTTGTGAACGGAGGGCTAGCTAGAGCAAGTGCAGGGAGCAGAGAAGTCTCTGCTTGTTATGATTGGCAATGGACCAGTTTAGGCCCGCTGAGCTTTGTAAAGGGATGGCAGCGTATGAAGGAGTAGAAAGGAGGGGGGAGTGAAGGCACAGTGAAGAATGAAGCAAGCTGCCCCACCCCTTCTGGCTGTGTAGGAAAAAGTTAGATTTTCACCAAAATAACTGAGAAGCTATAGCGCAGGTAGTATTCTTAGACAATTCCCCAGATCTAGAGGAGATTTTTATAGATAGAAATGAAATTATTGTATTTTTAGCAATGCAAGGAAGGAAAACAAATATGTGTGCTTTTAAATTGAAGTTTGTTTTTTGCAAGAAAAGTGATACTTGTCTCTCGTTTCAGATTGTCATATTGCGGGGTCTTGGTGTGCATGGCGCCCCATTCCCGTGTGTGTAGGCCCCCCTCCCCCTCCACGCACCTCCCTCCCCCTCCCTGCTCCCCCAAGCCTAGAGCCAGACCAGACCAGACGGGGGAAGGTGAAGTCCTGTGGTGGAAGGTGGATGGAAGCTGATGTCCTATGGCTGACCAGACCGGATGGGGTTCTACCTTGTCGAGGAGTTACAGATGAAGATGGATGTCGAAGAGCTGTGTCCTACACAGATGGACTGCTTCTTTCCAAGTGAAGAAGGGATCAGCAGAGTGTGCTATGATTGGAACTGCTTCTTTCACGTGAGGCTGTGTGTTTTTCACACAGGAGAACTGCTTGTGTAAAAAGTGAAGATGAGGGGAACTGTGAACTGTTTTATCGACATGGAGTTCAAACCTGTAAAGGGCAGGCTATGTTTTTTCCTTTTTCACAGAGAAGAACTTTTTTTTAACAGAGACGCTTTGCTGCAATTAGAGTAGATATTTTCTGAGTTAGAGACTGAAGTTTAAAACCTGTTGATGTTGCTTTTATTTTTCAGCGGACAATCCATATTAGGTTGGCTGCCTTAGCAGTAGAGTTTCCAGTTTAACCCTTAGAGGTATTAGGAGCATTTACAAGATTTTGTGTATTCATTCAACAAGCATCCAGATATTCATGAGTTACCCCTAGATGCACCTGAGTTATTGCTTTTACATGAATTTAGGTAATGCAGTCTTTGCTTGTTCTGCAGTGATCATCATATCTTTTGCTATGTTTTTCAGGTATGTGATGTAGTTACAGTTAGTCATGATTTGCTTTGAATTATATGTTTTTGTGTAGCCACTTCACCACCAGAGCTGCTGATTCAACATGTGCTTTTTAGCAGTTGTGTTTTTGATTTTTGTTAGACTTGGGGGTCTCTGGTTGGCACAGGTAGGTACTTGTGACAAGCAGGACAAGGGGATTACACTCCCAAAATAACCCCTGCCACCCTCTAGGCTGCGTGGCGCGAGCAGTCAGGGCTTATTTCAGAGGCATTGTAAGTGAAGCAGTTGTGACCACATACAGTAACCCAGTGACAACACTACAAATGGACACCACACAGGTTTTATATAAAAAATAAGTATGCTTTATATAGAGTTACCACAAGACCCTAAACAACAAAAATACACACTATGATTACTTTAAGATGGTAGTTTTAAGCTTAGTTCAGTTCAGTTCTCAGATGCGACACTCTGCGTCAATGTACCTTAAGTTGCGTTGCGCTTCCACGACAAGCAATGTCGCAGCGAGGGAAATGCAGCAAAGTTCTGGTGCAAAGAAATAAAGACGTGAAGATCCTCCAGGTGCGGCACGCTTCTCGGGGATGCGAGAAGTCTCGGTTTGATGCGTGGACTACAGCGGCAACATCCAAGATGCGATGGCATCAGCTCTAGCGGCGACGCTCTTCTCCCACGATGTGACAACTACAGCGGCGACATCCAAGATGCGACGGCAGCAGCCCCGACGGCGGCGCGCTTCTCGGGGATGCGAGGTGCTCTTGGTCGAAGCGGTGCAATGCGACAGTTCCAGCGGCGACACCCTCCTTCGGAGTTGCAACGGCAGGCACAGCGATGGCGACACGCAACGACCTAATTGCGAGATTCTTCTCCTGATGCGGTGCAGTGCGACAACTACAGCGGCGACATCCTCCTTTGGAGTTGAGACGGCAGCAACAGCGACACGCTTCCTCTTCATTGTGGCACGCTTCTCTCCGATGCGGTGCAGTGTGACAGTTCCAGCAGTGACACCCTCCTTCTTCGGAGTTGCGACGGCAGGCACAGCGACGGTGACACGCTTCTTCTCATTGAGTCGCGATTCCAGCTCCTTGCGACACGCAGTTCCTCAGAAGGCCCAAAACAGCAGCAGGCACCTCCACAAGAACTCTGGGGAGCTAGGGGTTGAAGTCTGTTGTACCTGAGACTTCAGCAGGAGGCAAGCTCTTTTCCAAGCCCTTGGAGATCCTTCACAAGTTGAAAGCAAAGTACACAAAGTTCCTTTCTCCTTCCTTTGGCAGTAAGGCAACCACTGCAGGCCAATCCCCCAAGCAGCACGTCAGCTTGGGAATAGTCTCTCCTCAGTTTCTCCAGGTTCCTCTCCTCAGTAAAGGTTTCTTCTTGTAGTCCAAAAGTGATCTAATTTCATGGGCTCAGGGTCCCAATATTTATACCCAGAAATCCTTTGTTCTCTGAGGGGAGAGGGGCCTGTGCCTAGTCCAAACCTGTTCTGAAGCACTCTGTTTACCAGACTTCTCCTCTCCTTTCACAGTGCATGGCAGAAACATCAGACGCCCCACAGGAGGTGGAGCCAGCATTGTGGAAGGCAAGTACAGTCCTGGAGCACTTTGTTTACAGGACTCCTTCTCTTCTTTCAGTGTGCAGGGCAGAGACATCAGCGCTTCCCCAGGGGGTGGAGCCGGCATTGTGGAAGGCAGGCACAGCCCTATTCAGAGTTCAGGTGCACTCCTCCCTCCCATCTAGATGCAGATCTCTCTATTCACCACTCTTGAAATCCCCCAGCCCTGTCACTCACAGAAACCAGACAAAGGAATACACACCTAGCAGAGGCAGGTTTGAATGGTTAGACAAGCAAATACCTATTTTCTAAAAGTGGTATTTGCAAACACAGAATATTAAAATAAACTTTACTAAAAGATGTATTTTATTAGTCCAGGCATACTAAACTCGAATTTATACCATTTTCTCTGAGCCTGTTAGGATTGTAAAATGTAACAATTCCAACAGCCCATTCTGGCCTATGGAGAACAGGTAGCCTTTCAATAGTGAAAAAGGAAAATGGCTGTAATTCACTATTAGGACATGCCACACACATCAGGGTTTGTCCTACCTTATACTTAAAATGCACCCTGCCCTTGGGCCTACCATAGGGGTGATTAATATGAAGAAAAGGGAAGGTTTAGGGACTGGCAAGTGGGTGCACTTGCCCAGTCAGCATGACAGTACCAGACTGCACGCAGGCTCTGCAATGGCAGACCTTAGACATACTTTACAAGGCTGCTTCTGTGGGTGGCACAACCAGTGCTGCAAGCCCAGCAGCAGCATTTGGATTACACGCCATGGCACAAGCAGTGCACTAGACTAGGGTCTGACAAGTAAACCAAATAGCCAAACAAGGAACCACTGATTAATACATCAATTTATAATAGGGAGCACTTGCACTGTGGCACTGAATAGCAGTGGCACAGTGCCCAAAGCATCTATACACCAGCAAAAATACATGAGGCAACAGCAAAAAATGGACGGGAGACCCACGCCAATGATGCCAGATCTAACAATTATGAAATATGGGTTTTCCTTTGTAGTATGCTTTCAGTTATGACCTGCTGTTTTAAGTCTTTCATTTTAGAAATTTAGCTTTAATGGTTTTGCATTCAATTAAGACATGCAGTGCTTCAAGGATAGTTAGGTTTTCAGTTGTATTATCCTAGCCTTAATGTAGGATGGTCTTGAACATGCCTACTTCTCTTCTGTTCTATAATCTTGCTGTCTTTCAGTAGAATAGTCTTGCCAAGAATAGAATATTGGGGGATGTTGAGGTGCAGTGCTGTTGGTGATGATGCACATATGTGCTCCATGTTGGATGCTGTGGGATTAAGTGTATAATGTTATTTGGGTTATTGGTGAATTATGACTTTAGCCTATTGGCTTTGACGTGGTCTAATGTCATTCTGTTTTCTAAGTCTGAATCTATTAGTTTAGCTGCTTCAATTGTAGGGATTCCTGGACTGTCAATTTATAATGCTGGAGCTATTAGTTGGCTGGATTGTCTTATGGTTAAGTCTGCTAACCACACCCTGACAGCTTTATCTGATTTCCTTGCAGAATAGGGTTGCTATTGATTTTTCTGCTACTGAAACATGGCTGTTCTGATTTTGATGGGTTATGTTGCTTTAATCTTTCTGATCACTCTAAATCCATCCAGTCTCCTATTACTGCTTTGCATAATTGTTATCTGAACCGAAACCTGGATGAACGCCTCCTCAGCGACCGATATCGCCACAGCCATCCCGGACGGATACAAGATCACCCAGAAGGACCGCATCAACCAGACTGGAGGAGGCATTGCCATCGTACACAAGAACACCATCCGCATCTCGACTAACTCCGACAAAACCTTCCCCGCCGCTGAGCACCTGCACTTCCAGATACACACCGACCCCAAGACCACCCTCCGAGGCACCCTCATCTACAGGCCACGGGGACCGCGCACGCAGTTCAGCGAAGACATCGCAGACTTCATCAGCCCGCACGCCCTTCCCTCCGCCGACTACATCCTCCTAGGGGACCTCAACTTCCACCTGGAGAACAACAACGACAGGAACACCACCGCCCTGCTGGACAACCTCGCCAACCTCGGACTCAAGCAACTGGTGGACACCCCCACCCACTACGCCGGACACACGCTGGACCCCGTCTTCTCATCCAGCAAGCACGTCTCCTTCAGCCACGCCACCGGACTCCACTGGACAGACCACAGCTGCGTCCACTTCAGCTTCAGCAGAAATACGACCCACCACCAACCGCAACGGGTCCCCCGCCGCAGCTGGAGCAAGATCACCACCGAGCAGCTCACCGCCTCCCTCAGCAAGAACACTCCCACCAGCACAACGGACCCCAACGTAGCAGCCAGCAACCTCACCAAGTGGCTGTCCGCCTGCGCCGACGACCTCGCACCACTGAGGAACCCTCCCAGCAGACCCGGCAGCAAGAAAACCCCCTGGTTCACCAACGAACTCAAGGAATCCAAGAAGAACTGCCGAACCCTCGAGAAAGCCTGGCGGCTTGACCACACCACAGAAAACTGGACCGCCCTCAAGCACTCCACCCGCAAACACCATCACCTGATCCGCGCCACCAAGAAGACGGCACTCAAAGAACGACTGGACAACAACGCCCACGACAGTAAGGAACTCTTCAACATCGTCAAAGAGTTCTCCAACCCCAGCGCCGGAACCAACGACATCACCCCCACGCAAGACCTCTGCGACTCCCTCGCCTCGTTCTTCCACCGCAAGATCGCCGACATACACAACAGCTTCGACTCACAGACCACGCACCCTACCACCGAACCAACGCCCGCCACCACCACCCTCTGCAACTGGACCCCGATCAGCACCGAAGACACCACTCGCACGATGAACTCCATCCACTCAGGATCACCAACTGACCCGTGCCCTCACCACATCTTAAACAAAGCCGCCGCCGCCGTCGCACCCCATCTCCGAGACACCATCAACTCCTCCTTCCACACCGCCACCTTCTCAGAGAGCTGGAAGCACGCCGAGCTGACCGCCCTCCTGAAGAAACCAACGGCGGACCCCACCGACCTCAAGAACTACCGTCCCATCTCGCTCCTTCCTTTTCCGGCCAAAGTCATTGAGAAGACCGTCAACAAACAGTTTGCCGCCTTCCTCGAGACGAACGGATCCCTCGACCACTCGCAGTCCGGATTTCGGGCCAACCACAGCACTGAGACCGCCCTGATCGCTGCCACCGACGACATCAGAACCCTGATCGACAACGGGGAAACAGCGGCCTTCATCCTCCTGGACCTCTCCGCAGCGTTCAACATGGTCTGCCATTGCACCCTAGTGAAGCGCCTCAGCAACATCGGAATCCGAGAGAAAGCACTGGAGTGGATCATCTCGTTCCTCACCGGAAGAACCCAGAGAGTCCGCCTCCCTCCGTTCAGATCCGAGGCCACCGAAGTCATCTGCGGCGTACCACAAGGATCCTCTCTCAGCCCGACCCTCTTCAACGCCTACATGAGCCCCCTCGCAGCCATCGCATGCCAACACCACCTCAACATCATCTCCTACGCCGACGACACCCAGCTGACCCTCTCCCTCACCAACGATCCCACCACCGCCAGAGCCAACCTACACGAAGGGATGAAAGACGTCGCCGACTGGATGAGGAACAGCCGCCTTAAACTGAACTCAGACAAGACAGAAGTCCTCATCCTGGGATCATCACCCTCCGCCTGGGACGACTCCTGGTGGCCCCCAGCCCTGGGCACCGCCCCCAAAGCAACGGACCACGCACGCAACCTGGGCTTCATCCTGGACTCCTCCCTATCAATGAGCAGACAAGTCAACGCCGTCTCTTCCTCGTGCTTCAATACCCTGCGCATGCTCCGCAGGATCTTCAGATGGATCCCCACTGAAACCAGCAAGACCGTCACCCAGGCACTCGTCACCAGCCGACTGGACTACGGGAACGCCCCCTACGCCGGAACCACAGCCAAACTCCAGAGAAAACTCCAACGCATCCAAACGCCTCCGCACGACTCATCCTGGACATCCCCCGAAACAGCCACATCACCGGACACCTGAGAGAACTGCACTGGCTCCCCGTCAGCAAGAGAATCACGTTCAGACTCCTCACCCACGCACACAAGGCCCTACACGACCTGGGCCCCAAGTACCTCAACGACCGCATGACCTTCTACACGCCCACCCGCCAGCTACGATCGACCAACCATGCACTCGCCACCGTACCACGCGTCCGCAGAGCCACCGCCGGAGGAGGATCCTTCTCCTACCTGGCAGCCAAGACCTGGAACTCCCTCCCCATTCACCTTCGACGTACCGAAGACCATCTCTCCTTCAGGAAGCAACTCAAGACCTGGCTGTTCGAGCAGTGACACACCCCTCTCCCCCAGCGCCTTGAGACCCTCCCGGGTGAGTAGCGCGCTATATAAATGTCGTGATTGATTGATTGATTGAAGTTCAACAGACCCTTGATAAAGGATAGTGGGATTGAATCTTTGGGTGGTTACCTGATTTTGGTATGCTTTGTTCCATCTTCGGTGGTGCACTTTTAGTCATTTGTTTTTTAATTGCATTATGCTGTTGCATTCAATGTGTGACTAGTCTTTTGAATATGTTTCGCCCTAGAACTGTTTTTGCCCATTCTGTAAGTTATGTTTCCTATTATTCTAGAGATAGTTTGCATAGTGTTTAAGTTTTTATAGATTTGATGGTGTTGGACGATGGTCATGGGTGGAATGTAATGAATGTGCTATTTTTATGATAAATAGCTAGGTAATGACGGTCGCCCATCGCCATCTCAGTCTTATTTAGCATATTTTAGCATTGTATAGTGATGTGTAGGCCTGTTTCTGACTTTACCTTGTTTTATGGCAGTGCTGACTATTATATGATACAGAAGTAGCTGGGCTGTTCCTAAGAAGAAGAGGAATGTACACGTCAATGAGGCGTGAGAGGATGTTGTAGAGTCTCAAAGGGACCTACATATGGGCATCCATAGTGTTGGATGTAATGCCCTCACACACCCTTGCGGGTGTCATGCTTTATCATTTGGGCTGGTCCTCGTTGGGTCGGCGGTGCAATACCCAATGGGCGACACCTCAAAGAGGGGCACTTTGGCGGAGATCTTCTATCCAACTGCCCTATGATGAAGTGGGGGTTTGGGGCCAGAATGACGTAGACTTTGTCAGTGGGTTTAAAATAGGGCTAGGAGTACCAGGATCAAGTTTATTCTGGGGGTCTCCTGCACTAATTAAAAACGAATAACCAACCGGTACTCGTAGGAGAGTTATGTTTCCTATATCGAGTCTAGGTTTAGTGTGTGCTCTGGTTGGTCGACATGTTTCTCGCCGTAGTCTAGTGACTGGCGATTCTTCAGGACCCAGAAAGTGAAGAAAAATTATTATCTACATCAGTAAGATCTAATCTAGGATCTACTGTGTTGTGACTATTTAAACAATTAAAGTAAGGGTTACTCAATATTTGTACCTGTGTTGCAAGTCATCTACCTGGATGGGGAGAAAAAGAAAGCAATTCAACAGGTATGAAACACATGTCCGGGGTGACGTTTGTACATTCCAAGTGTAGCACTAATTGTGTGTGAAACAAAACTTAAGTGAAAAAACGTGGTGAGCATGCCTGTGATAGGGTTCAGTCACGCTCATGCTCAATAAAACATCATTAAAAGCAAATGCAGCAGTTATTGAAACGTAGTCATACCAGTACCACTCACCTAATGGTTAGAGAATCTTAGGCAACAACAGTACCTGGCGGTCTTTACATTGGATACAGACTTCCAGTATCTTGGCTATGTATAGGAAGGAACATGGGAAAATATGCTAACTGTGGAATTACGTATAGTAAATCACCTAAGGAAGCTTGTTTATTTAAAAACACATAAGGCAGTGTCTAAAACACAGTATTGTCTTAGTCAGTTTGATCTAGTATTGAGTATAATTGTTGTGGTGTCTCACTCTGGGGAATTGGACAGGTAAAATACAAATTCATGCCCTTTAAAAATTTGAATAGCACTCAATCTGTCTAGTAAGGGGTTGTGTGTGGTCTGCTGCCCGGTATTAATTGGTTGTGTTAGTGAGCATTCTCCCCCGAGGGCTTGCCGGTGTTGCGCATGCGGTGAGCGCTACTGTGTCACCCATTCATAGTTTAAATAAGCAGGGCTGCAATGGTGGCTCATGATCACAGTCAAGTAGTGGGTTGAGACTAGGTTTGCGCCACCACCCGGTTAATCCGTGTACATAAGTCACTTAGGGGCCCTCTTTCACTACAAGAGTAGCGTTTTTATTTTGACCAATAGTAAACGTGTACGGTCACCAAACTAGCAGTCGCCCGTGTTGTTTGCTCAAATGTTCCCTGCCACTGGGAAGGATATGTTTAATTGAATCTGCTTGTCATGGCCTTCTGATTATTGGGGTTGAGCGGGATAAATTCTAAGCTACCATTCGTTACGGTAATAGGTAATGACTGGTAAAGTAACCCCCTGTGTGTCCGTGCGCTCACTGGTATAGTATTAGGGACTAGCGTGCTGTAGCCGCATGTCTACATTTTTGTGAGCACGAGGTAAGGTTTGGGTTATAGATAGATTCGCAACGAGTCAAAGTCTAGCTCTCACTCGTGGTACTCACATTAAGTCGTCCATGCAGTCAGCTGTCAGCACCTACCCCACTCCGCCAGGTCCGGGAGGTGACTGCTACTTTGGCGGCCATGTTTTTAAAAAGCATTCAATCGGTCATGTGATTACGGGCCGGAGTGCATGGATATGTCATGTGACTATCCTGGCAATCGCGGCGGCATTTTCAGACTGGTAATGTGAGTCCGGGGAGTGACTCATTCTGCCTGAAGATGTCCCAGTTACTGATATCTGCAAACTTATGTAGTCCTCATTCGAGCTAAAAACCACGAGTCTACCAGCCGTAGTATGCTTCAGTGGGGAGCATAGTTTTAATAAATGAGGCAATTGAATGGTTATGTAATTACGGGCCGGAGTACAACCATAGATAAGTCATGTGACTATCTTGTCAATCGTGGCGGCCATTGCAGAGTGGTACTATAAGCCCGTGTGTTAACTCATTCAGTTTAAAAGGTGTCCCAGTTACTCATATGTTACCATACCGCAGCCCAACTGCGTGCTACTTACTAAGAATCTACCAAACGTACTGTAGGCCAGTGGGAAGCATGGATTCCCGTCCTCAAGTAGAAGGGGCCAGCAGTAGGTTAGTATGTAACGGCGGCCATGACAGTGTGTGGAAGTTCAGTCTTTCTTTCGTGTGTTAAGACTCTTGTTTGCTTTGAGTAAATTAATGGGAAAACATGTACCCTCAAGGGGGTAGTTTAATCTGGTTGTTACTTAAGTGAGTGCAGATTGGTACCCTACTGGATTTTGGTGCGTTGGGTACATTACTGTATACTAAACCCCTCAAAGAAGGGTAGTATTCAAGGCAGGGCGCAGGTGTGTAAGAGGCTAAGTAGCGGTCTAGAGCAATAGCTGATGTGTTATGTGTGGTAATGGGCTCCCAGAATCCTAGGCGGGTTTTAGAGGTTACTCCACAGTATGTCCTCATTGAGGCTGAGGCTGTCAGTAGACAAGCGGTGTATCTATCTCTTATCTTTGTAGAACAGGCTTTGTTTGGATGTTCTGGGGTTTGCTTCCAGGATGAGCCATTTGAGGGAATCAGCAGTGTGGTTTTGCTCTAGGTAATGTTTACACATCTTGGTATTGTTCTTTTTACACCGGAAGTTATTGCGGTGCTCAGAAATGCGTGTCTTCACAGTGCGTGTCGTCATGCCCACATAGTATAATGCACAAGGGCAGATCAACAGACAGATGCAGTTTGTGCTGTTGCAGTTCGTATGGCCCCTCATTTCCCAAGTAAAGGAGCCAGTTAGTGTAATGGTTTTATATACACTTGTGTGGGGACACGCACTACACGAGCCGCAGAGGTAATGTCCCACAACGGCGGGTAGTTGACACAGAGTACTTTGTGACATTGGAGGTTTAGTTTTGGGTCTGGTTTGGATCAGGATGTCTTTGACGTTCTTAGACCTTTTGAATGCGAACCGGGGTAGTTCTAGTTCTAGTATTCCTGTGTTCAAAATGGACCAGTGTCGTTTCAACATTGTTTTTACTCTGTTTGAGGCTGGTGTAAATGTAGTACCGCAAGTCATGGGTTGATTTTCAACGGGAACTTTGACTCTGCGCTCAAGGAGACTCTCTCTGTGGTGGTTCAGGACACGTTTCCTAGCCTGGGCAATATCCCTGGTCGGATATCCCCTCTCTGCTAAGTTTCTAGACAGTATCTTGCACTCTGACTTGTAGCTCTTGGTCTCGCTACAATTTCTCCTTACCCTTAGGAACTGTCCAAAAGGCTAGTTGACTCTGAGTGCTTTTGGGTGGTGGCTGGTAAAGTGTAGGAGGCTGTTGCGGTCTGTCCTTTCTGAACATGGTTGTGCTTAATTTACCTCCTTCAGCCACTGCTGACTATTGCCTTTGACATGCTCTCATGTCATCTTGCTTTGCAATTTATATCATCACATAACATAGTGATGTGTAGGCCTGCCTAGTGAGAATAAGCTACAAAGTAGGGTTTGATTATGTTCCTTTATGTTTCTGACTTTATCTTGCTTAATGGCAGGGCTTGCCTATTGGCTTTGGCATGATCTTATGCCAACTTGCATACTAATTTTGCCTTTTTGCAGGAATAGAGGCCTATGTTGTCGCCATTTTCTGAGCCTTTCTAGGCGAGAGGCTATGTTTTATTTTCCACTTGTTGTTCACCCTTCTAGAAGATATTTTGTGTTTGTTTCTGGACATAATTGATGTATCAAGGACTGTTCATGTTTTATGTATTACTTGTAAAAGTTATCTCACAACTAATAAAGCGCTTTGAATTCTTTGGGTAAAGCAAGAGCTATATAATGTTAAAACTAACTTTACTTAGAAAAATGGACTCAATAGGAAAAAGTAGGCCTCACAGAAAAAACTAATTTTTGTGTTTTATGCACCTGGGATTTAACAAATAGATAGCCAAAATTATGTTGGTACTACCTATCAGCTGTGTAACATGTTACAGCACTATTCTTAGTTACACCATATTAAATATTAAAAGACATTCACATTATCTGAGTAATTGGTTGCTGCTGCAATAAAAGAGCACACTGCAAAACAATAACAATAGATTTTGACTGGCTTAGAATGTCTGGGTTTTAAATAGAATGAACCATGCTCAATTCTCAGCACCAGAAAGAGAGCTTTTAGCAGCTGTTCAAAGCTGTCTGTCCAAAGGAAGCTGTCTGTCAGAACAGACGGAGGTAATGAATGATTTATCAACTTTTTGGGTTTTCTGGGAGGACATTAGAATACAGCAAGGCCTTTTTCAGACCCCCAGGATATAGCGGCATGGATTAGCAAATTTAGCGGCAAAAATATGGAAATTTAGCGGCATAAATATGGAAATTTAGCGGCATTTTTGCGGCAATTTATTTGACTCATAGTCATTCATTTTCAGTCTGAAATCAATGGAAACTGTTTAAGCAGAATATTCCACTTTGCAATAGGCATGTTTAAAGTTTCTGAAGCTCTACGGAAGCACAGCCCCAGTCCTAACCTCATGGGAGGGAGCTAGATTTCTCTCTGGGATGTTCTAGTGTCCATGTATGCACCCCTGCCGGGGCATTGCTGCCTTCCAGATCTGTGAGGCAGGACACCTCTTCCTCGGGCACCCTAGGGTGCAGGGTCGTTGTGTGGTTCTATAGGTCAAGGAACTCTTTTAATTAAAAATATTTGGTAGAACGCACATATCCATCCTTGCTTGCATACAATTGTGTTGCAAGGAGGCCGTGGGCCCTGATGCAAGCAAAGGCAATAGCTCCTTTGACTGCTCTTTGAGTAGTAAAATGCAGCATTGTCGAGACTCAGTGGGCCCTCAGAGCTTTGGGGCCCAGTGCCACAGCACCTTTTGCACCAATGCTAGCCATGGCCATGTTGGCCTACATAAACAAACCTTAGAACAGAAAGCAAGGCTTTGAACCCACAATACATACATTTATTTTCTCCAAAATCAACAGAAATATGCAGAGAATTATTGAAATATGCAGATATTGGTGCACCTCAGTTTGCTTTTCCCATGTGCTGGGTAAATTATGAACAGAGTGGCTGTCAGAATATATATTTTTTACTCGATCTTACCCTTTTGTTAGTGTTTTATTTTTTTCTGTAAATTTGAAGTGCATAGATTTATTGTAGCCATTCCAATATACACAGCAGGTTAGACATAAAAGGCGAATTCTTTTTTATTTCTGCCTGTTTAAATTATTCCTGTGCATTCATTAGGGGATGAACAGAGCTGCTGCCAACCTGCTGGCACCAGTTTCACGTTTAGCAAGCCCTGTGTTTTTCTTTATTAACCTACATCCCTCTGTGCGCTAGAACACGTACACCCATACTTAAAATGGTAGAGCAAAACAGAAAATCCTACTGTGATGGTGACTTATTTACAGATCTGACTGAAGGTTCTTAGGTGGGCATGAAGATATAAAACAGTCTTGTTTACAGTCTGGTTAAAATGAGCAAAGGTACCTTAGGTGACTCATGTTTTGTAAGTATTGAGTGGCTAACCAAAAATTTGCCAGACAATCATAACAAAATACACTCCTGCAGACTCTTATAACTTAGAATGGGGACATGCATCTAGCGCGGAGGAATAGACTTTTACAAGGGTTGTACACCAGAAGCGAATTTCCCGAAAAAGTGTGTGTTTTTAGTTCATGTGGATGCGTGTTTATGGTGCCTGAGCAAATGTGTATACATTTGGTTGTGGCGTCTTATAAGGATTTGCTGAGTGCATGTACAGCAGAGTTTTTTGGCAATACATTACCCATAAATAACAGAAAAGCGGCTAGTGAATTAAAACGGAAACAAGGTTTTCAATTGTTGTCTAAAACGCTATAAGAATCAGTCTGCTCAAAGCTGCAATGACTTGTGTTCCAGATTTTAATACATGCGGTCGCCAAACTTTACGGTTCTGGTTCTAGGAGTCTTCAAGAGAAAAAAAATTACAACTCAGTTTCAATTTTGGTGTTAATGAAGTCAGGAACCTCTTGATGAATGGCACGATGGATGGATGGATGGTTTTTTTTATATAGCGCAATATCACCGCCAGGTCTCAAAGCGCTTTGCATTGGGAACCCGTCCTGGTTTATCCCTGTGAGATAGCCCCTACTGGGTATCCCCAAGGTGAAAGCCAGGCATCCCGCCGTGGGGGGCCGTAGTGGAGATTAAGCAAGCTATTGCCCAGAGTTGCAGAGTGTGAACCTGTGATTCGAGAAGGCACCGAAGCGAGAATTACCGAGTCCGTGGACATTTTGGGCTCAAGACCCTGCCGCGTCGGGAAATGAACCCTGGTCCCGGGTCTGATCTCAGCGTCCGGGTCTGCCTCCTCTAACCAGTGAGCCACACGAGCAATCGTTAGAGCTTTAAAAATTAGCCTTTGGCAAACCGAAAGCCAATGCAGTTTTAACACTATGACACCTATCCACGAAGCGAAGGATGTTGTCTATTTTTTAAAGTAAAATAAGCAGGTGCTAGCAATGTTAGCATTCATGTGTATCCCCCATGCCTTAAAGATGGCCCATTTTCCCGGGGCCCACGTAAGAATTAAGGGTTATGTCTCATTAAAGATTGTATGTCTACACCAGCTTTAACTGACCATGAAAAACATATTTCTCAGGTGTGTGTTACAGAATCAATGTACAAGGAAGCTGGCAGTCAGACCAAGGACCTGGAATGGATTATATACCTCACCGGCACAGGGGCTTTCACCAATTGATGCACTCTGGAGGGGGTACACAACACTGATAATTTCAATGTACCTTTAAAGTATTCTTCACACTGGAACTCCCGCATTCCGGGTGATACCTAAGCTACTTGAATAGAACACATTGGACCTGGTTTCTTGCCAGATGCCAAGAAAAGGACTTTGCGAGTTAAAAATTCAGTTTGGATATTTGGCAGAAACTGGAGATCAATGAAGGAAACCGGGCCCTTTTAGCAAGCCGAGCCAAGGCTGATGCATACTGATGGAGCGAGATAGAAAACAAAATTTTGTTTAAACTCGTGAAGTCACATTTCCATAACATGAATAATAAAATTAATGAATTGTGATGTATCGTGCTAATTCAATTTAGATTAAACTTTACACATGGGGGGACTAACATGTGTGCTCATAATCGTGCATAAGTGTTGCATCTTTTTGTTCGTACAAAATAATAAAATAATTTGTTGTTTTCGTTTTTGTCATTACTAACTGCAGCAAACCTAAAAGAAGCATGTGCTTATTTTGCTTTTCCTTGTCTATGTGATGTCATTTCTACTATTCTAGGTGCACATAAGTTTCATGGATTCATGAAGACTGGTAGATATAAATGCTGCTTTATTTGTTCGCATTTGCTAGGTAACATTAGACTAATCGGGAGGGTTAATTAATTAGTAAACCTAGGGTGGATACATAATCAACATTATTTCTTACATTAATACTTTTCTTGTGTTTGTTTATTACTAGAAAGCATAAGTTGCCTGCTTTTGGGCCTAGTTTGCTCGAGTTTCCTAAAGCTGAATTTTACTTCTGCAAAAGTCACGAGATGCCCATTCTGAAAAAAAAGTGTTCGTCAAAGCTGCATTCACTAAGCAAATCTGACATACTGTCATCATTCTGTCGGACGTGGCCAAGGTCGGAAGTCAGTGATAAAGGACAATTTTGTCAGCTCTAACTTGGCACCCGTGGAAGTGAAATGAACGCTGCGAGAACATTAATTTACAAATGTTGCAAACCAAGGAAGCTCCTGGTTGCATTCGAAAAAGACAATGGTCCTTAAGAAATGTGACCTAATGGAAGTTTTGAAATGTGGGTGACATGTCACTTGTCACTCTCAACCAATGGGACATCGTGGATTTATGAAAACTTTCCTTTGCTTAGATTAGTTAGCATAGAAAGGTATAAAAAGTCATGCCCTTAGGGATGGGCTGACTACTGCTTTCTGACTTTCCGATGAGGGTGAAGTGCTGTCGGACTTTGCGTGGAGCACGTAAGAATCCTCAAAGAACTTTACTTTATTTTCCATTTATTTAGCTTAGTTAGGGACTTAGGTTTTAGAAATGCTAAACTTTTAAATACTTTCTTAAACTTTGATTTACTTGCTTAAATTGTATTTTTCTCATGATTCTTTACAAACATGCATACTTTAATGCTAATAAAATTATGTTTATAAAACTACATTTTGAAATACCATAATTTAGTAAATAAAATCTTACTTTTGGCAAACAAGCTGGTCTTGATTATTCAGAAGTGTAGGTTACTATTAGCTAGATCACATCGCAAATGGTGGTTGTTTAAATAGTTAGGATTTGTTATAATGACAATATTCTTTCCGCAGATGTATAAAATTGTATATAATTTGTAAATAGGGTGTATATAGATTTAATCTGACCACCTGATTCAGTAGGCCCAAAATATGTCATGTTTATAAATGGGTCCATAAGTTAGTGTAGAATTTCGTATATAGGTTATGAAGTTGGGTAGCGTTGTTTATGATATATTTTCTATAGGCCGCTGGATCAATTCTCTGGTAGCAGAAATTGATGGTTGCTAAGGGTAACCAAGGTAATATGTTGGTTGCTAAGGGTTACTAAAGTGTTATGGTATGGAAATAGGATCGATGTTTTAACACATGTTGAGTTTGTTTTTCGTGCTATCTGTAAGCTATACCGGTATAGATTGTGTGGCGAGAAATTAGTCACGCAAGTCATCTGTTCTGTTTGCAGTGATATCGCCGAGTATCACAAGTGGTACCGCCGTGTACCATAGTGTTGTCGCCGTGCAGCACAGTGTTAGGGCTAGGTATGAATCTTGTATAGTGAGGGTTTTCTAAGAAATTAGAGCAGCATGAGAATAGGGACAAAGCGCCTTCCATAAAACTCACTGTGATAAGAGTATTAGTTATATCTGAGCTTGAGTGAAGGGTAGAGTAGCGTCGGTGCATGATTATCTATAAACAGGTTAGAGTCCTGTACGGGTACATGTTTTATATCTAAAAACAGGTGAGAGCCCTGTACGGATAACGTCGTTATTTTGCTAACGGTGCATGATTTCTTTAAACAGGTGAGAGTCCTGTACGGATTTCATGTGTGTTCGAAATTAGGGAATTTTCTGTGTGAAAGTGCGAGTTTGATTTGTAATTTATGTTCAAGTGGAACTCTTAGAACTGTCACTTCGCGGTGCGTTCAGAGGAAAACGAGTTCATAATTTTACGTGTTAGAAGGGTGGGGTAAGAGTTACTCTACTGACAATTGAAAATTATCCTTAGTGTGAATAGCGCCGACTATTCCGAAGTGTGGATACTTGAATGTATGTAAACTATCCTAAATAGTGAAACAAACAGATGAGTCCTTATTGTCATTGTTAAGAATTAATTTACACTGAAAAGTGTTCTTAAAATGGCGCTGTGAAAAGATTTTGCGAAGGAGGGGTAAGCGCCAGGAGTGAGAAACGAGAAACCGCAGCTGCTGTGTACGTCACAGAGCCGCGCTGGGATTGGGTGAACTACGTCACAGACTGTACTCTGATTGGCTCCTGAGTCTCCGACGACCTGTGAGCTAATTGGTTCTTCAGGAAAACTCCATTTTTATTAGTTTAACAGAATAGTGACGTAGCTCAACTGTCATTGGCTTGTTAGTGTGTTTCGCGCACGGATTGGTTGTTTTGTGGAACATCCAGGAAATATTTTACGAACGATTTTGTGAATTAGATTTAACTCTTAAAAATGAGTTATCATTTTAAACATGTTGAGAAAAAGCCAACATTATTTCAGAAATTTAAAAATTTATTTTCGCCTGACAAGAAAATCGAAACGCGAGGTGGTAAATTACTTCATAAGTATAAAACACCTGCAGCGTACATGGAAGGTGAATATGGATATCATACTGTTTTATGGTTTGATAGCTGGAAACGATATACAAAGAACGACGGTGTTTTAACTTGGCCTGATGATGGTTCATTTAATGTAAAGGTCTTGAGAAATTTACGAGAGAAAATTAACGCTCTTATTCCAAAACCGAGACCAACTCAATTTGAAGCTTTAGTTGAGTGGGAAGATGAGATGTATCAGTTACAAAGAGAAGCCAGCGGAATTAAAAGACCTTCTAAATCTCCAGCTTGGAGAAGAGATACTCATGAAGACAGGTTGCGAATGTGGAGGCAGGGAAACATGAGTGAAGGATTATATTTAATTCAGGAAATGGTTATGGGTACTCCTGCTGGGAAATCTATAGAAAGTGAATCTGAAGATGCAGTTATGGAAGAAATATACACTACAGCTAGAAAGAATCAGCCTTTGAGACCTCCTAGATCATGGTCTACTCCGGTGGTTTCTACAGAAACTTCACCGAGTGCACCTCCAATTAATGAATCTCCTAAACTTTATCCAAATAATTGTGAAATTATTGAAACTCCTAGAAGGCCAGAATTTGATAATGCTCGAAATGAAGGTAGACACTTTACAATGACTCCAAGAGCAAGGGAAGCTCCAAAAGATTATACAAGAGAAACAAGAAATGTTGAAGCTGTTGATTCTGCTGAATATTTAAGATCTAAGGAAGAATTTATTAGAAGAATGACAAAAGGCATGGAAGCTGTGACAGTTCCAGTAACGATTGGTCCTGTTCAGCCTGTATTTGATCAAAGAGAATCAAGTAAGACAGGGTTAACTATTCCTTTAAATGCAGAATTTCAAAAGGTTGCTGAAAAATTTTATTCAGACATATCTGAAATAAACTCTTCGAAATCGAGAATGCCAGACTTAACTTTTAATGAGGATTTATCTCCAAAAACACCAATGGGTGCTATATCAGATGTAGGGAGTCCTGAAGTCAGGGTGACCACACCAAAACTTGATGTGGCCAAATTAAAAGCAAATATTGAAGAATTAATAATTGGAACAATTGGTCCAGATAGTTTAAATTATTATCGAGATGATGAACTACTGTTCATTTGCAAAAGTATTCAGTGGAAAACAAAGAATAAATATGATCAATTAGAGGATTTAGCAGCGGAACTTGAAATCGATGTGAGTAAACAAAAGAATTTTGCAAAGCATTACAGATTAGACTTTTCAGAAAGTGACATTGAGAGTTTGAACTCAATGGGAAGAATACTACATATAAAAGATTTGATTGTTTACATCAAAAAGCTGGGAGAACTCAATAAGTGGAGAGTGAAATGGACGAAAAAGAAGGAAGATGAAAGATTGGAAAAATTGTCAAAACAATTTCCAATGAGAGAGATTGCAGGTGGAGGATATGTTCATGTCCCTTGGTCGAGACAGGACATACTGTTGTTTACAAATGATTTTCCGAAATTGAGGGAGAAACCAGTAGAGTGGTATAGACAAGTGGATAGGTTTATCAAAGTCTCAAAAGTTCTGTGGATTGATTTAGATGGATTTTTCGACATTGTCGTTCCATCAGATCTTTGGACAGAATGTAAAATATCAATAAGTTGGCCAAAAACAGAACCTGAGCGAATTAAAGAAACAGGTGCCCCAAATCCTCTTGTAATGGATTTTTACGAAAAAGTGATTGTTTGGATGAAAAACAAAATTCCACCCAAAGAAGTCGATTGGGTTAAAATAGAAAGAACAAATCAGGAAACAAAAGAATCAGTTCATTCTTTTTATGAGAGGCTACTGTTAATTTTTAAACAATACAGTGGCTATGAAAAACTGGATGAAAAAGATATGAGTCATTTTGTCTATAGATTTGTTTATGGACTAAAACCTGAAATTGCAGACATGATCAGGAATAGCATCGTAGGATGGCAATCACTTTCTGTAGATGATATTCTGAGAAAAGCTAAATATTGCAGTGATGAGTTGGAAGTGAGACAAAAGAAGCTCAAAGAGAAAGCCATGTGGGCTCAGGTAAAAGTGGCTGAGCAACAAATTGCCAGCATGGGTAATAAGAACACAAATTTTGTTCAAACTGGAAATACGAACCAGATACAAGGAAAGCTTAAAGGTAATATTTTTCCGAGGAAATTTAGCCCTAAGATTGAGGAGTTGAAACAAAGATTACCTTGTTTTAATTGTGGAGAATTTGGACATTGGAGAGACGAGTGTCCTAAACCTCCTAAAAATTTAAAGAATCCCTTATTGAATCCACAGATGCAGAATGGTGTTGACCTGCAGCAACAGCTACAGATGCAACAGGGTTTAAACGAGTTAAACATTCAGCAACAGCAACAGCAACAGGTGAATAACCGTCAGGATCAATTGCCACAACCACCTTTTCCGAATTGTGGGGGAGTTCAAAAATATAATCCAAACGTGGGATTTCAGGGAAATGAACAGGTAATAAAACCACAGAAACAGCAAATGCAGCAAAGAGTGCAAATGCAAAATGCTTCACAACAATTTTTGTTAACAGAAAGTCAAGACAGTGATTCTGATGACTATTGTTGACGGTGCCCGGGAGAGGAGGAAGAGTGTGTCGTTGGAGCCACTCTTGAGGTTGACCAGTCTGGTCCATTTGTAAATGGGAAAGTTAATGATGTAGACATCACTTTTCTAGTGGACACTGGTGCTACCCGTTCTACTGTTAGATCAGTGGAAATTGAAAACCTACCTCTCTCTGGGGATACCATCCAAGTTGTTGGAGTAAGTAATCAGCAAATTAAAACTGACTTAACTGATCCAGTTCCAGTTGAAATTGGAAATTACAGAGACAAACACAGATTTGTGGTTTGTAATAGTAGTCCAGTGAATCTATTAGGCAGAGACATTCTGTGTAAAATGAATTGCAGAATATATTGTTCTCCTGATGGGGTTGAGTTACAAACAATGGAGGAAGATGGTTTGTACAGGATGACAATGATGATGATGGAAGCAGAAGAAACAAAATTGTTTCCTGCAATGGAAAAGAAAGATTTGCCTGAAGAGCTCAAAGAAACAGTGAAATCTGAAATATGGGATTTTACTGGGAATGAGATGGGTCTGATGAAAAACGTAGATCCAGTAAAAATTACATTGAAACAGGGAATAGAATTTCCTAACATTCCACAGTATAAAATGAAAGCAGAAACAATTGAAGGTATTACGCCTATAATTGAAAAATTTATCAAACAAGGTGTATTAAAAGAAATGGAGAGTAGTCCTTGTAATTCACCAATTATGGGAGTTAAAAAGTCAAATGGAACATTTAGAATCGTACAAGATTTGAGAAAGGTTAATCAAATTGTCGTTCCATGTTGTCCTGTGGTTCCAAATCCAGCTGTAATTTTGTACCAGATTCCACATGATGCTGAATGGTACACTGTCATTGATCTTTGCAATGCATTCTTTACGGTTCCTTTGCATCCAGACAGTTATGAAATCTTTGCTTTCAGATTTCAAGGTAGGACCCTCGGATGGTGTAGAATCCCTCAGGGCTATACAGAGAGTCCTTCAATCTTCAATGAATTGTTAAAAAGATCTTTAGAAAACCTAGACTTACCTGGTAGGTCTACGTTGGTGCAGTATATCGATGATCTGTTGATAGCTGCTAAGACAAGAGAAAATTGTGTGACAGATACAATAATACTGTTGAATCGCCTTGCAGAAGAGGGACATAAAGTGTCCCCAGCAAAATTACAATTTTGCAAACAAGAAGTAAAATATCTTGGTCACAGAATTGCAAAGGGAAAAAGACAGGTAACAGTTGAGAGAATAAAAATGATTCAAGCAATGTTACCTCCGAGGACACAGAGACAGGTCAGAATGTTCTTGGGAATGGTTGGTTACTGTCGACAATGGATAAGTGGATTTTCAGTAATTGCAAAACCACTACAGAGATTAACAAAGTCTGATGTAAAAGATCCGATTATTCTCAATGAAGCTGAGATGGAATCTTTTGAGAATCTGAAAAAGAGCTTATGCCAAGCTCCTGCTTTAGGTATGCCGAATTATGAGAAAGATTTTGAGCTATATTGCAGTGAGAGAGAAGGATGTGCATTATCTGTGTTAATTCAGAGACATGGAAATCTAAAGAAACCTATTGCATACTTCTCTGCAGTTCTTGATCCCATTGCAAAAGCATTACCAGGTTGCTTGAAAGCAGTTGCAGCTACAAGTGTCAGTCTTGAACAAAGTGAGGGAATCATTATGGGATTTCCTGTGAAAGTTTTTGTGCCTCATTCAGTTGAAATATTGCTGACAAGAGGTAAAACTCAGCATTTGACAAGCAGCAGATTGACAAAGTATGAGAAAATCATACTAGGAGCAGATAATGTTTCGATTTCAAGATGTTTGAATCTGAATCCTTCTACATTACTGCCCGATTCTGAGATCATTGATGACATTGAAATAGAACATGAGTGTTTAGATGTTATGGAATTTTGCACTAAACCAAGAAAAGACATCAAAGATAGACCTTTGTCTGAATCGGATTTTGTCTACTTTGTAGATGGCTCATGTTTAAGATCCGAAGGAGCTGTTTTGAAAGCCTCATATTCAGTCTGTACAGTTGCAGATGTTGAAGAAGCATCATGTCTTGAAGGAGTTCGTTCAGCACAAGTGGCTGAATTAATTGCTTTAATTCGTGCTTGTGAAATATCAAAGGATATAAGAGTTACCATCATTACTGATAGTCAGTATGGATATGGAGTTGTACATGATTATGGACAACTCTGGTCTCAGAGAGGCTATATGACATCAGCAGGGTCTCCGATTAAAAATGCAGTTTTCATTAGGAGATTAATTGAAGCAATACAATTACCGAAAGAAATCGCAATTGTTAAGTGTGCAGCGCACACTAAAGGAGTTGATTATATCTCAAAAGGCAATGCCTTTGCTGATGAAACGGCAAAATTCTGTGCAAGAAAAGGTTATGCATACAATCGGGAAAGAAGTAAAGAAACTGATTCAAATTCATTAATGCTAACAACAGTTGTAGAAACATGGCATGAGATTAGGGATTTACAAAATGAAGCAGATGAAGAGGAGAAAGATTTGTGGTTAAGATCAGATTGTAGACCACGTGAAGAAGATGGAGTGTGGGTTTACAAAGATGGCAGAGTAGTCTTACCAAATTGCTTGATTGCTGATATGGCCAGATTATATCATGGTCCAGCACATCTTGGAAGAGATTCTATGATTAGACTTTTCCGAGAGACTTGGTTCAATACTAAATTCAGAACAATTGCAGAATCTTTTTGTCAAAGGTGTTTATCATGCCAACAAATGAATCCAAACAGAAAATCAGTGGTGGGGACAGGAATAATTGGTCGAGAGGGTGGTCCTTTTACCAGGTTACAGATGGATTTCATTGAAATGCCCTTACATAATTGCTTAAAATATGTTCTTGTGATTGTTTGTTTATTTTCAAGATGGGTAGAAGCATTTCCTACACGACATTGTGATTCAATTACAGTAGCAAAACTGCTGCTCAGAGAAATTATCCCAAGGTACGGTTTTCCAGTCACTATTGAGAGTGATGGAGGAAGTCATTTTGATAACAAACTGATGAAGTTAATTTGTGAAGCTTTGAGCATTGAGCAGAATATACACTGTGCATACAGACCAGAGGCATCTGGGGTAGTTGAACAGATTAATGGAACAATTAAAAACAGAATTGGAAAAATGTGTCTTGAAACAGGTGTAAAGTGGACAGATGCTCTTCCACTTGTTTTGATGTCATTAAGAAGTACACCAGATAAAAAGACAGGTTTGAGTCCTCATGAAATTTTAATGGGAAGAGTTATGAGGCAAGCTTTTGTACCTGTAGGTAAATTGTTGAGCATAAATGACAGTGCTATTTTGGATTACTGTAAAAGGTTATCTGATATAGTGACTTCTGTGTCTAATCAGGTGGGAACTGAAGCACAATCAGATGAAAAAGTTTTGACACATGATCTGAGACCTGGTGATTGGGTCAGAACAAAAGTACATCGGAGAAGAAATTGTCTGGCTCCTAGATGGCAGAAGCCTAGGCAAATAATTTTGATCACTACTAATGCTGTAAAATGCAAAGGATTGAAATGTTGGATTCATCCTAGTCATACTATTCCAGTACCAACTCCTGAGAGTTCTGATGTTGAAAGTGATACTACAGATGATTCTGATTCTGAAGCAGAAGGCGAAATAAATCCAGATTCTGACGATCGACAGGGAAGTCGACATCTGGAAACTGTGCCTGTGAATGGAGAACTGACAAGAAAAGACTTGGAAATTATTGAAATAGATTCTGAAGGTGAAGAGAATCTGTTAAAAGGAAAGATAACTGAAGATTCGATTGTCTCCGTTGAAGACAGAGAAGCAGAACAAAAAGAAGTTTCAGACCAGGAGAGTATCGAAAAGCAGAAAACAAGCTCTGGAGTAAGGAACAGAATTCCAAGATCTGGGAAGTTGGAGGTAATTGAAGAAGGGGAAGAAGACGAATTACCAAGTACCAGTGTTGGAAGACAAAGTGGTGTTCCTGAAGGAGTAAAACTGCCGAATAGAGAAGTTCCTGAGTCAATTGAAATTTCAGACTACGAAACTGAAGAAAGTGACGTGGATGGTGAAAGTGAAAATAGAAAGAAAAGGACTTGGAAGTCAGAATCAAATACTTCTGAACCAAAGAAGAAATACGTGAGAAAAGCAGACTACTGGCCTGGTGGAAGATTGAGAGTCAGGTTGATCAAGAAACCTAAAGAGCAAGTTGAAGAAATCAGTAGTCAAAAGAGTCCTGGAAAAGAAGTTGGAGTTGGAAGGAAAATTGAAGTGGTGCCGAGAAAAGGAAAAAGAATAGTAAGACCAAATCAGAAATACAAGTCTCCTGAGTGGACTTATTTAGTAATTCCACCTGTTATTGATATTTATGGTAGTAGTGAAGAAGAAAACGAAATAGAGGAAATTAGTGACAATGATTGAAGTACAGAAATTTTAATTTGGCAAGAGGCTGAAGAAACTTTGTTAGTTGACACAAGGTCGAAGAAAAACTGTTTAGTTGAAGAAAAACTTATGTATGACATAAGGTCGAAGAAATCTTGTTTAGGGTTTTAAAAAAAAAAAAAAAAAAAAAAAATATTTTAAAAGGGGGGTGTAAATATAATTTTAGATTTTAAAACATTTTTGTTTTATTTTTTTTTAGGCAAAACTAACCAAAAATGCCTTATGTTAAGGAGAGCACTTCAAGGTGTTCTGTTTTTAAGAGATGCTGTAAGATGACTCTGGTGTGTCTGCTCATTTTAATTCTGCTCTGGTTAGTTTTAGCTGTGATTATCCCTTTAGAGATGAACAAAGAATTACACAAGGTTAACATGACAAGCAAAGCTTTGGTTAGTCAAACTAAACATAGTGCATCTGCAAAAGTTATTGATCATCAGCCTAACATTCATCAAGATAAATCTATTAGTGATTTTTCAAGCAATACATTCACAAAGCTTTTGAGCGAATATGTTAAGGTAATGGATGCAAAAGATTGCTACGTCTGCGTCAAGCTACCTGCTTCTGTTTCTGAGGGAGTAACATACAATATGCTTCCTCTTACATATGGTGTAACATGTAGTGTGTTAACTAGCTTATTTTATCAAACTGGACGCTTAGAATATTACTATTCAGATTTTGACGAGATTTTTGCAAATGTAAAGATTGAGAATGCTTTAAATAAACATAAGAAAGCTAAACAAATGAGAGAATTTTTCCTTGTTACTAATGAACTCACTTATGAGTATGCTTACAAGAATAATCTAACTTGCAAATTAAGTGCTGAGGGAAAGAAATTTTTGAATATGGTTGAAGAGAGGAGAGCAATTTACAAAAGGAATGAATTAGTCAAACAAACTAAGTCAAAATTTTGGCAAAAAGAGGATGAGAAATTAAATGGCAAAATGCTTGATAATGTTGCAATTCACATAGATAAACCAGTTAGTGGAAAGCTTTGCATTAGAAGAGATAATACACTTTTTGATAATTATTTCGTAGGTGCAAGTAATTGTGAAGATACTTATCAGATTATGGGAGGTTGGGGATTTAAAGGTGGAAAGGATCCGATCTTTCCTGGGATTTATTTTGTTTGTGGTGACAAGGCCTACTACAACCTTCCAGACCACTGGTATGGAACTTGTTATGTGGGAATTGTTTTTCCTAAAGTGTTTCATGTTGACAGAGATTCAGAAGGATTGTTTAAAATTCATAATTATGTAAATAGAGTCAAAAGAGAAACTTTCACAGAAGTTATGGGAGATATTTTTCAAGCAGTGATACCTTTTGTTGGTATAACCCTAAATGCAGGGAGAATCAGAAAATTGTCCACAATTGTTGATAGATTATCAACAGACACAGCTGATGGATTCCAATTAGTGAATGTTGAAGTAGTTGCAATCAGATCCATGGTGATTCAGGATCGCCTTGCTTTAGACATACTCCTAGCAAAAGAGGGAGGAGTCTGTGGCATTTTACATGTACAACATTGTTGCACATATATACCTGATGAAAGTAAGAATATTGAGATGTACATTAAGAACATTACACAGATGCATTCAGAGATAATTCCTTTAGAAGAAGATGATTTCACAGAAAAACTTTCAAAAAGATTCCAAGCTATTAGAAATTGGTTTCATGACATTGGTAGTTCAATTCTTGGCAAGATTTTGGCACCTTTGATTATAATAGTATTCATTTTTATTTTGACCAAAATAGGTTGTTTGTTGCATAAAAGAAAGAAGCAGTTGAAAGAAAAGAGAAGAATCTATAAACTTAGAAAAGAAGAAGAAAGGGAGATTGAGTTACAGGAGTTACACAGAGAACGTTATGCAAATTCCGAGGATTATGCAGACACAGGTTTTTAGGATTACTGAAACAAATGAATTTGAATCACTTTCTCGGAAGTTTAAATTACCAAATTTTGGGTGGTGGTGTGGTGATTTGTTAATCACCAGATGAGGGAGTTGATGGAGCGAGATAGAAAACAAAATTTTGTTTAAACTCGTGAAGTCACATTTCCATAACATGAATAATAAAATTAATGAATTGTGATGTATCGTGCTAATTCAATTTAGATTAAACTTTACACATGGGGGGACTAACATGTGTGCTCATAATCGTGCATAAGTGTTGCATCTTTTTGTTCGTACAAAATAATAAAATAATTTGTTGTTTTCGTTTTTGTCATTACTAACTGCAGCAAACCTAAAAGAAGCATGTGCTTATTTTGCTTTTCCTTGTCTATGTGATGTCATTTCTACTATTCTAGGTGCACATAAGTTTCATGGATTCATGAAGACTGGTAGATATAAATGCTGCTTTATTTGTTCGCATTTGCTAGGTAACATTAGACTAATCGGGAGGGTTAATTAATTAGTAAACCTAGGGTGGATACATAATCAACATTATTTCTTACATTAATACTTTTCTTGTGTTTGTTTATTACTAGAAAGCATAAGTTGCCTGCTTTTGGGCCTAGTTTGCTCGAGTTTCCTAAAGCTGAATTTTACTTCTGCAAAAGTCACGAGATGCCCATTCTGAAAAAAAAGTGTTCGTCAAAGCTGCATTCACTAAGCAAATCTGACATACTGTCATCATTCTGTCGGACGTGGCCAAGGTCGGAAGTCAGTGATAAAGGACAATTTTGTCAGCTCTAACTTGGCACCCGTGGAAGTGAAATGAACGCTGCAAGAACATTAATTTACAAATGTTGCAAACCAAGGAAGCTCCTGGTTGCATTCGAAAAAGACAATGGTCCTTAAGAAATGTGACCTAATGGAAGTTTTGAAATGTGGGTGACATGTCACTTGTCACTCTCAACCAATGGGACATCGTGGATTTATGAAAACTTTCCTTTGCTTAGATTAGTTAGCATAGAAAGGTATAAAAAGTCATGCCCTTAGGGATGGGCTGACTACTGCTTTCTGACTTTCCGATGAGGGTGAAGTGCTGTCGGACTTTGCGTGGAGCACGTAAGAATCCTCAAAGAACTTTACTTTATTTTCCATTTATTTAGCTTAGTTAGGGACTTAGGTTTTAGAAATGCTAAACTTTTAAATACTTTCTTAAACTTTGATTTACTTGCTTAAATTGTATTTTTCTCATGATTCTTTACAAACATGCATACTTTAATGCTAATAAAATTATGTTTATAAAACTACATTTTGAAATACCATAATTTAGTAAATAAAATCTTACTTTTGACAAACAAGCTGGTCTTGATTATTCAGAAGTGTAGGTTACTATTAGCTAGATCACATCGCAAATGGTGGTCGTTTAAATAGTTAGGATTTGTTATAATGACAATATTCTTTCCGCAGATGTATAAAATTGTATATAATTTGTAAATAGGGTGTATATAGATTTAATCTGACCACCTGATTCAGTAGGCCCAAAATATGTCATGTTTATAAATGGGTCCATAAGTTAGTGTAGAATTTCGTATATAGGTTATGAAGTTGGGTAGCGTTGTTTATGATATATTTTCTATAGGCCGCTGGATCAATACATGTTCTGCTAATGATAAAAGATTGGTCTTGCCATCTTTTTATTCATACTTCTCTTTAACTAAAATCACGCTCTTACAAATGAAGCGTTCGATATAAATAGAGCTTCCCAAGGAAGAGGTAATCAGTGACTGTAATCAGACCGCCCAGCAGTGAAATTCATTCACACCATATATTTACACTAGATCGCTTTACACCGAGTTTTGCAGAGTTTGGCAGCCAGGAAGCAACTCTTTTATGGCTGCACGGCGACACCTAGTGACGTGTGTGCCGCGCGCAACCAATAAGAAGCCTTCATTATTTCCTTTCTTCAGGAAGACCCTTTTTAGCGGCCAAATCAGCAAATATTGCGGCCATGGCGCTGATCTGCCGATTTCGTTATTTTTTCATGAATCGCGAAATCGCGAAATGCTGGAGGGTCTGCTTTTTCATCTGAAAAAGCGTAGAAGCTAACGCCTTCAGGTCGTAAAACACAGCTGAGTAAATAAAACATGGCTATGCCCGGGCACAAGCTACGGATCAAGCTGTGGGGACTGGGTTTTAATTTAGTACAAAATGGTATAAATGCACGTGCATTAAAGACTACTGATTTTGAAAGTTAGAAATATTGCTTCATTATTTTGGATTAAAGAGAGAAAGGATAAAAGTAGGGATTTTCTTTCTTGTTGCTTTTCTAATAAGCACATCTGTGGATTTGATGGTAAATAATTACTGGCCTCTAAAAAGTGACAGAAACTTTTTATGTTTCAGTAAGGCTTCTGTGCTTAGTGTTTTAAATAAATGCATTTAAAGGTAAAAGGAAAGGAATAAGGCTTGCTTTTCATATGTGGAAACTTCAAAAAAGGTTAGTGATCATTATTCAAGAAAAATGACTACATGACTACATGAAAAAAATTGTTAAAAGTCATTGCACTAAAATCGTTTTTGCATTATTATCTTTATAATGTCTAATAACACTATTGTGGACATGCAATACTATTTAGTAAAGGAAGAAAATTACACTGTGCAAAGTGTGCGTTAAAATTTCAATGACTAAATGGTTAAATATACTTTGCATCAAAATTAAAAAGAAGAATATTTGTTTCTCTAGCAATGACAATTTTACTGAATCTTAGGGACAAACTTAAAATATGAATCCTAGTATGGCCTACTGGCTGCAGTTTCAAATACACTTACAAATTATGCAAAGAGTAGCTGTACAGACATGTGAATTACATTGCAAGCCTCTATGCGCAAGAATTCTGGGAGCATTATGGCATTCTGAAAACTAGAATTTTGAGCTACTTCTTCAGGTGTTAGAAAGCACAACGCACAAGAATAAAAAATATAAAGAGCAAACATTACATCCTACCTTTAAAATATCAGTACACAGGCTCTATTGACGCCGAGCCCTTCCACGCACCAGAGAGGGATTGCCTCCATTGACGCCGAGCCCTTCCACGCAACAGAGCACTTTTGTGAAAGCCTGCTGCAGCCGCCACTCCTTGCCGGACCCGCTCTGCGGGTCCCGCTTCGCGGTCTGCGGCGGCAAGCTAGACACTGCAAGGGGCCTCACCTGAACTGACCGGCAGGGCTGCGAGCAAGAGCGGCGGACTCCAAGGACCAGGAGTCCCCGCGCGCCCTTGTCCAGCTGGGCTGCTCTCCCTGCCGGGTCGCCCTCTCCTCCATAGGTTAAAGCGGTGTTCTTCCTGACCTCCGGTGGATTGCCTCTATTGACGCCGAGCCCTTCCACGCACCAGAGAGGGATTGCCTCCATTGACGCCGAGCCCTTCCACGCACCAGAGCACTTTTGTGAAAGCCTGCTGCAGCCGCCACTCCTTGCCGGACCCGCTTCGCGGGTCCCGCTTCGCGGTCTGCGGCGGCAAGCTAGACACTGCAAGGGGCCTCACCTGAACTGACCGGCAGGGCTGCGAGCAAGAGCGGCGGACTCCAAGGACCAGGAGTCCCCGCGCGCCCTTGTCCAGCTGGGCTGCTCTCCCTGCCGGGCCCGCCCCCTCGGGGACTAACTGTATAGTTATAAAGAGGTGGTATTATTCCCGCTATGCGGGAGCGCGCGGGGGGGCGCCGGGAGAAGCCCGGGACAAGGGCGGGACCGTCTGTGGCCGTCCGGGGCCGTAAGAGGCCGGGCTGGGCCAGGTTACTCTCATTGTCATTTGTATTTGCCTTTGTTTTCTAATTATTTTCTCTCTCATTTGCTGTCCACTGTTCCGCTGTTGTCAGCAGTGTATTGAGGTACTAATATCGGGTTAGATAGCATAACTTGCCTTTCTTGGATATGAGTCATTCAGCTCCCCCAGGTGTGGGCATTTCTGTACTTGGCCCACTCGATAAATTTTTTTACAAAATCACCAAGGATGTAGATATGGATCTCCTCCTTGCAGAGAGAAGAGCTGAGCAACGACGCTCAATTGAGCAACTGAAGAAAATTCCACTGCCCACCTCCTTAGACCCAAACCTCACTCAGGTTACGGATGCCCGAGGGTTGAGTTCCATTGAGGATGATGTTACTGATATTAACCAAATCCCCAGTATATTTAGGTTTCCCATTATCTCCCCGCCATGCGCTAGTGCTACCAGTGGAGGCCAGTTAGTTTGCCCTCCCATTGATCACTCTAGCTTTGTTGATACAAACATCCCCGATATCCAAATCACGGATTCTGATCCACGTCCCACGTTGCCCAACTCGTCACTGGTTTGCATTGATCCAGGCGAGAATTTACCCCCAATGAGTGTGTGTGACACTGGTACCAAGCCTGATAAGGCAAAGAGGGTTGTGCGTTCTCCACCTAGAAAAAAAAGGAGAAAGGGTGGGGTTAAAAGGAAAGGCCAAAGCTGTCAGACACCACCACCACCTCCACTCAAAGATATCTCTGAGCTACTGTTCCCACCTAATGCAGAGTTACCGCTGCCAGAATCACAAAATATGGCTACTCCTGATTTAGCTATTCAAGGGTTTAATGAGGTGTCTTATGCCATTATAGAGAAGCTCATTAAATCATATATGTTACCCTTGCTGGAGCGCGTTAGGATAATGGGTGACAAATTGGATCGCCTATTGGAGTCCACTGAGCTAACACAACCCTCTAGCTCAGTTAAGGGCAAGGGTTCATCCACTAAATCACAAGGTACTATTCAAGCGGCTGGTAAAATAAATATTACCACCAGTCAACATCCTAATTGTACAACTAATGTAGCCACTACCTCAAACAAAGTATCGGCTTTGGCTGTTAAACCCCCCAGTCCAGCTAGCACAGCCAAAGCGAATCTCAGGGTGGTTGTTAATAAACCACCTTCAAAGGGAGCAGCGCAACAACCAAATAAAGGGGTGGGCAAATCTGTCACTTCTAATAGTAAACTTCACAAATCCATACCACGGAGGCACAATGTGGAGCTGCCACCGGATTCCATGAATTATGTTATTGTAATGACGGGTGTACCACCAGTTTCGGAAGGGGACCGGGAAAATAACGAAAGCCTAAAAAATAAAGTCATCTTCTGGCTGAAAACAAACAGACCCCTTCCTGCACATCTTAACGGGGATATCGTCTCGGTCAGAAGATGTCAATGGGTGGGGGTTCGCCCCAAGGATATAGAGGGGGATATAGTGATTATCAACTTTAGGGACCATAGAGTAGTATCCCATATCTCAGACTGGTTTGTAGGAAGAAATGAGGGAGGGATCTCCACTAGGAACCTTAGTTATTTTTATCCAGAGACCCTGATTAATCTAACAGAACAACCCCCTGTCAAAAACACCAAAAGTCTCCTCAAATGGTCCAACTTTACATCTAGCTTTTATGGACCCCAATTTAACCCTGAGGCATGGTACCGCTCTTACACTCAATCTAGCTACAACTGTCCTCCTCAAACACCAGGTTGGGCTAAAATTAAACCCCAACCTCCTGGCCCCCCAGCCTTATTGAACTTTCCTCTTCCTAATAAGTCCCTGTATCCTTTAGTTCCTATCACCCCTGTTTTTCCACAGTTTCAACAGCCTCCAAATCTCTACCCAGCACAACATTATCCATCTAGCCTAAAGCCTAAAGAGTATTGGAGCATCCCGCTGAGAAACCTCTATGACCCCCTATCAGGGTTGTCGACAAACGATTGACCAGCTTTTTCGTCAAGGGATGATGAATCTAAATCTGATTATATGGGTGGGGGAGATGACCTGATTAACCCACCAAGCAATGCTGGAAGTTTTGATGATCAACCTTGTAATAGTATGGAAGGGGGCATGGTTTACCCAGTGGAGACAGACATATTAGATAAAGTATCCACCTCATTGTCTACAATGGACGTCAACACAGTGGGCGTAAACCCAGAGCCAAGTCATCAGGCCGGGTCAGTGTGCTCGCCAATGGCAGGTACGATCATAGCTGCCCCTGTGCCTGAAGTACCCCCACCCCAGTCTAATGAATCCCACCCTCTTGAGATAATTAAACTGTGTGATCGAGTGTGCAAAAAGGGTACTACTATGGGATGTTGGAACATCGCAGGTATTGAATCTCGTATATGCATTCCTGACTGGGTTGAGTTCATCTGTCAAGGAGATGTTTGGTCCTTTCAGGAGACTTGGGCAACCTCACCAGTGTATCTCCAAGGTTTCTTGAATTTTAATAAACCAGCGACCAAAGGTCTAAGAGGTCGGGCTATGGGTGGCCTCACAACATGGGTTCGCCAAGCTGCAGGTGTAACTGTCAAATAAATCTTTATTGACTGTCCTGATATATTGATAGTTAGTATTAGAACATGCAGTGGGTTGGATATACTGCTGATCAATGTATATGCTAGAGGAATCACAGGTGGCAGAGTTTCACCCACCCTTACTTGTTTGGATGATTTTTTAAGTTCTACCATAAATACTGGTCATGTGGTTGTGATGGGTGACCTTAATACCTGCTTTGAACCATTAAGTAAAGATGATGGTTTACTAACTGAAGCAGAGGATTTGACCTGGGGGATACCACAACTTGACTTATCCCCGATTAATAAATGGTCCCAAGCAGCCACATATATCAAAGGTCTCTGTCTGAACTGGGGGCTTCGTGCACTCAACGGACGTGTTAGCTCGGACAGGATGGGTAAACACACATTTTTCAATGGTAGACATAGTAGTCGCATTGACTACATTCTAGTTGATATTAAAATGTGGCCTGTGGTTTCGGATATGATTGTTAAACCACGTCAAGAAAGTGACCATGAACCCTTGTTAGCAGAACTGAAGGATTTTAGTTTTGTAGGGCCGGTTGAACGACAGCCTAATCCTGTACAGGAGGCGGTTGTACTTACAAACGACATGAGGAGGGTGCGTTGGCCAAAGGTTTCTGTAGATGTGGAAGCACGCAAAAAGATCAGAGCCCTGGTCTCAAATTCACTGGTAGAAATTGATAAGTGGGATAACCAGGAATTGCTGAACACAAATATCACAGACATTCATGCTAGCCTGTTTTTGTCCCTAAAATCACTGTTTGTTAAGTTTGTTGCCAATAAGGGGAGAGGGAAGGTCAAGAAACCAGTAAATTGGTTTAATGATGCCTGCCGAGAGACCCATGCAGATCTGTTTAAAGCTTTAAAATCAAAGAACCCTGCCCAATTAAAGCAAGTAGGAAGGCTTTTAATGAAGCCAAACGTTATGCCAAAGCTGCCTGGGATGACGAGCGCTGGACATCACTAGCCGAGGCCTGTGGCTCCAGGAACTTGCAGCAGTTCTGGCACCTTCTTAGGTGGGGTCAGTCACAGGATGATCGCCCAAGCCCCGCATCTGTTGAACCACAAAAATGGGTGTCCCACTTTGTGGAACAATTTAGATGCCGCAATACCACGCAAGTTTCTATTAGTTGGCCATTATCATATGACTCACTTGTGTTCTCGGCTAAGGAAGTCGAAGCAGTCCTGAAAGCCATCCCTAGGGGAAAAGCGCCTGGTCCTGACTGTATCCCAGCGGATATATTCCAACAGGACCATGACCTATGGGTACCATACCTAGTGCGTTTGGTAAATGCACTGGCCACGGACGCTAGGGTACCCGATTCCTGGGCTGGTGCCGAAATATTGCCTTTTTTTAAGAAGGGTGATCGTCGGTTCCATCCAACTACCGGCCGATCAGTCTAATAGACGCGGTACAGAAGATCATAACCCGTCTTGTCCTTACTAGGATACAGGCATGGATAGAGGAGCATGACATCCTTACTCCTCTACAAGCCGGGTTTAGACCCCATGTGAGCACCTTGGATCAGGCATTCCGTTTCATGCTTTTGCATTGGAAGACGGTCACCCTGGGCAAAGGCAACCTATACGCGGCCTTCGTGGACCTAAGGTCAGCGTTTGACCTGGTCCCGAGGGCTGGGTTATGGAAATCCCTACTAGATATGGGTATGCCCCCCATCTTGGTACGTCTCATTGTGAACCTTCATGCACAGACTTTTGCATTTGTGCGATGGGGAAAACCGGGTGAGGTGACGGAGAACTTTCCAGTGGCTAAAGGTGTCAGGCAAGGTTGTGTTTTGGCACCCACCTTGTTTTCTCTATACATTAATAGGGTTACCAAGTATTATGACAACTTTTCCACGGACGCCCCAAGTTTGGCTGGAGCGAAAATCCCCCTGCTCATGTTCGCTGACGATACTCTCCTGATTTCACGAACCAGGCAGGGTTTGCAGAAAGCACTGTCAAGGTTCGAGAGTTTCTGCAGCGAACATGAGCTGGAGGTGAACGTGTCCAAAACCAAATTTATGGTTTTAAGAGGGCACAAACAAATAAATGCCAGGGTCTCCATGGGGGTTATCCCCCTGGAGCAGACAAAACATTTCACATACCTGGGAGTCACCTTTAGTGAGACTATGAGCTGGACACATCAGATCGAGCTCATGACCTTGAAGCACCAGCAGTTGGGTGGGGCTTTGATTAAGGAACATAAAGGGTCATTTACAAGGCCAATGTCCCCGCTCCTTAAGATCTATGGTGGCAAGATTTTATCAGCAGTCCTAGTATGGAGCGGAACTGTGGGGTGGTAGCAATTTGGACCCGCTAAGACAAGCCCAAAATAAATTCTTAAGAATGGCAACGGGTCTGCCTCAGTCAACACCATTAATTCCCCTTCTTTATGACTTGGGGTGCCAACCGGTAGAGGACCTAGCAAGACTTTGCCCCTTAACATTCTGGCGTCGTCTTTGGACAACGCCGGAACTCCAACATTATGCAAAAGCTTGCTTGGAGGTAAGAAACAGCTCCGGTGCCACAAACATTGGCTGGTTCAGAGACCTTAAGGCTACCCTAATAGCTCTGGGGTATGGCGACCTGTGAATCACACCGGAAACAGCCAAATTCCCCTCAAAAAAGGATCTTAAACATAGTTACTGGGAATGGGTGTTACACAATAGGTACTCTAAAACGAGCTCGAGTAGCCTCACAGGTCTGTTCATTGTATTTAAGGATGCGCCCAAGCAGGAAAGATATTGGGATATAATAACAAAACCCGCGGACCGCAAATTATTCTTTCAATTTAGATGCGGTTCACTTCCCCTTGGGGATTTTACCAAAAAGTGGGGTGCAGAAAGGACGGGGTTTTGTCCCAAGTGTCAAGGTATTGGGGAAAACTTGAATCATTTTTTATATGTGTGTCCACTATACTCTGCCCCAAGAGCCAAATGGCTTAGGCCGGTATGTAGAAATCTAGGCACAAGATCGGCTGGGGAAGCAAGTAGAATGTTAAAGACCAATCTGGACCCTCTGATTGTCGTGGGTGTTGCTAAATTTTTGGGGTGGGCCTGGTTGCTTAGAAGTAGGCTCATTAAAAGCAATCTAACGGGGTCTTAAATGATGTGACTTTTTACATGGAGACCTGTATTCTGTTTAACTATGGTTGCATTTGTGCGTCTCTGTAAATTTTGTAAATGTATGCAAGAAGCTGATTAGTATGACAATGCTTTAATACTTGTTTTAACTGTTTTATATGTATAAATGTATTTTATGTCTTTTATGATGAACTAATCGAATAAAGACTTCTTGAACTGAACTGAACAGTACACAGGCACAGAGCAGGGATGCCTTTCAGCCATGCTTCTCGAGAGTTACTTTGAGCTGTGATAATTACGTGGGGATAGCCTTGCACAGACATGGGACAACAGGTTTAAGGGTCAAAGGCTGAGTTCTGTATTTAGCAAACTGGCAGGGCTAAGGGCAAGGCCTGCTCTGGCACTTCAATCTAGGAAGATATTCCAAAGGAGGGGCTGTCAGCGCAGAGAGAGAGAGAGAAAGAGAGAAAGCTTTGCTTATTATTTTTGGCAGGAGACCAGGCTGGTTCCGCAGAAGCTTTGTGAAGGGGAAAGTACCTAAGGGGAATTGAGAGGTCACTGCTTATAAATGTAATTGCCATGAAAAGTGTGACACTTGCAGCAGTAGTGGGTATTGGAAAAAGGTGGGGGCCGGGAGTGCTCATAGTGGCTGGTTAGCAGCCCAGAAAGTTCTGTGCTGGGTGCCTATTTTTAGTTTGCTGATAAGATAGAATGGGCCAGACAAGAAATTGAAGGTTACAAAGCTGTCTTTGTTTGTAACAAATGAAAATTAAAACTTATTTTACATAGTCAAAATAGTGGCGCAAATAAAAATAAAATTGAGGTAGCTGCCTGCTTGTATGTTCTAGACATGACAGGCCTAAGAGGGACAGTGAAGGTAAGTAGTGTCAGTTATGATTTGTGCTTTTTAATATTTTGTGTGTTATGTTGAAGTGTCTTTCTTAGTGTTTTGTGTATTTTTGCTTCTTTCCACAGCTCTTTTATGAAGTGTTCTAGGGCTGACAAGACTATAGTTGGACACGTGAGTTGGTTTGAAAAAGACGTCATAGGTGTGCACAGTGGTCTACGCAGTTTTATATAAAGGGCTTTAAGCTAAGCCCCCCTTAAAGAAGGGGTCAGTCGCAAGCGCAGCAGCGATGGCCATACCATGAGGTGGTGGAATGAGTGTTCCATATATACCTGTGGGACCTAATCAATGTGCGAAATGTAAAAAATGAAGGCGCTGTTAGCTGTGTGTGGAAGTATATGTGTTTTTAAACAAGTTGTTCAGAAAGAAATTTTTGTGCATTTTTCATTTTTGTGCATTTTGTCTTTTTATGAAATGTTCATGCTGTTCCTGTGTGTCAGATGAGACACAGTAAGTTGTGTCAACAGCAGGTCACCACATAGGTCACCTACGGTCGAAGGGGGGAGATGAAAGTAAGGAGAGGAAAGTAAGGAAATAGAATATTATTTTTAAGCCTGACAAAATAAGCCGGCCAGAATATCAGTTTTTGGGCTGCAGGTTCACTGTGCACAAAGTGCATGACACAGTGTTGTGCGTCATCGATCATATACATAATATATTGAAACTGTTCTATGTTTTCTGAGCTTGGTATACAGCAAGTAAACATGATGGCTTGTCTTGTGTGTTTTTATTTTATGTACGATTTTGCGCTTTTTTCTTTTGATACTATTACAAGCTCCCCTGTGTTGTGAAGGGATAGTCATGACAATGCCCAATGCTACGCAACAGTTGGTTGGACTTGTTCTGGTTACGAAATTTCACAGATATATTTCATGCTGTGAACATGACAGACAACACTTCACCAGCACATGTCTATTTGGCTATAATAGTATTGAAGAAAAAGATAGACAGGATTAAAAGTGTGTCACCTGCAGTCAGTCATGTTACTGCCCCTCCCTTTTGTAAAATTGGTGGAGATGGAATTGGCATAGCGACAAAGGGACGAGCAGAGTAGATTGATGTTCCCTGATTGGATCGTTAAGAACTATAAATCTGTGGCTCTTGCCAAAGGTGACCTTTTAAACTTTCTCATGATAATGCATTTCTATACGTTGTCATAAGAGACACCAAGAGTTTCTAATTTGCTATCCTGAGTAGCAGGACTGAGACTTTTAAGTAGGTATAGTGTTCCCCCCTGGACAAGTGATGTGGGAAAGGATAATGTTTTTGGATCATACACCAGAGACCTAAGAATTATTAGACTAGTGTGACATGTATTCTCAGTGCTCATGAGGAGACATTGTTCAGCTTGTGTATTGAATAGTGCACCTGATGCACAATTACTAAAAGAGGTATTTGCATGCCCCTGATAATTTGTATCATGCGCTTTCCCTTTTTGACGTTTTCCAGATAAGGAATGCAGGAACATACAGATGTAGTAATTCAAAAGATGTTTACCCCACTAGACAATGCCACTATGTGTGTGAAGACATACATTCAGATATAAATTCCATGTAGCTATCTACCCATAGATAGCAGAGGATAGTACTCTCACATAGAAGTTAGTGAGGATAATGGAGGGTACCCAATTGAAGAGAGCAGAAGTATTGCCCTTGGCTCTGTATTGTATTAGGGCGACAGTGCATTTTAGAGTTGTCCCATGGCTTCTGGCCCTCCTGAATATTGCAGGCCACCTATTCACTGCTCCAGTGTCAAGTAGCAGGCGATTTGTTTTTTTGCTACTTGTAAGGAAATTAACAAAAAGTTACCTTTCCTATGCCACCAGGTTCTGCAGGTTCTTTCAGAAAAGAAAACAAAAAGAGGACGGACTTTGGCATTTTGACCTGCAGAACGGTGCTCAGATAAATCGTGACTTGTGAGAACAACAGCTACAGTCCAACACTCAGAAAGCAGCAAGGCTGGACAGCGAACGCCAGCGCGCCATCAGTGGCATCGCATTTGCTCCATCAGACGGTGTTGGACAGCAGAAGAAGGAGGATCTGGTTCCCTGCTTGCCGCAGAACCAGAGTTTCAGCACAAAAGAGTGAAAAAAAGGATGGATCCCTGTTGTTGACGGCAGGGCTGGCTTAGGGTTTTATGCTCCTCCTGTCATGTGATAGTAACCTCTGAAAGCGCGCAGTCCCTCGAGCCCCTTGGCCATAAGTCTTGGCCACCCCTTTTTTCTTTGCTCCAACGGAAGGTCAGTGCACCAGAGGATCTGAGATTTGCAAAAGGCACTACATTTGTGGTGCCCATGTCGAAAGATAAAATGCTACACTGATGCACTGCCTTGAGACATTGAGACTGTAAAGTGAACAGCCGGTGTTTGCCTGGAGGACACCCTGACCGACACAATGGAAGCCTACCAAAGATGCCTAGAATGGACTTTGGCGTAGTTGATCATTGATTAAAGAAAGTCGCAAGTAAATATCGTTATTATAGAAAGTAGGTGTTAAATATGTTCCCATTTGGAGGAGTTGATGCGCAAGAGGAACAGCCTCTGGCAGCCCCTGCCCTTAGGTCAAAATGATCCTGGATGGCATAGTTGGACCACTAGAACCAAAGTTGTGGTTTTATTCTAAAACATTTTTGTTGTTATGGTTATATTGTTTGGCATGATATGTTATCAAGGTTACACATGGCTCCGCCCAACAAATGATGTAGGTTGGTCCAAATTGATCCTCTGGAGATGAAATAATGTGATAGTTTTCACCGCCCTGATGAAACTGTTTGGAGTAGTGTCCTGTCTAGTGGAGCATCATCAAGTTCATACCCTGATAGAGACCGCCATTGTTTCACCTGCGCATGCCTATGCCATGTTTGTCCTGTATAAGGAGGGACACCGATAAAATTGGAGCAGTATATGATTAGATCCTACTAGTTGTAGGACCCGTGGATTGCTCCCAATTGTGATTTCTTGTGATCCTTTTTTCCTGCTGCCTCTGTTTTCAATGTGGCCTAATGCTCTGTTCCCTTTGTGCTCCTGCCTATTCCTTATATACCCACTTAACAAAATGTTTAGAATATAAATACCCACCTAGCAATGGATCAGGGTATTAATGAATTTATGAGAATAAATGTGCAAAATATTTTCTATAGTCCTTCTAGATCATAGGGATCTCTTCAGCTAATGCTAAAAGGGCTCTCTGTTGGAATATATAGAAACTGCTGTTAGCATGAGCTGAAGCCATTTTGTTTGTGGCAGCCATTTTAGTTAGCCATGTGCTGGCCATGTGGTTCTTGTCTCTTCACTGTTGCCTGTTTTACTATTCTTCTGACATCATCACTATAGTTAACTCTTCCTGCACGAGCCCAAGCTATGTATATTTAGAAAAGGCCTGTAGTTGCTAGAATACACGTGCTTTAGAGTGTAAATGTCATGCTATTCCAACTGATGTAAGCTGTATTGTTAGTTTTTTCTGTCTAACCATGTATGTGAATAGCTATTCTTGTGTATGCTTGTACCCCCTCTTTTTGACTCTTCATGCTTACTCAGCTGTAATATGGGCATAAAAGGCCCATGGTTTATGCATTCCACGTACTGCCTCATACATTGCCTGAGGGTTCTGTATTGATGCAGTCCCATCCATGAATGTCAATAAACTTGTTATTTGATGTTACAGCTTCCGTGCCAATCTCTGTTCTGTTAGTCTAAGGACGTGCGAGCAAAGGAAGGTGAACCCCTGTAACTGAAGGGCTCCTAAAAAGGCTTGTTCCCACACAAGGACTGAAGATTTATCTTTGTATTCTTCCCAATGCGATTCTTTGGTCACCAAATGGGTCCACACATATCAGTAGTATTAGGTTTTTTATAATTGTTAATTGGTGGGAGCCCAGTCGGAGAGGAGTGTGGTACAGCGCTGTTGAATTTGTCATGACAATTTATCATAGGAGACTCTGGAACTGGAAAAGGGCTTTGTCATGCTGCTCAGTGACAATGAGCCAGCTTTGTAAACAGGACACATCACTGGATGTGTCATCCCATCACCACACCCAGCAGTGACATCTTAAACCACCTCAATCGAAGTATGCAGGCATAAAGTTGATAAAATTGAAAAAATGTCTCTTGCCTTGTGTTGATGGTTTAAAATTTGTATTGTGCTTATATACGGGACCATAAGACACAAATGATAGACGGAATTCAGAATAAATCCAACATTCACCACCAGTCAAGCGATCTGGGTTGAATCCATTTCTCTTTTTCTCACCATGCCACGCCAGTTCAGACCCAGCCATATGAAAACCATTGCCCCTGCTCCTCATGGGAACAGTCCAGCTCAAACTGCAAAGCCAGGTCCTCCCTGGACCAGAAACAAGCATCCTGGAACTGGTTTTGGTGTATCACAGTGCACAGTGAGCCTGGGAACAACGTCTAGGCATACCCTTGGCCCTTTATATAGTTCCTCCCCACGGTGGGCTTTCCTGTGGTACATTGACTGTGCGGTGCCCTTCTAATAAATGCCTTGTCACTTTTTGTGCATTCATACAGTTACTTCATTAAGAACACTCACATTCTCTAAGAACTCGCCCCAAGTTCTGCAAAGCCTTCCTTGCTTCATCACCCAACTCGCCATTGCCTACGAACACTACATATTCATAGCAGATCTCAACTTCCACATGGAAGACCTTAGTGACGTCAGCACTGCCAAGCTAATAGAAAGCATGAGCAACATCGGCCTCATCAAACTCGTCATAGACCCAACACACGTCGTAGGCCACATGCTTGACCCCATTTTCATCTCCAGCGAAACAATCAAGTACCACCATGTCATGGACCGACCACTCCATTGTCCACTTCACCGTAACAGGGCACAATGCTACACAATGCTACTGAAACCAAAGCCAAGCCACCAAAACTGTCTCAGACAAGAACTGAAACAACACTCTCCATGCCAACTGACCGGACACAGCTCCAGACCTTAAACAGGCCATCAGGAACTTCACACACTGGATCACCGACTATGTTACCCCCACTGAGCCAAACAAGATCAGAAAATCTGCAAAGAATGTCAACTTCTTTACCCCGGAACTTCAGACCTCTAAATGAGACCGTTGTTGGCTAGAAAGAAGACAGCATTCCAATAAAGATCCAGTGCACTACACCACCTTCAGGACATCGATCAACAACTACCACCTCCTCCCTAAAGAAGCGAAGAAGAGTGCCCTCACATGCTGGATAAAGATCAGATCGAACAACAGGAATGAGCTCTTCACCATCGTTATGGAATTCAGCAATCCTACGTCCACCGAGAATATCATAACTCCCTTCTGGGATCTGTGCTACACGCTTGCCGACTACTTCCATTAGAAGATTGCCGTCATCTACAGGGACTTTGAACCTCAGCTCTCTGCCAGCAACAGCCTCGACCTCCTCACACCCACTGACACTAACTCCGACCACTTCCTGGGATCTTCTCACTGTACAAGAAATGACCTCTATAATGCACTCCATGCACTCTGGGGTACCCACTGATCCATGTCCCCACCATATCTTTAACCTCAGGAGCAAGGCAATCAGATTAGAGCTCACAAACCCACTGAACAGATCGATCGCCTTGGCCTCCTTCGCAGAAGAGTGGTAACATGTAGAAGTGAAACCCCTCCTGGAAAAACCTTTAGCAGACCTAGAGCACCTGAAGAACACCCTACTGATGCCCCTGCTCTCGTTCCTGGCCATAATCTTTGAGAGGACAATCAACAGTAAGCTGACCAGACACCTGGAGCACAACAACCTCCTGGACTCCTCTCAGTCAGGCTTTCGTGCCAGTCACAGAACAGAGACTGCCCTGATAGCAGCCACAGATTATATCAGAGCCCTCCTGGACCTTAGTCAGACCACAGCCATCATCCTTTTTGACCTCTTGGCTGCCTTCAACATGGTCTCCCACCAGATCCTGATCGACAAGCTCCACCACATCAGAATCCAAGAAAATGCCCTCAAATGGATCGCCTCCTACCTTAGCAGAAAAACTCTGAAAATCCGACTCCCGCCTTACTCCTGAGCCCAAGGACATCATCTGTGGTGCCCCACAAGGATCCTCCGTCATCCCTACCTTCTTCTACACTTACATGATAGCCTTAGCCAAGATTATTAGATCACAAGTGCTGAAGGTCATCTTCTACACCAACTACACCCACCTCACCAACTAAAGACACAACTTACATAGGTGCACGGCCAACATCACCGACTGGATGAAGCACAGCTGCCTAAAACGAAACCCGGACAAGACGCAATTCCTCATCTTCAGTAACCATGCATCTCCTTGGAGCGACACATGATGGTCATCAGAACCTGGCTTCTTCCCCTCCCTTACCGACCATGCCTATGACTCACAATGCACATGCGCTGCAAGATGATCTTGCAGCTCCCCACGAGCCCCAGACAAATGATCACCCAAGCTCTCGTGACCAGCTGGCTTGGCTACCTAAACACTTTGTATGTAAGAATCAACACTAACCTCAAGAGACAACTGCAGACAATACAGAACTCAGCAGAAAAGTTACTCCTCAACCTCCTGAAGCAGACCCCACATCACACCCCACCTCAGTAAACTCTACTGGCTCCCAGTCCAGAAAAGAGAAAAGATACTGACCCATGCTTATAAGGCACTCCACAACAAAGGAGCCGCCTACATCAGCTTAAGCTTATTCTTTAACCAGCCACCAGACACCTGCATTCTGCCACTCTCTTGCTCGCTCAAACTACCAGAGTCTGACAAACCAGGCACGGAGGCCGCTCTTTCTCCCACCTAGCTGCAAAGACCTGGAATGAACTTCCCTGTCGCTTGAGATTTGCCTCATCAATGCATCTGGAAAGATCTCGAGATCTGGCTGTTCAACTGATCGGTCCCTCCGGACAACTCCTCCCCCAACAGCTTGAGAACTTCACGGATGATTTGCAGCGCTTAATAAATACCCATTGATTGATTTGAGTCTGTACATTCATATATATTTTTCCCAGTGGGGACTTTGATGTTGTTTTAACTCTCCCTTGCTAATAAATGCCTTGCTACATTCAGTGCAGTCTTCAGAGTGGACTTTTGATGTTTTCTTAGCTCTCCATTCATGAATTCATGGTCACATTCAACACATGTATAGAGTTTCTCTCCTGTGTGAACATTCTGATATATTACATTTTGTTTTGTAATCGATCCCTTGTCACATTCTATTTATTAATAGGGTTTCTCCCTAGTGTGGCTTTGTTGATACTGGATTAGCGTATTCTTCCTTGGAAGACTTTATTACACTCTGTACATGCATTGGATCGTAGATTTTCAGATGTCTCTTCAGTTGACCTTTTATTATGAATGCTTTGTGGTATTCAATACATACATATGTTTTCTCTCCTGTGCGAACCCCTCATTTTGTATAAAACTTTGCTTTGTAATGAATGTGTGGTCAAAAAACATAAATCATGTGGTTTCTCCCCACTGTGGACCTGATATGGTTTTAAATCTCCCTTTATAATAAATAGCTTGTCACACTCAGTGCAGTTGAATGGTCTCTTTCCATTTGGTATAAATGTTTTGTCACATTTTGTACACTGGTATAGTTTCTATCATGTGTGAACCTTCTGATGCATTTTTTAAATTTGCTTTGTAACAACTGATAAGTCAGTCAGTACAGCCCTATCGTTTCTCACCAGTGTGGAATTTCTGATGTAGTATTATGTACGTTCATAGAGTTTCTCCAGGTGTGGACTATCTGATGTTGCATAAAATTCGATTTTGTAATAAATGCCTTCTCACGTTCAGTGCACTTAAATGGTTTCTCCACTATGTGTATTTTCTAATGAGGCTTCATCTCTCCAATTGTTATAAATGCTTTGTCACATTCAGTGCATTCATACGCCCCCCCCCAGTGTGGACCTTTTGATGTTGCTTTAGCTGTCTATATTTTATAAATAAATTGTCACATTCAGTTCATTCATATGGTTTCTCCCCAGTGTGGATTTTCTGATGTTGCTTCAGCGCTCCATTACTTGTAAATGCTTTGTCACATTCAGTGCATTCATATGGTTCCTCCCCAGTGTGGATTTTCTGATGTAGCATTAGCTCTCCCTTTGTGTTAAATGCTTTGTCACATTCTGTACATTGATATGGTTTCTCCCCAGTGTGGAACTTTTGATGTTGCTTTAGCTCTCCATTTGTTATAAATGCTTTTTCACATTCTGTACATTGATATGGTTTCTCCATTATTTATAAATGCTTTGTCACATTCAGTGCATTCATATGGTTTCTCCCCAGTGTGGATTTTCTGATGTTGCTTCAGCTGTACATTTGTTATAAATGATTTGTCACATTCTGTACATTGATATGATCGCTCTCCAGAGTGGGTTTTCTGATGCCTTTTTTTAATGGGCTGTGATGTAAGCCCTGTTGTAAGCCCTGTTGTGCACCTCGTGTTGCAGTGTTATGCCTGGTTCTCATATCGCACTTACTGAAATGTGATCTCTCCTACTTGTCTAATAAAGTGTTTTCTGGAGGTCTAACATTTAAGTTCGGTGTGGGGCATGCGTCTGTGTTCATATTTTTATTTGACTACACATTTGGAGTCATGATTTAAAGGCATTTTCTGAAGCTTAGTTAATTATGATGTTTCCTCCCATTATATGGTAATTTAGCCCATCGCCATGGTTGCACAGCGAAGCTGTCAATTAGTAGCAACGCCCGCCGATCACTCCCGATTGCTCTTGACTCCTGTTGCAACAAAAGCTGCAATCTAGCCTCAACATGGAGACAGCCTGCAGTCCTGCCAAGTATCACGCATCAGACGTGACACTAACGCATTTCAGTGTGGTGCTGCGCATCACGGCACTGAAATGCATTGTCACGCATAATTCATAGCGCCTCAGCTGGAAGACATGCTGTTTTATTAAGCACTCGGCTGCCAAATTAAACTATGGAGTCACTGGGCAGCTAGCAGTGCTCCGTGCCTTGTGTGTGCTGCATTCTAGCCTCAACATGGAGACATCAGAGGAAAAGAAATGCCTCTCCCCTCACACTTCTACACACCAGACACAGCCAGGCATTCACAGAGCATTTAACACGCACGTGTTGGTAAAGTTTCCCAGCCCCTTCCCTCTGTTGGCGTCCTGGCGACTTCGAGCTGGGCTGGAGGGGAAATGAGGGTAACGGAGCACCTCTGAACCCAGCAGAAAGATGGTGCTTCATGGCACTGGGTGCTTCAGAGATTGAGTCCCTGCCACGGCCCCTTGTATGAGCACCAGGAGCCCCGGCACAAAAAAAAACCCCAAAAAACAGAGCATGTGTCCCATAGCAATTAATAAGCGTGAATGGCAAGGGTGTCCCGGCAGCATCGGAACAGAAAGCTTCACGCTCAATATAAACGCAGCACGTTCTCCTGCCCGTAGCGGGACAAAGTGCCTGTTTTCCTGACTTTAGGTGTGCATGCGTACTATGGACAGCATCGCGCATATAAAATGTTAATAAGGGCAGCTGCTGGAAAATGTATATGTAAAGGAAGTTGTGGGCTCCAGGGAGGCTGCAGCGAGGCGGAAGTAACACGCCCTGCCAACCACAACCAGGCCCCAGGGGGACCGCAAAGTGCATTCTAATAGAGAAGCCCTCTAGTAGGTCCCTGCTTGTGCCCCACAATACCCTGGAAACAACCCAAGGACTAGTCCATGCATCAAGCATGTGCCAATTAACAGGAAGTAGTGGTGTAATGCTTAGTGTCACTGTCATGGCTTAGCCTCAAAGCACAATTACAGTAACAGCACGGGTCATGTAATGAACACCTTCAGACCAGATCTGTGGAACACTTAAGACATACTGCATACTCTAAAATGCATACATTTACCTTGGAGACATTTGACTTAGTGCGTGAGCTGCAGAGCTTGGAAAGAGCAAGAAGTGGGTACTCTTCCCTGCCTTTAAGCTGTGTTGTCTACAGCTCAAAGAGAGAATTTCTTATTTAACCCCTTCACTGCGGCGGCTATTCCGCCGCAGTGCTAAGGGGGCGCGGCGGCCGCGCAGCGGGCGCATGCTGGTGACGGAACCGCTCCATCACCAGCCGCGGTTGCGCTGTGCTCATGACGGAGCGGTTCCGTCACAGCCCCGCCCGCTCAATGGAACGCTCAGCGCAGATGCGGAATCCACGCCGCGCAGGCATCCCGAGCTGGCCGTGACGGAACTGCTCCGTCATCAGCACAGCGCGACCGCAGCTGATGACGGAGTGGTTCCGTCACCAGCAGGGGAGGGGTTAAGGCTTGCGCTTTAAACAGTGAATGTCTCCAAAATATCTGCATAGCACATCAGCACACCCTTTCCTTTCATAATATGACTTCCAGGTTAGATCAAGGGAATGTGCGTGTGTGTAAACAATTTGTTACTTTCTTAAAAAATCAAGCAAAAGTTATGAGCACTGGCGCTAATGCCAATTTAGACTATAAATGAAATAAGTACCTGCTCTATTTCCTTATGTGAATTGCTTTCAGATGTGTGCAAACACCTTTGTACAGGAGCCTCCTTCTTTTGTAACAACCCAAGGCTTATGTCATTCAGTCAAGTAACTGATTCTATGCGTTTGTAATGTCCAAAGCTCGTGCTTGTAACACTGGCCTGCACCAACTCCAGACAGCACGTGTGAAACAGTGAGCATTGATTGTCTTTCCCTGTTTCAGAGATGCACTTTCTGAAGAACATGAATTCATTCAGAGTTAAATCTATGGTCGTTATTACAACTACAAAAAACAGGTGCTTGGCTCTGTGCCAAGCCAGGCCAGCTATTCATAACATGGCATGTAGGAGCATATCATGATGCCCTGCACAGAGGCACGCACCGGTTATTTTCGCTCAAAAATTAAAAACTTTTACTCACCTTTTGTCCGAGTTGATGCTGCACTTTAGACAGGCCACGTAGGAAACAGGGAGAGGCGATCTCTGCTCACTGGTTCCAACTTGTTTAAAGTTCGTGCATAAACTCGGAGAAATTCAGAGTTAAATGGTGGAGAGGTGTGGCTAACTGGTTAGAGGCGGCAGACCCGTAAGCAGAGAATGGCCCGGGACCAGGATTCAATTCCCAACGCGGCAGGGTCGTGGACCAGGGTCAGCGGACTCAATAATTCTCGCCTCGGTGCCTACTCTAACCAGGGAACACACTCGGCAACTCTGGGCATTAAGCTTGCCTCATCTCTACAACGGCCCCCCACAGACGCCGGGGATGCCTGGTTTCACCTTGGAGATACCCAGAAAGGGACCATCTCACAGGGAAAACCAGGACGGGTTCCTCAGCGGTCTTCAGCACCAGGATACTCCATGGAGTCGCAGTGCGCTTTACAAGTACACCCACATTTACATTTACATTTTAACTGTAGAGGTCTCCAGCTCAAAAGAACAGACGATCTGCTCTCCTAAAAGCCAGCATTGTGCACCCCTGTTTTTTTTTAGGAGTGGTGTACTCTATTGTATGAACTTAGAGAATACATGTTTCTACAAATTAAAAACATTCATTGATCAACATGAGAAAGCATCTCATTGCATATTATTTAAAGGAATTGTCCCTGACAAAAACGACATCCCCATATTAAAAAAAACTTGACATTCCAGCATTCCGAATATGTGACATCGATTGCGATACATGGGTATAGCAGAGCCTTCTTGTTTCTCCCACCGGAGAGACTGACGGAAATTAAGCTGCCACTGTACCTTGTCCCTTTGCCGAGCCCGGATATAGCACTGGTTATCACCACCACTCTGTTGAGCACAGCTGGCTTGGACATCAGTCTGACAACTTCTCGATGGGCTCTTGGGGGCGACACTCACAGAGTGTTCGCCCCCGGGCAGTTTCGGGCGATGGTACGCCCTGGTGTCACGTGCGGGCGGGGACTGCGGGGATTGGACGGGGGCGCGAGACGCGAGCATTAGGCTCAAGCGTCGTTATGCGAAGAGAAAGGGCATCGGAGGCGGTTGAATTCTATTTCAGGACAGGAGGCTCCGATTATGCTATACTCATTTCTTTATTAGAAATGCCCAGCAGCCAATAAAAACACATAAAAAACTACAATACCCATGAACACTTGGGTAACAACCATAGAGTCTGTAGTATATAAGGCCAGGTAGATAGTCACACTTCCTCTTTCTTTGCTGCTCCGCAGCCAGTTAAGTACTTTATTATTCTACTTATGATTTAATTTGATTGATTTGCCCTTTTGATATGCGCTTTGCTCGCGCTTTGTGCCGCACTGTGCTCCGCATTCTCTCGCGTCTGTGCCGTTTACGAATTTGAATTGTACAGTTTTGGCGTGGCACGGCTGGGAGCGGGTGTTCGCCTCCCTTGCTGTCCGGGCGCTTTGTGCCCGGGGCATTTATTTGTGGAGTGGGTGTTGGGGTTGTAGAGGTTGCGCGGTGGGTATTTCCGGCGCTCCGTGTGGAATTGAAACCGGAGCCTCTCTGACAGGACGTCCATTGCGACTCTCATGCCCACAGCCTCTCATTTAACCCCTACTAGACGCCGGTTGCTGGAAGAAGCTTCAGGCAGGAATAACTTGTATAGGCTCTGCCTAGAGTGCTTTTTTATTAGACGGCAAGCCCTCCCTCCACTTTTTAATTGGTTTTGAAGCATTTATTCAGCTTTCCTTGGCTTGCTGTGGGGTTTTTGTCACTCCCCTGACCTTTGCCCTCTGCAAATTTATTTACAGTCATCTTGTGGGCAGAATAACACTATTGGTGTGTCATGGCTTAATACTATTATGAAGATGACAATGATTATGAAGATGAGGCCTCTGAGTCTCTTGAATATGACTTGGAGGAAGCCCTTGATAGGGGTGTATAACATTCCATGAACAGGGCATTGGTTCGTGCAATACATCCTCTAAAGAGACATTTAACCCAATATGCTCAGCAACAAGGTTGGGTCCCTATATCGCATAAGTCTTCCAGTTCCCCAGGAAATCACCATTCCTCTGACTTTCAGCGATTGGCTAAGTCTCTGTCCGCTGCCAAGTCCACATCTGCGGCTGTTGAAGTAGACGATGACGATCAGCTCTCCTCCTCTTCCTCAGAGCACGTTCCGCCACCTCCGAAGAAGAGGAAGTGCAAGAACATTTTGTGGATGCCCCCACTCATCCTCCAGTCCTCACCTTTGATCCCACGGAGATTGTCCACCCCAATTCCACAGCTTGGCTCCCATCCCCAGCGGTGGCAGAGTATGTACAACATCACATCCGTCAACCTTTTGAAAAAGAGGTCCGTGCATGTCTCCGTTCGGAGTGCCCTAGACCGGATTTGGCGGACAACTTGGCAGACACACAGGAGGTGGATCCCACTATGATCACTTATCTTCGCAAGTTTGCGAACGACTTGAAAAAGGGCCTGGATCGTTCCTGGCGTTCATGCCAGGACAACGTCCTTGACATGCTGGGTCCCCTTACAAAGATTTTGGATCTTGGTTTCCAGGCCAAAGAGTCATCGGCGATGGTGGATCCGGATGAGCTCATCGAGTGGGCACAGAGGGCGATTTGCCAACTTGGCAACGCCAATTGCGCACTCTCCAGTGAGAGGGGTCATTCTATCCTTTTGAAACTCGATCCCAAACTGGCGGAGCTTTCCACTTCTGAGTCGGGTCCTGCTGCACAGGGCTTGCTTTTTGGTCAGCCTTTCGTGAAAGAACTGACTCAGTTTGTCAACACTTTTAGTGGATTAGACAAAGCCCAGGCCTCGCTTCGCCGGACCTTGCGTCCGGTTTTAAACAAGGCCGGACGAAACAGGGGACGCTCGTTCGGCCGTGGTCAACAACAGCCCAATCAGAGAGGGTTCCAGTCCCACAGAGGAGGGAATCAGGTTTCCGGCAATTATCAAAAGTCCAACTTCTATCCCTCTAGAAAGGGCCGCGGCCAGTACGGAAAGGGACGTTCCGGTGGCTCCTCCGGTGGATATCAAGATTCCGCAACTTCAGGTGAGCCTGATTCCTGCATGCAGTGTTGTTCTGGGGGGCAGGATTCGTTTTTTCCTAGACAATTGGCGCTTGATCTGAAGCGATGCATGGGTGCTGGAGATGGTCCAAGGGTACAAGATAGAGTTCTATCAACCCCAGTGTCAGTCTCATCATCCTTCTCCTCTTTGTTTTTCCCAAAAGGATCAGGAGTTCATCACCGAGGAGCTCCTGTCACTTCTCCTAAAAGGGGCGATTGTTCCAACCGTGCGTCATCCGCAGGGGTTCGTCAGCACAGTCTTCCTTGTGGAGAAGAAGGGAGGGGGCTCAAGATTGGTGCTCAACCTAAAGGAATTCAACGGGGGAGTGGTCTACAGACACTTCAAGATGGAGCTAATCCATCTGTTGCGAGATCTTCTGCCCGAGAAGGACTGGATGGTTCGTCTGGACCTCAAGGACGCTTACTTGTCCGTTCCCATCTTCCGCCCGCATCGTCGCTTCCTCCAGTTCCACTGGCGGGGGACTTGGTATGAGTTTTAAGTTCTCCCGTTCGGCCTCTCGTCAGCACCTTGGTGTTTCATGAAGTTGTTGAGGCCGGTCGTGGAATCTCTTCGCAGTCGAGGAGTTCGGTTGATCATTTACTTGGACGACATCCTCCTTCTGGCGGATTGTCCGCTCAAGCTAATGTCTCATCTGGAGTGGACCATAGAGCTCTTGCAATCTCTCGGCTTTCTGGTGAATGTCCAGAAGTCTGTGTTGCACCCGACTCAAGTGATAGATTTCCTGGGTTTCAAAGTCAACACTCTTACATGTCAGCTTCTTTTGCCCAATCAGAAGATTCGGTATATCAAAAGGGAATTGACTTCCATTATTACGAAACCGACTGTGTCATTGAGATCGTTAGCACGAGTTGCCGGACTCTTGGCTTCTTCCCTTCAGGCGATCTTTCCTGCCCGCTGCATTACAGAGCTTTGCAGCGCTTGAAGATTCGTCATCTCCAAAACGGCCTCCGATATTCGGATCATATTCCTCTCTCGGAGGAGGCACGGTCGGAGATGCAATGGTGGCTGGATCATATGGAGGCTTGGAATGGTCGGGCCCTGTTCGGGACCAGGCCAGAGGTGGTGATCGAGTCGGATGCCAGTCGTTGGGGCTGGGGGGCCCGTTGCGGTCCGGTCTCGACGGGGGGACGGTGGAGCTCTCACTCCACATCAACTGTCTGGAGCTCCTGGCGGGATCCTTTGCGATTCGTTGCCTCTCTCCCCTTCAGTCGAACTGCTGGATACTCCTCCGCATGGACAACGTATCGGTAGTCTGCTACATCAACAAACTGGGGGGGACTCGGTCGAGGTTACTGGTGGAGATTGTCAAAGATTTTTGGCACTTTTGTATGCAACACAAGATCGCGGTTATTGCAGAATATCTCCCTGGTTGCAACAATCTCATTGCGGATTGGAACTCGAGGCATCTGAGGGACTTCAGTGATTGGAGGCTTCATCCTCGCGTGTTCCGTCATCTCCTCCAGACCTGGGGACGATGTCAGATAGACCTCTTTGCATCCCGCCTTAACACGCAACTTCCATTGTTTTTCAGCTGGAGGCCGGATCCGGATGCCCTAGCCACGGATGCCTTTCTCCAACCGTGGCCGACAGCGCTGTGTTATGCCTTTCCCCCGTTCATGATGATCCCCAGGGTCCTGGCTTACACGAAGTGCTACTCAACAGAGTTAATTCTGATTGCTCCTCTGTGGAGGGCTCAAGCATGGTTCCCGGCTCTCCTGGAACTGGCTTGTGCGCTACCGTTCCTTCTTCCCCAGAAGTGGAATCTCCTGTTAGATCCTCCTCTGAATCCGCATCCCCTGATTCTGTCAGGCTCTCTCCTTCTCTGGCGTGGCGGATTTCGGGGAACGCTGGTCGGTCCCCGGCCATTCGGTGGACGCTTCCAGATTCATCAGTGACGCCTGGTCTCCTGGTACCCACAAACGCTACAGAGGCTCTTGGAAGCGATGGTGTGACTGGTGTGTTCCAACGGCAAGTTGATCCAACATCAGCTGATGTTTCTGTGATGGTCAATTTTTCGCTTGCTTCTTCTGGTTTGGCTTATCGCACGGTGAACAATTTCTGTTCGGCTATTTCTGAGGGTCACCTCCACATAGACGGTAAACCGGCGGGTGAGCATCCTTTAGTTTATAAATTGCTCAAAGGTATCCGCCTTGCAAATCCTCCACGTCCTAAATACGTTTCCCTATGGGACGTGTCTATTGTTTTGCGTTTTCTGGAGGCTTGGCCGGTCAATTCTTTGCTGTCCCGCAAACAGCTGTCAGCCAAATTGACTATGTTGTTGTGTCTAATTTCCGGCAAGCGGGTGTCTGATGTCCGTGCTTTGGACCTCGCCGGACGCAGTTTTACTCCTGAGGGCGTCACGTTTCGTCTCTCCAGGCGTACCAAGACCAATACTGCGTTTATTTCTTATCTGTCTTTTCCCGCACATCCTAACCTTTGTGTTGTTCAATGTCTCAAAGATTACGAAGTAAGTACTTCTTTTTTTCGTTCTGATATGCAAGGTCAATTGTTGATTGCTTTGCAGAAGCCCTTTCGCCCCGTTACCCCGGCTACTTTGGCTCGTTGGGTACGTTGGCTCATGGCGGAAGCTGGTATTGATGTGTCTGTGTTTAGGGCTCACTCTGCAAGGGGGGCTATGGCTTCTAAAGCCTTCTCATTGGGTGTTACGTTGTTTGATATTATGAAGGCCGCTGATTGGTCCTCTGATTCTGTTTTTAAAACTTTTTACTTTAAGCCTATTGATCATGTTGCTTCTGTTGTGGTGGATCAGCTTTAAACAAGCATAATCGGAGCCTCTTATCCTGAAATAGAATTCAAAATTTGCAAACATACGTGACAAGAATTTTCAATTCTATTAAGGACAAGGAGGCGAGGATTATCCCACCCATTGTTGTATTCATTATTGTTACTATTCAAGATTTCCTTGCTGTGGATATGCAGCAATGATCTTGTTTTCTACCCACCCTTCTTTATGAACGTTTTGTACAGGCTGTGTATTACGGCTTTCTGTCTCTTTTCAGGATCTGATCCCAAGTGATGATTCGTCGTGGAGGCCTGGATTTCCCTGCCGGCTCCTTTGAGGATTATGGTTCCTGCCTTCAGTTTGGTTGGCGTTCTGAGTTTTCCTTGACTGTCCCGGATTGGCGATGGTGTTATACCCTGATTGACTTTCCATGTTACTTTTTCTACTTCCTGAACAAAACATTTTTCTCACCAAAGAAAGAGGAAGTGTGACTATCTTCTACCTGGCCTTATATACTACAGACTTTATGGTTGTTACCCAAGTGTTCATGGGTATTGTAGTTTTTTATGTGTTTTTATTGGCTGCTGGGCATTTCTAATAAAGAAATGAGTATAGCATAATCCTCGCCTCCTTGTCCTTAATAGAATTGAAAATTCTTGTCACGTATGTTTGCAAATTTTTAATTTTGGCGGCGTGTGGGACAGAGCGCAATTTTAATTAAACGCAGAGTTTTTCGTTAACATGGAGCAAGCTTCTGCTTCTGTACTTGAAGTGCTCCTCATGCTGGCAGCGGCAGGCAGAGAAGACCTTCTCATTCCTGGCAAGCTTTCCTAGGCGTGGGTAGGAATGGAGAGAGGGGAGCGTCTAGCAGCAGGAGGTGTGTCAGCAGCTGTTGCTGCATGTTTATCTAGAGGGCTCACAGTCTCCTTTGAATTTAGGTGTACCCTCAGGAATTCTTCCGTGGTGACGCAGGTACCTTCTCCTGGGCCCCTTAAAGTTAAAGGTAAGGCTAAACCTGGGAAAGGAAGGAGGGGCAAAGTGGCAACAGTGTTTTTCCTACGATTAATGTGGAAAGGCTCAATTTTAAAAAAGGCAAAATAAGGAGTCAGTTTATATTTAAGAAAGCTAATTGTGTGCAGATGGCGCCATCTGGTGGCTTCATTAGAATGAGCTCAGTTTACCTGCTAATACAGTGGAGGGCAGCAATAAATGTGGCATTTTTGGCAAGTTTAAGACAGGGAAATCTGTTTTTTGCAGTCAGCAAGATAGATAGGGGTTTATCGCCTGTGGTATCATCTGTGCATGGCGATGACTTTGTCCAGATGCTTCCTTCAAGAAGCTAGTATATCTTTTATGTAACACATGTAATCCTAAGTCCTTATCTTTTGCAACTGGTTCTTATGTAAAGCGCTCTGACACCTTCGGGTAAAGTTTGCGCTATATAAAATCACATTAAATAACTAAATAAAAAATAAAACAGGTGGCCAGTCTTTAAACACGCTCGGGAGGCTCCTAATTCCAACAGCAAGCCAGTTGCTGCGCAAATTTCTTAATCTTTACCAGACATGACACTTCAGGGGGTGCGACTCATGGCTATGGTTCCCAGTGCCTAGGTGTCCAGGGTAAATGGGTGTGGATTCTGCAGGGCATTTTCAGATCAGAGCAGGTTAGCGTCGTTGCAAGGGAGCTGTAGGAACACGGCTGCAAAATCAGGCGTTTTTCAGTCCCCCGTGGGCACAATACTGTCAGACGCAAAGAAGGGCAGTGAGAGTGACATAACCAGGCATCAGGCGTCCTGCACCGCCAGAAGTAAGAACACCAGGAGTATTCCAGCGATATTTCCTACACCACTGGATGCCAGGAGAGCAGCTGGATTCCAGATAGTTGTGAACTGGAGGGAGTTTGATGGCGGAGTTGAGGATGGTGAGCTGCACGGTAGTAGCGGGGGGGGGCAACGGTCGTAAGGAAGGGGTGGTAGGTTCTTTGGCACGAGATGAGGATGAAGTTTCTTTAGCGGACGGGGAAATATCAGTTACTGGTGAAAGAACAACTGGTTTGGATAACAGCTGGGCAGGTGTGGCGGGGGGGGGGGGTGCTAAAGAGTTTTTCCAGCTTATCTTTTCTACAGAATGTCCGGTCGTACAGTGACTCAGCTGGAAGTCTTACGAAGAAGAGGAACAGAGGGGTGAAGCAAGGTCCATTGATAGAATATCCAGCAATGAATACGTCAAGGTGAGGATTCATTCAGGTTTCAGAAAGGTTTAAGAGGGGATGTACTGATGTGTCACATTCTGCTTTTTCTTTGATTAGTGACGCTCAGGAGGGTAAACACGAGGGTTCAAGTTCGGACAAGGTTACATCATCCATAATGGAAGGGTCTGACGGCAAATTAGAATCTGATCCAAAAAGGTCAACGTTTTTAAAAAGATTACAATTTATGGGTGTTGCCATGCCTTTGGGCGTGCATTTGAGCAAAACTACAAAGAAAGGATATGGAAAGGGGAGTTAGTTTATGTTTTCAAGCTACGTCCAAAGGCGATACAGGCTAAAGAAGGTTCTAAAGAAGAGGCTTGGGAACTTTCAAAAGGCCGAGGGTACTTACTAACATGGATTTATGGACGTCAGCTTTTCCCATATCTGCTAGTGTGTATTGTGAAAAGTTTCCAGAAAGATCTGTTTCTCTTTTTAAATATATTGATCTCATTCGGAAGGCAGCTACTGAATTTGGGGGATACGCATGGCTTCATTATGAAGAAGACTTCAGGGCAAGTTTGGCATTACTGTTGGACGAGCCTTGAGGGGAGGTTGACAACGAATTATGGATACAATGGATGTACCCCCAGAGACTGCCCCCTTCCTTGCATACGGCCAGTGGTTTGGCGGTAGCTTACCGGCCCTTTCCGTTTAGGCCCACCCCGTGGGGGGGATGGGGGCATGGATCAGACCTCAACCCATATTTTCAGGTGCATGATGGAATTTCAACACGGGTACTGCGTTCGGAATCTTTGCTAGTACACGCACGCATGCTGTAGATGTGGGGGTAGGCATGCAGTCACACAATGTTTCGGGGAGCAACCACATTTGGGGCACAGCTTTTCAGGTGGTGACAGAGGGTTTACTCCACAGCTTGGTAACAAGGGCGTTTACACCTGTCAAGGTGGACATTTTATGTAAGTGGTTGCAGTCATACCCAGATACTCAGGCCGCTGCGTTACTCTATTGGGGTTTTCGAGAAGGTTTCATGTTAGGTTCTCAAGGCCCAAGGAGTCTCAGGTTTGCACAAAATTTTAAATCAGATTCTTTTCCACACATAGTTCGGGATAAGTTGTCAATGAAGTCCAAGAAGGCAGAATGGCAGGTACTTTTCGGCACTGCCCATTGGCAAATTTGATTGTTTCTCTTGGGAGTAGTGCCGACGAAAGCGGAGGGTAAATTCCGGATAATTCAACTCTTATCATGGTCGCGAGGTTGTTCAGTTAACAATTTCATTGCAAAGGAGGATTCCAAGGTGCACTTTGAGTCGGTGGATTCTGCTTTACTGATGGTCAGGGATATGGGCGTTAGGTCACAGTTAGCTCAGTGCGATATCACACGCCTTCCGGCTGTTGCCTGTGCATCCGTCGGATTTTTCATTGCTAGGCATCTTTTTTGCAGGTACATATTTTGTTGATAAAACTCTTCCTATGGGTTGCGCCATATCATGCAAACCTTTTGAGGCCTTTAGTTAATTTCTGCAGTGGTGTTTTTCTTTGATCACAGGACATACGGGCATTACACATTCCTTGGATGCTTTTCTTTTCTTGGGCGCAGCTGAATCTCACCAATGTGAAGCTGCTTTGCATGATTTTCAACAGTTTGCAGAGACACTAGGAGTGCCGCTGGCAGAGGACATAACCAAGGGACCTTGTGTTGCCTTACGTATCTTGGCATAGAGATAGACACTATCAAGATGCAGGCTAGGCTTCCTCCAAAGAAGATTGTCGAAATAGCAGGCCTTTTTGGATCATGCACGCACTTTACACAAATTGAAGCCGGTGGAGGCACAATGTTTTGCTGGGGCATCTGAACTTTGCATGTACAGTCATGTGCGCTGGTAGGTCTTTTGCAGACGGTTGGGTTTATCTATGGCTGGTATGAAGCTTCCTCACCACAGAATTAGAGTGACAGCGCATATGCCAGCTGATTTTGAGGTTTGGTCAACATTTTTAGCTGATTTCAATGGCGTAACGCTTTGGTCCCGGGGCGAAGATTTTGTTTGGCAGCTGCAGCTTTTTTCTGATGCTTCTGGCGCTCATGGTTTCGGTCTTTTTTAGGATGGTACATGGTGTGCGGAAAGATGGCCGGAGAATTGGTTTGCTACATAGAAGAGGATTGCTTTTTTGGAATTGTTTCCTCTCGTAGTAGCTCTTGCAGTTTGAGGTCCCAACTTGGCTAATAGAACAGTTTTGTTTAATGTGGACAACAAAACAGTGGTGGATTTGGTGAACGGTCACAGGGCAAAAGACAAACAGATGTTAAAGTTGCTGCAGGCGTTTATGCTAGGAGGTTTAAAGTTTAACATTGTTTTGCAGGCATTGCAAATAATATTGCGGATGCACTGTCTCGTTTTCAGTGGGAGAGATTCAGTGGTTTGGCGCACGGAGAGGATTTGGGAAGGACTCCCATTTCCCAGCTAGGTATGGAGTTTGGGGCTGTGACTGCTTATCAGCTAGTTGGAAGATTGCTTGGCACAAAGTCCCAAATTGGCTTACAGGTGAGCGTGGCTGGAATTTTTCGAGTCAGGGGCCATTTTTCGACATCACGATGGATGGGGTGTACGACAGCGTAGAGATGATGTAGTAAATTTCATTATGCTTAACATCAAGAAGAATGTTTCCGCAACCACTATTGCTGGTACATTACCAGGCATTTCTTTTTACGGAAAATCATTCTGGGGATATGAGCCTTCAACAAGAGAGATGGGTAAGCGAATGCTACAAGGTTGGGCCAAGTCACGTTAGCGGGGTTCTTATCAACGGGAGCCAATATCTGTACAGTTCTCTAGGATTCTCCAAGTCCTTCCCCTGATTTGTTTTCCAACTTTGAATTCCATCTAATAAAATTATACATGTTGTGGTCATTTTGTAGAGCTTTTCGGGTGTCAGAATTGCTGGGTTCCGCCATTTATAATGATCTGCAGACTTTACAGGTGTCAAAATTTAATTCCCACATTGAGATTTTCCTGGAGCATTCCAAAACTGATCGGATGGGTAAGGGTTCTACAGTAACTTTACAGGCTATAGGTGGTTCCCTTTGTCCTTTGCAAGCTTGGTTGGATTTTTTTGGGCGTGGGTGGGGCTATGTTCAAATTTCTTTTTCGCCATCAATATGGATCACGTCTTTCAGCCTCGCCATTACTAGCAGTGCTTAGGAAGTCTTTGATGAGTATTACGAGAACCCACAAAAATTGGGGAAACACTCTTACCGCATTGGGGCGGCTTCCGAAGCGGCTAGCTGGGGTTTTTCCGTGGGAGACATTAAAACATTGAGGAGATGGTTTTCTGATTGTTTGTTGCGTTACATCAGGAAATTGGAACATGTGGTTCGAGTTCCGAGATACTAATAGTCAACAGCGCGGGGACACACTGTTTTAGTGTAACCAGGCGCTCTATAAATGGCAATATTATTATTATTATTATTATTATTTCTTTTCAGGTGTGCCCTCTCCTGCAAGCAAGTTTGGCTCATCGGCCATTCTTTCATAAAATAGGCAGCTATATCATCCTCACTGCACTTCTGCCACGGAGAGTATGGCGAGGGGCGGACAGCTTCGTGGCTGTAGAAAGAGCGGGCAGGAAGGTCAATCGGGATTGGCAGCGTTTCTGTTTTGTACAGAGAATGTTTTGGCTGGTTCATGAAGAAGTTAATAAGGGAGACTTTCAGTACGATGGGGTTCATCTGTCGTTTATTGGAAATGAGATTTACTTGCTACATATTTTTTTTTAAATGATTGCCGGCATTTTGAATATTAACCCATGGTGTTAGGAAGTTACTGTTATAGTGGCAGTGTAACTGCTTGTTTTAGCATTATGGCGATGTATTTTCCTTTGCTTACTGTTATCCTTTATACCCCCTCCTCTTATCTTTTCCTTATGTCCTTCCTCCCCCCCCTTTTTTATCCCAATTTCGCTGTATTTCTTCTTTCTTTTTCTTGCTCTCTCTTACCATGCCATTTATTAAGACCGTCCACAGGATTTTATCCGCATACTTCAATTTAGATTTGGGTTTGTGGATAATTTTCTTCTGGGTACCTATTTATTGCCCTAATGCGATTTCACTGTTATGCGACAGTACAGTGCGGTTTTGCATGTTTTATGAATCTATTTTGCTATGTTGTGAATACCGTTACTGTTTGGCGACAGTGGCGTTTTTTCTACTGCCCTACATGTGGTGCCAGTTCAATCCCGAGGGGGGGACAGGAAAAACACCCGTGATGGGGTTTTTCCTGGTGGCAGATCTGGAGGAAATTAGGACAGGCAGGAAAGGTTTGAGGGCATCAGGAATAGGTTTGGGCAGAGGGAAGCAGGGAAGCAGGGGAGAGAAGTTGGAGTCAAGAGGTAGGCAGGAGACTGAGATAGGCGTTTGGGGAGGAGGTTCAGGATGAACAAGGTGGGCAATTTAGTTGATAGGGGGTCAGGGCTTAGGAGATGGGATGTTAGCTTGGGTAATGTTATATCTGATATTATGCAATTGTATTGTACTGCCTACCTACCCAATAAAGCGCCCTTTTACCCCACTTTGGCGTGAGGCGTGGTTATTGCCCGATAAATGTAAATGATCCCACTGATTCCAAACAGAAGCAGCGGCAAACCCAGAAAAGCCAAGACGCCCATTGTTCACTGCAAAGGAAGAAAAGGCACGTTTGCTTTACAGGCCCTATGCTAGGAACACAACTGTTAATATCTGACAATATTTACACCACTCCCAATCGAACCATTATATCCGAACCATAACGACTATGGTATAAATGGTGGAAGCAATGCTATTTTTTGATTGCCAAGTTGTCCTGCCCGTAGCGGGACAAAAGTTCCTGTTTTCCTGTTTGAGGTGGAAGTAACACGCCCTGCCAACCACAACCAGGCAACTGCTGCTTGACTTCTGGGGCCCTGCCAACCACAACCAGGCAACTGCTGCTTGACTTTTGGGGCCCTGCCAACCACGACCAGGCAACTGCTGCCTGACTTTTGGGGCACTACTTTCATCGTCCACTCCTGCAGCCTCGCTCAGACATGCTGAAGTGGATGCCTGCTTGTGCCCGGGGGACAACACAGCGCATTCTAATAGAGAAGTACTCTAGTAGGTCCCTGATTGTCCCCCAGGGGCACTGTAAAGTGCAAGCAATGGAAACAAAGATAAACCCCTTTAAGGGGCTTGTCTTGAAGCAAGGAGAGGTGATGTAACAGGTAAAGCTGCAGACGTTGGTCCTGGAGAGCAGGGTTCGATCCTCGGCCTGGGCTGTATTAATTATAAATAATTAAAAGGTCCATGTGGGCTGTGTTAATCATATATAATTAAACAGAGATCTGAGTTGAGAGACAAATAAAAAAGCATTGGCAGAGACAAACAAAACAAGCAATGACAGAGACAAATAAAACAAGCATTGGAAATAAAACAAGCATTGGCAATGCAGTGGGGGGGTGTGAGAAGGCATCGGAAGAAAGTAGTCTGTGCAATAGCCATGGAAGGACACAAATGAAAACATGTCCATCATAAGGTGGGACTAACAAGCCTACAAATCAATCAGAAGTCACCATTTAAGACACCAGCCAATGAAAATGATGGGTGGAGAGTGGGCGGGGTTTATATACACTACAGTGTATACAGCATGTCTCAACGAGACAGCGCAAGCGCTGCCTAGGCGAGACCTAAAAAGTCAGTCTTAGAGCTTGGAGTGAAATTTGTTCCAGTAACAACAACAGACCTAGTCAAACTGAAAATCGAACGATTAGAATTTTGCCGGAAAATCCGGTTCAAAGCCTTTTTCCATAGTAAAGAGAACGTTGAGATTCCAGAGCCATCAGGCTTATCCAATAAATCGTCTTTCATACTCCCGGCATATAGCATTCCTAAATAAATATTAGCTTTTGAACAAACAGTTCCATCATCTGTTACACAACTTGAAAAGAAAAAGCCATACTTCAAAAGAAATATCACACGGCACCAACAAGCTGCCATCAGAGACTTACGAAATGATGATACAATAGTGATCAAACCCGCTGATAAAGGGGGAGCACTTGTCGTGTGGTCGAAGGAGAAATACATTGCTAAAGCAAATAGCCAAATATACAATGTTGAGTGGTGTAGACAGTTGAAGGAAGACTCCACTAGTCATATACAGGGAGAAATACATAACAAACTCACATGGGGGCTAGAACAAAGGATTTGGGGCCAAAAGGAGTTTGAATTCTTAAATAAAGCCAACCCACGCACCCCACTCATTTATTTTTTACAGAAAATACACAAAAACCTCAAAGAACTACCCAGAAGACCAATTGTGTCCGGGTGAACTCAGTTCCGGAGCCAATTGCCAAATATGCGGACGTCTTCCTGAAACCGTTCATGAACCAAGTTACATCATACTTTAAAGACACCACAGATTTCATCAATAAAATTGACGGCCATCCATTTGACGTCAACAATGGATGGTCTTGTTCGACGTCACTTCTGTTTAGACCCAGATCTCTCAGGATGGGGGTCTGTAAGCAATAGAACTCTTTTTAGAAACCCGACCAAAACCGCAAAGATTTCCTTCAGAATTCATAATGGACTTAGCTAGAATAGCACTTCAAAAAAATTACTTTCGATTTATAAAGAAGATGCTCAAACATGCCAAAAAAAAGAGCATGGTATACACTGAGAGAAGAATTATTAACTAAAAAAAACAAAAAACCTCTCGATAAACTCGTGCTCGTGACAAGATACGGTTCACACACTATTAAATTCCGAAAGATCATTTTGAACAATTGGCATCTATTGTACAGATTAGAGTGTCCAATGGAAAGACCATTATTTGCACTAAAGAGAAAAATAGGCACATTGGACAACAAATCATAAGAGCTGACCTGGGCACCTCCAACGTCAAGACGGATTTATGAACAATATGGAACCTTAAACCAGAGAAAGGAGACCACAAATGTGGTAATTGTACATCATGCACCAACACAGTGGAAGGGATAGAGTTTGAATTCAACTCTATTAAATGGACTCACATTAAGTTCACAAATTGCAAAAGTAGAAATACAGTGTATGCAATTATGTGCCCATGCCCCAAGCTGTACATTGTGAAAACCAATCAACAAATAAATCAAAGACTGACACAACATCGGTCTAGAATTAAACAAAAAGCGTTGACAGCACTAATGGTTCAAAACTTTATTGACATGAATCACACTGAAAAAGATTTCAAGTGGACCGTGCTCTCGGGTATCAAAACCCCACCCGAGGAGAAAGTGTGGAATCAATACTTCTCATGCGAGAAGCCTATTTAATACTAAAATTCAACTGTGTAGTAGACAGATTGAACTAAATGACAGAACTTCAACAAACATTGCGTTGAGCCCTCTGTACTTATGACTCACCGTTTAATTCATTTGCTTAGCCTAATCCCAAACAAGCTTTTTATTTTGCTCAAGTAAATAAAGTTCTGTTGTATACATAATTTGTTTACACTAACTAGTCAGCCACCACGGGAATAATTTTTTTTCAGAAAGTATGTAAATATAACAAAATGAATATACACTCCGAGCAGGTAAACCGTTGTGGCCACACCTCCTTCCTAACACAGAAACCACAACTCCCACAATGCAATGCTCTGACATAAGCACTTCCTGTTCAAAGGTACAAATTTAAGTGGTAGTCTCCGCGCTCCCGCTCGAGGCAACAGAACGACAGGACGACCGTTAAGGCATGACAAAAATTATGAGTTAAGGTAAGGTCCACTGACCCTGTTAAACCGTTAGTGAGAAAATATCCTAAGGCGCACAAACTAAAACGCTCATTTGTGTTTCCCTTCCTCCTTTGATTAGACTAACTGAATCAAGTACATGCCAAAGGTTTCCCGCATTTCCGAATACAAAGAGACCCAAGAGTGCGCACACTATTGCAAGTAAGTCCAAACGCGGCATAAACATACATAATGCAACAGCACACCACGTTTGTGTGCATTAGTCAGATTAGCAAATATGTATCACAGGGTATTCTTTTAAACAGAAGGTGCTGCAAACAAGAAGCGCCCTTCCCCTTCGTACAGAATGTAGGAGAAAGCCACTGACAAGCTCTGAAGTAGGTTTAAAAAAAAAGCCCACCCATACGATTCTGGTTTACTGCTTTATTGAACTAAAACACTGTGGTGTTTCTGTCGTTAACTCACACCTAGGTTAAACTGTTGAAAAGACTTGTGGCCAACTATCCACAAACAACCCAAATCAGCATACGTTTCTACGCTTTTTAGTTTTACTGGAGCAATATATATTTCATGGCCGAATATCAATCAATATTGAGACAAGATGTCTGTGTCTCTTTCCGTTTTTTCCACTACAGGTCCAGCCGTAAAGTTCTTGAGAAACCTGACTGAGTTTCTTTACTGATAAAGGTACTTCACCCACTACAATAATTAATAGTCTCAATAGCGAGAAATAGCCCATATTTATTTGTCCATTCTATTAAACCAACAGGTTACACTGTGCTCAGCCCTGACGAAAATCCCACGACATAACAACGGGATTGGGAACACGTCTGCTTTTCTTTTTCATTCACAAAGGGTCATTCACTAGTCAATGTCTAGCTAGTTTTCTGAGGAGGCCTTCACCTAAAGATTTAGCCTCACAGAATACTGCCCTTGTGACAGCAGTCCTACCTAACTAAGGCGTTAAGTAGCAGGATTCAAGATTGCTTGTTGTAACTGATTACGCTGGTGTAATTATTACATGATGTTATTTAATTTTTGTAACATTATTTGTTGTAGCTTGAAGAATTCATGTCTCGTGTTCACTATTCTTCAACTATTAATTGTTTAAAATATTGGATGTAAACTGATTGTGTTGCGCTCAGATATATGTCATTGTAAAAAAGCATTTAAGTACATAATTTATTTATTTATTTAGAAGTTTTCTATAGCGCTAACAAGACCCGAAGGTATCAGAGCGCTTTACAGTAGAGGGAATGACAAAGAGAACAACATGAAACAAACCCAATAAAAGCAATCAGCGAGTGACAATTTGGAAAGAAGAAAAGTTCGGACAACAGGGCTTCTTGGTACAGGAATCAACATTACCGCATGGATTCTGGGACGTTTGCAGCTCCAAGTTATCCACAACCGAGGGAGCGGATAAGGCACAAGGATTTGAGTTGGCTCTTGAATTCTGCATAGGATGGTAGAGTTCTGATGTGCGGGGGGATGGCGTTCCATATTTTGGGGGCATTTCCTGAGAAAGAGCAGTCCGCAGTTCTCTTCCTTCTGGTTTTTGGTAGGATGAGCAGCAGGGAGTTAGAGCTTCTCAAATTTCTGGCTTGGCCTGCTTTTTTGAGCTTGTTAGCCAGGTATTCCGGTTTGCCGGTGTGGAGGGCCTTGTGGGTTAGGCAGGCCGTTCTGAAGGTACTTCGCATTTCCGCAGGGAGCCATTCGAGTTCTTTGAGTGCCGGGGAGATGTGGTCAGATTTTTTGCAGCCTGTGATCATTCCCGCTGCCTCGTGAAGTGTTGTTTTTAGTGGTGCCTGGTGCGATTTGGGGATGCCTGTTAGGGTTGAGTTCCCATAATCCAGTCTTGATAGAACTAGAGATTGCGTGGCTAGTTTGAGGTCCTTGTTGGGAATGTAAGGTTTAATTTTGTTCAAAAGTCTGAGGTTGAAGAATGCGCTTTTCGCCGAGTTCTTAATGTGGTTTGTCAGGGTTAGTTTGGGGTCTAGGGTGAAGCCCAGGGATTTAACGGAGTCGGCTAGCGTGAGGTTACCTTTGAGAGCATCGATCGACTTTAGCCACTCTGTGATTTGAGGGTTATCTACTTTGTTTGAGATGAGGAGTGTTTCTGTCTTGTCGGGGTTGAGTTTCAGGTGATTCTTTGTCAGCCAGTCCTGAACTTCATTTAGGACATCGTTGAGTCTGTGGATGTCTTTGAGAGAGGAGGTTTCCAGGTAAATCTGCGTGTCATCCGCGTAGAGGTGGAAGTGGATGTTGGCGTTCCTGAGTAGCTTGGCGAGTGGTTCCATGTAGATGTTAAAGAGATGGGGGGAGAGCACTGATCCTTGAGGGACACCCTTGTTGACTTGCTGGGTATCGGAGGTGAAGTTCTTGATTTTTATTACTTGCGAACGGTTATGTAAAAAGGAGAAAAACCACTTGAGAACTACCTCGCCAAGGCCGGCTCTTTCTTGAAGAGTCATGATGAGGAGCTTGTGGTCCACCGTGTCGAACGCTGCTGAGAGATCAAGGAGTATGAGGCAGCACTTGTCAGCGTCAAGAGATCCATGGATGTCGTCTATGATGTTCAGCATCGCGGTTTCTGTGCTGCGGCCTTGTCTGAAGCCGGATTGGAGGGGGTCCAGGAGATTGATGTTGTCCAGATGTTGCGTCAGTTGCAGGAGTACACAGCGTTCAAGTGTTTTCGAGAGTAAAGGGAGGTTGGATATCGGTCTGAAATTGTTCAAGTCAGTTGAGTCGAGACCGGGTTTTTTCAGTAGAGGAGTGACTTGTCCCATTTTTAGACAATCGGGGACCACACCGCTTTGTAAGGAGATGTTTATGATTCTTCCCCAGATGGGCGCTAAGGTAAGCTTCATTTTTTTGATTAAAGATGGGGGAATGGGGTCTGAAATGTGTGCTGATGGTTTGGAGGTCGAGATCAGCGCCATTATCTCAGTTTCCTGGACGGGGCAAAAGCTTAGCCAGGGGGAGGGAAAGGAGTCGGATGGGAGTGCCACTGGGGTGGCCGAGTGGCTCTTCTGGAGGTGTGGGTTGTTGATGTCTAGAAATAGTTCGATTTTTAGGACTTTATCGTTGAAGAAGTTGGCGAAGTTGTCACAGAGTTCTTTGGAAGCCTGTAGGGATGAGGGCAGGGCCTTTGTTGTTTGTTGTCTGATTATGTTGTAGAGTTCTTTGGGTCTGTTTTTGGATTTGACCAATGCCTCGCGGAAGAAGCTGGATTTCTTGTTTTTGATATGGTTGTTGTACTTCCTGCGGGCTGATTTTAGTTGGAGGCGGAGAATGGCGGTTGGGTTGTTTCTCCACTTTCTTTCTTTGGTTCTCAGGTTTCTTCTTTCTGCGTTGAGGTCCGCAGTGAACCAGGTTCTGGATGGAGTGGCTCGGCTTCTTTTGAGCTTTAGAGGAGCTAGATTGTCAAGTATGGAGACTACCCCCAAGTTGTAGTGGTCGACGAGGTCGATGGTCGAGAGGTGCAGAGTGCATTTGGAAGAAGTGCGCTTAGTTGACCTTCCAGGATGTCTTGGTGTACTTGGGAGAGGTTTCTCGACCATTTAGGGGGGTCTTGCGGAGGTTTAAGCGAGATGATGGGGTGATTGATGTGGAATAAGATCATGTGGTGATCTGACCAGTCAACTGGTAGTATGTGGTTGACTGTGATAGAATTCTTTTGGGCGATGATGGCATCCAGTGTGGCTCCTTTGTAATGAGTCTCCTCAGTACAGTGTTGGGTGAGGTTGTTCTCATCAAGGAGGCTAGATAGCGATCTGATTAGAGGGTTATGGGTCTCATTCCATCGGATGTTCAGATCACCAAGAATTACGTTTTTGGAGTCGCCAAGTGCGTCTTGTGCAATCAGGTTTGATAGTTGTTCTCCAAACTCATTATTTCTGCCCGGGGGGTGATAGAGTAGGTGGCACAGTAGAGAGTCGTTGTCTTTTGTCTTGATGACGGTGGATAGGCATTCAAAGGAGTCGTACTCGAAGGAGGAGGTTTCTGTGATGCTCCAGCTGTCCTTGTGGATGATAGCGACCCCACCTCCTCGTTGTTTAATCCTATCTTTGGAGATGAGGGAGAAACCGGGTGGAACCAGCATGTCTAGGCAGGGATGGGATGTCTTATTAAGCCAAGTCTCCGTGAGGAACGCAACGTCAATGTCATGTGTGAGGATGGCTTCGGCTAAGTCCGTTGCATGTAGTGAGGCCGATCTGCAATTGATTAGGAGGCAGTTGGTGAATTTCTCCTGATTGCTGGTGGTTCCATCTTTAGTCTCTCTAGGTATAGCGGTGAGGACTGGTAATCTCTGTGGTTTGACGATGGGTAGGTCTTTCCGGTGACCTGTGATAACTTGGATTTTGGATTTGGGTGACTCCGTAGTGGAGGAGTCATAGGTGGCGGCTAGTAAGGCTGCTTCCCTGTCTGACATAGGGGCTTCTGATCTAATCGGCCTGGAGGTCGGGTGATTTGAGCCCGCTGGAGTGGGAGAAGAAATAGCAGACGTTTTGACGTGGGGGGTGGTCCGGGGGGAGAGTTTGTAGGGGTTACAGGCTATACCAAGGTTAGAGATGATTTCTGATAAACCATGGGTGATAGTGTTGACCTGGTTTTCCAGGGCTGCGAGCCGTTTTGATATGGACTCAAGGAAGGGGATGTGGGCATCCGCAGTGGGTCCGAGAGTGTTAGGGTTCGAGAGGGTGGGTTGGGAGATAGGGGTCAGGGTGAAGGACGGGGGGTGTTCAGGGGAGGGTCAGGCGGGGGTTTAGACAAGGGGGCGGAAGGGAGGAGGACAGGAGGGGGTTTGGACAGGGGTGGATTGAGAGATGTAGGGAGACTCGAGGGAAAGAGGCTTGTTATCTGAAGGCAGCCTGTTGGCGTGGGGGTGATTGCTGTAGGAGGCTGTCGGAGCCTAATGTTGGGGGAGGTGAGGTAGTTGGAGGAAGGGGTAGAGGAGGGGGATTGAGTATCCTGTGGATGTTGGGTGGCTGTGCATGGAGGGTGAGGTATTGCAGGGGGATGGGGGGCCTGTCGGGCAGGATAAGGGTTGCGGAAGGGAGTATCGAGGTCTTCTCTGTTAGTTGTGGTCGTGGTCGGAGGCGGCGTAGGGGCGCGGATAGGGAGGGAGGGAAGGGCTGACCTGAGTGCGGGGAATATGGAGTCGAAAACTTCCAGGTTCTCATTGTTAGCTTGGATGAGGACCGTGCCATTGGTAAAGATGGTCACGGTTATATAGCCTCTGCCGGCTGATCTGAACGGGAGAGTCGCGGTTAGTTTGCAGCTGTGGAGAGTGGAAGTTGTTTTGGCGATAAACATACGCGATCTAATCGTGGAGATCCAGTATTCCGGTCTTTCGGTGTGGAATATTAGGTCCATCTTCGTCGGTCCATTGGAGGCCGAGTGGTAGATGTCAGTGATTAGGGTTTCTTTGTGATTGCGCATGAGTTTCTGCTTGAAGGTGCGTCGCAACTTAGTAGAGAGGAGTGGGGGGAAAATGATGGTGAAGGAGTTCCGGCTGTGAGGTTTAAGGTGGGCAAGTGGGGCTGGTGGAGGAGGGGGGTGCTGATCCCGGGCCATCGTGGGTGTGGTGGAGGGGGAGCCTGATTAGGTAGGGGTGTGGCGCTAGGGTGGCCCGGAGGGCAGGCGACAGATCGAAGGTGCGGTTCAGTAGGACACGTTGTTAGAAGTCATGTGGGGCATTGCAGGCCCTCCTGATCCGCTATTCTGCGCAACGGCGTGCAGGTGATGGTCGAGGGCAGGGCAGTTAGACCCAGGACCTCTGCCTAGGTGGAAGGCCCTCTTTCCCTTCCTTTTCTGCTCTCTTCATTCACATATTTTTTTTTTCTCTCCTTGATGTAGTCCTACTTTTGTTTTTCTGAAGTGTCCCGGTTATAAGTTCACGAGAACTGGTCACCCTGGAGATAGGGCAAGGGCCCCTGTAGCTCCCTATGAATGATGAGGCAGGACATCCCAATTGCCCCTCTGTTTGGCGCCCCCCGTATCTACCAGTGTCTCTCTGTGTGGGGAGAGGTGGTTCTGGTCAGGCGACGTCCTCTTTGGCCGCCATTTTAAAGTCAGGCACGGGGCCGGCGGTGGCAGGAAACATGGGGCTCTGATGAAGAGGCTTTATTTAGTGGGGTGGTCGGGGCTGAAGCTTGGAGGTGCCCCAAAGAATGTCAGTACTCATGGTGTCGAAGAGAGGTGGCTATGGAGTAGGCTCCGGTCAGGCGACGTCCTCTTTGGCCGCCATTTTTAAGCCAGGCGGGGGGACGACCGCGTTGGGAGTCCTGGTGCTCCGGTTTGAGAGATTAATCACTGCCAGTGGTGGTCGGGGCTGTGTCTTAGCGCCCTCATAACTTTCAAAAACCTCGGATGGTGGAAACGCGGCCCAGGGGGAAGGCTCCGGTCAGGCGAGGTCTTCAGGAGCCGCCATTTTGGAGACAGGCGTGGAAGGCAGCGTCGGCGGAGAATCCCTGGGCTCCGGTGCAGGAACTACGGTCTTCCAGGCTGGTCGGGACTATGATGCTCAGGTTTCGTCGTGCTGCCATTGCTGTAGAGTCCGGTCGCGGTCGGCTGCTCTGCGGGTGAGTGTCCTGGGGTCGCAGGAGGGCAGAGGAGCGCCGATCACCATGAGGGTGATCAGGCGGCAGATCTCTGCTTTCCTGTAGCGGGACAGGCTGCACTTTTCCGCCGCAGATTCCGGTCCTGGTGCTGGTGCTGATTCCTGGTGCTAGGCAGCGCTGGGGGGGGGCTCTAATTAGGTGTTATTTTAATGAGCCAGGAGCTCGGTTTCGGAGCTCTCTACCCCTGTGGCCATTTTGAAGGTTTCTGAACTACTACATAAGAAATGTATGTGATAAAAGTCACAGTTTGCATATGAACAGTGTGGTCAAGGCACTAAGTCTATTTAAATAAATAGCAGCATTCTAAAGTAGTAACTAGGGGATCTTCTTTCTTTCTTAATACTTTCCAAAAGTGGCATTTTCAAACGCACAATTTAAAAACCATATTTAGTAAAAGATGTGTTATTAAATTGTGAGTTCAGAGAGCCCAAACTTTATTTTTCAATCTTATCCCTATGGAAAGATATGCATGTAAAATGTTACAAAGAAAAACCAAAGGTGATGATGGACGGAGCGTTGACAATACAAACACTCACCCCCAGTCAACTGATCTGGGTTTAATTCATCATCATTCTTTAGCTCACTCCACCACCCCAGTTCAGACATGGCCATATGCAAATCAGTCTGACCCTGTGCCTCATGGGAACAGTCCAGCCCGACTGCCAAGCCATGTCTTCCCTGGACCGGAATCAAGCTTCCCAGGACCAGTTTCTGGCATTACAGCTGTCTTCAGCCGGGCTTGCTTGACTCCAGTGGCAAAGTGAGCAAGGGACTCACGTCTGAGCATACCCTGCCAACTTAGGGCGAACAAAGAAAAACCAAAGGTGATGATGGACGGAGCGTTCACAAAACAAACACTCACCCCCAGTCAACTGATCTGGGTTTAATCCATCACCGTTCTGCTGCAAAAAAACGATGGATTTAGGCCCAGATCTCTGTACTGGGGTGAATGTATGACATTGTTCTGCATTCTGTCCATCAACTGTTGTTTTGCATTTGTCACCCCGAGTGGGACGGGTATGCTTAGACGTGAGTCCCATGCTCTCCACACCACTGGAGTCAAGCTATCCTGGCTGAAGACGGCTGATAGCCAGAAACCAGTCCTAGGATGCTTGATTCCGGCCCAGGAAAGACATGGCTTGGCAGTTCGGGCTGGACTGTTCCCATGAGGCACAGGGTCAAGGCTGATTTGCATATGGCCATGTCTGAACTGGGGTGGTGTGGAGTGCAAAAAAACGATGGATTTAGGCCCAGATCTCTGTACTGGGGTGAATGTATGACATTGTTCTGCATTCTGTCCATCAACTGTTGTTTTGCATTTGTAAAATGTTACAAAGCATTCTCTATTCTGTCCTATGGGGCAAGATAGCCTTTCAATCGTGAGAAACGAAATTGCCAGTATTTCACTATCAGGACATGTTACACACATCAGTACATGTCCTACCTTTCACATACACTACACCTTGCCCAGAGGGGTACCTTGGGCCTACCATAAGAGTGTCCTATATGTAAGAAAAGGGAAGGTTAGGGCCTGGTAAGTTTGTGCACTTGCCAAGGCGACATGGCAGTTAGCAGACTGCGCACAGGCACTGATAGAGCGCGCAGGTCACCCGACTATAATTTTACCAATAAGCACACTTGGTCCCATACCTCAATTTATCACACTTGCTTAATCGGGTAACCTACACTCTACTACCAGTAAATAAAATTCTAACTGATTCCTATACCTTTGACTTACCAATCCTTGTCACAGGTACCTATGACCACAATGGATCAGGGAGTTAATGTGGAGATAAGCAGACACAATTTCAATAACCTTTGCACTCATACAATGACCACACACTCAAGAAGTTTTGAAAACCTTTATCTAATCCTCATCAATTGTAGTAAGCATAAGGTTTACAGCAAGCAAACTATCAATAATTAGAATCATGAAAAGAGTATAACCATGTAGAAGATAGATTATGCCAACCATTTAGAGTTCTAAAGGAAGGTAAGAACAAGGAGCATGCTGAGAATCAGAAATTAATACTGGATTTTGGTACTTTCTAAAGGACGGAAAAAATAAGGGACATGCTAAAAGTCACAGTTTAATAGCTTTCAAGGGATGGGTAAGACAAGGGAACTTGAAAACTATAATGACGACTACATTACCATGCAGCTATAGGAAGGGTGAGAAAATGGAACACGCTAATAATTTAGAAAAACCACTTTAGTTTTCAGTAAAGGGATGGTAAGAAAAGGAACATCTATTTATTCAAAGGAAAACGGTACTTGACACCCAACTATAGCGTAGGGAAAACAGTGGAACAAGCTATAATGCAAAGTTTACGACTTTCAGTTAGGAGAAAGGAAGGGGAAGAAAAGGAACATATGCAATTATTATTCCAGTAAGATTTATGGAAGGGGAAGAAAAGGACGCAGTTTGGTTTCCCTCACAGATTTATATTTACCTAGAATGGTGCAAAGACTAACCCTGGCCACGGGTCAGTTAAGGACAGAAGAGAACCCCAAGGAAAATGCAGTTTGCCAGTAGGCTAGCAGGTGCCAAATGGATACCAGGACGAGAAAACCAGATTTGGATCAGAACCGGACCACCAAAGTTAAGACCAGCACCCGCAGTTCAGTTGCAACGCCTGCGCTACACCCTCTCTGCAGCTATCAGTCAGAACCCCGATTGGGTTATCGAATTCCCCAGCAAAGTGCTTCGCCAGCACTTAAGGTTCCCAAAAACCCCGATTAGGTCTGTGAAACTCCAGCCAGAGTGCTCCCCAGCACCTCTGTTCTTGATCAGCTATTGAGTGCGTTGGGTCAGTGACAGGTCAGCTATTCGGACAAGTCGGACAATTTCTCTAGCTAGACCTTGGCTAGTTATACTATTTTCCAGGTCAGTGTACCACCCCCCAATGTTGCAAGTGTAAGGATACTCAATTTCGTTTGGACAAGAGAGGAGGACAGGTCATCACACCACATAAAATTTGAACTTTCACAGGCTCATAATTTGCATGTGGAGTACTCCCATTGAATTTCGGGTTCTCATGACATATACTTACACCTAACAATGGTGAATTTAACATCGTATACAATGTTGAAACTTTGGTACAGTTCAGCCTTTTCGGCTAGGTAAAACTTCGTCTTCCCAGGTGCATTTGGCCGGAGTTGCCATCTGGCAAAGTTTCAAAGGACATTGCTGTGGAGACTCGCAGATCTCGCACAGAGTCCGTTTCAAGCAAGATGGAGTGCAGCAAGGCATAATAGGCCAGATTTCGTAAGGTACCATGAAATGGAAAAGAAACAGTTTTAGAACACAGAAAAAATGAATACATTGTATACCATGAACTTCTACTCTATCCCCATAGCGTTATGGTTTAGGCAGAACAAACAGCTTGGCAGAAGTAGCAATGCAAGCTTCAGGCATGTGAGAACACAAAGCAGCCATCTTAGTTCTACTGCGCAAGTGCAAAGAGTTTCCCACCAAGACTGCGAGTACGTCACATCACGTGGGTATGACCGACGCATGCGCAGAAGAAATTCCCGCTTAGCAGCAACCATTTTAAGTAGCAAGCGTATTAGGATTAGAGAACACATAAGCAAGCTTCTCTCGGACACCTGAAACGTCGGACAAGGGGTAAATTAATAAGACAAACATAGTGATTAGTTGATTACCGTTTTTGAGGTTCATGCATTCAAGTAAGTCGCTTTACGTGCGAATCCTTGCTCCATCAATCCCCTCTTTGATGATATTTTATATCATCACAATTAATGGAACCAGATGCCAACTTTTTCACATTTCACCCATTTCAATCTCTTCAAACTTTCTATAAGTTTTTTCTCAGTATCTTTATTAGTATGAGAATTTTTGACTCTTTTGTAAATCTGATTATTCAACTCTTCTAATTCAAGTTCTTCAACATTTCTTTTCACTCCTCGCCTATTCACAGAATATTTTTTTTTGTGCTTTCGACATTTGCAGCAAATTATTATTATGAACACTAATAAACTTATTCCCGCTATTGGCATCAGTATTTTGCTCACAAGACTTTTACCTAGGTTAGAAAACCAACTACCTACGGCGGAGAGACCATCAGTAAGTCTCATCCAGGCACTGTCAACCTCCAGTGGTTTGAGCTCTTTTTCCAAATTTGTAATGTTTCTCACATACCCTTTAATTTCCACACTTTTGTCCGGTATGTAAGTGCAACAATGTTGCGCTTTCAACATTCTGCAGACTCCGCCCTCTTTTGCCAATAATGTATCAAGAGCAAGTCGATTTTGTAAAACCATTGATCTAACCGCAACCAATTCGGTATTGACCATCAGGAAACCTCCAGCAGTGTCAGTTGATAACCTATCCACTACTGTTGACAATTTGCAGATTCTGTGTGTATTCAGAGCCACTCCCACTGTAAGTATCAATGCACTAAAGATATCACCTACTATTTCACCAACACTTTCTCTTTTACTGCGTACTAATTCATTAGTCTTTTCAGTGCTTCCAGTGATTTTCCCCACATGGTATATCTTTGGGAAGACAATACCAAAGTAACAGCTTCCGTACCAATGGTCGGGCAATTTGAAATAAGTCTTGTTCCCACATATATAATAAATTCCAGGAAACACAGGCTCTGACCCATCTTTGAAACCCCAACCCCCAATTACCTTGTGATTGTGTTCGCAGTCACTGGAACCAATGAATATATTGTTATAGTAACTGGTTCTTTCTCTTTGAAGACAAAGTTTACCTTCTTTTCGAAATCCAGCAACATAGCAGCATTAGCCCCACCATGTGAGGTGCTCCCTATGCTTTCAGCCCATTTAGGGTTTTTCTGATTCTTGTCTTTTGCTTTCTTTTGGAAACTTTCTCTTCTTTTCTCTACCATGTTTAGAAACATTTGTATCTTTTTCGTGTAATGAACAGGTCAAGTTATCTTTGTGTGCGTCATCTATATTTATTTTACCTACTGTTAGAAAATGTTCACTCATGTATTTTGCTACATCTCTAGTTGTGTGTACAGGGTACAGGTTTCTTCGTACAGGAAGTTCCGAAAATATCGCGTCAACGTTTGAATAATAATACTGTAATGGTCCTCTTCTATAGAATAAACTAGACAGGATACTACATGAAATTCCATAGGTTAGTGGCAGATGGTGGTATGTCACACCCTCAGCTACCGAGGTAGGCAACTTCATGCAGACATAACAGTCATCTGTTTCCATAGCTTCTACATAATGTACTAACAGGTTTGCAAATACATTTAAATGAGTTTTGTTCTTGATTCTGTTATAGTGTAATCATTCCTCATCTCGTGCTTCTAAATCTACCTTTGTTTGCTTAAGGCTAAGTGCTTTCTCTGGTGTATCTGCTCTTTGTGGTGTATTTCTAGTTTGTAATTCTTCTGTGTCTTTCGGCAATTGATTAGTAGGGTACAAGTTTGTGTCTTTACTCATCATAGAAGGAATAGCTATAGTTAGTCCTATCCAAAGTATAAGTACTATTGCTACACTACATAAACATACTTTGCAGCATGTTTTTAAACAACCTTGTCTCGGTCTCCCATTCACAAAGGAATCAGACATTTTGACTCAAAAGAAGCTTCAACCCCTCTTTGTAACTTTTGCACAGCTTGCTTACTCGGAGCAACGTTCAGGTTGGTTTCGCTTCTTCGTCTGTCTGGTCAGTAATCAATTCTTCATCACTTTCGTCACTTATTTCCAAGTTTTTATAGTCTTCCAATACAAGATATGTCTATTCAGGACTACTTATTATTCAGTCTTTTTATTCAGGCACTTTCATTCAGTTGTGGCACATCTGTTTCAAGATCGTCTTTTGTGTTTCTCCCTAACTGACTAGGTCCAGGTCTTTCATCAGTTTCTTCTGCCTGGTCACTATGTGGTAAATAAATAATTAATTACCGGTACTATTTTTCTATGCATTAACTGAAAAGGATAGCTCAATAAATAAGAGGCAGAATCCGTGGTATCTGAGTATTACAGGCTTTAATCAGATGGCTCGAGCCAATAGACCATCGGGTTCCATCACCTACAAAGGTTCAGGAAGGGACAGACACAAGGGGGAAGAAAAAGCCTAATGTCATATTAACATCATACAGTATATATAGTAAAACAGTACAATTGCATTGAATACAGTAGGCGTAAAAAGTGACAAACGGAAGATAAGAACATATGGGCGTGAAAAGAAGGCATGCACAGGGCGTGCACGAAGACATGTGATGTAAACGTCACAGAAGTGTCATAAATGGGTGGATACATGGAGGGGGCTACCTGGGCAGCTGGAACCTTTAACCTACTGGTGCGCGCAAACGGGCCATGACGTGTAACTGGGGAGAGCTGGGGGCTCTGACTTCTAGCACTAGAAGAGGAGACTAAAGTCTGGGATGTCAGGACGACATGTACCTATAGCATATCTGATATCTCGTGTTTGGAGTACATGTTGATAGAATCTAAAAGTCATCAGGGCAAAGGCTACTTGTCACTAAGGCTAGTGCATGCATATATTCTACATATATTGCGTGTGCTATGAATCTTCTATGGATATTAATTCAGTAATTCTCTTGCATGGAGACAGGAAGACTAGACTATAGCTGAAGATGTTTATGCGGTTCGTTAGCTTAGGAATGTGAAGCCGGGGAGCTGAACTGATAACTAGAGGCATAACATATTCTTGGCAGACAGGCAGGCAGGCCAGGCCGGGCACCGCGCTGCTTGGCAGGAAGTAACTGAAGGGTCAGGGATGCGGGAGGGGCTGCATCGCTCCTCGGAGTGGTTCCAGGAGACTTGAGGCTTGAATCTGGTGTCCGGGCCCTTTGAGGCCTAGAAAAGGGGACAACTCGATGAATTAACGTGCATAATGTAAAACGTTGGCAACATAGGCCTAATACTTGTTGCTTTCACGAGGACTGGATAACTGGCATACTAACGTTGGACACAACTATAAATGCGTCTTTATTCGGGCAAGGGGGTAAATATGCATATCGATCATGCACATATAACATACGATGAGGAACACGTAGGGACACATGACAGGGCAAAATTTGATTTTCCTCATTCCCTCCTTGTTCCCTACGTTTCCTTCAAGAAACATCAATATTCATGATACCATCTATCTGTTCATAGAGCATCATTTGCTCGTCTCTTATCTTTCTGGAATGGGACTTAGGACTTGAAATACAAGAGGTAGCGCACAAGCCGCAAATCGCAGGGCCACATTGTAAACAGAGACAGCAACTGAATATGATCATTACTACTACTCCTAGGAATGACAGTACTTTCCATCCCCAGACAGATATTATACTCCAGAGCCAACCGGACCATGTCCAGGTGCCTGGATTCTGGTGTAACTGATGGGCTATTTTATGAAGTCTGGTTATAGCTGAATAAACAGACGGTGCGTTATTAGGAATGAAAATGCAGCAACTAGATCCGATGACTCTACAAGCTCGGCCCCTATCGGCCAGTATGACGTCAAGAACAAGGCGGTTTTGAAGAACGACAAATCTCATAGCAGATTGTTCTTCTGTTAAGTTACCTAGAGCGGAAGTAGTCTCATTCACTACTGCCTCAAGGGTTCTGGTCAACCTACGTATTAGCTTACTATTCTGGATAGGACCTATGAAGAAAAAGAAACCTTTATTGAAGTCTGTATACTGTTCTAATGCAGTTTCAGTTTGATCGACAATTGGGGACTCGATCTCCCTTCTATGTCTGACGTGTACTAGATGTGTATTTCTGTGATAATCGGATGGGGCTAGGAAAACTGGTGGCAGTAGGAAGGCAATGTAACATGTTCCATCCCAATCTAGGGGCAGACGTATATATGCGGTCTGACCACATACGAAATACGAATGACGTGAGGCTTTGAAATTAGACTTCCCACTGTCACTATACTCGACCACAGTAGTACAATCACTATGTCCTAGATGTACTGAACCATTCTTTCTGACACATAATTCGCCTTTCACCGGTAAAACTGTAATAGCAGGCAAATCTGGAGTAGTCTCAGACTGAACATTCAAAACCATGAAATTCGAGGAGAAATTACCTAAATCATATACTTCATTTTCTAGATCTAACCCTGTCCTATGGGAAAGACCTTCCTTGTCTAGGAAACAGGTTCTATTCAGAAAGATGTACATGTGAATCAAGAGGAGGAAAAAATACATGTAAAACATAACTTATGCATGTAATCGTAAGACTCAGAAATAACATAAACAATAACGTAATCACGCATCTGCTGCGCAGATTTTTACAATAACGTATTTTCTTGGAGTTTCGACTAACTCTCTCACTATGGGGGTCTATCTCATACATGTCAGGAACCTGTCTAACTGCTTCACCCGAGAGGGACTTAAACAATTAAACTGTCTGACTTGCTAGACCGTAGTTTGTTTTTATACTCCTGCTGCGGAGTTTTCTCTAACAGGGGGAGTTTAGAGTCAGTATCGGGGCAGTCCTTGAGAAAAGTCTTTGGACGGAGTCCATGAAAACGCTTGATGTGGCTGGAGTGTAGCCAGCCTTTTCTTCCTTCTAGCTTTACGGCGGTCCTTGTGGTCATCAGAACAAGTTTTGGCTCTTTCCAGCGGGGCTCCAGCGGACTTGAACGATCAAAGTTCCTCACTAGAACGAGGTCGCCTGGAATGACCTCGTGCGGTTTCACTTGGGTGTTGTCTGGAAAGACAGCCGCGACCTGTGAACGACAAGAGAGTAGTGCAGACATCAAGGAAGCTAGGTAATCTGTCAGCATATTACTGTCAACATCGGTAATTTTACGTGGCATAGGTGTACCCCACATGTTCGGGGGACGACCGAATACAACCTCGAAAGGTGACAGACCTGAATGGGAGTGAGCAACCATTCTCATGTAAAAAAGGGCGACTGGCAGAGCTACCATCCAATCTACGCCTTTCTCTGCGCAAACTTTTGCAATGCGGATTTTCAGAGTCTGATTATGTCTCTCGACGAGGCCAGCTGCCTCGGGGTGTCGTACACAGTGGAACTTCCACTGGTACCCTAACAGAAGTGATACTTGTTTCATGAGTTCGGATTAGAATGGCTGGCCGTTGTCTGAATACACGACCCTGGGCAAACCATAGCGGGGGAAAAACTCACGAACCAACTGCCTGGCAGTGGTCGCGGCAGTGTAATCTGGGACTGGATATGCTTCTGTCCATCTGGACAAAGCGCATACAACTACGAGGACATACTTAAAACCTCGACATCGATCCATCTGAATATAATCCATCTGGAGGACTTCAAAAGGGTGGTCAGGAGGATGGAATCCACCTTGTTCCACCGGAACACCTTTACCTGGATTGAATTGACAACAGATCATGCAGGTACGTACTTTCTGCTTAGCAGCTGCTCGTAAATGCTTGTTAAACCAAAGGTTCTGGATGCTGTCTAACATGGCTTTCTCTCCTAAATGTGCTGGACTATGTGCTGTATTAATAATGACTTGAACCATAGAGTCGGGGAGAAACCATGTGGCTTTTCCCTTCGTCAACCATCCCTGATCTGTCTGGACCCCTCCTTGTTCAGACCAGTTCTTGATTTCATCTGGGGTAGCATGTGACTGTATGTCTAGTACATCTTGTGTAGGGTCTTTAACCGTCATATAAGTAGTCTGATCTGGAACATCTGTCTTTGTTGTGTTAACTGGAATGTCTGGAGTCTGAGCTGTAAGCTTGGCTGTTTGATCTGCTAGATCGTTACCTTGGGAAATGGTGTCAGTGGCTTTCGTATGTGCTTTGCACTTCATAATGGCAATGGCTTTCGGTAAATGTATTGCTTCTAACAGAGCTTGAATGAGGGGGCCATCCTGAATCTTGGCTCCATGAGAGGTCATGAAACCTCTTTCTTGCCAGAGTACTCCAAAGTCGTGAACGACTCCGAATGCATAACGTGAATCTGTGTATATGTTTACTTTCAGGTTCTTGGCTAGTATGCAGGCTTGGGTCAGAGCAATGAGATCTGCTGCTTGAGCAGACAGGGTGTCAATACGATGTGTTTCTATGACTTCAGTTTCAGTAGTCACTGCATACGCGGCTACTAGTTCTCCTGTATTTGTTCTCATACATGAACCATCCACGTAAATTGTCAGTTCTGGATCAGGTAATGCAATGTCTGTCATGTCTTGTCTTGGCTTTGTCATGGTGTTAATAACTTCCACACAGTCATGTGTGGCAGGGTTTGATGTAATCGAGGGTAACAGTGTAGCAGGATTTAAAATGTTGCAGCGTCTGATTTCTATGTGTGGCTGAAACAGTGTCAGTTCATATCCTGTTAAACGTGCAATTGTCAGGTGCATAGTCTGTGTTCGGTTTAAAAGAACTTCCATGGAGTGCGGAACTTGTACTGTCAGGGAGTGTCCTAACACTATGGAATCACTTTGTCTGATAGCTAGAGCTGTGGCTGCAACTGACTTGAGGCACGCAGGCAGAGCCTGGGCTACTGGATCTAATGTGCTAGAAAAATAAGCACAAGGCTTGTGTTGTCCTGCTTGATCTTGCGTGAGAACAGATAATGCTGTACCATCACGTTCAGTAACAAAAAGTGTAAAAGGCTTACTGTAGTTTGGTGTCGCTAACACAGGTGCATTACATAAAGCTTTCTTTAACTCATTAAAAACAAGTGTATGTTCCTGGGTCCAAGGGAGGACAGTCGATGTGGCTGCCTCCTGTGTCGTTAACTGTATCAGTGGTTTGGCTAGATATGCATACTGAGGAATCCATTGTCTGCAGTAAGAAGTGAGGCTGATAAAAGCTGGTACCTCCTTCTGTGTCTTGGGCTGTGGAAGATGTGCTATTAACTGGATACGGTCAGGTGTCAACTGTCTACCCCTCTTGGACAGTAAGTGTCCAAGGTATACCACTTGCTGGACACAGAATTGCAGTTTCGAAGGGTACACCTTGTGCCCCATTTCGGCTAGAAAATACAATACTGTCAGTGACGCACGTTCGCAGTCACGTTCTGTACGGGCTGTGATCAATAGATCATCGACATACTGGAGCAGGGCAGTGGCAGTTGGCATGTGAATACTGTCTAGTTGTCGTTTGAGTGCTTGACTGTAAATACTAGGACTCTCCGTGAAACCTTGTGGAGCACGTGTGAATTTATAGCTTCTTCCATTTAAACAGAATCCGAAAAGAAACTGGCTGTCTGGATGAATAGGGACACTAAAGAATGCGTTCTTGAGATCAATAACAGTAAAGAACGTAGCTTCAGAATCAATGGCAGTTAATAGGGAAGATATATCTGGAACCACTGGGTACTGGGGTATGATACATTTATTAAGTTCTCGAAGGTCAATCACTAATCGATAAACTGGGGGTGCATTTGGATCAGTACGCTTAAGAATCGGAATGATAGGAGAATTACATACATTGGAGTCAGTTTCTACAACTACTCCTTGAGCAATGAGCTCGTCAATAATTTTCGATAAGGCTGCTACAGCCTCGGGTGGCAATTTGTACTGTCGGATTCGTGGTAATACAACACCTTGTTTCAGAGTGACACGATATGGTGTAATGTGCATACAACCTACATCAGTTGGACCTTGCGCCCATAAATGCTGCGGTACATTCAGTAATCTTGGATCAAAATCACGTAACACATAATGACCTTTAAAATCACGTAAAAACAATCTCACTCCTTCCGGAGAACAGCATATGACTGCTCCTAATTCTTTCAATGTTTTAATACCAAGTACATTTTCAGGACATGATTTCGTAAGTAACAAGTCTGTAGTTCGGGACAATGGACCAACTTCTAGGGAAACTGGTTTCGATATTTCATTAACAATCGGCTTTCCTGAAAATCCCAGGGAAACATTTCGTGAGCCTGAGAGTGGAGCCCCCGGAACCTCATCATGACTGATGGTAGTCCTACTTGCCCCTGTATCAATCAGAAACTTTCTGTCTTTCCCTAACACTTGACTGTGTACATAGGGACCCTCTTGATCTACAGGAACCTCGATGAGAGGCAAGCCAACCTCCCTCTCTAGGCTGTTTCATGAATACTGCTGATATTCTGGATAATCTGACTGTGCGTACTGGTACATCTGTTGTGTAACGTGTTGTGTGGCAGCTATAGGCTGCGGTACTGTAACTGTCTGTTGTGCGTTCTGTGATGGCTGCGAATTCTGCGGAACATGTTCTTGTCTAGGAGGACGCGGTCTTTCTTTCGTCTTACCTGTAGCTATGTTGTGTTTCAGAACTGCACATTCGTTTATATAATGACCTGGCTGTTTACAGTAATTGCATGTCCCTTTAACGGGAGCTGCAGAATGACTAGTTTGATTCGGACCCCTCTTCTGACTATCTGGTGGAACAGACTGTGCAACTAGTACTTTCATTTTCGTGTCTTTCATACGTCTCCTTTCGTGTTCCTGCTCTTCCCTGATTCTATTCTGGTGATACTGTAACATCTGGAGCATTTGTGACGGGGTATTAGCTTGCCAAGTACTCTCGACTTTTAATACTCTATTTTTAACTTGCGGTAAAGAATTCTCAACTAGTTTGGTAACAAAAAGATGTGGATAGGATTCACTACTTGTTTTCAGACCGCTATTAATAATGAAACACTTCTCAAACCTAGAATAGAAATCACTAGTGTCTTCGTCTTGTTTCTGTTTACAGGCTGAGATGGCATCCCAATCTTCCTTTTTCGTGGCTAGTAATCTTGGCAAGACTTGTATTAACAATTCGGGCAATTCTTTGGCTTTATCCCCAAGACCAGTACCTGGGACTCGTGTGTTATCTTCGTTCTCTAACGCGGTCCAATCAATCTTTTTCTCTCACACCTCCCATTCTTTTTCTTTCAGTTTTTCATATATGCCCGCAGGCAACAGGACCTTTAACATTTTGATGATATCTGGATAAGTGTATTCTCCCATACGGAGCATGTCTTTTAATTCACGGTGGAACCCTGCTGGATCTTTATCGTGACAGGGCACTAACTTTTTCATTTCTAGTAGTTCTATTTTCGTTATAGGAGTGTAAACAAATACTCGTTCGAGATTACCCCCCGTTCCCTTAACTGGATGCACTTCTCGCAACGGATTCTGTCTGTCTATGTAGAATGGGGTTGAAACAGGAACATAATGTGGAGTCAGGAACGTTCTGTATTTGTGACGCTGTTCTAAAATGACACTAATTAAATCGGTACCTAGACCTTTCCATCGGTTTAGGAGTAACTCGTTCAATACATTATATAACGGGCCTGGATCAGAATGCTGATCCTCATACAGGGTAATGAGGTGCTGGATCATATACATACCCACCAGTCGCTGCTCGGCTGGGGGCAGTTTCAGAAACATTTGAGCCACTACTTTGTCTGGAAACGTGGTAGGATCACTAGTCCATCGGACTGCTGAACGGGCTAGTTCTTGTTCATGCATGGTACTAAGCTCACTGTAACCTATTCGTAGTTTCAGAACTTTATCGGTAGCCTGGAATACTTGTTCAAGAGAACACTGTTCTGGTACGGGAGGAGGAAAAGCTTTCTTGTAATCTAGGCGTGTGTGTCTATCAAAAGGTCTCGTTCTACCTACATACGCTATTCTGGAGGGATTCTCGTTGTCTACCTCTTCGTCTGAAGAGTCATTCTCTTTCTCGGCTCCTCTCATTGCTTCCTCCTTTTGGTGTATACTTATAATTTCTTTACGAATCTTTTTGTACATGGTTTCTATACAATTTTGTGTTCTGTGTTTTCCGTCTGCTATATTGTCACTCCATCTTGTCAGGACTTTCATATCTTCTTTGTTTTTATCAGGATAATCTTGTTCTCTTATTAAACAATTTATCAGAAATTGCAAAATCATGCCTTGAATCTCGACTTTCCTGTGTACCATAGCTTCGTGAATACTTTCTGGTTTCTCCCCTGTACGGATAAAGTGATATATTCTGTTTAGATGTTGTTCCATATTCGATATGGTAACCAAGAAACTTGCAACTCGTCGTAAACGTATGGAATATATTAACATGCTATCTTCGCCTGGTACTGGATCATATCTACAATCAGTTCCGCACTCTGTAAGATACTTTCTGAGGGCGTCATACGTAGCCAGTTTTGGCGTACGCTGTAACGCTACATCTCTCAGCGTATGTCGTCTTGTTTGAGGCGGGGTGATAGGAGTACCTCCCCTTGCTCCTCCTGAACTGGAATCGTCAGTTAATACTGAATGTGCGGCTGCTGGTAACGTGACTGGCAAAGTGGGAGTACGTAATGTGGGTTGGTCCTGGGGCGCTGGCCCATTAACAGGACCAACGACTGGAGGCACAGTAATTACATTAACAGGAGGTGGAAGTTGAACCGGTACAGGATTCATATTAGCATATTCTGGGACAGTGTCATCCAAATAGGAAGAAAGGAAAATTTCAGCCGCGGTCGGTTTATGACGCAGCTTAGTCGGGACCAAGGGCGGCGGTAAATTACAGGATATTTCCGGGGTCGCCTTAGGCAAACCCTCGGCGAGAAGGGGATACATACCTTTAATGAGGGCATTTCTCTGTCTGTCTGACTGTTCTGCTCTAACTCGTTCACCTTCTTCTAGTAATTCCCTTTCTTGGGCTTTTTCTGAGGATTCTCTACTTAATTCTGCTTTTCTGAATTCTTTCTCTGTTCTTTTATGGGATTCTTTACGCCATAATTCTATGGCATCTTTCTGGGACTGTCTGGCTTTCTTTTTCAATAATGCTTCTTCTACTCTCATGATGCACTCGGCATCCCATGTTCCTGAAACAGGCCATCTATATTTCTCTTCGAGATGTTTGGTGTAGTCAACCCATAAATCTAGATACAGTATGGCATCTAAGCCATGCTTATGATACATGAAATGTCCAGGACTGTCCCTAGGAGGGACAGGAACTGATTCTTCGAGTAACCCTTTTCGGGTTTTTATCTGACGTAACTTCGAAAACAGCGGCATATTTAAACCGTACTTGTACTTGAACACAATACACAATGAACACAGTAATGAATAGCAAAACAATCACTCATACCACGACATCAAGAACACATAGATAACAGTTCGAACAGAATACTACCTGATACATTGAAAACATAATACTTGAACTTCTCGAGAACAGACTTACTGGAATTTCTGGATGCACTGCTAAAACAGTACAGAACATACCGGTCTCCTAAAGAGACACGTCATACCGTATCCACCTAGGTGGACACGTCGGACCGGATCTGTGTACCCAAACCCGTCGGACCGGGCACAAATTAATGAACCCGTCTAGATACCCCCAGCAACGGTACTCACCGGGAAGCAAAACTGAAGGCCTCGGACTGGACTGGACTGCTACGACGTCTGGTTACTGCTACGCACTACGCATGCGCCTCGGGCTTCGGGCTTCGGAAACAGGTGGGTCTCCGGATACCTCGGACCTTGCTCTCTCGGCTTGGGCTCTGGTCGGGACGATCCGCCTTCCTCACCGCCTCGTCTGGATGCCGGACCGCAGTCTCCGTCTCCTCCGTGGGCCTGAGGGAGACTTGAAGCAGAAATATCTGCACGTGCACGGTAGGGGTCCGTCACGGCTGTAGAAGGGTCAGGGGGCCTGCGTTACATCGCCGGCGCGTGGGGAAGGGGCTCGTTCCTGTTCGGGCGCCATTTATGTGGTAAATAAATAATTAATTACCGGTACTATTTTTCTATGCATTAACTGAAAAGGATAGCTCAATAAATAAGAGGCAGAATCCGTGGTATCTGAGTATTACAGGCTTTAATCAGATGGCTCGAGCCAATAGACCATCGGGTTCCATCACCTACAAAGGTTCAGGAAGGGACAGACACAAGGGGGAAGAAAAAGCCTAATGTCATATTAACATCATACAGTATATATAGTAAAACAGTACAATTGCATTGAATACAGTAGGCGTAACAAGTGACAAACGGAAGATAAGAACATATGGGCGTGAAAAGAAGGCATGCACAGGGCGTGCACGAAGACATGTGATGTAAACGTCACAGAAGTGTCATAAATGGGTGGATACATGGAGGGGGCTACCTGGGCAGCTGGAACCTTTAACCTACTGGTGCGCGCAAACGGGCCATGACGTGTAACTGGGGAGAGCTAGAAGAGGAGACTAAAGTCTGGGATGTCAGGACGACATGTACCTATAGTATATCTGATATCTTGTGTTTGGAGTACATGTTGATACATGTTCCATACTCCATGTCCATTTAATGTTTACTTTCACCAGGGAAAAACTGCAATAATAACAAGAACAACCTATTAATTGTTCTTGTTATTATTGCAGTTTTTCCCTGACGAAGGACCCTTGGCAGGTCCGAAATGCATTGGACATCAATAAACTGCTTTTAAAAGAATGGTGCTTTTTGTGCGTATTCTTGGAAAAAGGTTCGGAAGGCCGACAGGAATATGAGAAACTTTGGAAATTGGCAAAATTTAACTTGCATGGTGAAAGTAAACATTAAATGGACATGGAGTATGGAAAGTGAAACTGATCCATAAAGGATGATAATGAATTTGAACCTAAAGAATCTTGAATGCAAATGCGCAAAAGGTTGTCGCCGCTGTTTTTGGGGCAAAGAGAAGCCCCAAAAGATTCGTAGTTATGTCTTAAGCACGTGCTGTTTTGGGCTTGGCATGATTCAGTGAGCACGCCGTAAGTGAATATTGTGAGTCAATAATGTTCTTAAAGTTGAGTTTGTAACGCTTGGTTAAAAAACATGTGCTACCCTTTACAAATGTGAAATGTACTGCTTTAGCCCGCCTGGGTAAGCACCCACGATGAAGGAAGACCATTGAACATTTGAAAAGAGTTCTTTTCATGCAAGGAAAGAGATCTACATTCACGGAGCACGTTTAAATGAAAGTGTTTTCTGGAACTGCATATTAATTTGGACATTTTTTTTTATAATACGACATTATTATAAATGAAACCTGTTTACAAGTGAGATTTTAGAGAGACTCATTTGTCACCACGTATTGAAATGAAAATATATAGGTTGCATGGGAGTTGTAGTTTTGTAAGAAATCCCAGGTGCTAATCATTCCACGGAAAGAGAGGGAGGGGCTCATGTAAACAGTTGGGAGGGAGTGCATTTAAGTAGCGTTGTGAAACTGACACAGGAGAGTTAACTCGCCGGCTTTGGGCTGTAAGAATGACACGGTAGCGCAGGTATGTGCACGAAGTAATTACGGAAGGAAATATAAATGTTAAAATACGAGTAGAAGGTTAATAAAAGCAGGGGAGGTTACAGTTTCTAGAGTGTGGATAGGGAGACACTGGAGTGTGGTAGTGGAATGGTATTGGTGAAGCTTTTAAGTTGCAATAGAGAGAGGGGTGTAAGATATGGAGTATTTTAGTAAAAGAAAAATATGTGCAACTTTGTGTTTCTTTAAAAAAACAAGCTTTTAACCCCTTCGATGCTCATGACGAGCTCAGCTCGTCATGGAGTTTCCATTGACTTCAATGGAAATTACATTGGAGCACAAGCACAGGCTCAGCATCCAAGTGGTTAAGGCTAGCCTAAAGGTGGGATATGTGATTAATAGGTTGTTCTTGTTATTATTGCAGTTGTTCCCTGACGAAGGACCCTTGGCAGGTCCGAAATGCATTGGACATCAATAAACTGCTTTTAAAAGAATGGTGCTTTTTGTGCGTATTCTTGGAAAAAGGTTCGGAAGGCCGACAGGAATATGAGAAACTTTGGAAATTGGCAAAATTTAACTTGCATGGTGAAAGTAAACATTAAATGGACATGGAGTATGGAAAGTGAAACTGATCCATAAAGGATGAAAATGAATTTGAACCTAAAGAATATTGAATGCAAATGCGCAAAAGGTTGTCGCCGCTGTTTTTGGGGCAAAGAGAAGCCCCAAAAGATTCGTAGTTATTTTCTAATTCTTCCCAAATTTACAGGCTCTTGCCAATGCAACCAATTCAGCTATTTGTGCAGATTTGACTCCATGTAAATAGGATGCTTCCACTGGACCTCCCAAAGTACACACTGAATAAGCAGCGCTTAGGCCTCCCTCCTCATGTCTCATGCATGAGCCATCTACAAACAGCTCATAATCTTCCTCAGTTAAGGGCTCTTCTTTTATGTCTGGGCGTGGTTTTTTGCTATACTCGGTCAGATCAATGCAGTCATGTTCAACTTCTCCCTTCACTTCTGCTGAAAGTAAATTTGGTAGTAAGGTAGCTGGATTCAGAATATTACATCTAGCAATGGTCACGTTTCCTGCACCTACAAGGATTCTCTCGGACTTAGTCAGCCGACTTGATTGATTGATTGATTGTGGGTTTCTAAAGCTTTAGAATCGACTCCCGAAGGAGTAGACTTGGTGTGAGATACTGGGTTTTTGTTCTTGTCAGCAAAATAACAACTGCATGTGGAACATATACAGTAACAGGATGTCCCATAACTATGGATTCACTCTGTTCATGACTCATGCATGTTGCAGCTACTGCTTTCAGACATCCGGGTAATCCAGCTGCTACTGGGTCCAATGTGGAAGAAAAATATGCCACTGGACGTCTGGTTAAGCCATGAATTTGGGTCAGGACTGAAAGTGCACAATTGTCCCGTGTGTCACAAAACAGTGCAAATTCTTTTGAATAGTCAGGCATTCCTAAAGCAGGAGCTGTACACAGACAATCTCGTAATTTCACAGAAGCTGACATGCTTTCGTCATCCCACTCCACTGGATCCTTAGCTCCTTTCTTTGTCATTTTTATCAATGGTCTTGCTAGGACTGCAAATCCCACAATCCACTGCCTACAGTATCCTACAACACCAAGAAACATTCTGATTTCTTTCTGGGTATTGGGCAGCTCCATGTTTCATATTATTCTAATTCTTTCTGTGGTAACCTTCCTGACACCTCTTTCTATCTGGTGCCCCAGATATTTTACAGATGAGGTGCAAAACTGCAGTTTGTCTGGTGATACTTTATGTCCTCCTTCACCTAAATGGTTCAGTAAGGCAATAGTATCAACAACACAGTCTTTCCTGCTTTTAGACGCCACCAAGAGGTCGTCTATATATGTTGCACCAGGACTGATTTCCCGGGCAATATCAGAGATTCAGGGCACTTTTTCAGAATTTGATTAAAAATCGAAGAACTCTCCGTGTACCCCTGAGGAACACGATTCCAGACGTATACATGACTGTCAAATTCAAATGAGAAAAGAAATTTGCTGTCTGGATGCAATAAAATCGAAAAGAATGCATGACATAGGTCAATGACGGTAAACCATCCAGCATTCCATGGTATTTGGTACAAAATCACTGCAGGGTTTGGCACGACAGGACAGCAAGGAACAACAATTTTATTAACCTTGCGCTGGTCCTGTACGAACCTGTACTTACCACTCAGTTTCTTTATGCCAATTATGGGTGAGTTACAAGGACTGCTCAACACCTCGAGCAAAATACCTGCTTCCAGCAACCGTTTGATTTCAATAGCAACCCCTGCCTTTACTTCCGCACTCATTTTATACGGTTGAGTATTTGGGTAAACTGCATCTTCTTTTATTGCTATTTTAATTGGGTCAACATTTGCCATTAACCCTACATCTTTTCCAGTAAAATCCCATCCCTCCGGTGTCACTGTCTGTTGGAGTTCTTCAAAGTCAAAAGATTCAAAGTCAAAAGATTTTATTTGTGTTGGTACTCAACCGAGGACCACAAATATAACATAAGATAAAAGGTAAACTTTACATAAAATAGGACACAATAATCAATATAAAACTAACATGGATTTAAAAAATTTGTACAAATTATAACATACATATTCATTTGGGGGATTTATGGCCATTGTAAGAAAATCTTTTTCCTTAATTAGCCTGCAAGATCTGTAAATCGGTGAAATATACCGGACGCGAGCTGCTACCACCTTAGAGTTAGGACAAATGAACATTAAGTGCTCCACAGTCTGCTCACCCCCTAGACATAGCATGCATAAGTTGGAGCGATCTCCGGGTAACCATTTTGTTCTATAGACTTGAACAGGTAAAATCCCAGCTCGGTACATGAAAATTACCCTCCTTGCACTATGAGAGAGACAGAAAGAGATATATGGCTGTATATGTTTATACTCAATTACTGTTGTAAATGGCTTGAATGTTTTTAGCCTATAGCTATGAGCATAGTCCAAATCATAACTTAACCTTGGTGTAAAAGATTTAAGGAATAATTTCAATTGTGAAGTGGACCAAGTCTGTAGGATTTCACTCGAAATTTCAGCCATTTGGAACGCCGCAGACATGTTCACTAAGAAAGTATGTTTAACGATATCTGTGCCAAAAGTCTCTTTTTGTAACAAAAACCGAAGAGTTCCCTCCGTAGCATGAAGTAGCTGGTAGGCCCATCTAATTATGTTCGCCACGGCCGTGGCAAAAGCACTAGTGATTCCAAATTCCAGACGTATGACCTGAACTGGAGTGGCAGTTGGGACCTTCATTATTTTTTTCAGGATTTTACCCTCCTGACGGTCCATGAAGCCCCATTGTTGGATTGGAATACATTCCGTAGCGTAAGACAAGACCGCTGGTATTTTAGCTTTGTAAATTTTGATTAGAGAGGAAAGATGTCTGCTCCCCGTGGCGTTATATAATCTCGTTAGAGCACCTGCGTGTATTTCAGATTTATTCATTAGCTTATCGATGTGTTGTGTATTTGTTAGATTCTTGGTGAGAATCCTGCCCAGGTAGATATATTCTTTCTCTTCGTCGATTTTTTCCTCACCTAGCTTCCAAATATATTTGGCACTTTTCTTCCTCCCAGAAAAGGCTACAACTTTGGTTTTTTTTACATTCGGTATTAAATAATTATCATTTGAATATTTAAACAGAATATCTAGAGTTTTTTGGAGGCCGTATGGAGTAAGATCGAAGAGGACTATATCGTCCGCATAGAGCAACTGGTGAACTCTTTGTTGGTTAATTTTTGGGGGCAGACTTGAGCCCTTTTGCAGTTGTATTGGCAAATCGCTAAGATATAGCGAAAACAACATAGGTGCAAGTAGACAACCCTGTTTAAGGCCGTTTTCGGTGTCTATTGTTTTCGTTAGTCCTTTTTGACCCCCCATTTGAACACGGCACCATGTCGTTGTATAGAGACTTATTATTGCCTGTAGCAAATGCTCGTTAATTCCCAGACTCCTCAATTTTTTCCATAGAGTAGGACGATCCACACGGTCAAATGCGGTTGAATAATCTATAAAAGCCATATAGACCGTCTGTTTTCTTGTTGTGACGTATTTGTCCAGAAAGAACTGGATTATTGCAATATTGTCCGTGACGGAGTGTTTGGGTCTGAAACCTGCCTGGAACATAGGGATCAGACCCATCGAAAAGGCCCAGTTTTTTAATTGCAATAATATCTCTGCCGCAAAGATTTTTCCGGTGGCGTCCATCAGGGCTATCTGGCGGTAGTTGCCTGCTACCTTTTTACAACCTTTTTTGTGGATAGGAATTATAGTGCTCCCTTGCCATGACTTGGGAACCTGGCCAGTGGAAAAAATATGATTGAAAAGTGGAGTTAGAAAAAGGCTCCATTCCCTGGAATTTATTTGTAGGGCCTTTATAGGGATTTGGTCTGGACCAAAGGCTCCTGAGCTTCTTGCCCTCCGAATATGTGTTTCAACCATTATAGTTGTAGTTTTCGGGATTGTTTTTTCCATAGATTTTTCCTTCACCTTATCTGGACTGTTTGTCAGTAATTTGTCTTCGTTTTTTTTGTACAGTTCTGTCAGGTAAATTTCCCACTCTTTCGGAGGAACAGGTACTGCGTGTAATTTCTTTTTTGTCCCAGATATCTTGGCTATTATAGACCAATACGTTCTTTGGTTTGGTTCTTTGGCAGCGTTTTGTAATTCTACCCAGTTTCGGTCTTCAAAGGATTTTCTCTCGCTTATTTTTTCTCTCTTGAGTTGGTTTTTCAATTTATTTATTTCTTTCTTTTTAATAGGAGAGAAATGTAAGTATTGCGCGCGTATCAATTTGTTTAGGGTTTTCTTTGTCAATGAATTCCCTGTTTTGTTGTTATTTTTTCTTTTTGGAATTGTATCAGTTCTTTGAAGATTCCTTTCGGTTATTACCTCCTTGAGCTCGATGAGCATGGTCTCGAAGTTTTCAATAGGGTCTTCTGAGTATTGATTCCTTAAAAACTGTTGTTGGTCGACCAAGTTTGTTATTTTACTCAACGAGGTGGGGTTCCAGAAGATTCGTCTCTGGTCGCTGCTTACCAAAGTTTCCTTTCTATCAAGGGTCATCAAGCCTTCTTCTTCAGACAGAGCCGACCAATTGGTAACTAATTGCAGGACGGCATGATCGCTCTCTGGGGTAAAATTGGAACAGAGATGGGACATTGTTTCAAGCTGGTCTTTACCACAGATGATGTAGTCTATTATAGATGGTCTCCCGTTTCCTTGTCTTGTATACCCTGCCGGGATATCGCCTTCCACATTCCCGTTAAGAATTGTTCCGTTTATGGCAAGCAATACAGATAACAGTGTTTTCCCTCTTTTATTGGATCGAATATCGTTGGGGAATTGGGGGATTACGTGTTCCAGGCGTTCTTCTTCCAGGATTTTTCCCCATTTTTTTATTTCTGTATTAGAAATTTTCCCATTAAAATCTCCCATGATTAAATAGGGTAAAGATGTGTGGGCTTCAATTATTTGTATGATAATTTGCAGGGTATCGTCATTTAAGCTGTCGTGGTTTTTTCCTGGAGGAGCATAAACGTTGAAAAGCAATGTTGGTTTAGTTATAGTCAGATTAGAGGCTTTCAGAGACAGTTTCATACATTGCACGTTCTCACTGCTGGTTTCCACTATCTCTTGTGCCCATGAGTAGTCCTCTCTCATTAAAAAAGCCAGTCCCCCTTTGGCATGGCCCCGGTTAGAGGCTTTCGCATTTATATTATACACATAGTAACCTTTTTGTGAGAAGGGCTCTGTTGCCCAGGTTTCCTGCAAGGTCAGTATGTCGGGCTGGTTTCTGAGGACTTCCTTCATTTTTATGTTTGTTCTTCCAGCGATGTTCCACGAGATGATCTTTAGACCTTGGTTAAACGGGGTGCTTTTGGTGGGTAAAACCTTTATTATTATAGTTTAAAATCCCTGGTAGCCAGGTCCATGAGTTCTCCATCTTATTTTCTGCGTGTTCTTCCTTTGGTTCCATATGCCACACTTCCCTTTCCCCTTTTTTTACTCGAATTCTTAGTATCTCTTCTCCCTGTTCTATATCTCTGTTTTGCATACCCTCAAGGTGTCTTAAGGTCCCCGAGGGTCTTTGCCCCTCTTTCAATTGAAGTGAAGAAAAGAGAGTCGTATTACTATTAAAGGTTGGTTGTTCTTTATTTCCTTTATACTCCGGTTTCTCTATGATGTCATAACCAAAACGGTATATTATCTCTTTTTCTTTCAAAATGATACTTGGTATCACTGGAGACCAAAAAGAGACTATTGCGATTTTACTTTGACCTCGCGTTGAAAGTAATACTAGGTCAATGTCGCTGCTAGTCATGGATTGAAGAGGTTTTATGTTTTGTAAGAGGTGTAGAATCCTGCTTCTGTTAAGAGAGATATTGTCAGTGGGAAATAGTTCTTCAAATTGAAGTACCTTAGTTTGTGTGGCATTCCAGCAGTAATTTTCCTTTTCAGAAAAGAGTTTCACAGTGTTTTCTTCTATTGTCGTAGTAACCAGATTTACTGGGAGATATGCCTCCGCCCTTGGGTTCAAGGCTTTCTTGCTATCTGTTGTTGTTCTTTTGAGGGATTCTTCTTTTTTACTCCTTCGCGGAGTACTTTTCTCGTCATCTTTTGCTTGTAGATCTTTTTGTGGTATTGTATTTTTTTGAAATTTTAATTTTCGTGCTTGCTTTTTTTGAATCCTTCTCATAGGTTTTTTCTTCCTTTTATTTTTCTTAAGCATATCATCCTTAGCAGAGTTAGGTGTCATTTCTCCTGAGGATTTTTCTGATTTGATTTCTTCCTTTGATTCCTCGCCTTCTTTTGCAGATTCCTTGTCAAGTCTTCCCCTTCCCGTTTTTTTGTTGAATATCGGGTATTGTTTTCCCTTTTTTGGGGGATTTTCTCTAAACAGACGTTTCAGAGAGAATAGAGTGGATTCATTGAGATGGTCATTCTTTCTCATGTTTTCGGTTGATTTGAAATTATCATCTGTTGTCTGAGTAGATGAATGACAGAAGATTTGCTTATTTTCGTTTGGTTGTTGATTGTTATCATCTAGACTTCCTTCTGTGTTTTTTGAGGACTCTTTTTTCCTTTTCTCTTCAACTAAAAACTTCAAAATACCGATTTGTACATCCAAAGTTTGATCAGAGTTTTCAAGGATGTTTCCTAGGAAGGAGAGAACTGATTCGAGAATTTCTTGTAGTGTGAAGAGAGCCTTAGATATGAGAATAGCCGATTTTTCAAAGTTATTGCTTTCTATTAAAAAAGGATCTAAAGAGGAATCTTGTTTGTGTATAGAGAGTTTTTTTGCGTCTGTGTTTGATAACTTTAACTCTGGGCTGTTTACTCCATCTTTTTGGTTGAGTAAACATGAGTCTTTTTGTGTTTGAGGGCTCCCATTACCCTTTATCATGTAAATTTCAGAAATCAGGCTTTTTTGTTCTGCTGTATAGTTTAGGATACTCAAGTCGTCTGGTTTGGGTACACCCTCATGGTTTTTTATAGGCGTTGATGATTTCACCGCACTAGTATTTGAATTTTCGGGTTGTTGATCTCTTATTGTGTGTGTAGACTTATTATTATTAGACACATTGTCGCTGACATTATGAGACAGATGGGGGGATGCCGATAGGCAAGATCTATCGTCCAAGCTTCCTGGTGTTTTATTTTCGAAAGCAGACATTGTTTTTTCCGGTTTCTTTTTTGCCGACAATGACGAGAAATATTCACTGATTGCTGGGGTCAAGCTGCTGCGACCAGCTTTAATTCCGTTGTCAGTGGATTTTCTAACGGCTTCCTCGGTTCCCATTCGCTTCATAAAAATTGTTCGGGAACGTAGTTTCTTGAGACCCATTTTTTGTTTGTAAAGAGGTTGCCACTAGTATCACAACTCTAGACGTAGGGAGACGTAAAAAGAGAGGCCGTAATCTTTCTTTAAGAGTATGGCTCTACGGTGATCACTTTTTGATGTTTACTGAGGCGTGGATGTTAATGGGTTGGCCCGTCCCGTCCTCGGTCGTCCCCGGACGGCCACAGACGGCCCGCCCTTTGCCCGGGCTTCGCCCGGCGTCCCGCTCGCGTCCCGCGTAGCGTGGAGGGTGTGTCTTAAGTAGGAGCAGGGGGCGGGAAGAGACTCCAGGTGCGCTCAGGTCTCCACGCGCAGTACCCTGGGTCTCGCAGTCCCGTCCCCTGTCAGGCAGCCTCCGACGAGTGAAGGTGACGGAGCCTGTCTCCTTAGATTCCTGGAACAACAGGCAGCAGATGATCAGTGGGCTAGAGAGGATTCTGCAACACAAGCGCACAGAAGCAGCTACGAGCGGCACCCGCGAAGCGGGGGCCGCGAGCTGTTGTAGCGCTTTCGTCCAATCAGATGTCAGCAGGCAATCAGTAGAGGCGGAGCAGGGGCGGGAAGAGACTCCAGGTGCGCTCAGGTCTCCACGCGCAGTACCCTGGGTCTCGCAGTCCCGTCCCCTGTCAGGCAGCCTCCGACGAGTGAAGGTGACGGAGCCTGTCTCCTTAGATTCCTGGAACAACAGGCAGCAGATGATCAGTGGGCTAGAGAGGATTCTGCAACACAAGCGCACAGAAGCAGCTACGAGCGGCACCCGCGAAGCGGGGGCCGCGAGCTGTTGTAGCGCTTTCGTCCAATCAGATGTCAGCAGGCAATCAGTAGAGGCGGAGCAGGGGCGGGAAGAGACTCCAGGTGCGCTCAGGTCTCCACGCGCAGTACCCTGGGTCTCGCAGTCCCGTCCCCTGTCAGGCAGCCTCCGACGAGTGAAGGTGACGGAGCCTGTCTCCTTAGATTCCTGGAACAACAGGCAGCAGATGATCAGTGGGCTAGAGAGGATTCTGCAACACAAGCGCACAGAAGCAGCTACGAGCGGAGTTCTTCAGGTAAGTCTTGTATTGTCAATCTTCTAATTTCTGTGTCGGGTCTTGCTAACATTAATTTGTATATTCAGTCTTCATCTGGGGTCTGAATTTCGACACCATTTGGAGTGCAAAAGATGGTACAGTTCATTTTGCACAACAAATCACGTCCTAGTAGGTTCACAGGACTTGAATCACAAACAATAAATCTATGCATCTCTTTAGAATTCCCTATTTTAATCTTCATAGGTTCTGTAACTGGGATACTAATTAGCTGATTAGAAACTCCCACTACTTGGATCGCTTCTCCCGGGATGGGTAGGTTTGGAACGTCCGCTGTTCTCACAGTGGAATGGGTAGCACCTGTGTCCAATAGAAAGGTGACATGATTTACTTCAACCTTTCCTTCAATGTATGGCCCTGACTGGTCCACCGGCAAGGAGGCGCCAAGCACGCACTCCTCGTCCTCCCCCCTCAGGCACCGTCAGTAAGGTTTATCACAGAGGAATGTATTATTTAACAGAAATTGTGAAGTTGCTGCATTTCTATCCTCCCTTCCTTCCCAATCAGTAGTGTCTTCACCCTGTGGTGCTTTGCTTCTATAAGTTGGCTTAGGAGCACGAGGCAACTGATTTTGTTTTACCTGCTGCTGGGTCTTCCGTGGTATCTCATTCTGCGTCTGTGGATTTAAATCATTAATTTGCACATTACCATTCTGCACAGCCTTACACTCGTCCCTCCAGTGTCCCATTTTTCCGCACCCGTGGCAGGGGAACTTTTTCCTCGCCTCTTCTCTGCTCATTTTTACCCTCGGCTTTCCTCCACTCACAGGGCCCTGACTTTGGTTATTAGTCATTTTGCTCAGCTGCTGTTCTTGGTGATCTTTTAATTTTACCTCCACCCACATGACTTTTTCTTTCAACTCTTTTCGTTTATTTTCCAGCTCATCTTCACAGTATTTAGCATACTTCAGGACTTCGTCAATTGGTTTAGCCTGCCAGCAGATTTTATTGTCTTTGATCCACTGTAAGATCTCAGGCCTTAACCCTAACACAAATCGATAAATGAAGTGGGTCATATCCTTCATTTCAATATTATCCAGGCCACTGTACGTCTTGAACACCTGTAACAGTCGTTCATAGTATGAATGTACAGTTCCATCTCGATTCTGAGTAGTTCTATCTATTCGGGTCCAGTCTGTCTCTTTTGCAGGCACCTTTACTTTCAGATACAACATCACCTGATTGTATTTTCGCATAACATCTTCGGAAGGAGCCCCTGTCTTTGGATCTCTAGGGAACTCTTCACTGGGCCAATTAACAGCAATTTCACATTCTGTACACAAATCTACGGGAACTACAATGTCAAAGAAACTATCTAGATCTTTCAGGAGGCATTTTGAGACTTTCACAAATCTCTCGACCTGTCTATACCATTCTACAGGTTTTTCGCGCATTTTTTGGAAATCATTTATAAATGATACAATATCCTGTCCGGACCATGGAACATGTACATATCCTCCACCTGGTACTTCTCGCATAGGATATAATTTTTCCACCTTTTCTGCTTCTTTCAAAACATATTCAGAGCACATTTGTTTCGATCTAATTTCTTCTTTTTTCTTTGCCAACCTTGCTTTGCATTTTCCTAACTCTCCCCATTTTTGTAACAGGTTTAATAATTCTCTTATCCGCATCTTTTTCCCTGATACATTCATGTTTTCTAAATCTTTGTCTGAGAATTCTGCTCTGTAGGGTTTTTGCAACACTTTAGATCTGCCAATATCTATTCCCATGCTAGCTGCGGTGTCCATTAGTTTTTCATGGAACACTCTGGTATTTCGAGTAATACTTTTGCAAATTAATAATAATTCCTCTTCACTAAGAGTGTTCAGTCTGTCCAATCCCACATTCCCAGCTATCAGTTCCTCCAATTCTAATCTTAGCTTCTAAATATCTAAAGGTTTTGGCTGGGGATTCATTTTATCTAGTTCTCGGGTCCATCGATCTATTTCTTCAGGAGTCACTACTGTGGCACTGCTGGTACCAGAAGATGACTCAATCTGGACTTCTCTTGAACTAAAAGGAGTGTTCTTTCTCTGTGAACTGCCTTCTGGTTCCCTTATGGGTAAGTCCATCAGGGAAATTACAGATTCGCATTCACATGCCTGGTCATCTATTACCAAGGGCTCTTTTCTCTGCTGCACTACAGATGTAGTTCTAACTGGAGCTTTTGGACTAGCCTGCTTATCCCCGTACAACGGAACAACTGGACCAATGGTTACTGGAATTGTCAGAGCTTCAGGACTTGTATTTAGTTGGGAGATTTTCTGGATTAGTTCAGTTCTCATTTTAACTAAAGCCTATCGCTCTCTATCCTGTAATACCTTTTCCATAGTGGTTTCATGTACTATCTGTGGAACCAAGGGAAGGTTAAAACTCGGAGCACTTGGATTTGCCATACTTGGCCCTTCATCATAATTGGGTTTCAGAAATGGGTTTCCCGTGCTTAGGGATCTGGGTTCCTCATTATAAGGTGGTGGATTCTTCATTAACAAATCCTCCTAATAATTATCGTCTGAATCGCCACTGGTCATTAAATGTTTTGTTTTCTCTGTCCTTTTCCCTCCCATATGCTCTTCTACTGGTAATACAGGGTATAGTCCCTCTACCATCATGTTCTGTCTCCATTGTTTCATTCTTTTCTCTCAGGTTTCTTTTTGGACCTTGGGGTAAAATTTGGCTAACCCTTTGTCTATTCTGGGTCTGTCTCGCTCAAAAGCCTCTATTTCCCATTCTTCTAAGGCTTCATATTACGTCAATCTAGGTTTGGGATGTAAATCATTCATTTGGGTCCTCAAGTTAAACAAAATCCTCCCATTAAATGTACCTTCTAAGGGAAATGCTAAAATCCGTCATTTTTAGTGTATTCCACCCAATTTTCTAACCATACACAAGCATGGTAACCTCTGTCAAATAACATAAATGATGCGGGAGTGTTAGGTGGAAGAATGATAACTCCTTCTCTAGTTTTGATTGGCTTGTCTTTCTTGAAGTTATTCTTTACTCTGTCTACAAGTGTCATTTTTCTCTTGCTTCCGTACATAATATTAGATCTACATGTTCTCCACTGATCTCTCACAACACCTTGATATCTTGGATCAGGTCGAATCTCTGGATGACTTGGATACCACATATACTTTTTGCAAATTACTTTTTTTACAAAATCACTTCTGTTGGACAGGCCGCATGGTCGGGCTGCCCCCCTCCCCGCAATGGGACCTGGACCCTGGCTCCCCCTGCATCCCCCAGCCAGAGTCCCCGACGACCACCCGAAGTACACTGCAATTCCTCACCCACAAGACACCAGCTCCGAACCCAGCTGGCCCGGGTCACCATCCACACCACGGCCTCGGCCCAGCCGCCATCTTGGGCCACTACAGCACGAGGCCGCGTGGCCTCAACTCGACCCTCACCCTGGGCCCGGCCGGGCCCGACATCGAGGCACCAACCTCCCCCCGGGAGGCAGAGTGACCACTTGGCAAGTCAATGGGAGAAAGGAATCGTCAACGGCTCTCCTCCGCCAGGTGTCGATCACCCCCGGCCGCCTGGGTGCTGGCTCCACCCCCATGCTGGGTGTCTGGACTCCCTCATCCCGGACCTCCCGGCCCCCCAGGCGCGAGGGTCCGGACATCAAAGGGGACCAGACCTATAACTGGGGCAGGACCAGACCAGGAAACCAGTGGTATCCTGGAGTCGAGAGACCCGAGAAGAACTCATCCGTGACTTGGCCTGCTGGCGCTGCCGCGGCCCTCTGCCTCGTGAAACCATCGTCTTGGCCTGCTGGCGCTGCCGCGGCCCTCTGCCTCGTGAAACCATCGTCTTGGCCTGCTGGCGCTGCCGCGGCCCTCTGCCTCGTGAAACCATCGTCTTGGCCTGCTGGCGCTGCCGCGGCCCCTGCCTCGTGAAACCATCGTCTTGGCCTGCTGGCGCTGCCGCGGCCCCTGCCTCGTGAAACCATCGTCTTGGCCTGCTGGCGCTGCCGCGGCCCTCTGCCTCGTGAAACCATCGTCTTGGCCTGCTGGCGCTGCCGCGGCCCCTGCCTCGTGAAACCATCGTCTTGGCCTGCTGGCGCTGCCGCGGCCCTCTGCTTTAAGAGACTATCACCTTGGCCTGCTGGCGCTGCCGCGGCCCGATCCACAGACACTCCAGCTCGAGGATTGTGAGCTCGCCTGTTACCACTACCTGTACCGATCCGGTACCAAGACTGTCCCGCTACCCCCTTTCCCTACAGAGACTAGAAGTGAGAGGACCCCCGGGTCCAAGATCTCCTGTATCGCTGATATCCTTGCCTTAAGAACCTTATATAAAGCCTTGAACTCGACTTGGTGTGGTGCCTGTTTGTGGGGAGGGAGGTAACTTGTCCGTACAATCGCCGGAGACGGTCCCCCTCGGGGATCTCTCCCTCGGTATCCGGCCGACCCTCAGGGTCCCCGTCTAACATTGGTGGCCAGCGACGGGATCCGAACCTACGCATAATCGTACAGAAAGTCACTCGCCCCACCACACACAACAACCATGTCAATAGAGAGCGGAACAACGGAGAAATTTCAGATGGAAAAATTGGAAGACTACAACCACCGGGAACTGAAGCAATATTGCATAGAACTTGGACTTCCAACCACAGGTCTTAGCACAAAGGAAGACTTCAAACGAGCCCTAGAAGCTTGGGCGGAAACGGGTACGGCCGTACCCCGAACACAAACAACCGAGACGAGCCCCGCACCAACTAAAGAAAGAGCGGATCTCTCCCTGGAAGAGATCCGAGAAAGAGAAAAAACCAGACTCCACGAATTAGAACTTGCCCGACTTCGCTTGGATGGGGAACTCAAGCTGGCAGAACAAAAAATAACCCTGGAACACTTACGGCTCAGGGAAGAGCGGGAAGACAAGCAAAGACAGAGGGAGCTAGAGGAAAAGAGACTAGAGTACGAACATGAGCGCAATCTCAAAGCACTGGAGGTCCAGAAACAGAATAAAGACCTCGGGCTCCCCGAACGACCGACCCCGTCTGCCTCGACCGAACCCAAGGTTCACATCCCCAAAGATGTCATCCGGGAATACCACAAGAACGATGACATACAGCAGTGGTTTAAAGCCTATGAGGTGGCAATGACCTCCCACCGGATTCCCCGAAGCGACTGGGGGGCCGGTTTATGGGGGAGGTTTGTCAACGAAGGGCGGGACGCCCTGCTACAACTCCCGGACCAGCTGATGACCTCCTACGACCACATGAAGGCCGCCCTCCTCACTCGATACGGGCTCACACCGGAGATGTACCGCCAACGGTTCCGCGACTGCAAACGGATTCCGGGTACAACTTGGGTGGAGTACGTGAACTTTTTTAGCCGAGCCTTCGAGGGGTGGATCAAGGGCAACAAAGTAACCACCTACGAACAACTCTTTGACCTTATCGTATGGGAGCACCTGTCGAACAACTGCTTCGTGGAGCTCCGGCAACACCTCCTGGACAGTAAGCTAACCGACCCTCGACAACTAGCCGTCGAAGCCGACCGGTGGGAAAGCACCCGAGTTGGCAGGAACGCACCCAGCGAATTATCCAGACCGTATCGCCCCCGAGGGGGAGGAGGAAGTCAGGGTCGGGGGAGAGACACCGGCCCCTCGTCACCCCCCAGAAACCCCTCGACCCCGGTTGGCCGAGGAAGCCCTGCCGTCCGGGCCGGTTTCCGGGCCAACATTACGTGCCACAGGTGCCAGCGACCCGGCCACTACGCCAGTGATCCCAATTGCCCAAAGAACCCGAACACTACCCCCCGCCAAGTTGCAGCGGCGGCCCTAGGGGAAGAACTAATCCCGGAAGACCAGGAAGAGTACGAGACCGATCCCTCTGAATGGGCACCCGCCGCCATGGCACTGGTCTGCTTAGGGGAGAGAGACATGATTCCGCGGGCCCCCCTTCCCGCCAACACCCAGAAGTACGGTCAATGGGTCAACATTAATGGCCGCCGGGCGGAAGCCCTCCGCGACACCGGGGCCAGTGTAACGGCGGTCCGACGCCACCTCGTCACTCCAGACCAAATCTTGCCGAACATTCTTTGCCCTGTCCGATCAGCCGACAATTCCGAAAGCCTATGCCACATGGCCTGCGTCCCCTTCGAGTGGGGGGGAGTAACAGGGATGTTAAAAGTAACTGTCCGCGATGATGCCCCCGTGGACTGCCTCCTAGGAAACGACCTTGAAAGCTCTCCCTGGGCAGCTGTCGAACGGAGGGAGCACCTGGGGATGCTTGGCCTCCCCGAATGGGTCTGCGTCACGACCCGGTCCATGACCGCCCGCGCGGTCCCCAGCCCAGAAGAGCCCGAGTGGCCAGAACCTCCTCCCGCGCTCATCCCCGAGGAGGCCGCCCCAGAAGCCAGTCCATTGACCCAAACCGAAGAAGGATCCGACCAGCTTCGGGACGTCCCTGACCTGGCACAATGGCGGCAGGAGGGAGGCCCCACGCAGGAACAATTCCGGGCCGAACAGAAAACCTGTCCCTCTCTCGAAGGACTCCGGCAGCAAGCCCTGGCCCAGAGTGCCGGGGATACCTCGGGGGCCCACTGGATCTACTGGGACCAAGACCTGCTCTACAGCGAGCAGAAAGTTGCAGAACTAGGGGCCAGTCGGGTGCTGGTGGTGCCCCTTCGCTTCCGAGACTTCCTCCTGAACTTAGCCCACGATGTCCCCCTTGCCAGACACCTGGGGCAGGATAAAACCTACGACCGCCTGGTGACCCATTTTTTCTGGCCCCACATGCGGAAGGATGTCACCAACCACTGCAAGGCCTGCCCCACCTGCCAGGCCAGCGGAAAAAGTGGCCGAAAAATCAAAGCACCATTACAACCCTTTCCTGTCGTCACCACCCCGTTTGAACGAGTGGGAATAGACATTGTGGGGCCCCTCGACCCTCGAACAGCCCAAGGACACCGGTTCATCCTGGTCCTGGTAGACCACGCCACCCGCTATCCCGAAGCCATCCCCCTTCGGACTGTGACGGCCCCCGTGGTGGGCCGGGCCCTGATGGGGATCTTCTCCCGGGTGGGGTTCCCCCGGGAGGTCGTCAGTGACAGGGGCACGAACTTTATCTCCAGATATATGAAGTCCCTCTGGCAGCAATGCGGGGTCACCTACAAATTCACGACCCCCTATCACCCGCAAGGAAACGGACTGGTCGAGAGATTCAACCGCACCCTCAAGGGGATGATTATGGGTCTAGAAGAACCCCTTCGACGCCAGTGGGACGTACTGCTTCCATGCCTCCTGTTTGCCTATCGGGAGGTCCCGCAGAAGTCCCTCGGCTTCAGCCCCTTTGAACTACTGTACGGGCACCCCGTCCGGGGCCCCCTCAGCCTAGTCAAGGAAGGTTGGGAGCAGCCTTCCCAGAAAACTCCCCCGGACATCTACCGATATCTCCTGGCTCTCCGCAACCAGACCCGGCGGTTCCGAGACACCGCCAAAGCCAACCTCGAGGCCAGTCAGGAGGACATGAAGAGGTGGTACGATCAGCACACGTCCTCCATTGAGTTCGAACCTGGACAACAGGTCTGGGTGATGTCCCCGGTTGAGCCCTGTGCCCTCCAAGACAGATGGTCCGGGCCCTTCAAGGTAATCGAACGCAAGGGGCCCGTCACCTATTTAATCGACATGGAGACTGCCCGGAACCCCCTACGGGTCCTCCATGCCAACAGGCTCAAACCCCATTTTGTGCGATCCGAACTCAGCCTCCTGATGGCTACCGATACTGGGACAGAAGAAGACTCCGAACCCCTTCCGGACTTACTGAGGGCCCTCGAGCAGGATGGCTCGGTGGAAGGGGTCCAGCTCTCCGAGGCCCTGTCCCCGGAGCAACGCCAAGACTGCCAAACGCTCCTGAGGCAGTTCGCCTCCCTGTTCTCCCTCACCCCCGGAGTCACCCCCTGGTGCCTCCACGATGTGGACACCGGGGACAGCCCTCCTATTCGACACCGGGCATACCGCGTACCAGACCGGGTACGAGCCTGCATCCAGACCGAGGTGTCCAAGATGCTGACCCTAGGAGTGATCGAACCCTCAGACAGTCCCTGGGCGAGCCCAGTCGTCCTGGTTCCCAAGGCAGCTGCCCCGGGCGTTGCCCCTGAGCTCCGGTTCTGCGTGGACTATCGAGGGCTGAATGCAGTTACCCGGACCGACGCTCATCCCATCCCCCGGGCAGACGAGCTAATTGACCGGATGGGGGCCGCCCGCTACCTGAGCATCTTCGACCTAACAGCGGGCTACTGGCAGATCGGCCTCACCCCTAGGGCCCAAGAACGATCCGCCTTCTCTACCCCAGACGGGCACTACCACTTTAAAGTCATGCCCTTCGGCATGAAAAACGCCCCGGCAACGTTCCAACGGCTGGTAAACCAGGTACTGGCGGGCCTGGAAGACTTCAGCGCCGCCTACCTGGACGACATTGCTGTGTACAGCCACCAGTGGACCGACCACCTCCGCCACCTGCGGGAGGTTCTACACGCCCTCCAGCAAGCAGGGCTCACCATCAAGGCCAGCAAGTGCCAAGTTGGCCAAGGGTCCGTGACCTACCTGGGACACCAAGTGGGAAGCGGGCTGGTGGCCCCTCTCCAACTCAAGATTGCTGCCATCCAGGCCTGGCAACCCCCGACGAGCCAAACGGAGGTCCGGGCCTTCCTGGGGCTCACCGGATACTACCGGCGGTTCGTGAAGGACTATGGCAGCATCGTGGGGCCCCTCACAGAGCTCACCTCCAAAAAGAGCCCCAAAACCGTCAACTGGACCCCGGACTGCCAATCAGCCTTCGAGAAGCTAAAGACCGCCATGTGCACGGCCCCCGTGCTCCAGGCTCCCGACTACAGCCGGGAATTCCTTGTGCAAACGGACGCCTCCGATCATGGTGTGGGGGCCGTCCTCTCCCAACTCAACGCCGAAGGGGTCGACCATCCGGTGGTCTTCATCAGCAGACGCCTCTTGCCCCGAGAACAGCGCTGGAGCACCATTGAGAGGGAGGCCTTCGCCGTAGTCTGGGCACTCAAGAAGCTCCGGCCATACCTCTTCGGCACCCACTTCCGGGTGCAAACAGACCACCGACCCCTGCAATGGCTGATGCAAATGCGGGGGGAGAACCCGAAGCTGTTGCGCTGGTCCATCTCCCTGCAGGGGATGGACTTCACGGTGGAACATCGTCCAGGCCAGGACCACGCCAACGCCGACGGCCTGTCACGCTTTTTCCGCCTCAGCGAGGAGAGTCCCCAGGAAGATGGCTGACTCTCCCCGCCTTCAGCTGGGGGGGACGCATGTTGGACAGGCCGCATGGTCGGGCTGCCCCCCTCCCCGCAATGGGACCTGGACCCTGGCTCCCCCTGCATCCCCCAGCCAGAGTCCCCGACGACCACCCGAAGTACACTGCAATTCCTCACCCACAAGACACCAGCTCCGAACCCAGCTGGCCCGGGTCACCATCCACACCACGGCCTCGGCCCAGCCGCCATCTTGGGCCACTACAGCACGAGGCCGCGTGGCCTCAACTCGACCCTCACCCTGGGCCCGGCCGGGCCCGACATCGAGGCACCAACCTCCCCCCGGGAGGCAGAGTGACCACTTGGCAAGTCAATGGGAGAAAGGAATCGTCAACGGCTCTCCTCCGCCAGGTGTCGATCACCCCCGGCCGCCTGGGCGCTGGCTCCACCCCCATGCTGGGTGTCTGGACTCCCTCATCCCGGACCTCCCGGCCCCCCAGGCGCGAGGGTCCGGACATCAAAGGGGACCAGACCTATAACTGGGGCAGGACCAGACCAGGAAACCAGTGGTATCCTGGAGTCGAGAGACCCGAGAAGAACTCATCCGTGACTTGGCCTGCTGGCGCTGCCGCGGCCCTCTGCCTCGTGAAACCATCGTCTTGGCCTGCTGGCGCTGCCGCGGCCCTCTGCCTCGTGAAACCATCGTCTTGGCCTGCTGGCGCTGCCGCGGCCCCTGCCTCGTGAAACCATCGTCTTGGCCTGCTGGCGCTGCCGCGGCCCTCTGCTTTAAGAGACTATCACCTTGGCCTGCTGGCGCTGCCGCGGCCCGATCCACAGACACTCCAGCTCGAGGATTGTGAGCTCGCCTGTTACCACTACCTGTACCGATCCGGTACCAAGACTGTCCCGCTACCCCCTTTCCCTACAGAGACTAGAAGTGAGAGGACCCCCGGGTCCAAGATCTCCTGTATCGCTGATATCCTTGCCTTAAGAACCTTATATAAAGCCTTGAACTCGACTTGGTGTGGTGCCTGTTTGTGGGGAGGGAGGTAACTTGTCCGTACGATCGCCGGAGACGGTCCCCCTCGGGGATCTCTCCCTCGGTATCCGGCCGACCCTCAGGGTCCCCGTCTAACAACTTCCAATACTAGCGCGTCTTTTATTTTTCTGCAACCAACCAACGCTGCGTTTTCAAAATAATTCAACCAATGGGTGCGCGGCTTTTCTCGTGAGACAAGTTCCCACGCTCCTGAGCTCACCCCTCCTTTACAATGCTGTCTCAGCTACACGCCCGCTGTCTCGACCAATACCAGCGCAGCACTGAGTGACTCAGCGCAGCTCCGCAACTGACTCCCTCCTTCACAAGGTAACGAAAAACTCAATTTCAACCTTTTAAAGTGCAAGTGCTATGTTTAATTTACAACGCAAAACATTTGCCACTGTACTCGAGTGTCTAGAAAGAAAAGATTTATTTCACTGCAAGTAAACCCCTTCTGTTTACTTTTCATATACTGCAGATAGATCCCTTCTGCCTACCCTTCACACAAGCATTAGAGAACCTGCTACTCCTTGAAACTTATCCACTCGGGGATTTGTACTAAGTCCAAAGTTTCACCAGCGAACCCCTCTGCTATCAATCAAGCTCAGACGAACCTGATACTCCTTCCGTGTGACCCTTAATAGGTTATATCACAATAGAAGTTTTGCCAGCGAACTCTTTGCTATCATTTCTTAATTTATTCATACAGAAAACCGTAATTAGTGCTTCCGGTTCTGCCCAACCATGCACTAATTTTCCTTGAGCCACTGACCTCACTGCGACGTGGCTTCTCCTTACCACCCGCTATTCTGCCCACGGGGATTCCAGACAAACATATAACAATCACAAACGGGTTTTGTTAATACATATATCAACATAGCAGCATCTCAGAGAAATTTCAAAACATTTCATAATATTTCAAAAGCAATTTTTTCTTTGATCGATCAATATTCTCATATAGCAGCAATTTACATTTTCACAGTTAGCAGCAAATTACCTATCTACCTATCTTAACTAATCCCTAACCATAGCTCTGCTACCAGAAAAATTATTGATAGAGCGCGCAGGTCACCCGACTATAATTTTACCAATAAGCACACTTGGGCCCATACCTCAAATTATCACACTTACTAAATTGTGTAACCTACACTCTACTACCAGTATTTAAATTCTAACTGATTCCTATACCTTTGACTTACCAATCCTTGTCACGGGTACCTATGACCACAATGGATCAGGGAGTTTGTGTGGAGCTAAGCAGCCAAAATTTCAATAACCTTTGCACTCATACAATGACCACAGACTCAAGAAATTTTGAAAACCTTTATCTAATCTTCATCAATTGTAGTAAGCATAAGGATTACAGCAAGCAAACTATCAATAATTAGAATCATGAAAAGAGTATAACCATGTAGAAGATAGATTATGCCAACCATTTAGAGTTCTAAAGGAAGGTAAGAACAAGGAGCATACTGAGAATCAGAAATTAATACTGGATTTTGGTACTTTCTAAAGGACGGAGAAAACAAGGGACATGCTAAAATTTACAGTTTAATAGCTTTCAAGGTGATGGGTAAGACAAGGGAACTTGAAAACTATAATGACGACTAAATTACCATGCAGCTATAGGAAGGGTAAGAAATTGGAACACACTAATAATTTAGAAAAAAAACGTTCGTTTTCAGTAAAAGGAGGGTAAGAAAAGGAACATCTATTTATTCAAAGGAAAACGGTACTTGACACCCAACTATAGGGTAGGGAAAACAGTGGAACATGCTATAATGCGAAGTTTACGACTTTCAGTTATGAGAAAGGAAGGAGAAGAAAAGGAACATATGCAATTATAATTCCAGCAAGATTTATGTAAGGGGAAGAAAAGGACGCAGTTTGGTTTCCCTCACAGATTTATATTTACCTAGAATGGTGCGAAGACTAACCCTGGCCACGGGTCATTTAAGGACAGAAGAGAACCCCAAGGAAAATGCAGTTTGCCAATAGGCCAGCAGCTGTCAAATGGATACCAGGACGAGAAAACCAGATTTGGATCAGAACCGGACCACCAAAGTTAAGACCAGCACCCGCAGTTCAGTTGCAAAGCCTGCGCTACACCCTCTCTGCAGCTATCAGTCAGAACTCCGATTGGGTTATCGAATTCCCCAGCAAAGTGCTTCGCCAGCACTTAAGGGTCCCAAAAACCCCGAATAGGTCTGTGAAACTCCGGACAGAGTGCTCCGCAGCACCTCTGTTCTTGATCAGCTATTGAGTGCGTTGGGTCAGTGACAGGTCAGCTATTCAGACAAGTCGGACAATTTCTCTAGCTAGACCTAGGCTCGTTGTACTATTTTCCAGGTCAGTATACCACCCCCCAATGTTGCAAGTGTAAGGATCCCCAATTTCGATTGGACAAGGGAGGAGGACAGGTCATCACACCACCTAAAATTTGAACTTTCACAGGCTCATAATTTGCATGTCGAGTACGCTCATTGAATTTCGGGTTCTCATGACATATACTTTACACCTAACAATGGTGAATTTAACATCGTATACAATGTTATGTTATGTTATGTTATTAAGCTTTTGTATAGCGTACAGCTACTCACAAGGAGTGTCCCGACGCTTTCCACCATCAACTCATAATGAAATAACACAACACAGCTAAAAACAGACAACAGAACAAAGCAAAAACAGTGGGCAGTTAAAACAGACTAGGAGTTAAAAAGCCAGGTCTTCAGGCCCCTCCTAAACTGGAGCAGGTTGGCAGTACTCCGAAGAGAAAATGGAAGCAGATTCCAAAGCTGGGGGGCTCTGCAGCCAAAAGACAATGTTGAAACTTCGGTACAGTTCAGCCTTTTCGGCTAGGTAAAAGTTCGTCTTCCCAGGCACATGTTGGCCGGAGTTGCCATCTGGCAAAGTTTCAAAGGTCATTGCTGTGGAGACTCGCAGATCTCGCGCAGACTCCGTTACAAGCAAGATGGAGTGCAGCAAGAGATAATAGGCCAGATTTTGTAAGGTACCATGAAATGGAAAAGAAACAGTTTTAGAACACCGAAAAAATGAATACACTGTATACCATGAACTTCTACTCTATCCCCATTACTTTATAATAAACTATAGCGTTATGGTTTAGGCAGAACAAACAGCTTGGCAGAAGCAGCAATGCAAGCTTCAGGCATGTGAGAACACAAAGCAGCCATCTTAGTTCTACTGCGAAAGTGCAAAGAGTTTCCCACCAAGACTGCGAGTACGTCACATCACGTGGGTATGACCGACGCATGCGCAGAAGAAATTCCCACGTAGCAGCAGCCATTTTAAGTAGCAAGCGTATTAGGATTAGAGAACACATAAGCAAGCTTCTCTCGGACACCCGAAATGTCGGACAAGGAGTAAATTAATAAGACAAACATATTGATTAGTTGATTACCGTTATTTGAGGTTCATGGATTCAAGCAAGTCGCTTTACGTGCGAATCCTTGCTCCATCAGCACAATCAGTGCAGTAGGCCCACTAGTAGTATTTCATTTACAAGCACCGGCACACCCAGTGCATTTTACTAGGTACTGACCAGTAAATCAAAATATGCCAATCAGGGAGAACGAATCATAATAACAATAATAATAACAGTAACAATAACAATTAACACAGTGCACTTAAGCACGGATTAGCAGTGGTAATGTGCCCAGAGTCCTAAAACCAAGAACAACAGGTTAGGAACAAAATAGGAGGAAGAAGCAAAAAGTTTGGGGATAACCCTGCAAAAAGGGCCACATCCAACAGCCCTCAAGACCTGGGTGTTCGAATAAACCTATAGGACCTGCAAGCGCCTGGATAACCTATTGGGCGATTAGCCGCGCTTTATGAATCCTGCTCAATTGAAGCCTTGATCACTGTGGAATTAACAGTTAGCCTTTCATAAACAAGTAAAGCGAAGCAACCAGTTTTTGTATAACCTTTATCCAAGTATCGATGTCTTCAAGATGTGAAACACTGACCCATCAATTGCTCCTTCAGTCCATTCAAGGACTGAGGATTTAACTTTGAATTATTCCTGCTGCAGTTCTTCGGTCACCAAATGGGCCCATACAGTTCATTAGTTTTATGTTTGTTATCATTGTTACTTGGTGGGAGCCCAGTCGGAGAGGAGTATGGTACAGCGCTGTTGAATTTGTCATTATAGTTTATTATAGTAGACACTGGAACAGGAAAAGGGCTTTGTCATGCTGCTTAGTGACAATGATTCAGCTTTGTAAACAGTACTGTAGTGTAATTCCGATATTCCCAATAGGCTCTGCGCATGTTGCATGAGCCGTTACCGAACAAAGCAAAGTATCGATATCCATAGGTACTGCTGATGGGAGTGTGAGACAGACGTCTAACACGCATTCTTCTCCGCAGAGCAGGCATCGTAGAACAGGTAGGATGCAATCTTGCCAGATTGGTCGGAACAAAAGAAACCAGGTAGTATTCAGATCTCTTAGCCGAGCCAAGCCGAGGACTTTAGTAATCCTATCTCGGTATCGCATTGCTAGGAGCGTTTCTTCCATTGTAGCCTGAGTTTTGCCTGTGACTGGACTTGCCATATCGGAGCAGAAGGAACAAAAATAAGATTCCTGCTACGAGTCCCAAGATGAGAGGCAGGCCACCGAACACAGAGTGTATGAAATTCGGGAAGATGCTCAGGACTGCTTCAAAGGGTGCTAACAGTCCCGAAAAAATTATCTGAAATACATGTGCGATGCCACTAGTATCAGACATGTTTAAGATTTGACTTAACATTTCTACGAAATGTACGGGGCAATTTGTTGATAATAATGCATGTATCTCTGCTGCTGTCCTTGCGACTTGCAGATCATACGTTTCTCTAGACGAGGTTAAAGGCACAGTTTTTTGTAAAAGAACGGACTTAATTCTGCTTAAAGTATCAATTCGAATAGAAGAGATATTCAATGAAGGCCATATCGCTGCCTCCAGTCTGGTTTGCTGTTTGGATACAATACTTGCATACAGCAAGTGACCCTGGATGTAACACTGACGAGATAGGCTGTTCCTGGCAACATGCCACAACAGCTGCGGTCACTTAACATAACGTAACTGCCGTTGGAAAGTTGTCTGAAAAAAGGCTCCATTTGTGTGGCAGGGGTGCGTGCAGGTGGCATGAAAGGTCATTTGATGAACCTTCGCAGGCTCCATGCAAGTTAATTCCTTGACACAGAAGTGTACCCCTTAGTGAATTTTTACAGTTGATACCACTAAGAAATACCTATTTTTTCCCCCACTCCAACATCTATGTGTGTAAGATAAATTCCAGGTTGACTTGATGTACCCTTTACCCAACCTTTCATACAGGCCCGCTGGTATGTGCTTTTGGCAAATTTGAAAGTGAAAAGTCGTTATCGGTATTGTAATGGTGCCATGTATTATCCATTCAATGACAGGTTTTTCGGAGACTGTCAATGGTAATCTTTCTAGTTTTTCAATGCTCAGCACCGTATAGTCTGCCCCTCTTTGTGCCATAGAGATTTGTTTATCTGTAAGGTTAAAGATAGAAAATAATGACGTTGTGTTGATTAGACGCCATGGCACGTAGCCTGAACGGAGATTTTGTAACGTCCAGCCTAACTGTACAATAGAACGTAATTGGGACTGGCCATGTTGTAACAATAGCATATCCTGTTCTATTATATCAATAGCAGATGATACAATGCTGTCCAGTGAATAAATTCTGGAGGACTGAGTCGTTAACCTATTGTCCACTACAGACAGTGTTTTTTCCAAATTAATACGATCAATTCTCGTATTTTTTCAGCAGTTTCAATTTGCGTTACTTTCCAAGCTTCGTTGTAAGCAGCATATATACCGGCGTATATGAAATGTTTTTGACACTGTTTGCGAGGTCCCAATAAGAAATCTCGCAAGTCAGCACCTTCTTTAAGTAAGGTCAAGTGTTGCTTAATTTCAGGTAGTGTGGATTTCTTTAGCCATTCGAGGCATAGTTTTCCTACACTGTATGTTGTTATTATCCCTGGATGTTGTCTCTGGGAATATCTTGGGTCTGGCCTGTTCTGTTTGAACCCCTGTGTTTTGTTCAGGAATCCATCTTGACATTATTAGTGTCTGTGGGCCAGATCAACCATTTTCTCAATCAGGATTAGTTCTGTTTTGGTGTAAAATATGGGATTCGTCTATCACCACATCTGTAGTGCTATTACTATCAGGTATGGGCTTTGGTATAGACGGTTTGTTTAAGTCCTTTATCCTGGCTAGGCCAAGACAGGTTGTTTGTTGAATGGTGTCATTCAGGAACATTATTTGTTCTGGGATCATGCAGGCTCTGAATAGTGATTCTAAACCTTGTACCTGCCAGTCTTTTGTACCCCAGACAGTTTTTGTCTCAATGTTGTTTTTCCAAAATTTAAAACCAGATGTAGACAATTGTTCATAAAATTTTGCAGAATAAATCAGTTTAGTATTCGTCAACATGTTTTTCATTCCTGTCTTATTCATAATTTTAAAATAAAACGTTTCTGGATCAGTGTTATTAAACTCTGAGAAGTATGGGAATTTCTCATAAAATGTTTTTGAGCTGCCTTTTGGCGGTGTTGGACAATGTTCCCATTGATTATAAGTAAAAAAATTGCTAGGATTAGCAGATTTATGCAAATAGTGGTGCCCATAATGATTAAAGCAATAAATTTCTTCATAATGTGATGTACCTTCTAAATAATCATGTTCTGTAAATTTTGCTGACATTTCTAAATCTGACATCATATTATTAATAGTTTCAAAGTCCCAATCATCAGAGAAAGTGCTCGGTGATACAAAGTCACTTAAAGAAAACCTTGAACTGATGTAGATATTTTAAGAGTTCAACCGGGCCATAGATGTCGTAATCAGTAGCGTCCCATGCTACACCACCAGGTATAGGAATGGCTGTGATGTTTACTGAAGATAGTTCTCTTTTTTCAATGTGAGAAGATCTGTGAGGCTTTAGAACCAAGTTCATTTTCTGACTTGCTGTGTCCATTGTACTGTATTTTCCATCAATCATTCTTCCCAAGCTTAAAACCAAAATGAGCCAGAGCAGGAGGAAAAGTACACCTAACACAATCCACAATTCAATCCATGGTGAGATCAGATATGTTTCTCCAAGTTGATGAAAGAGTTCTGTTATTTTTTCTTTGAAAGTTTTATTTGTTGGCTTTTCTTCACGTTCACTTGGATCGTCAGAAAAGTCATCGAAATTGATGAAGTAGCCAGATGCAGTTCTGTTAAATGTTGGAATTGCTTCAGGATTTTCATTAATCTTTGGATTTGTATGGTCAGAGGCTACATCATTGTAGACAGGTATCTCTTGACGAACTGTTGCAATTTGGGTTTCAAGAGGCACACGTTCCATGGCTTTGTTGCATAGTCCTTCTTTATTCACTGCAGCTTTATCAAATGTGATTAGTCTCTCAGTTTGAACCTCTTGAATTGTAGCAAGGTTTGGTCTTCTGCTACATCTTGGGAGTCCACTGGGCCTACTACTTATTATTGGCCACATGATTGTGGTTTTACCAGGTCGATTGATACAACTCTGTTCTCCTTTTTACCAGCAAGTGGCAGTAGTACTACTGATCTTGTTCCGCTGATTGCTAAGACAGGTCTTGCTTTTCTGTAAGAAGGCCCAAATTCATTCTTCACCGCGATCTTTTCTCTGACCAGATCCCCAATCTTTGGAATCCAGACAGGTCTTGCTGGGACAGGTGGTTTTTCTTCAGTGGCCGTTGGCTTTAGCTTTGTGTTACTTAGACTTCTTCTTGTCTCATTTAAGTCCTGTAAAACAGCCAAACGATCTTTGATATCAAAGGTTTTTTTGTTCCCCCACTGAAGTCTGACTATCGAGGTCTTCGATTATCATTCTTGTACCAAACAAAAGTTCATACGGAGTGATTCCACCCAGAGAATGTCTTGGCAGATTATTAAGACTATGTTGGACACTTATTAGATGTTTGACACACCCATCACCCGAACCTAATACCCTCGCTGTTATAGATTGCTTTATGTCACGGGTTTTTCTCTCCACTACCGCATTACCCTCAGGATGGAATGGACTAGCGTACCGCAATGCAATGCCCAAGCTGGCCTTGGCCTCCTTGTAAGCTCGAGAGCTAAACGCAGGATCCTGGTCAGAGTGTAGCATGCAAATTGCGTATGTGCCGATAAAGACTCGCAAATCTTTTATAACAGTTCTGGCGTCAGCCGAGCACTGGGGCCACATCCAAATGAATCTCGTCTTAATATTTATGGGATCGCATTTGTCCGGTTGGACGCCTGCGTGTAGATAGTCTAATAGAGGTATATGGGCTGGTCTTACTGTGCTATTGTCAGCTGAGGTACTGGGTTTTTCAGAACCGGTACCGAACCGGTAACCCAGTGGTGTCAGGGTACACCCTAAGACCTCGGGTACTTTCCTGCTTAGACCACAGAAACTCAGAGTCTTCTAGGTGAAGTCAAAGATCGAATTTATTGGCTGCAACCAAGTAACAGGCGTCCTAGAAGTACAACAACACGGTGTGTATATTCTCAGGAGACTGCTCAATCTTACAAAGTCAGGCTTCTCTCTTTATACGAAATATTGTGCTTTAGGCAAACATTCTTCACATTTTAGTATACCATTCACATGTTTTCACTACAAAGGAAAAGCAGAGTCATGATGACAAGCCCACATCACAGTTCGTCCAGCCCATAACAAATTACCCGGCAAGGCCCAACATTTCCATCAGATATCGGTGGACCCCCAATAAAAACGGGCACCTCCTCATCATAAAGCAAGTGAGAGAGAAAAGAGCAGGGACAGGTGTGAGCAAGATTAGGCAGGGTGTGTGTGCGATGAAAAGGTTTATGGTAGGCTGTGCCTTGATGCTATCTCGCTCGGCCACTGGGAAAGGAACTGGCCGGGCAGGTTCGGCCTGGGGCAATGGTTCCAGCTTGCCCAGGTCACAGAGAAGTCAATTAAGGTGTACGTGTCCTTGGGAATCGAATTTGGCTTTAATCATCTGCCTATGTGAGGGCAACTCACAAAATGGCTGCCGTACACAAAATGGAACCCAAGGGTTCAGAACGAAAATGACGATTTCGAAGTGAAATCTTTACTCGAAAGTGACGAAAATGCTTGTACATAGTGTATTAGCCATTCTCGGTCTTTTGATATAAAAATCGTCATGTTACGACAAAGTTTTATTCACGAGTCCAGAATTTTCAGAACCACAAACCCTCCTTTTGCCCTTACATAGGCAATTAACCTATCCTCATGCTAATCTGAGTCCAGGTCTATATTCCTAAAGTCATTGAGATGCTGCTGTAACATCATTCTAGTACTTAGTTCGTCTTTTGATACAGGTTTCCTTACACATGATGTAGCACAGAGGCCACATATTGCAGGAGCACACTGCACGCACAGACAGAACAGGAAAAGAATGGCTAAGACCATCCCAATGACCATCAGAATTTTCCATCCCCAGGCGGATATCAGTTCCCAGCACCATCCCATTAACGACCAATCTCCTTTATCCACATTAATAGATTCAGAAATCTTATGCAGTTTGGAGATGGCCTGGTACACTGTTATGTTATGTTAAAAAGTTTTGTACAGCGCACGGACACCAATTGGTTCCATGGCGCTCAGAGACAAACATAACAGAGGGACTGAGGGTTCACTTGTGAGCTAGCTGGAAAAGATGAGTTTTTAGAAGTTTACGGAAGCATATGTAGTCGGGACAGAGTCGGATAGTGGCGGGAAGGGAATTCCAGGTAGAGGGGGCAAGAAACGAAAAACAGGAGCCACCATGTTTTTTACGTTTGAACCTAGGAATGATTAGGAGGTTGTGGTCAGAAGAACGCAGGTTCCTAGAAGGGATGTAACGCTTGAGACTGCGTGAAGTAAAAGCAGGAACAAGACCAGTTAGTGACTTAAAAACAGTGCATCCCAGTTTGAAAATACATCTAGAGGCTACCGGGAGCCAATGTAGTCTCCTCAACAGGGGCGAGACATGTTGGTGTTTTGGCTGTTGAAAAACCAGTCTAGCCGCCTGGTTTTGCACCAACTGGAGCCGATGGAGATGGTAAGCAGGAATCCCAGCATAAAGAGAATTGGCGTAGTCGATACGAGAGATGACAAGGGCCATGATCACAAGTACAAGAGCCTCTGTGGTGAGGAACCTGCGGATTTTGCCAATTCTGCGCAGATGGTAAAAGCAAGCAGAAGTGACAGCGTTGATTTGAGGTCTCATAGACAAATCGCTGGAAATAATCACGCCAAGGCTCCTCACAGTATCGACAGGACAGGGTGGGGGGCCAAGAGATTGGGGCCAGAAGCTGGAATCCCAGGGGTTGGAGGACCCTCCTGTCAGAACAAGCTCTGTCTTACTAGGATTGAGCTTCAGCTGGCTGAAGTGCATCCACTCGGAGATGGTAAACATAGTGGACTGAAAGTTGGTACGGGAAGCAGAGGAGGTGTCAATAGGGAAGATTAACTGTAAGTCATCTGCGTAGTTAAAAATAGTTACTGAGGTGTGACGAAAGTAGGCTAAAAGAGGATGCATGTAAAGATTAAATAAAAGGGGCGAAAGAGCAGAACCTTGAGGGGCACCACAGGAAAGTGAAGAGGAAGGAGCAGAAAAGGTGGATAAATGAACCGATTGAGAACGTTGGTGTAGAAAGGAGCGAATCCAAGTTAAAGCCAGGCCCTGGATGCCCGCATTTCTGACACGGTCGATCAAGATATCGTGATCGACCGTGTCAAAAGCCGCAGACAGATCTAATAAAACCAGGGCCTGGGTAAGGTTCCGGTCAGCACCTAGTCTCAGCGCATCCATCACCGCCGCGATGACCGCTTCGGTTGAGTGGGCTGGTCTAAACCCAGCCTGCTGGTCATTGAGGAAGGAGGAGCTCTCAATGAATGCGCTGAGGCAACGAGTGACATAAGTTTTCAGGACCTTCCCCAGATACGGTAGGAGGGAAATAGGCCGGTAATTGCCCAGGACGGATGGATCAGTGCCAGATTTTTTAAGAATAGGTACAATGACAGCTTGTTTGAAGGCATTAGGGACAGAGCCTGTAGCAAGTGAATCATTGAGAAGGGCCAAGGGGGGGCCAGGACAGGCCAAAAAGGCAGCTTTTAGGATTTGGGGGGGGGGCAACAATCATTAGGAGAACCTGAACTAACTGCATGTAACAGGGAGATAAATTCAGTCTGGGAAATAGGGGGGAATTCAGACAAACAGCAGGGGTTTCTAGGAGGTAAAAGGTGAACACTAGAAGGAGAAGGGGAAGGGATATTGTTTTTGATGGAGGAGATCTTTTCAATAAAAAATGAATTGAGTGAATCACAGAAAACTTGTGAAGGTTGGAGTTGCGCGGTAATATGGTCGGGCAAAGAAAGTTCTCTAACGATCGAAAAAAATGTCCTTGGTTTTGGAAGCTGAACTAAGAATTTTTGTGAGAAATATGAAGTTTTAGCCTGGAGAATGGAGTTTTTATACAGTTTTAAAAGATTCATATAGGTGGTTTTTGATAAGGGATCATAGTTGCGTCGCCAACTTCGCTCAGCTTGTCTAAGAGTTAATTTTTCCTATTAAAGTTGGTCGGTATACCAGCGCTGAGCGTCGTGGGGACGTTTAGTTTTGACAACTCTTATTGGGGCAACCTTGTCACTAGCCTGTCTCAGCCATTTATCAAGGGTGGCAGTTTGGGAACACTGTTGGAGCGTTATCTGGAATGAAAACACAGCACCTCGATTGGATCAATTTACATACCCCACCTCGGTCTGCAAGTATGACATCTAATGCGACACTGTTCTGAAGGGTCATAAGACGATCCGACTGGAGATCAGCAGTCAAGTTACTAAGGGCACCGGCAGTTTCAACTACTGTGGACTCAACTACCCTTGTCAATTGCCTTATGTTCCTGCTGTTAACCATGGGTCCCCAGAACGGCAGAAAACCCTTTGCGAAGTCCCCAAATTCTTGTCCTGCAGTGTCTTCTTTACTCAAGACACCTCTAACTATCCTTGTCTTGTGGTAATCTGCCGCTGCTGTGTAGGTGGGAGGCAACAGGAATGAAACAGAACATGAGCCCGAAAAGTCAGGGGGCAACCATGTATAGGCTCTATCATGGCAGATGAAATAGGTACCCTTAGCTGCTAAAAACGAAGGGGAAGTCTGAGATGCAAAAACATACGTTTCAGTACAGATACTCTTCCCTAACTGAGCTCTGGGATTCTTGCCAGTACCTTGCAGACACAGGTGACCCTGATGGGGTACAATCCAAATCGGGGAAGATCTCTTAGCTTGCTGTTTCTCACTCAGAGTAGCTCCATATCCGGTCACGTTCCATCCTATGTATACTAGTGTCTCATCTCTCAGGATCATCTCATAAGAAATATCTTCCTTAATCATGTCCACTATACCCTTAACTAGAGCACTATTTTTAGGATTGTCTGTTACAGAACGTAGGGGGTAGACTTCATGTGCATATATGAACATTGTTCTGTATGCCCACAAAAAACCATTGTGGCTGAATGGTAGGACCAGATATGGGATACCTTTATCCGTTGTGTGAGGCATAAGACCACACACCCAACAGTTAGTCGTGTTCATTACAAGTTGGTGTTGGTGCAAGAGCTGAACAAAGGAGTTATTAATAAACTCTAATCTCCTAGCTGATTCGTGTTCAGGAAGGGGTTGAAAGGAATGAGAGGAAACAGTAGAAGGAGGAGGTATGGGCGATGTAGTGGGTGCAAATGTCACTCGAAAAGATAATAAAACATATCCTATTAAAAATGTCATTACACTGAATAGAACAAAAATGCACACTATCAGAAAACGTTTTTTGGTCATCATTTCACATATTCTAGCTTTAAAGTTCACAGTTTTGGCAGATCTCTCCATCTCGAAAAACCTCCATCCTCTCTAAAGTGCTGCTCGCGATGGTAGGTTGTTTCTGCTAAGGAATGCTTCTGTCAGTCTAGGGCAACTCCCTTAGACCAACCAGAACTGTCGACCTAACGTCGTCAGCTGCACCTCAAAGACTTTGGGCAATCGCAACCCTAGCAGCGGAACCCGGATGGCGGTTCGAAAACAAAAATAAGCAAGTTTCTCAGATGGGAGAGCTGCACTTTCAAAAATAGTTCTTTAGAAAAGACAATTTTTATTAGTTCATAGTTCTCGGCCTCGGATTATATCTTCGTTTTCCCGGTATTGTCTGGTCACGGAACAAGAGTTCAGGCTCTGTAGTGTCCAATGGAACTGACGGTGATACAGCTGGTTGCAAAATATTGTCACTCTTCTTTTTCAGTAAGTGTTCCTTTTATACGTGCATCACTGAAAGGCAGAAAACGTGGCACAGTTTCAGTCTCTGAGTCGGCGACACCCTCCTGGACCCACCGGTCGTACGGCAGAGGCAAAGGCACCCTCTTGCAGTATACACCGTGGATCCAGTGCTTTTTCCCTTCTACTCAAACAGCTGATCTTGTTGACAGAGGGACGAGGTGTGGGCTGGTCGTTCTTGGTTCGCTGGAAGTTCTTGACCAGCACCCAGGATCCAGGATCGATCATCTGATGTCCTGGAGCTTCAGAGACCTGAGGCAGTGTATCATGCACCTGTTGGTGTAAAACACACAATTTAGCCGTCAATTCGTACAAGTAGTCAAGCAAAACAGGGTATTCGATTTCACTGAACTTTGTAGGCCTTGGCACTCCCCATATGTTGGCCGGATGGCCGAAAACAATTTCATAGGGACTAAGTCCCACTCGCGAATGCACAGTCATTCTGGTGGATAGGAGTGCTAAGGGCAGAGCGTCAGGCCATTTAAGACCAGTGCTCGCTTGAATCTTGGCCAGTTTAAGTTTTAATGTGCCATTATAGCACTCCACTAGTCCAGCTGATTGGGGGTGATTTGCAGCGTGGAACTTCTGTTGAATGCCTATCCCTTCACATACTTTCTTCATCACTCGACCCACAAATTCACTCCCATTGTCACTCCAGACCATTCTAGGCATTCCGAATCTAGGGAAGAACTCTTTCACAAGGGCTTTCGCTGTGGACAAGGCAGTATTGTCCTTTAGGGGATATGCTTCTACCCATCTTGAGAAGGCACAAACAACAACGAGTACGTATTTTAAGTTGTTGCACCTCTCCATGTGGATGAAATCTAGCTGCTAAACCTCAAACGGATACGTAGGAGGCCCAAAATGACCAGCTGGAGTTGGGGTTCCCCTACCAGGATTGTACTTCAGACTCACCATACAATTATTGACCACATTCTCTGCACACTTAGGAATTCCTGCATTTTGCCATACTGGAGCCAACAACTTGCAAATCCCTTTCACGCTGATATGAGCCATTCCATGAGCCATTGTAACTACTGCAAGCACGTACGCATCGGGTAACAACCATCTCTGATACCCTGACAATTCAACCCAACAACCATTTGCATCCATTCTACCCATACTTTCTCTCCACATGTTCAACTCTTTCTCTGTAGCCTCAGCTTGAATAGACTTCACACTCTCTATCGTGTCTTCACACATTCCAACATCACCAACCCATCTTGCAGGGCCTGCAACATACATTCGGCTCATCACATTCCTCGCTGTTTCTTTTGCGATTTCGTCAGCAAATGGATTTCCACGACCAACATCATCAGTCACCTTCTTGTGTGCGCTACATTTCACAATCGCAACTTGCAAGGGCAAAGTAAGTGACTCAAGAAGCTCATTCACCAACTGACCATGCTGTATCTTAGCTCCATGCGAAGTCAGGAACACACGCTCTTTCCACAATCGTCCAAAACAGTGAGCCACTCCAAATGCGTATTGGCTGTCGGTGTAGATGGTCACTTTCATTCCTTTCGACAACACACATGTTCTCGTAAGTGCAATCAATCAATTCTGCTGCTTGAGCTGAATTATGTGGAATACGTGCAGCTTCAACAATTGTATGCAAAGTCGTGACAGCATATGCTGCAGTCGTATCACCATTCGGAAGCTTGAAGCATGAACCATCCACCCATAAGGTACCATCACACTTTATAAGAGGAGTGTCCCTTAGATCTATTCTCCCTTTCGTTTCTTCTTCTGTTCTAAGAAAACAATCATGCTGTTCTGATGCATCTAATTCATCTACACTCGGCAACAACATAGCTGGGTTAAGAGTGTTGCATCTTTTTATGTGCACATGACTCGCTAACAATGTCAACTCGTAACCTGACAGTCGAGCACTAGTTAAGTGCTGTGTCTTGGTTCTGTTTAACAATGTGTCCACTGCATGTGGAACCATCACAATTAACATGTTATTCATTACTAAACCAGCAGACTGTCGAATAGAAACAGCTGCTGCCGCTGTTGCTCCAAAACAACTCGGCAATGCTTTAGTTACCGGATCCAAAGTCGACGAAAAATATGCACATGGACGCTGCTTGTCTCCAAACAACTGTGTCAACACTGATAATGCACAACCTTCTTTCTCATGGACATACAATATAAAGGGCTTACTGTAGTCAGGGGTACCCAACACAGGAGCCGAACATAATGCTGTGCGCAATTCAGAAAAACTTTTCTGACACTCTTCAGACCAAGGGACGGGATTGGGTGTATCTTTACACTTTAATGCCACCAAAGGTTTTGCCAACAAGGAAAAATTTGGTATCCATTGTCTACAGTACGATGTAATACCCAAGAAAGCACGCACTTCTCTCTGTGTTCTTGGCACACTCAATTTTGCCATTGCCTGAATTCTTTCTGGGGTCAGTTTCCTTCCCTCCTTCGATAAGAGATGACCTAAGTAGGTCACTTCTGGTCGACAATATTGCAATTTTGAGAGAGACACTTTGTGATGCAACTCACACAAATGACGCAATAAAGACAACGTGGCTTCTTTACAGATTTCCTCAGTATCTGCAGCAACAAGCAAATCATCCACATACTGAATGAGGGTAGCGCCATCAGGTAAAACAATCGTATCAAGCTGTGTTTTTAGAGCTTGACTATATATTGATGGACTTTCACAGTAGCCCTGGGGAGCGCGTTTAAAGCGGAAGCTTCGACCTCCTAAACTGAAGCCAAAAATATCCCTACTCTCCTCAGCAATCGGGATGTTGAAGAAAGCATTCTTCAAGTCAATCACTGAAAACCAGGTGGCAGAAGCTGGAATCATAGTCAATAGGGCAGTAATGTCAGGAACAACTGGAAACTGTGGCACAACTATTTTATTCACCTCTCTAAAATCAATCACAAATCTGTAAACAGGTGGCTGGGAAGGGTCAGTTCGTTTCAAAACAGGCAGAACAGGGCTATTGCAAACGTTGCCTCTTGTCTCTTCAATCACATCTTTTTCAATCAAATAATAAATGATCGCTAGTAAAGCTTTTTCACCTTCACTAGAAATTTTATATTGGGGAATGCGTGCCATTTTAACATTGGCTTTCAATGTTACAACATATGGTGGTATTTCCAAAAGACCCACATCATTAGGACCAGTAGCCCAAAGAATATCAGGAAGAAACGACAATTCTGTCGGAAGTTTATCCCTTGACAAATACATTGGAGAAACCACTTTCTTACCCAGTGTAAGTTGTACTCCCGAAAGAGAACAGTACAAAGTTGCATACAATCTTTTTAACAGATCCAATCCCAACAAGTTTTCACCACAACCTGTTGTCAGAATAAGGGGTGCTTCGAATTCACAAGGACCAACAGAAAGGGACATAGGACTAGAAATCGGGTTCCTAACCGGGGCGCCAGAAAAACCTACAGAAACATTCATTTCGCCAGACAAAGGTGCGCCAGGGAGTTTAGCGTGCATAATAGAACTCTTTGTAGCACCAGTATCCAACAGAAAAGGCTCTGACACACCTGATGTAATCACCTCAACATAAGGTCCACTCTGATCTACTGGAACTGAAACAACTCCCTCTCTTTGTCAATGGCTGTCCTAGCAATCATTACCTTCCATATGCTCATCTTCTGCATAGTAATCATCAGCATAGTACTGAGCTGTCCTACCAGACGCGTTATTCTGCTGATCAAAACTATTCATTGAATTTTGAGGCGGAAGGGAATGTGCGTTCTGAGGAACGTTTCCACGTCCTCTGGGCGCTTGCTGAACACCTCTACCTCTTGTGTTTGACACACCATTCGCGCGCTGTAACAAGACAGGGCAACTATACTTGAAATGACTTTCTTCCTTGCAATACAAACACTGGTTGGGACCTACAGGAACACGTGGTTGAGTATACTCTACTCTTTGCCTTTGAAACTGTTGAGGTTGTTGATAATTACTCTGATAGTTACTCTGACCACCATTATTCTGACCATTACGTGGCGGATATGCTTGCTGTAACAGAACCTTCGTTTTTAACTCTTTAGTTTTCTTTTCTGCTCTATCTTTCTCATCTTTGTCTCTATTTTCGTAATACTGTGCAGTAGCCAATATCTGTGCTGAAGAGGAAACTGCCCAAGAACTCTCTGAATCCTTTAATTTCTTACACAACTCTGGAAGCAGATTGTGCACAAATTTATCGACAAACAACCGCTGACCACCTTCTGTGCTCATATCTTGACCACTGTGGTCGACAAACATCTCTTCAAACCTGGTGAAGAAATCTGACACCGTTTCAACTTTCTTATGCTTACACGCAGACAATTTATCCCAATTTACACGCATGGCGGGCATTATAGTTTTCATGTAATCAATGATCTTACCAGGAAGTTCTGCTACTAAAGGCTCAGGTTTAGCACCACCAACTTGTCGGCCATCTGCAGCAGTAATATTAGCCCATGAGTCACCTAACTCCTGATCATGATCTGCATGACGAATCTTTCCCCATAAAGGCTGTGGAACAACGTTCCCAAACAACATGCCTATATCGGCCAAATTCATCATACATGACCCAGCAGTCTGTGACAACTCCTTGTAATACCCTGCAGGATTTTTACGGGGATCAGGCAATGTCTGCTTAAGGGCCAATACTTCAGCTCGCTTCCATGGAACATGTACCCAAACACGCTGAAAGTGTGGCAGAATAATCGGATTAGCAATGGCGTCCCCATCTCTCCAAACCGGGGGAACTTCTCTCATGGGATATTGTCTCCACTTCTTCTTAACAGAAGAATCAGACTCCAACAATGAACGAGAAACACCTTCAGTCCTTAACGACAACAAAGTCGCAACTGCTTTCTTAACATCCGAACCCACAATTGCGCCTTTTGAAAACTCGAACCGTACATGGCTCAACTCGGGCGGATAAGAGTCCAAATCATTTTCCTCTAAATCTTCACACAGAAAAGCACACATTTTCTCAAAAACGTATCTCTGCTTCGATGCTTCCCACTGATGGAAGACATCCATAACAGACTCTAGACCATACTTTGTCGGTTCGGTCATCCATCTATGTGCCAAATAATTCAACGTTTCCTTCTCCCTAGAATCAGGCAGTTGGCTACGCAACTGTGTACGCTCTAAAGTAGGGGTCGTACTTGTCGCCCCAAAGAAAGGATATAGAAGACTAGTGACCGTGCTAGTCACTCTTTGTCGAACAGAGGGAGAATTCGATGAAAAGACAAGAGGGAAAGCAGGAGGAGTCAAGGCAGATGTAGAGGCAGTGTCAGGAGGAATACCAGGAGTGGTAGTTGATATAGTAGTCAAAGTTGTAGGAAGTATAGGTAGAGCAGATGTAAAAGCCGGTGGCCATTGAGGAGGCTGCACCGGAGGAGCAGGAGCCAACTGAACAACAGCTGGTGGGTGCTGTGGAGGAGCAGGAGGCAATGCAACCACGGGTTGCGCAGCTAAAGGTTGCGGAGGTGCCATAGCATTTTGCGCATAGGGGGTGGCGAACTCAACAAATGCGACATTAGGGGGGATCTTTTTCAAGTTCTTTTGCTGCATCTTGCTGAAGAGGCGGCAAAACTGGATAACATTTATCAATCACCATTTTACGTTGCCTGTGCAACTGCTCACTCATCTGTTCCTCTTCGTTATCTTTAAACTGCATAGCAGCTTGCATTATCGAAATACCCCTTTATCTCTTATTTTTCTTCGCTAATTTAATTTCCTTCTGTTTGGCTTCCTTACGTCATAGGCGGAAAGAGTCAAACATCGCCGGCCGGGCTTTCTTCTTAAAAAGTTTAACTTCGAGGTTATCTAGGATTTCCGTTTTAAAGCTACAATATTGGGGCCATTTTAAAACACCATCTTTTCTGGTGTATTTGATCCACACTTCATTATATGTGATGGGGCCTACTCCATGTTTCACATACAGTTCATAGGTTGGAGTTCCAATCGGAGGAACCGGACACGAGTCCTCCAATCGGGAATCCCTATTACTACCACAACAAAACAAATTTCCAAGTCTGCTAAGACCAGGCATCTTCGCTCTCTAGTCTAGCTTCAAACTTCAAAGGATTATCGATTACGAAATTCTCGTGAATACACGAGTCCTTCGGCTTTGGTACTTGCAAGTTCCAAATCAAAGATCCCAAGGGGATACCCAAACTAAGACTGGGAGACGCTCCACGTATACTTAACTGAGATATCGATGACGTCACCAGAAGACTTGTCTATTGTTTTGCTCTACCAAACATCAAGGGTCCAAATCAGGGCGATAGCCAGGGCAGCAGTCCTTCGTAGCCGCCGGGAAGTGGGGAACCTCGCAGCAAAGACTTTCGGACCACGTCGACATGCAGGGGTCGATGAAGTGGTTGGTGGTCCTCCAGAATTTTCACACGAAGCTCCTCACGAACCTCAGGCTTGGACCGGTACCGTTGGTATCCCCCCACTTTGGGCGCCAGCTGAGGTACTGGGTTTTTCAGAACCGGTACCGAACCGGTAACCCAGTGGTGTCAGGGTACACCCTAAGACCTCGGGTACTTTCCTGCTTAGACCACAGAAACTCAGAGTCTTCTAGGTGAAGTTAAAGATCGAATTTATTGGCTGCAACCAAGTAACAGGCGTCCTAGAAGTACAACAACACGGTGTGTATATTCTCAGGAGACTGCTCAATCTTACAAAGTCAGGCTTCTCTCTTTATACGAAATATTGTGCTTTAGGCAAACATTCTTCACATTTTAGTATACCATTCACATGTTTTCACTACAAAGGAAAAGCAGAGTCATGATGACAAGCCCACATCACAGTTCGTCCAGCCCATAACAAATTACCCGGCAAGGCCCAACATTTCCATCAGATATCGGTGGACCCCCAATAAAAACGGGCACCTCCTCATCATAAAGCAAGTGAGAGAGAAAAGAGCAGGGACAGGTGTGAGCAAGATTAGGCAGGGTGTGTGTGCGATGAAAAGGTTTATGGTAGGCTGTGCCTTGATGCTATCTCGCTCGGCCACTGGGAAAGGAATTGGCCGGGCAGGTTCGGCCTGGGGCAATGGTTCCAGCTTGCCCAGGTCACAGAGAAGTCAATTAAGATGTACGTGTCCTTGGGAATCGAATTTGGCTTTAATCATCTGCCTATGTGAGGGCAACTCACAAAATGGCTGCCGTACACAAAATGGAACCCAAGAGTTCAGAACGAAAATGATGATTTCGAAGTGAAATCGTTACTCGAAAGTGACTAAAATGCTTGTAGATAGTGTATTAGCCATTCTCGGTCTTTTGATATAAAAATCGTCATGTTACAACAAAGTTTTATTCACGAGTCCAGAATTTTCAGAACCACACAGTTACCTTGTCCGGTTCATAACTGCGATCTCTATTGCAGTCCTGACAATCCATTGCAAAGTTATAAATTTGCACGCTCATTTCCGGCCACCAGTAATACGATTGTAATTCTATTAGGGATGTCAAGATTCCTTGATGTCTCGGACCCTCTCCCAAATGTGCTTCTTGAACCAAGTAAGCCCTCCGGTTCCTGTTTGGAATTACTCTGTCACCCACTCCAGGGATTAGAGCAAAAGGAACGGAGTTTGCATCAATTATGTATGTATTTCCGAGTGGATAATTTAGAGGTAACGCCGCATAGTTGCCTTCCATTGAGGCTTTTACTGCTAGTAGCGTTTCATCGTCTATTCTTGTTTTAGAACGCTTAATTGAAGCTACGGAAGCAGTGTGGACAGCTGCGTTTGCGGCTTTATCAGCCAATGAATTCCCTGCAACGTGAACGCCATCACGTTAATGACTCAGTATATGTATCACGTGAGTCTTTAGTAGTTCTTTCTGTAAAAAAACTACCTGTTCCCAAAGCATTTTATGCTTGATTGTGCCACCTTTTGCATCTTTGAAACCGTTTTGAACCCAGTTCTGCAAGTATTCATTGTTTGACTGGACGCAGTAATATGAATCGTACACTATTAGTGTGGGGAATTCGCGATCGGCATTTTCAAGCGCCATCTTAAAAGCCTGTAGTTCAGCTCGCTGAGCTGTGCAGTCTCCGAGTGATTGAGTTTTAGTGACTAGGGGTCTGAATTTTTCTTCGTGCCAACGACCTTTAACAATCGCGCACGCAGCACTATATGCTTGTTTACCCCCAACTGCGGGTTGTGCTGAACCGTCTGTATATATTATACAGCCGTAATGTTCCAGAGGCAGGATTTCAGTCGGCAGAGGATATTCATATTAGTATTGGAGAAACTCTTGCGATTTTAAGTTAGGATCAAATTCGTATACTAGTTCTGATGCAGCAAGAGAATTAACCCATTGTATCCATCTCGGATGTAAAACTTTAGCATTCGGAATGCTGGCTCTTGTTACTGCCTCTAGGGCAGGTACCGGTGTAACGATTATTATACGTTTACCTTGTGCGAGGGCTCTTTCTTTTGCTACAGCAGTTTGGACCGCAGTCAGATTTTTTCAGTAGAACTGAATTTCATTTCAGCTTGTGTGTACAAGTGTGATTTGTAAGCTATTGGTACCGTTTCTCCCTCATTAGAGGTCAGGTACATAAATCCGCATCTTCCTGGGATGACTCGGATTACAAGGTTGCATTCGTTTGCGCGTGTTTGCAGTTTTAGTTAACATGTCTGTTTGTATTGATCGTAAAATTTCTGTGTGTTTCTGTGTCCAAATAATTGGTTTGAAATCAGGTTTTATTAATTCGTAGAGAGGTTTAACCCTCTCTGCATAGTTTAGAATGTCATTTCTTCCGAAATTCAGGAAACCTAGAATTGATTGTAAGTTTTTCAGCGTTTTTGGAGCTTGGAGTACTACACACTTCTCTAAGAAGTTGTCTGCTAGGCTTTTGCCTCCACTTGATAACTCATATCCCAGAAACAGGACAGTGAGGTGGGCAATTCGTGATTTTTTAAAGTTGAATTTGTACCCTTCAGATGCGAACCCAAGTATAATGGTGTTCATTCTTTTCAAGTGTGTCTCCAGGTCATCGTCTGTTAGATAGATGTCATCGACATAAGATAATGCCTCATCATCATCATACATTTGTAGTAACTCTGTTAGCCTGGCTGAAAATAATCCTGGGCTGTTCTTGAATCCCTAGGGGAGACGACAAAATTGCCACTGGGCCCCCATACTGGAGAAAGGGGTCAAATACATGCTTTCTGGTGCAATGTTTTGACAGAAGAAACCATTTGAAATATCTAGTGTTGTTTTATATCTTTTGCGCACAATGTTATTCATTAGTGCTGCACTGTGTGAATTTTGTACTGCAAATGTTTTGCAACAAGAGTTTAGGTGTCTGTAGTCCAATACTAGACGATATGAATCATCTGGTTTGGAGACAGGAAACAAAGGATTGTTCATTTGTGAGGTGCACGTTTCAAACACCCCCTGGTATTCAAGTTGATCTAAGATCTCCCTGACTTGTTTTTTAGCTTCTTGCTTAACAGGATACTTCCTCTGTGCAGTAGGTTGATTTTTTAACTGAATTTTATGGTGAGGAGAATCCTCATCCCATCCTACATGATTTTTATATAATGCAGGGGCTTGGGCCCCTGCCCATTATCTAGCATATGTGTATTTTTTATGAATTGGAATGTGATTTGAGAAGGCAGGCATAATCATTTCTTCGCCATGTGGGCACTCCCTGACAAACTCTGGTGGTCAGTCTTTCTCTGCTTGAAGGATATCATAGCCTTTAGATACATTCTCCCAAAATAGACCTCTTATTTGCCTAGTTGTGTCCCCTTCTATACGTAATGTTACTTCATATAATTTATGGGGTACACTAACTATGGTGTCTGCAGTTTCCACCTGAATGTATTCATTCGTGTCCACTGTCTCCAGAAGATTCATCAGGATCTTGCGCGCTATGGTCACTTCTGCTGCGCTGTCTAGCATTGTCTGGGCCTACTCTCCATTCTTGAGTTGTGTCCTCAGGATCCTCGGCATGTTTTAATTTAATACTATCTACCTTCTTTTTGGGAAATTGTAATTTTTTACTTTAACGAGCAGGTTCCTTGTCTTTGGACTTGACTCGCTCTTCTTTATGTTCTGACCGTCCTCTTCTTTCCGATTTCTGTGAGGAAGTCTGAAAAGATCGAGAGGGACGTGTATCATTATCTTGATATATGTCAGGTTTTCTGAAATTGTCCCTATTTCTAAGGCTGTATATTTTTTCAGAGGGCTCCCATTGTGGAGACCTGCCCCCCCGTTCTGGAGATCTAGCTCTCCATTGGGGAGAACTTCCTCTGGACTGAAACAGTTTTTCTCTGGGAGTGGTTTGTTTATTACCCTCCCACTTCTTTTTTGGAGTAATAAGATTATTCTTAATAAAAGTGTTTTCAGGATTTTCAGTTAGTTGTGGTTTTAGTTGTTTCCCACCCAAACTATCTCTACCTAATTCTTCAAAGCACTTTTCAATTATTCTGGGAAGTTCAAAAGGTTGGTCTGTTATTTCTGTTTCTTTTAATTTTTGGCGGATCGCCACAGATGCTGCTTCTCCCTTTATGTTGGCTAGTGGTATAGCAGAGACTTGCTTAATTTCATACCTAGATTTAAAGCAGGCTCTGGACCGTATTCATTTTGAATCTGTCTTAGCACGCCTGGTATAACCGCCATAGACGGAACACCATGTGTTTTTGTGTATATTAAAGCAAAGACTGTTCCCCAAGTGTCACAGTCCTCCACATGTGGTGCGATCCCCATTGGTAAACAGATCGTCAGAATTCAGTGTTTTTCATGAGGTGTACTATCAGGGAATACTGCCTCTATTTGAGTAATCTTTTGAGCTAACCAGAACGGAATTTGTTCACGTTTTGCGGGTAATTTGCCAATGACTGATTGTATAGTCTGTGGAGTAATTTTATTTGTGTTCCCCTGGTGAGGGGTGTGCTGTGGAATTTTTATTGCTGTTGGACTGTTAAAGTCCGCATGACATATTGGACCAATTGTCTATGTATTTTAATTAATTGTTTTAGCTGAACTAAAAGTTCTCCGTCTGACATTTCTTAGATATCAGGATGTGGTGTATAGCTGGCTAGAACCGGCCATGTCTACCTAGTGGACCGAGCCTGGTAATGTGATTTTGATGTTTTAGGGCGCCATTAAACCAGAGCTGATGCTCCTGGTAAGTTAGTGGAATTTCAACGTCCTCGAAAGGAATGTATTCCACTGGATTTTCCTCTGCTTTGTAGTAGTGGAACTCGTGTGTCACAGCATTTGCTGTTGGAAAAGTTATCCATGAATAGAATACCTCTGTCTGCCGATCTTCATGTGCATCTACCACAAATATGACTGTACCACCTCTTGATGATACTCCATTAGTTATAAGTTTGTAAGTTACACTTCTTCTTATATTTATCGGGATGATTATTACATCCGGGTCATTTTGTAGAGCTCTCATTCAAGACAGCTTGAGCTGCTATTCTAGCTCTTTCCCTTTCGTCGTCACTTTCCGTCATTTTTGCTGACAGAAAGTTTGCAGAGCAAGTTTCAAGGAAACAAAGATTAGGTGCACAATATTTTGGAACTCTGTATCCTTCAACGTTGACTAAACCAAAAATTAATACATAGGATTCTCCTCCTACTAAGTTTTGGCGGATATTAACCTTTTACCCACTCCAGACGTCTATTGGAGTTTTTACGGGGAAAGGGGTCTGGGTGAAAAGCACGACTGAGTTCCTCTAGTATATAGCGTTAAATTATCGCCTTACCAAACGTTGGGCGCCATGTAGTGTAGTTCTTACATTCCCAATAGGCTCCGCGCATTGGAATAACATAAACGATAGTTTAGACATAGGACTTAGGTCGACTAGGTCTCTATTGAATATGTTAGACTTAATTATGAATGCCAGCTAGCTAAGAGGTCACTAGAAACTTTCTCGAACTCACAAGAAGGGATTAGTTTCTGACAACCGCATAAACATGACAACTTTGCTCCCCCAAGAATAAGGAGTATATCTCCAGAGTCGCGGAAACAATAGATAGCTATTTCACTCAGTCAATCGTGCATGCTTAGTTCCACCAGAAGAGCATAGAAACAGAGAGACGGGCGTTTTCAATAAAAGAGGTTATTTATTGAGTAGTCTTCTTTCTCATGCAAGAGAAGTGAATTGCTACAATCGCAATACTTGTCATGAAGTAAAGTGCGTACAGTAAAGAGTATTATGAAATAATACTGTAAAAGCATTATATGGTTTCTAAGCCATAAGATACTTAAAATGGATAAAATACATACAATGATAAAATAATGACTAACCGTACTCAACTGGTTCTTCTAAGATACGCCTACTCCGGTGTACCTAACCTAAGCCTAGTACATGGGAAGGAGTAAGTGAGATGTAGTTTGAGTTAAAATAGTTTCTGCCAAGAATCTAAATCAAGAATTCTTTAAGGGTCTAATCAGCTCTGTACCTTGGTTATAGAATGAAGGAGGTCTTGTATCTCTCTCTCAGGACTCGATCTCCCAGCAACCAGCAAGGGTAGCAGGGAAACACTGGAGCTGGATTTCTCAGCAGGAGAAAAGACAGCGGCTCTCTCAGCGCGTCAGCGGGAGGGTCTGCTTCCTTTGGCACTTGCTACAGCAGGGCGTCGGGCAAGTAGATAGTCGATCTGCTCCAAACCACCGTGTGTTTTGCTAGGGCAGATGCTGGTATATTTATACCTGGAAGGTGCCGAGTTTGACGTAAGGTTGGACATAAGACGTCACTAAGAACTCGCAGTTCTTTCAGGACTCCGGGAGTTCTTGGACAAATCAATACAGAAGCAGGGGGAATTCCCGGGCTGCTGGAGGCTTGGTTTATCTAAGAACACGTTGTGCTTTCTAGGAGTCTATGGGAGTAGCCTTGCCGTATTTGGACTGCATTGGCTATGTCTTAATATGGGAATGATTCTTATGCCTATATAAGGATATGATTTGATATAACCACATAAGGGCAGAAATCGGGAATATTAACTAGAGTCCTAGATTCGTCTACAACAGTACACATCACTGGATGTGTTATCTCGTCACCACACCCAGAAGTGATATCGTAGACCACCTCAATCTACGTATGCGGGCATTGAGTTGATAAAATTGATACAAGGTCTCTTTTCTTGTGTTGATGGTGAAAAATTTGTATTGTGCTTATATACCTAACCAAAAGAGATACAAATGATAGACGGAATTCGGAATAATTCAAACATTCACCCCCAATCAAGTGATCTGGGTTAAATCCATTGGTCTTTTGCTCACCATGCCACGCCTGTTAAGACTTAGCCATATTCAAATCATTGGCCCTGCTCGACATGGGTACAGTCCATCTTGAACTTTCAAGTCAGGTTCTCCCTGGACCAGAAACAAGCATACTGGGACCGGTTTCGGGGTATCACCCCTTGTCAGTCATCTTGAATCCAGTGTACAGTGAGCCCGGGACCCACGTCTAGGCATACCTGTGGCCCTTTATATGGTTCCTCCCCAGGGTGGGCTTTTCTATGGTACATTGGCTGAGCGGTGCCTTTCTAATAAATGCCTTGTCACTTTCTGTAGATTCATACGGTTACTTCATTAAGAACACTTTGTAACATTCTCCAGGAACTCGCCCAGAGTTCTGCAAAGCCAGCCCTTACTTCATCACCTAACTCGCTATTGCCTCCGAACACTACATATTGATAGCAGATCTCAGATTCCACATGGAAGACCTTAGCGACGTCAGCACTGCCAACCTAACAGAAAGCATGAACAACATTGGCCTCATCCAACTCGTCATTGACCCAACACACATCTTTGGGCACACGCTTGACTCCATCCTCATCTCCAGAGAAACATTCAAGTACCACCATCTCACAGAACTCACCTGAACCGACCACTCCATTGATAAAGATCAGATCACACCACAGCAATGAGCTTTTCACCATCATTATGGAATTCAGCAACCCAGCAGCCACAGAGAATATCATAACTCCCTCATAGAATCTGTGATACACGCTTGCTGACTACTTCCATTAGAAGATCGCTATCATCTACAGGGACTTTGAACTTCAGCTCTCTACCAGTGACAGCCTCGACCTCCTCACACCCACTGACAATAACTTTGACCTCCGTCTCGCTTTCTGGGATATCCTCATTGCACAAGACACCACCTCTATAATGAACTCCATGCAGTCTGGGGTCCCCACTGATCCATGCCCCCACCATATCTTTAACGTCAGGAGCAAGGTGATCAGCTTAGAGCTCACAAACCCACATAGCAGATCGATCACCTTGGCCTCATTCGCAGAAGAGTGATAACATGTAGAAGTAAAACCCTCCGAAAAAAAACATTCAGCAGACCTAGAGCAGTTGAAGAACTCCCGACTGATACCCCTGCTCTCCTTCCTGGACATAGTCTTCAAAAGGACAATCAACAGTAAGCTCACCAGACACCTGGAGCACAACAACCTCCTGGACTCCTCCCAGTCAGGCTTCCGTGCCAATCAAAGCACAGAGACTGCCCTGATAGCAGCCACAGATGAGATCAAAGCCCTCCTGGACCTCAATCAGAATACAGCCCCCATCCTCCTTGACCTCTCGGCTGCCTTCGATATGGTCTCTCACCAGATCCTGATCAACAAGCTCCACCATATCGGAATCCAAGGAAATGCCCTCAAATGGATCGCCTTCTACCTCACCAGAAAAACTCTGAAAATCAGACTCCCGCCCTACTCCTGAGCCCAAGGACATCATCTGTGGTGACCCACAAGGATCCTCCGTCATCCCCACCTTCTTCTACACTTACATGATACCCCTAGCCAACATTATTAGATCGCACAGACTGAAAGTCATCTTCTACACCCACCTCACCAACTCCAGAGACAACTTACATAGGTGCCCGGTCCACATCACTGACTGGATGAAGCACAACTGCCTAAAACTGAACACAGACAAGATGGAAGTCCTCATCTTCAGTAACTACGCATCTCCTTGGAGCGACGCATGGTGGTCAGCAGAACCTGGTTTCTTCCCCTGCCTCACAGACCATACCCATGACTTACAATGCACATGCACTGTAAGATCTTTAGATCTTGCAGCTCTCCATCAGCACCAGACAAATGATCACCCAAGCCCTGGTGACCAACTGGCTTGGCTACCTAAACACTCTGTATGCAGGAATCAACACTAACTTCTAGAGACAACTGCAGACAATACAGAACTCAGCAGCAATGCTAATCCTCAACCTCGTAAAGCAGACCCACATCAATCCCCACTTCAGTAAACTCTACTGGCTCCCAGTCTAGAAAAGAGGCAAGATACCGACCCATGCTTATAAGGCACTCCACAATGAAGGATTGTCCTACATCAGTCAAAGTTTATTCTTTATCCAGCCCGCCAGACACCTGCATTCCGCCTCCCTATTGCTCGCTCACACTCCCAGTGTCAAACCAGGCACGAAGGCTGCGCTTTCTCCCACCTGGCTGTAAAGACCTGGAATGAACTTCCCCGGCACTGGAGATGCGACTCATCAGTGAATCTGGAAAGAACTCAAGATCTGGCTGTTCAACTGATCAGCCCCTCCGGACAGCAACTCCTCCCCCAGCGGCTTGAGAATCTCACGGATGATTTGCTGCGCTTAATAAATACCCATTGATCGATTCAAGTCCGTACATTCATATAGATTTTTCCCAGTGGGGACTTGGATGTTGTTTAACTCTCCCTTGCTAACAAATGCGTTGCTTTAAATCAGTGCAGTCCTCAAAGCGGACTTTTGATGCTGCGTTAGCTTTCCATTTATGAATTCATGGTCACATTCAATACATTTATAGAGTTTCTGTCCTGTATGAACATTCTGATATATTACATTTTGTTTTGTAATCAATCCCTTGCCACATTATATTTATTAATAGGGTGTCTCCCTAGTGTGCATTTGTTGATGCTGCATTAGATTATTCTTCCTTGGAAGAATGTATTACACTCTGTAAATACATAGGATTTTTTGCCATGTAAATTTTCAGACATCGCTTCAGTTGTCCATTTATTATGAATGCTTTGTGGTATTCAATACATACATTTTCTCTCCTGTGTGAACTTTCTGATTTTGTATTAAATTTTGCTTTGTGATGAATGCCTTGTCACATTCTGTAAACTGCTAAGTCGTATTCAGTACAGCCCTATCGTTTCTAACCAGTGTGGAATTTCTGATGTACTATTATGTACATTCATAGGTTTTCTCCCCTGTGTGGACTATCTGATGTTGCATAAGACATGACATTATAATAAACGCATTCTCACATTCAGTGCAGTTGAATGGTTTCTTCCCAATGTGGATTTTCTAATGTCACTTCAGGTCTCCATTTGTTATAAATGCTTTGTCACATTCAGTGCATTCATACGGATTCCCCGCCAGTGGGGATCTTTTGATGTTGCTTTAGCGGTCTATATTTTATAAATGCCTTGCCACATTCTGTACGTTCATACGGTTTCTCCCCAGTGTGCATATTTTGATGTTGCTTCAGCTCTCCATTTGTTATAAATGCTTTGTCACATTCTGTACATTGATATGGTCTCTCTCCAGTGTGGACTTTTTCATGTCGCTTCAGCTCTCCATTTGCTATAAATGCTTTTTCACATTCTGTACATTGATATGGTCTCTCTCCAGTGTGGACTTTTTGATGTCGCTTCAGCTCTCCATTTGTTATAAATGCTTTGTCACATTCTGTACATTGATATGGTCTCTCTCCAGTGTAGACTTTTTGATGTCGCTTCAGATCTCGATTGGTCTTAAATGCTTTGTCACATTCTGTACATTGATATGGTCTCTCTCCAGTGTGGACTTTTTGATGTTGCTTCAGCTGTACATTTGTTCTGAATGCTTTGTCACATTCTGTACATTGATGTGATTTCTCCCCAGTGTGGACTCTCTGATGTTCCATTAGTTGTAACTTTCTAATGAATGCCATGTCACATTCTGTACATTGGTATGGTTTCTCCCCAGTGTGGATTTTCTGATGTTGCTTTAGCTTACTATTTCTGATAAATGATTTGTCACATTCTGTACATTGATATGATCTCTCTCCAGTGTGGGTTTTCTGATGGTTTTTAGGTCTCCATTAAAAATAAATGCCATGTCACATTCTGTACATTGGTATGGTTTCTCCCCAGTGTGGATTTTCTGATGTTGTTTTAGCTCTCCATTTGTTATAAATGCCTTGTCACATTCTGTACATGCATACAGTTTCTCCCCAGTGTGGGTTTTCTGATGTTGTGTTAGCTGTCCATTTGTTATAAATGCTTTGTCACATTCTGTACATTGATATGGTTTCTCCCCAGTGTGGACTTTCACATGTTTCATTAGATGTGACTTTCTAATATATGCCATGTCACATTCTGTACATTGGTATGGTTTATCCCCAGTGTGGGTTTTCTGATGTTGCTTTAGCTCTCTATTTCTTATAAATGATTTGTCACATTCTGTACATTGATATGATCTCTCTCCGGTGTGGGTTTTCTGGTGCAGCTTTAGATCTCCCGTTCTTATAAATGCTTTGTCACATTCTGTACATTGATATGATCTCTCTCCAGTGTGGGTTTTCTGATGGTTTTTTAGGTCTCCACTGAAAATAAATGCCATGTCACATTCTGTGCACTTATATGGTTTCTCCCCAGTGTGGATTTTCTGATGTCGTTTTAGCTCTCCATTTGTTATAAATGCCTTGTCACATTCTGTACATGCAAACAGTTTCTCCCCAGTGTGGGTTTTCTGATGTTGTGTTAACTGTCCATTTGTTATAAATGCTTTGTCACATTCTGTACATTGATATGGTTTCTCCCCAGTGTGGATTTTATGATGTTTCATTAGATGTGACTTTCTAATGAATGCCACGTCACATTCTGTACATTGGTACGGTTTCTCCCCAGTGTGGATTTTCTGATGTTGTGTTAGCTTTTCATTTGTTATAAATGCTTTGTCACATTCTGTACATTCATACGGTTTCTCCCCAGTGTGGATCATTTGATGCCGCTTTAGATTCGCCTTCCATCTGAACAATTTATTACATTCTGTACACTTATATGGTTTCTCCTCTACGTGGACCCTATGATGCTGCATTAGATCTTTCATTGCAAAGAACACGTTTCCACAGTCAATCCATCAATCTGGTTTTTCTCCAGTACGAAGTTTCTTATGTCACACTTGCTCTTTTTGTTTGCCTAATAAATGTTTTGTCACATTCTAGAAATTCTTATGGTTTTTCTCTTTTGTGTTCTTTCTGATACCAGGTTATCTCTTTATTCGTAATGAGCACCTTAGACTTGCTTCAGTATGTCAGTGCGTTGTGTCTCCAATGTCTATCAGCTGATATCTAAGAGCCAAGCACAGACCTCATTGGGCATCTTGAGTTTTCTGCTGTTGAAAAAGACTTCGGCGAGGCATTAGCCTTCAAGGGAAGAGTTTTAGAGGCACACTGTTTTTACATCACTCCCCACACCAGTGATGTTTAATAGCTTTACTTTTTTCATTCATTACTGCATTTATTTCACCTGTTAGATTAAGAAAAAGAAACAATGAATAAGCTTAAATGCAAAGCCCATCAGAAAAACCTATTGGCATTTAATGATACATTTAAGTGTCCATATAGACAAGTGCGCTGAAGAAATTCTAGATTCCACTTTCAATGTAAAGATGCAATAGGCAGAGCAAGGGCATACGATCCTTCCGTGATCCCCTTCTATTGAGGAGTGTGGACTCAAGGAGTAACCAAGAGACCAGAGGCTGTTGCTTGTTCAGTGTTCAGTGAGTGAGATCTTCTCCCACGACAACACAGAGAGTAGCCTGTCAACATGTTGATAGAGTGCACACTATACGTCTCCCTGCTACAATTAGGTTAATAAACAAGCATTGGCACAACCAATAGGTCTCGCTTTTGGGACCTTATAAGTGTTTAGCCATGAAACAGTTTCTGTTTTTGCACCAAGGATACTGTGCTGCATAACTAAGTACTTATAAGGTCCCAAAAGTGAGACATATTGGCTATACTAATGCTTGTGTGCAGCGGTGGTTGAATGTATAGGCAGAGCCTGACACTACGAAGGTTGCTGATTTTACAAGCGATGCCTAGGTTCACAGTTAGCACCAATTTATCTCAAGAATGGACCAAAGATAAAGAATGATGAATTATTTGAAATTCTCACATTCCCCTGGCAGGAAGGAACATTGAATATTGATTGTAGGCATACATTTGTGCCAAAATGAAGAAAAAAAAGGACAATAGATTTAAAGTGGCCCTTAAAAATGTCAAACTCGTTCAGAGGACAGTATGTGCTGAAATGTGACCACGTACAAAGGGATGTGTTCCAGCAGCCGCAATGGATGTCACCTGATAACTGACCATCAGACCTTTCAATAAAATCCCAAACTCTAGTCTGTGAAAGGCAAATCCAATATGAAAAGCAGCCGCTGGCTACTATGGCAACATATAGGCTGGACGTTCCACTGCATGTATTTCAAAGCCTTGTGAGAAGAAACATATCGGACGTTGCTCTTTTGTAGCGCCGAGCGCTGGCTCTCAGGCAGTGCAGGCGCTTTTTAAAAGCTGCATTTTGTTTAGAACAACGTGAAAGAAATATTAATTATTGCGATGTATTCATATGGCCTGTACCCGATTGGAGGGGAATTCGAATAACTCAGATAACAAGTTAACATGGTCAAAGACGCGCTTTGCGGTGAGGGAGGGAGAGGGAGTTGAAGCGAGGGCGGGCTGAAAGTGAAATTACACGCGATCTTGCGGTGAGGGAGGGAGGTGGAGTTGAAAGGCGGCCGGGCTGAAAGTGAAAAGACGCGTAAAAGAAGTGGGCACCTCAAGTGCGTGAAAAGAAGCCCGGGAGTTGAGTGCACAAGCGCCGCGAATGTGATAGCGATCGGATTCGCGCGATTAAGCCACATGGCAGCTGTGGCTGCAGCAATGGACTGCAGGAAAGGACTGCAGCAATAGACGACTGCAGCAATGGAGTGCAGCAATGAAGTGCAGCAATGGACAACTGCAGCAATGGACTGCAACAATGGACTGAAGCAATGGACGACTGCAGCAATGGACTGCAGAAATGGAGTGCAGCAATGGAGTGAAGCAATGAAAGACTGCAGCAATGGACAACTGCAGCAATGGACTGCAGCAATGGGCTACAGCAAAGGAAGGCAGCAATGGACTGCAGCAATGGAGTGCAGCAATGGAGTGCAGCAATGGACTACTGCAGCAATAGCCTGCAGCACTAGAGTGCAGCAATGGATGACTGCAGCAATGGACGACCGCAGCAATGGACGACCGCAGCAATGGACGACCGCAGCAATGAACTACATCAATGGACTGCCGCAATGGACTACAGCAATGGACTACAGCAATGGACTGCAGCAATGGACTGCAGCAATGGACTGCAGCAATGGACGACTAAAGCAATGGACGACTAAAGCAATGGACGACTGAAGCAATGGACGACTGAAGCAATGGACGACTGAAGCAATGGACGACTGAAGTTATGGACGACTGAAGCAATGGAGTGCAGCAATGGACTGCCGCAATGGACTGCAGCAATGGACTGCAGCAATGGACTGCAGCAATGGACGACTGCAGCAATGGATGATTGCAGCAATGGACGACTGCAGCAAAGGACTGCAGCAAAGGACTGCAGCTATGGAGTGCAGCAATGGACAACTGCAGCAATGGACGGCTGCAGCAATGGATGACTGAAGCAATAGACTGCAGCAATAGACGACTGCAGCAATGGATGCCTGCAGCAATGGATGACTGCAGCAATGGATGACTGCAGCAATGGAGTGCAGCAATGGAGTTCAGCAATGGACTGCAGCAATGGACTGCAGCAATGGACTGCAGCAATGGACAACTGCAGCAATGGACAACTGCAGCAATGGACGACTGAAGCAATGGACGACTGAAGCAATGGATGACTGAAGTAAGGGAGTGCAGCAATGTACTGCAGCAATGGACTGCAGTAATGGAGAGCAGCAATGGACTGCAGCAATGGACAACTGCAGCAATGGACAACTGCAGCAATGGAATGCAGCAATGGACTTCAGCAATGGAGTGCAGCATTTCAATGTTTTTTTCGAGTGGGAGCAGAGTCAGTCCGTTCTCCTCCTAGAGTGTCTTATGCTGGAAGGCCGCAGCACCACAAACTATATTTGAATATTTTAAGTGTGTACAGCAAGCACACTTATTCAGTGACTTTCCTCATTTGGCAGCCCCGCCCATGCCCATGTCTGTTTCAGGGAGGCTGGGGGAGGGCACCTGACTGAGGGAGCAGCAGGAAAAGAAACCATATATCCGTGGCTGGTAACTATAACGAGTCCTCCAAGGCCATCGCAGGCAGGATTTATGTCTCGCAGGCCCTGCAGAGCGCAGTGCAGAGATTATCTATGGTGCACAATGCTGTTTTTTAAGCATTGCATGAATTCTCTATCGTCTCTGGGAGCTATGTATGTATACCGAATGCATTTTAAAGCAGTGATGCGGACACCAGCATTAAAATGCGTTAGCCTAACGCCTGATGCGTGGTACTTGACTGGGCTGGTAAGATGCTGACAGGCTGTCTGCAGGAGGCACATTAACCCACTGGGCTATCCATATAAAATACAGTCCTATAAAATGCTGGCAGACTCTCTGCAGGAGGCACATTAACCCACTGAGCTATCCATATAAAATACAGTCCTGTAATATGCCGGCAGACTCTCTGCAGGAGGCGCATTTACCCACTGAGCTAACCATATAAAATACAGTCCTGTAATATGCCGGCAGACTCTCTGCAGGAGGCGCATTAACCCACTGTGCTCGCCATATAAAATACAGTCCTGTATTATCCCGGCCGACTTCCAGGCAGGAGGCATATTAACCCACTGAGCTATCCACATAAAATACAGTCCTGTAATATTCTGGTAGACTCTCTGCAGGAGGCGCATTAACCCAGTGAACTATCCATATAAAATACAGTCTTGTAATATGCTGGCAGACTCTCAGCAGGAGGCGCATAAACCAACTGAGCTATCCATATAAAATCCAGTCCTGTAATATGCTGGCAGACTCTCTGCAGGAGGCGCATTAACCCACTGAGCTATCCATGTAAAATAGAGTCCTGAACAATGCTCGGAGACTCTCTGCAGGAGGCGCATTAACCCACAGAGCTATCCATTTAAAATATAGTCCTGTAATATGCTGGCAGACTCTCCGCAGGAGGCGCATTAACCCACTGAGCTATCCATATAAAATAGAGTCCTGAAATATGCTAGCGGACTCAGCAGGGGGCGCATTAACCCACTGAGCTATCCATATAAAATACAGCTCTGTAATATGCTAGCAGACTCAGCAGGGGGCGCATTAACCAACTGAGCTATCCATATAAAATGCAGTCCTGTAATATGCTGGCAGACTCTCTGCAGGAGGAGCATTTACCCACTGAGCTATCCATATAAAATAGAGTCCTGTAATATGCTAACAGACTCTCTGCACGAGGTGCATTTAACCCACTGAACTATCAAAATAAAATACAGTCCTGTAATATGCTGATAGACTCTCTGCAGGAGGCACATTAACCCACTGAGCTATCCATATAAAATAGTCCTGTAATATGCTGGCAGACTCTCTGCAGGAGGCGCATCAACCCACTGAGCTATCCATATAAAATAGAGTCCTGTAGTATGCTGACAGACTCTTTGCAGGAGGCGCATTAACCCACTGAGCTATCCATATAAAATACAGCTCTGTAATATGCTGGCAGACTCTCTGCAGGAGGCGCATCAACCCACCGAACTATCCATATCAAATACAGCCCTGTAATATGCTGGCAGACTCTCTGCAGGAAGCGCATCAACCCACTGAACTAGCGATATAAAATACAGTCCTGTGATATGCTGGCAGACTCTCTGCAGGAGGCGCTTTAACCCACAGAACTATCGATATAAAATACAGTCCTATAATATGCTGACAGACTCTTTGCAGGAGGCGTATTAACCCAATGAGCTATCCATATGAAATACAGTCCTGTAAAATGCTGACAGTTTCTAATAATCCAAATCTGACCTGCACTGTGGTACTCCCATTACCATGGTCCGATCACAGTGCCATTTTATTTGAACTGAAAGAGTCAAACGGCCTTCAACCCAGACCTGAACCCATAAGGAAGATTACAAAAAGACCCTGGAAAAATGCAGATTGTTTAGAATTAGAAGGGGCACTGAAGAGAACCTTGCGCCCGCTCCCCTCTGGGGTGAACAAGGCTACGTCGGCCTATACAGATTGGATAGACACAGCATGCAATAAATTAGTTCCGGTTAAACATTGAACCCTTAAATGGGCCCAACCCTCAGACCCCTGGTACTCAGACGATTTAAAAAAGACCTGAAACAGCCTGTAAAATATTAGAATGGACATGGAGGAAAGGGTATAAAAGTAAGGATATAGAAATTTATAAGCAGAGTCTCAGAATCTATAAGGAACTATTGCTGGAAACAAAAAAGAAGTTCTTTACAGAACAAATTTCTCAAGCTAAGTCCAATCTCAAAGAACTCTTTAAAACTATTACTCAACTTGCCGCACCAGCCCCTAAGAGCTTAAGTAGTCCTGAATTGTGCGAAAAATGTGCTCCTTTTTTCCAACAAAAGGCGGAATTTATTTTTTCTACATTCACTTTAGCCCAAAAAGGTGAAAAAGTGCAGCCACCTAAAATAGAACCTAATAGACCCAACCCTACACCAGTTTTAGATACATTCTTATTGCTAGAAATATAAGAGTCAATCAAACTTTTGAACTCTATTCGATCAGGGTCTTCCATGGACCCATGTCCGGCGTTTGTATTGAAATTAATTCCGGGAGTCAAAGGGTCAGCTCTTATCCCTTTGCTCAGCACCATATTCACCACCGGCATATTTCCCAGGGACTGGAAGAAGGCCTCCATCCTCCCCCCATTAAAAAAAATGACTCTGGTTCCTAAGGACCCAAGTAGTTATAGGCCAATTTCATGGCTTCTGCTTCTTGCAAAAAATGCTGAAAAAGCTATGAATACCCAGCTTGGTGTATTTCTCTGAACCAATAATCTACTCGACCAGTCTCAATACGGGTTTAGAGGTGAACACAGCACGGAGCTGGCTTTAATTAAATCTACAGAGGAAGTGAGGGAGGCCTTGGACTGTGGAGGCAAGGCAATACTGATTATGCTAGATTTGTCAGCGGCCTTTGACACGGTCCATCATGAAGTTCTGATGGACTGGCTGTCTGAAGCAGGGGTACATGTTGCTGCTTGGAACCTCCTGTAGTCCTTTCTATCTGAAAGAACACAAACAGTCGATCTAGACAACAAGTCAAAGCAGTTTTCCCTCCCTGTGGGGTGCCTCAGGGCTCACCGTTAAGCCCAACATTTTTTAATATGTACATGATAACTCTGGCATGTTTGATAAGATCCTTTGGCTTCAAACTCACCTCCTATGCGGACAACACTCAAATAGTGTTATCTCTTAGAGATATGGAGGAAAAGGAAACTGGGGCACGGTTTCATGATTGTATGAAAACCATCTCAGGATTGGATGTCGACCAACTGCTTGAAACTAAATTCAAGCAAAACAGAGGTCATCATATTCAGGAATAACCCACACTTATGGACACCAGACTGGTGACCAGAAGATTTTGGTATTTGCCATGCTTCCAACGGAAAAGCAACAAATCTGTGGGTGTTAGTGCATAACAAACTTACGTTTAGTGACCAAATAAGCACGGTGGTGTCAGCTTGTTTTCTGATACTCAGAATCATAAGAAAAATAAAGATTAATCTTCCAGAAGAAAGTCTCAGGACGGTGGCCATGGCACTTGTTATGGCACGTCTGGATTATTGCAACAGCGTCTGTCTGAACGACGAAAAACAGCACATTAACAGGCTTCAGATCGTGCAAAACGCGGCAGCCAGGTTGTTGACAGGGACACCTAAATATTGTCAAAAAAGAACTAATATAACTAAACTGGCTCCCTGTGGAACAAAGGGTAAGCTTTAAGGCCCTCTGTACGGCATTTAAAGCCCTCAATGGAATAGGCCTAACCATCTGAGGCAAAGATTCAAATGGTATGTTCCTGGAAGGACTCTTCGGTCCACAGGAGCAAGACATGTCCTAGTTCCTATATTTAAAAAAGCCCGTTGGGGCGCTAGGAGTTTCATCGCCTGCGCATCTAAGGCCTGGAATGATCTGCTGTTCCATTTGAGAAATTCAGCAGATCTCCTCTTTTTTAGAAGGGGGCTGAAAACATGGCTGTTTACTCAGTGACATAATTTCTCCTGATATGCAGTGCATAGCGCCAGGACACCTCAGGGAAACCGTTGCACTCTAAAAATTTAATTAACATAACATGTACTTGCTGCCGTTCTTTTCTAACTAGAACTCGGCTGATTGTGGGCCTTTTGAAAGTATTTATGCTAATCACAGTGCCCATCAAGGGCAGCACTTAACAAATACTTTCAAAAGGCATACAATCAACTCCAAAGATGCGCTCTACTTAGAAAAGAAATGCAACAAGTCTACAAACATGAGGTGTGCTTTCAGAATCATCTGAAAAAACAAGTACGTGCTTTTAAACTTGATGCATTTCTTTTCTAAAAATGCGTTAGCCTAACGCCTGATGCGTGGTACTTGACAGGGCTGGTAAGATGCTGACAAGCTGTCTGCAGGAGGCACATTAACCCACTGGGCTATCCATATAAAATACAGTCCTATAAAATGCTGGCAGACTCTCTGCAGGAGGCGCATTAACCCACTGAGCTATCCATATAAAATACAGTCCTGTAATATGCCGGCAGACTCTCTGCAGGAGGCGCATTTACCCACTGAGCTAACCATATAAAATACAGTCCTGTAATATGCCGGCAGACTCTCTGCAGGAGGCGCATTAACCCACTGTGCTCGCCATATAAAATACAGTCCTGTATTATCCCGGCCGACTTCCAGGCAGGAGGCATATTAACCCACTGAGCTATCCACATAAAATACAGTCCTGTAATATTCTGGTAGACTCTCTGCAGGAGGCGCATTAACCCAGTGAACTATCCATATAAAATACAGTCTTGTAATATGCTGGCAGACTCTCAGCAGGAGGCGCATAAACCAACTGAGCTATCCATATAAAATCCAGTCCTGTAATATGCTGGCAGACTCTCTGCAGGAGGCGCATTAACCCACTGAGCTATCCATATAAAATAGAGTCCTGAACAATGCTCGGAGACTCTCTGCAGGAGGCGCATTAACCCACAGAGCTATCCATTTAAAATATAGTCTTGTAATATGCTGGCAGACTCTCCGCAGGAGGCGCATTAACCCACTAAGCTAACCATATAAAAGAGAGTCCTGAAATATGTTAGCAGACTCAGCAGGGGGCGCATTCACCCACTGAGCTATCCATATAAAATACAGCTCTGTAATATGCTAGCAGACTCAGCAGGGGGCGCATTAACCAACTGAGCTATCCATATAAAATGCAGTCCTGTAATATGCTGGCAGACTCTCTGCAGGAGGAGCATTTACCCACTGAGCTATCCATATAAAATAGAGTCCTGTAATATGCTAACAGACTCTCTGCACGAGGTGCATTTAACCCACTGAACTATCGATATAAAATACAGTCCTGTAATATGCTGATAGACTCTCTGCAGGAGGCACATTAACCCACTGAGCTATCCATATAAAATAGTCCTGTAATATGCTGGCAGACTCTCTGCAGGAGGCGCATCAACCCACTGAGCTATCCATATAAAATAGAGTCCTGTAGTATGCTGACAGACTCTTTGCAGGAGGCGCATTAACCCACTGAGCTATCCATATAAAATACAGCTCTGTAATATGCTGGCAGACTCTCTGCAGGAGGCGCATCAACCCACCGAACTATCCATATCAAATACAGCCCTGTAATATGCTGGCAGACTCTCTGCAGGAAGCGCATCAACCCACTGAACTAGCGATATAAAATACAGTCCTGTGATATGCTGGCAGACTCTCTGCAGGAGGCGCTTTAACCCACAGAACTATCGATATAAAATACAGTCCTATAATATGCTGACAGACTCTTTGCAGGAGGCGTATTAACCCAATGAGCTATCCATATGAAATACAGTCCTGTAAAATGCTGACAGTTTCTAATAATCCAAATCTGACCTGCACTGTGGTACTCCCATTACCATGGTCCGATCACAGTGCCATTTTATTTGAACTGAAAGAGTCAAACGGCCTTCAACCCAGACCTGAACCCATAAGGAAGATTACAAAAAGACCCTGGAAAAATGCAGATTGTTTAGAATTAGAAGGGGCACTGAAGAGAACCTTGCGCCCGCTCCCCTCTGGGGTGAACAAGGCTACGTCGGCCTATACAGATTGGATAGACACAGCATGCAATAAATTAGTTCCGGTTAAACATTGAACCCTTAAATGGGCCCAACCCTCAGACCCCTGGTACTCAGACGATTTAAAAAAGACCTGAAACAGCCTGTAAAATATTAGAATGGACATGGAGGAAAGGGTATAAAAGTAAGGATATAGAAATTTATAAGCAGAGTCTCAGAATCTATAAGGAACTATTGCTGGAAACAAAAAAGAAGTTCTATACAGAACAAATTTCTCAAGCTAAGTCCAATCTCAAAGAACTCTTTAAAACTATTACTAAACTTGCCGCACCAGCCCCTAAGAGCTTAAGTAGTCCTGAATTGTGCAAAAAATGTGCTCCTTTTTTCCAACAAAAGGCGGAATTTATTTTTTCTACATTCACTTTAGCCAAAAAAGGTGAAAAAGTGCAGCCACCTAAAATAGAACCTAATAGACCCAACCCTACACCAGTTTTAGATACATTCTTATTGCTAGAAATATAAGAGTCAATCAAACTTTTGAACTCTATTCGATCAGGGTCTTCCATGGACCCATGTCCGGCGTTTGTATTGAAATTAATTCCGGGAGTCAAAGGGTCAGCTCTTATCCCTTTGCTCAGCACCATATTCACCACCGGCATATTTCCCAGGGACTGGAAGAAGGCCTCCATCCTCCCCCCATTAAAAAAAATGACTCTGGTTCCTAAGGACCCAAGTAGTTATAGGCCAATTTCATGGCTTCTGCTTCTTGCAAAAAATGCTGAAAAAGCTATGAATACCCAGCTTGGTGTATTTCTCTGAACCAATAATCTACTCGACCAGTCTCAATACGGGTTTAGAGGTGAACACAGCACGGAGCTGGCTTTAATTAAATCTACAGAGGAAGTGAGGGAGGCCTTGGACTGTGGAGGCAAGGCAATACTGATTATGCTAGATTTGTCAGCGGCCTTTGACACGGTCCATCATGAAGTTCTGATGGACTGGCTGTCTGAAGCAGGGGTACATGTTGCTGCTTGGAACCTCCTGTAGTCCTTTCTATCTGAAAGAACACAAACAGTCGATCTAGACAACAAGTCAAAGCAGTTTTCCCTCCCTGTGGGGTGCCTCAGGGCTCACCGTTAAGCCCAACATTTTTTAATATGTACATGATAACTCTGGCATGTTTGATAAGATCCTTTGGCTTCAAACTCACCTCCTATGCGGACAACACTCAAATAGTGTTATCTCTTAGAGATATGGAGGAAAAGGAAACTGGGGCACGGTTTCATGATTGTATGAAAACCATCTCAGGATTGGATGTCGACCAACTGCTTGAAACTAAATTCAAGCAAAACAGAGGTCATCATATTCAGGAATAACCCACACTTATGGACACCAGACTGGTGACCAGAAGATTTTGGTATTTGCCATGCTTCCAACGGAAAAGCAACAAATCTGTGGGTGTTAGTGCATAACAAACTTACGTTTAGTGACCAAATAAGCACAGTGGTGTCAGCTTGTTTTCTGATACTCAGAATCATAAGAAAAATAAAGATTAATCTTCCAGAAGAAAGTCTCAGGACGGTGGCCACGGCACTTGTTATGGCACGTCTGGATTATTGCAACAGCGTCTGTCTGAACGACGAAAAACAGCACATTAACAGGCTTCAGATCGTGCAAAACGCGGCAGCCAGGTTGTTGACAGGGACACCTAAATATTGTCAAAAAAGAACTAATATAACTAAACTGGCTCCCTGTGGAACAAAGGGTAAGCTTTAAGGCCCTCTGTATGGCATTTAAAGCCCTCAATGGAATAGGCCTAACCATCTGAGGCAAAGATTCAAATGGTATGTTCCTGGAAGGACTCTTCGGTCCACAGGAGCAAGACATGTCCTAGTTCCTATATTTAAAAAAGCCCGTTGGGGCGCTAGGAGTTTCATCGCCTGCGCATCTAAGGCCTGGAATGATCTGCTGTTCCATTTGAGAAATTCAGCAGATCTCCTCTTTTTTAGAAGGGGGCTGAAAACATGGCTGTTTACTCAGTGACATAATTTCTCCTGATATGCAGTGCATAGCGCCAGGACACCTCAGGGAAACCGTTGCACTCTAAAAATTTAATTAACATAACATGTACTTGCTGCCGTTCTTTTCTAACTAGAACTCGGCTGATTGTGGGCCTTTTGAAAGTATTTATGCTAATCACAGTGCCCATCAAGGGCAGCACTTAACAAATACTTTCAAAAGGCATAAAATCAACTCCAAAGATGCGCTCTACTTAGAAAAGAAATGCAACAAGTCTACAAACATGAGGTGTGCTTTCAGAATCATCTGAAAAAACAAGTACGTGCTTTTAAACTTGATGCATTTCTTTTCTAAAAATGCGTTAGCCTAACGCCTGATGCGTGGTACTTGACAGGGCTGGTAAGATGCTGACAAGCTGTCTGCAGGAGGCACATTAACCCACTGGGCTATCCATATAAAATACAGTCCTATAAAATGCTGGCAGACTCTCTGCAGGAGGCGCATTAACCCACTGAGCTATCCATATAAAATACAGTCCTGTAATATGCCGGCAGACTCTCTGCAGGAGGCGCATTTACCCACTGAGCTAACCATATAAAATACAGTCCTGTAATATGCCGGCAGACTCTCTGCAGGAGGCGCATTAACCCACTGTGCTCGCCATATAAAATACAGTCCTGTATTATCCCGGCCGACTTCCAGGCAGGAGGCATATTAACCCACTGAGCTATCCACATAAAATACAGTCCTGTAATATTCTGGTAGACTCTCTGCAGGAGGCGCATTAACCCAGTGAACTATCCATATAAAATACAGTCTTGTAATATGCTGGCAGACTCTCAGCAGGAGGCGCATAAACCAACTGAGCTATCCATATAAAATCCAGTCCTGTAATATGCTGGCAGACTCTCTGCAGGAGGCGCATTAACCCACTGAGCTATCCATATAAAATAGAGTCCTGAACAATGCTCGGAGACTCTCTGCAGGAGGCGCATTAACCCACAGAGCTATCCATTTAAAATATAGTCCTGTAATATGCTGGCAGACTCTCCGCAGGAGGCGCATTAACCCACTAAGCTATCCATATAAAAGAGAGTCCTGAAATATGTTAGCAGACTCAGCAGGGGGCGCATTCACCCACTGAGCTATCCATATAAAATACAGCTCTGTAATATGCTAGCAGACTCAGCAGGGGGCGCATTAACCAACTGAGCTATCCATATAAAATGCAGTCCTGTAATATGCTGGCAGACTCTCTGCAGGAGGAGCATTTACCCACTGAGCTATCCATATAAAATAGAGTCCTGTAATATGCTAACAGACTCTCTGCACGAGGTGCATTTAACCCACTGAACTATCGATATAAAATACAGTCCTGTAATATGCTGATAGACTCTCTGCAGGAGGCACATTAACCCACTGAGCTATCCATATAAAATAGTCCTGTAATATGCTGGCAGACTCTCTGCAGGAGGCGCATCAACCCACTGAGCTATCCATATAAAATAGAGTCCTGTAGTATGCTGACAGACTCTTTGCAGGAGGCGCATTAACCCACTGAGCTATCCATATAAAATACAGCTCTGTAATATGCTGGCAGACTCTCTGCAGGAGGCGCATCAACCCACCGAACTATCCATATAAAATACAGCCCTGTAATATGCTGGCAGACTCTCCGCAGGAAGCGCATCAACCCACTGAACTATCGATATAAAATACAGTCCTGTGATATGCTGGCAGACTCTCTGCAGGAGGCGTATTAACCCAATGAGCTATCCATATGAAATACAGTCCTGTAAAATGCTGACAGTTTATAATAATCCAAATCTGACCTGCACTGTGGTACTCCCATTACCATGGTCCGATCACAGTGCCATTTTATTTGAACTGAAAGAGTCAAACGGCCTTCAACCCAGACCTGAACCCATAAGGAAGATTACAAAAAGACCCTGGAAAAATGCAGATTGTTTAGAATTAGAAGGGGCACTGAAGAGAACCTTGCGCCCGCTCCCCTCTGGGGTGAACAAGGCTACGTCGGCCTATACAGATTGGATAGACACAGCATGCAATAAATTAGTTCCGGTTAAACATTGAACCCTTAAATGGGCCCAACCCTCAGACCCCTGGTACTCAGATGATTTAAAAAAAAACTGAAACAGCCTGTAAAATATTAGAATGGACATGGAGGAAAGGGTATAAAAGTAAGGATATAGAAATTTTTTAAGCAGAGTCTCAGAATCTATAAGGAACTATTGCTGGAAACAAAAAAGAAGTTCTTTACAGAACAAATTTCTCAAGCTAAGTCCAATCTCAAAGAACTCTTTAAAACTATTACTAAACTTGCCGCACCAGCCCCTAAGAGCTTAAGTAGTCCTGAATTGTGCGAAAAATTTGCTCCTTTTTTCCAACAAAAGGAGGAATTTATTTTTTCTACATTCACTTTAGCCCAAAAAGGTGAAAAAGTGCAGCCACCTAAAATAGAACCTAATAGACCCAACCCTACACCAGTTTTAGATAAATTCTTATTGCTAGAAATATAAGAGTCAATCAAACTTTTGAACTCTATTCGATCAGGGTCTTCCATGGACCCATGTCCGGCGTTTGTATTGAAATTAATTCCGGGACTCAAAGGGTCAGCTCTTATCCCTTTGCTCAGCACCATATTCACCACCGGCATATTTCCCAGGGACTGGAAGAAGGCCTCCATCCTCCCCCCATTAAAAAAAATGACTCTGGTTCCTAAGGACCCAAGTAGTTATAGGCCAATTTCATGGCTTCTGCTTCTTGCAAAAAATGCTGAAAAAGCTATGAATACCCAGCTTGGTGTATTTCTCTGAACCAATAATCTACTCGACCAGTCTCAATACGGGTTTAGAGGTGAACACAGCACGGAGCTGGCTTTAATTAAATCTACAGAGGAAGTGAGGGAGGCCTTGGACTGTGGAGGCAAGGCAATACTGATTATGCTAGATTTGTCAGCGGCCTTTGACACGGTCCATCATGAAGTTCTGATGGACTGGCTGTCTGAAGCAGGGGTACATGTTGCTGCTTGGAACCTCCTGTAGTCCTTTCTATCTGAAAGAACACAAACAGTCGATCTAGACAACAAGTCAAAGCAGTTTTCCCTCCCTGTGGGGTGCCTCAGGGCTCACCGTTAAGCCCAACATTTTTTAATATGTACAGGATAACTCTGGCATGTTTGATAAGATCCTTTGACTTCAAACTCACCTCCTATGCGGACAACACTCAAATTGTGTTATCTCTTAGAGATATGGAGGAAAAGGAAACTGGGGCACGGTTTCATGATTGTATGAAAACCATCTCAGGATTGGATGTCGACCAACTGCTTGAAACTAAATTCAAGCAAAACAGAGGTCATCATATTCAGGAATAACCCACACCTATGGACACCAGACTGGTGACCAGAAGATTTTGGTATTTGCCATTCTTCCAACGGGGAAGCAACAAATCTGTGGGTGTTAGTGCATAGCAAACTTACGTTTAGTGACCAAATAAGCACGATGGTGTCAGCTTGTTTTCTGATACTCAGAATCATAAGAAAAATAAAGATTAATCTTCCAGAAGAAAGTCTCAGGACAGTGGCCACGGCACTTGTTATGGCACGTCTGGATTATTGCAACAGCGTCTGTCTGAACGACCAAAAACAGCACATTAACAGGCTTCAGATCGTGCAAAACGCGGCAGCCAGGTTGTTGACAGGGACACCTAAATATTGTCAAAAAAGAACTAATATAACTAAACTGGCTCCCTGTGGAACAAAGGGTAAGCTTTAAGGCCCTCTGTACGGCATTTAAAGCCCTCAATGGAATAGGCCTAACCATCTGAGGCAAAGATTCAAATGGTATGTTCCTGGAAGGACTCTTCGGTCCACAGGAGCAAGACATGTCCTAGTTCCTATATTTAAAAAAGCCAGTTGGGGCGCTAGGAGTTTCATCGCCTGCGCATCTAAGGCCTGGAATGATCTGCTGTTCCATTTGAGAAATTCAGCAGATCTCTTTTTTAGAAGGGGGCTGAAAACATGGCTGTTTACTCAGTGACATAATTTCTCCTGATATGCAGTGCATAGCGCCAGGACACCTCAGGGAAACCGTTGCACTCTAAAAATTTAATTAACATAACATGTACTTGCTGCCGTTCTTTTCTAACTAGAACTCGGCTGATTGTGGGCCTTTTGAAAGTATTTATGCTAATCACAGTGCCCATCAAGGGCAGCACTTAACAAATACTTTCAAAAGGCATACAATCAACTCCAAATATGCGCTCTACTTAGAAAAAAAATGCAACAAGTCTACAAACATGAGGTGTGCTTTCAGAATCATCTGAAAAAACAAGTACGTGCTTTTAAACTTGATGCATTTCTTTTCTAAAAATGCGTTAGCCTAACGCCTGATGCGTGGTACTTGACAGGGCTGGTAAGATGCTGACAAGCTGTCTGCAGGAGGCACATTAACCCACTGGGCTATCCATATAAAATACAGTCATATAAAATGCTGGCAGACTCTCTGCAGGAGGCGCATTAACCCACTGAGCTATCCATATAAAATACAGTCCTGTAATATGCCGGCAGACTCTCTGCAGGAGGCGCATTTACCCACTGAGCTAACCATATAAAATACAGTCCTGTAATATGCCGGCAGACTCTCTGCAGGAGGCGCATTAACCCACTGTGCTCGCCATATAAAATACAGTCCTGTATTATCCCGGCCGACTTCCAGGCAGGAGGCATATTAACCCACTGAGCTATCCACATAAAATACAGTCCTGTAATATTCTGGTAGACTCTCTGCAGGAGGCGCATTAACCCAGTGAACTATCCATATAAAATACAGTCTTGTAATATGCTGGCAGACTCTCAGCAGGAGGCGCATAAACCAACTGAGCTATCCATATAAAATCCAGTCCTGTAATATGCTGGCAGACTCTCTGCAGGAGGCGCATTAACCCACTGAGCTATCCATGTAAAATAGAGTCCTGAACAATGCTCGGAGACTCTCTGCAGGAGGCGCATTAACCCACAGAGCTATCCATTTAAAATATAGTCCTGTAATATGCTGGCAGACTCTCCGCAGGAGGCGCATTAACCCACTGAGCTATCCATATAAAATAGAGTCCTGAAATATGCTAGCAGACTCAGCAGGGGGCGCATTAACCCACTGAGCTATCCATATAAAATACAGCTCTGTAATATGCTAGCAGACTCCGCAGGGGGCGCATTAACCAACTGAGCTATCCATATAAAATGCAGTCCTGTAATATGCTGGCAGACTCTCTGCTGGAGGAGCATTTACCCACTGAGCTATCCATATAAAATAGAGTCCTGTAATATGCTAACAGACTCTCTGCACGAGGTGCATTTAACCCACTGAACTATCGATATAAAATACAGTCCTGTAATATGCTGATAGACTCTCTGCAGGAGGCACATTAACCCACTGAGCTATCCATATAAAATAGTCCTGTAATATGCTGGCAGACTCTCTGCAGGAGGCGCATCAACCCACTGAGCTATCCATATAAAATAGAGTCCTGTAGTATGCTGACAGACTCTTTGCAGGAGGCGCATTAACCCACTGAGCTATCCATATAAAATACAGCTCTGTAATATGCTGGCAGACTCTCTACAGGAGGCGCATCAACCCACCGAACTATCCATATAAAATACAGCCCTGTAATATGCTGGCAGACTCTCTGCAGGAAGCGCATCAACCCACTGAACTATCGATATAAAATACAGTCCTGTGATATGCTGGCAGACTCTCTGCAGGAGGCGCATTAACCCACAGAACTATCGATATAAAATACAGTCCTATAATATGCTGACAGACTCTTTGCAGGAGGCGTATTAACCCAATGAGCTATCCATATGAAATACAGTCCTGTAAAATGCTGACAGTTTATAATAATCCAAATCTGACCTGCACTGTGGTACTTCCATTACCATGGTCCGATCACAGTGCCATTTAATTTGAACTGAAAGAGTCAAACGGCCTTCAACCCAGACCTGAACCCATAAGGAAGATTACAAAAGGACCCTGGAAAAATGCAGATTGTTTAGAATTAGAAGGGGCACTGAAGAGAACCTTGCGCCCACTCCCCTCTGGGGTGAACAAGGCTATGTCGGCCTATACAGATTGGATAGACACAGCATGCAATAAATTAGTTCCGGTTAAACATTGAACCCTTAAATGGGCCCAACCCTCAGACCCCTGGTACTCAGATGATTTTAAAAAAAAAACTGAAACAGCCTGTAAAATATTAGAATGGACATGGAGGAAAGGGTATAAAAGTAAGGATATAGAAATTTATAAGCAGAGTCTCAGAATCTATAAGGAACTATTGCTGGAAACAAAAAAGAAGTTCTTTACAGAACAAATTTCTCAAGCTAAGTCCAATCTCAAAGAACTCTTTAAAACTATTACTAAACTTGCCGCACCAGCCCCTAAGAGCTTAAGTAGTCCTGAATTGTGCGAAAAATGTGCTCCTTTTTTCCAACAAAAGGCGGAATTTATTTTTTCTACATTCACTTTAGCCCAAAAAGGTGAAAAAGTGCAGCCACCTAAAATAGAACCTAATAGACCCAACCCTACACCAGTTTTAGATACATTCTTATTGCTAGAAATATAAGAGTCAATCAAACTTTTGAACTCTATTCGATCAGGGTCTTCCATGGACCCATGTCCGGCGTTTGTATTGAAATTAATTCCGGGAGTCAAAGGGTCAGCTCTTATCCCTTTGCTCAGCACCATATTCACCACCGGCATATTTCCCAGGGACTGGAAGAAGGCCTCCATCCTCCCCCCATTAAAAAAAATGACTCTGGTTCCTAAGGACCCAAGTAGTTATAGGCCAATTTCATGGCTTCTGCTTCTTACAAAAAATGCTGAAAAAGCTATGAATACCCAGCTTGGTGTATTTCTCTGAACCAATAATCTACTCGACCAGTCTCAATACGGGTTTAGAGGTGAACACAGCACAGAGCTGGCTTTAATTAAATCTACAGAGGAAGTGAGGGAGGCCTTGGACAGAGGAGGCAAGGCAATACTGATTATGCTAGATTTGTCAGCGGCCTTTGACACGGTCCATCATGAAGTTCTGATGGACTGGCTGTCTGAAGCAGGGGTACATGTTGCTGCTTGGAACCTCCTGTAGTCCTTTCTATCTGAAAGAACAGAAACAGTCGATCTAGACAACAAGTCAAAGCCGTTTTCCCTCCCTGTGGGGTGCCTCAGGGCTCACCGTTAAGCCCAACATTTTTTAATATGTACATGATAACTCTGGCATGTTTGATAAGATCCATTGGCTTCATACTCACCTCCTATGCGGACAACACTCAAATTGTGTTATCTCTTAGAGATATGGAGGAAAAGGAAACTGGGGCACGGTTTCATGATTGTATGAAAACCATCTCAGGATTGGATGTCGACCAACTGCTTGAAACTAAATTCAAGTAAAACAGAGGTCATCATCTTCAGGAATAACCCACACCTATGGACACCAGACTGGTGACCAGAAGATTTTGGTATTTGCCATGCTTCCACCGGGAAAGCAACAAATCTGTGGGTGTTAGTGCATAACAAACTTACGTTTAGTGACCAAATAAGCACGGTGGTGTCAGCTTGTTTTCTGATACTCAGAATCATAAGAAAAATAAAGATTAATCTTCCAGAAGAAAGTCTCAGGACGGTGGCCACGGCACTTGTTATGGCACGTCTGGATTATTGCAACAGCGTCTGTCTGAACGACCAAAAACAGCACATTAACAGGCTTCAGATCGTGCAAAACGCGGCAGCCAGGTTGTTGACAGGGACACCTAAATATTGTCAAAAAAGAACTAATATAACTACACTGGCTCCCTGTGGAACAAAGGGTAAGCTTTAAGGCCGTCTGTACGGCATTTAAAGCCCTCAATGGAATAGGCCTAACCATCTGAGGCAAAGATTCAAATGGTATGTTCCTGGAAGGACTCTTCGGTCCACAGGAGCAAGACATGTCCTAGTTCCTATATTTAAAAAAGCCAGTTGGGGCGCTAGGAGTTTCATCGCATGCGCATCTAAGGCCTGGAATGATCTGCTGTTCCATTTGAGAAATTCAGCAGATCTCCTCTTTTTTAGAAGGGGGCTGAAAACATGGCTGTTTACTCAGTGACATAATTTCTCCTGATATGCAGTGCATAGTGCCAGGACACCTCAGGGAAACCGTTGCACTCTAAAAATTTAATTAACATAACATGTACTTGCTGCCGTTCTTTTCTAACTAGAACTCGGCTGATTGTGGGCCTTTTGAAAGTATTTATGCTAATCACAGTGCCCATCAAGGGCAGCACTTAACAAATACTTTCAAAAGGCATACAATCAACTCCAAAGATGCGCTCTACTTAGAAAAGAAATGCAACAAGTCTACAAACATGAGGTGTGCTTTCAGAATCATCTGAAAAAACAAGTACGTGCTTTTAAACTTGATGCATTTCTTTTCTAAATATAGCGTTAGCCTAACGCCTGATGCGTGGTACTTGACAGGGCTGGTAAGATGCTGACAAGCTGTCTGCAGGCTTATTGTTTGCCTTTTGAAAGTATTTTTATGCTAAATGCAGCCCATGATGGACGCTGTGATTAACATAAATTCTTTCAAAAGGCCCACAATCAGCCCTGCAGCCGTGCTGCTTTAAGAAAAGAAAAGCAAGACGTTTAAAAGCACAACGTGTGCTTTCAGATGATCCTGGATGTTGGTGAGTGGTAGTGATGGAATTCATGGAGAAGTAGGAGATGGGGCGCCAAAAAAGACTGTTGCACAGTGTTGGACGCGTGCTAGGGCTATCCCTGGGTGGGAGTGTTAGCCCCCTCCCGAAGGTCGGGTCTAGTTGCTCCCCTGATCACAGCGTCCGTCATGGGCTGCATTTAACATAACTTCTTTCAAAAGGCAAACCATCAGCCCCGCATTTAGAAAAGAAATGTAGCAAGTTTTATACAGTGGGAACTCAACCCAAAGTTATTGGAGCAATTCACCTGATTATTTTTTTTTGTATGCATGGGGAGATTCACCGATTTGCAGAGAATCACAGAATGTTAGTCTGATCTGAGACAGAAAACCCATCGCCTAAATTGGCAGCTCGAGCATTAAGCCACAACCTCTACCACAAGAGCAGAAGCATTTTCAATTGATATACAACTTTATGCAACGAACAACCATTGACAAAGCCAATAATCCTGGCTTCTTGTAGGTGTAATTATACTTGTATTATATATCTGGATGCAATGACAGAAGAAGCAAACTATCAGTCAGGTGGCACACTATGTTAAGCTTGCTTAATTGCTTTTAAGCCACGCCCTTTATTGCATTGATCACACCTTTTGAGAGATAACCTAGTGTTTTCATCCCACTTTATCAAGGGATTGAATGTGCCGACTGGAATAACTGAAAAAGCCCTACAAGCAACTGCGGGAAACAGAGCAAAGAAATTACAATCTCTCCCCTTCCTGATAGGACCATCCACAAAACTCCCACTTCAATTCCATTAGAGCCGGAAATCAAAATACTGCCCCGACTATGTCCAGATATTTTCCCATCCATAACTTCCGTACCACCTACTGGGTCATAAACTGATCAAACCAACCCTGAGATCAACTCTACAAGAACTATTGCTTCAGACTTTTGCTCAACTAACTCAGCTGAGGTCTCCTTTCCACAATCAAACTTGGGATCCCCTCATGAACCCCAAGGCAACGTAATCGCAAGTCCCATCGGAGTCCTCAAGGACAAAGGGACCCCGGACTCATCTCCAGGTTCCATCAGCTCTAATGATTCAGCTGACAAGAACACCAAATTCAAGTCGGAACTGTCAACATCACTAACCTGCAGCCCACTTCCGGTCCCGGGTGCCCCAGCAACCGTCGGCAGGCTAGGGGAGGCTTGGGGCAACGAAGCAGAGGATCAAGTACTCGCAGTAGATAATGTTCCTGTTCTTTCCAGCGAGGAATGGGAAAATCTTGTCACCACATACACCTCCGTGATCAAAGGCGAAACAGGGGTCCAAGATCCAATCTATTCCACAGGGAAGTCGAAAGAGGAACCGCCAACAGCCGAGAATGCACTTTGGGCCCCCTTGCTCAATACAATGCAACTTACAACAAAAGCCATGGAGTACCACTCCGACAAGATGGACATACAGCTAACTCTTCTCAACTGCCTAGCCCTTCATGTTACAAGTATTGACAGGAAGTTATCTGACCTAAATAACTTCATCTCAAAGGCTCAAGCCGAAACAGCAATAATTCCACCAAGCTGTCCGTGTTACCTAATTATTGACAAACTTGCTTCACTACCCACGGTAATGGGCGACATTTTAATGGATTTTAAAAAAAAACATCAATACAACAGAACCAACTGTTCTAGGTAAACCAAGTTTTAAACAAACAGGATCTCCTAAAAGCACCAGGGTCCTAATCTCCAAGGGAAGTGACAAGCCACCTACATCAGATACGAATAGATCACTCCAGGCCGCTTCTCCAGCTGTCCCCAGAACCGACCCTCATTCGAGAGTGCCAGCTACAATCAATCAAGCCAGTCAAGACGACCCAGGAAGCCATTGCAGGGGCAGATCGAGTATCCAATCAAGTCCCATCTGCATCAGCAGAACAAACTTTCCAGAACTACCTCGACCGGTACAGGGATGCAATATCTACAAAAAACTGTCAAGTCAACCAACTGAAGGAGATTTCCCACCAATCAAACCCCAAAACTCCAAACAACGGCGAAAACAGAGGAGGAAAGGGAGGAATAACACTCCTCCAATTAACGCTTTCTTCAAAGCTGTTAATGAAGTTCAGAATGAACCAACACTAGTTCAAAGAGCATGGAGCGACCCACTAACTCCTCAGCCAAAGGCTATTACCATCCCACCCTCGGATACCACGGGTCAGGATAAGGCAGAAACTATACATTTAATGGAACCGAAACAATCCGTGATTTCCAACACCGCGGATCTGGCAGCAGAAGATCTGTCTCCGCCAACTAAAAGTGAATTTCCCACTGCCTCTGACGCAGCATCAATGACTGCCGACAAGTTAGGAGGTCCGGTAAAATCCAAACCAATAATGGAAATAGCAACAAGGGGAGCCCCAACTGGCCCATCCACAAGCAACACGGCAAATTGGAACAGAGGGCCAAACGTCGAATCTGGAAGCAGCGACGGCCCAGTAACACAGTCATCCTGCTCCCCAGAGGAGTCAAAGGCCCTCCCGCACCTCGCAACCTCCTCAGACAGCCTACGATTGGCCTCTACCCAGTCAATACTCTTCATCCCTGAATATAAATCTAAAGGTCGGGGCAACATCCTTAATAGAGGGAACATTCTTCGAATATTAACCGCCATTAGTAATCTGACAGGGATCCAATCACAAGACCTAGTATTCGTCCAATTTGAAATCTTCAAAAACATCTCAGACCAGGAAGTAACCAAAACTATCTGGGCCAACCACGAAATAACAGCGAAAATTCTTAAGGAGAAGCCCCAATTGCAAGCTTGGGGGATTCGATTACACCCTCTTCATGAAGTGGGATATCCAGAACCCCTTCTTGGTCAAATTCATAAACCTAAAGTCGACAACACAAAAAATAATGCCTATCTTGGACCTTGTAATTCCGTGCTGAAAGGAGCATGAAGTACCTCTATCGAGGTGTCGCAAAACGGCAGAGCAACCGCTCCAACGGGTCGTTACGAAAGAAGAACGGAATCTCTAAGCGACTGGTCCTGGATCTCGAGAACAATAAATATCAGACCTAAGGCTCACTGACAGATGGATAAAAATACAATAGACTCCTCGATGTTAAAATTTTACTCCTGGAATATAAACGGCTTAGGTGCAAAAACCTCTGATAAAGGACTATCACTGTATCTTCAGCAATTTGACATAATCCTATTACAGGAAACATGGCTGGATGAGCCTTTTCACCTACAAGGCTTCAAATCATACCATCTCCCAGGGACTAGAAACTCAAAATGTGGTCATTTGAAAGGCGGGCTCACAACCTACGCTTCAATTAAATCGATAAATTCAGTGAAAGAGCTTCCAAGCACAAATACCGCAACAAATGGAATAAAAACAATACAGTTTCAAATTTTTAACCGCAGAAATAAAGAATTTTTAATAATTGTTAATTCCTACATTCATCCTCATAATAAAAGAACCGGTGTAAACACTTTAGTAACTGAACTGACAAACCTTATCACTGTGGAACCGTCTTCAAACTTTATCGTCTCGGGCGACTTTAACATGTCCCTCACAGGAGGGATTGACCCGGACAGCCCTGCAGCAGAACGACAAGCAGCATGGGGCATCCCAATCCAGGACGCCTGCAGATGGGGCAAGTCATCCAAAATCTCAAGGGGACTCCTAACCGAGCTGACGAATTTGTCTTTGGTTGCATTAAACGGGCGTCTCACAGGAGACCGTCCACCGGCTGCCACTTTTCACACAGCCCAATGTAATACCGCAATCGACTACACTTTCACGTCCTTATCAACGTTCGGCTTGATAAAAAGGTTTACGATCGGAAATCAAGAGCACAGTGACCACCAGCCCCAAGAGTTCACCCTTGATGCTTATGGAACAGCGACCACTTACCCGATGGAGGTCACAAACTTAACGATAACAGCAAACCACCGGAGAGTTAAATGTAACACCCGAGATCCAGAACAACTCCAGGCCCTCGCGAAAAAAAGATGGGAGGAGAGTAAGCAGTTAAGTACCAGCCACCTAAAAGCATGGGAGAACTTTATGGACCGCTTCAATCCAACCAAGTCTGAAAATAAGTCAGGAGAAGGACCTGTAAGTCCCAAAAATCCCAGGGTCGCATCACGCAATCAGGCACGAAGCAATTTACTCTACCTTTCCCAACATCAGGTTGCCGAATTAAGAGAGTTAAAAACCAACATCAACAGGGCAATTCGCAGTCTACGTACTCACGACCCAGCTGAGAACATCCAGTCCGAATTAACGAGCCTTATAGCACATAAGAAGAAATTAATCTGGCTCGCTAAAAAAGAAAGGGACGAATCAACATGGGCTAAACTGACATATGACGCAATAAATAACAACAGTGCCAGGTTTTGGCAGACCACCAGAACCCTAGAGAATCCATCCGCACCAGGAATTAGCTCATATATAACAGAGGATATCTGGGCAAAGTTCCTACGGATCATTTCAACCCAGAAGCTCCCGAATCCCCGGTAACCTTTCCGGAGGACCAACGACAATCAAGGACTGAAGGACTGGCCCTTCCCATTGAATTCACAATCAAGCAGCTCGCGGGTAGAATCAAGAAAGGACGCAAAGACGGAGCACCTGGCCCCAATGGTCTTCCAACTATTTTATTTAGGCAGGATTCGATCTACTGGGGTAAAGTACTCCTTCCCCTTTATAATAACATCTTAGAAAGTGTGCGAATTCCTGACTCCTGGAAAGGATCAATTATCTCCCCTATCCACAAAAAGGGTGTCATGTCAGACCCAAAAAATTATAGGCTCATCGCCTTAATAGACATCGAAGCCAAATTCTATGCAGGGCTCTTACTAAATGAACTTATAGTTTAGGCTCTGGAAAAAAACTTAATTCCCATAAATCAAACTGGTTTTCAGGAAGGTCTGGGGACTTCAACAAACATTCTCGCCCTTTCTCTCCTGTCTGACGCCTCCAAAGAAATGAACAAACCGTTATTCGTCTGCTTTATTGATTACAAGGCAGCTTTCGATAGCATCGACAGGGGGCTACTTTGGGCCAAACTGGCGAGGTGGGGAATCCCTACAAATATTCTAAACCAGCTAATCCTGCTTCACTCTGAAACTTGGATCCAGATTAAAATTGGAGCAGGAGATACCCTGTCTAGAAAAATTCCTACTACCAAAGGGCTGAAGCAGGGTTGTGTACTGGCCCCAACTTTGTTCAACCTCTTTGTCTCTGATCTTTCCACCGACTTAGACAAATGTAACAATCATGCACCGAACCTAGGGGGCTTAACACTATCGAACCTCTTGTACGCCGATGACCTCCTACTAATTAGCCGTACTCCAATCGGTCTCCAGCATCTGATAAACATCACAAGTACCTTCGCAGATAAAAATGTGCTGACCATAAATCTGGAAAAATCCAAAGTAATGATACTAAACCAAGGTCCAAATAAATCCTATCTACGATGGTCAATGAACAATCGGCTGCTGGTCCCGGTAGAGGTACGTTAGCACAAAACAGGGTCAAACCCATATAGTCATCGGGACCTGGGTAGTACGTTATTATGAAGGAAGAGGGGTCCCAGACAGCCAGACACTTATTCATACATTGATGTATTATTCAAAAAGAAATTTTTCAACATATAAGTCAGTGGTTACGTTGAATTTATTTCACAATGTAACCCATAGAATCAATAAATGGTTCAAGCAAATAGCGAAAAATTCATTTGCAATTCATAAGCATTTGCGTGCCCACATAGAAAAGGGGGTAGGAAGTGAGAGGGTAAGGTCATTGGAGAGGTGGGCAGACCTCCTTCAGAAGGGGAGGTTCGAAACAGTGGCCTTCACCATAGGTCGTTACCACCGCCAAGTATTCTTCAATCCCTTGTAAATCGTCACGTGCGATGTCAAAATAGGGTTAGTCCGAATCACTTATCAATATAAATTACAGGCGTAGTCTCTAAGCAGTCAATTGCAAGGGACTCGTATTTCCAAACTTAATTCGGCGTTACTAGTCGGTCAAAATCATGGCGTGGTCTCGAGGCACTCACTCCAAACGACTCGCGTAACCAGGAATTAAGTTTGGAAATAGGTTTGGATTGAAGAATACTTGGCGGTGGTAAAGGCCACTGTTTCGAACCTCCCCTTCTGAAGGAGGTCTGCCCACCTCTCCAATGTCCTGATGAAGACCCGCCTGTAAGGGCCATTCAACCTACCGCTCAGGGTCGAAACGTAGACGTTTTTTCATGATATGTACTCCTTTGGTTATATATGAATCATACAACCCTATATAGGAGATACTGTTTCTCTGACTTTGGATTGTGATACGCTCCTTTGTACGTGGCTCCAAAATTAGGAGACCGGTGTATATGTATATGTTAAGGAACCTTTATTCAATGATGTATAATTGAGTATTGAAGTAATTTTGTCACTACTTTCACTTTTATCCCTCACCTCACTTCCTACCCCCTTTTCTATGTGGGCACGCAAATGCTTATGAATTGCAAATGAATTTTTCGCTATTTGCTTGAACCATTTATTGATTCTATGGGTTACATTGTGAAATAAATTCAACGTAACCACTGACTTATATGTTGAAAAATTTCTTTTTGAATAATACATCAATGTATGAATAAGTGTCTGGCTGTCTGGTCCCGGTAGAGGAGTACAAGTATTTGGCAATCATATTCGAAAGAAACGGCTCATTTTCTAAACAGAAAGCCTTCATTAAAGGCAGAGGAACTGTATTGGCTGTTGCTTTAAAAAACATCAACCAAAAAATAACTGGCCCTAGCCTTCTCCCTTTGCTAGAAGAGCTTCGAGCGCGCCTCCTTCCCTCCATCACCTACGGAAGCGAAGCAATGAGAGGTAGAGATGAAGTCACCCTGGACATTGTGGTTGCTAAGGCCCTAAGAATAATATTCAATCTTTCGCAATTTACCTCACCAGCACAAATAAGATTAGAATTTGGACTGCTAAAGCAGGAAATCTCGCGGAAAGGGGCCTACGCCAATTGCTGGTTCAAAATAAAGGGGGCCGAGCCGGGCACATTGAACTCACACCTGTGGTTGGAAATCTCAAAGAGAAATGAAAGCCCAGCGAAGACCTACCTCCAATCAGCAATCAAGCTGTTAGCTTTACAGGACCTATGGGATTCATGCCCATCCCAGAAAAGTTTTAAGGTCCTGGTAAATAAATCAGTAAAGATCGCATCTCTCGCAGAAGACAAAGCTGCCCTTAGTAGGAGATCCCATGGCTGGTTCGTGATTCAGAGCTATGTGTCAACAAAGCCCCAACCATATCTAGGAACAGGTTTCGCAAGAACAACAAAAGAACGGTTCCTTCATCTGAGGATGGGAATCCTACCAGCAAAGCCCCACCTTCCTCCATGGAAACGCACAACCTCCACCAACTGCTGCAGACTGTGTGGAAATTTAAACGAAATGTATTTTGAAGTTAGGGTCACTAACTTCTAGACTGGGCTCTCCAAATTCACACGAAAACACTGTTTTCTCATTGCATTATTTACTTTTAATTGCAGTTCATATTGTTTTCATTTTGATTCTTAGATTAAATATTTACTGTTGATGTATATTTCCAACATAATAACATCTTATGCTGTCTGCACAATAGTCGAATTCATCCAAAGTTTACAACGTTTCACAATACCCAATGCATTTCGGGTCAAACCATAGCCAAGACCCTTCGTCGGGGGTAAGTTTGAACGCTTTCAGCAGACTCCCATAGAAGCGTCCACGCGCGTTCAAACTTACCCCCGACGAAGGGTCTTGGCTATGGTTTGACCCGAAATGCATTGGGTATTGTGAAACGTTGTAAACTTTGGATGAATTCGACTATTGTGCAGACAGCATAAGATGTTATTATGTTGGAAATATACATCAACAGTAAATATTTAATCTAAGAATCAAAATGAAAACAATATGAACTGCAATTAAAAGTAAATAATGCAATGAGAAAACAGTGTTTTCGTGTGAATTTGGAGAGCCCAGTCTAGAAGTTAGTGACCCTAACTTCAAAATACATTGCAGTTTCCAAGGCACGTTAAGGCTACGTGCGACGACCAGGGCACCCACCTGAAGAGTTAAAGTTACATTCATTTAATCGATCTACAGAGTGCTCAGGATAACATATCTCGTTTGTCGAAATTTAAACGAAGACATAGTACATCTACTATGCATCTGCAACGGCTTGAGAGCGGAAAGGAGAAAGTTTCTCAAACAGCTCCTGATTGCAAGTCAGGTTCGATCTTGTAGGGAAGCGGTAAAGGCCTGTTTTGATGGCAGCAACATCCGTCTTTCCTGCAGCCTTGTTCGGTTTATGAGGGAAGCGAACGCTAAGCTAAGTCGGGAAGACCCCAAGTCATCGGTCTTTATCCTATGCTATCGTACGTATGAGTCAAGGTCAACAACCGTCTCTCCTAGCGCTTTGATTAAGTCCTATGAATACCTCCCTGGCTGCTAAGCTCCCAGCAGTCAGTACGGCCTGGCTGTGAGCTCATTGACTCGTTCTCTCCACAAATATCATTTCTTGGTGTGGATCCGCCAATGAGAACAAGCCCTATGCTGATTTATCTTTTTCACTAAGAAGAACTATTTTACCTACACATTTTTACTCCTTTGCAATTTTAATGACCTACAACATATTTGTAATCTTTTAACATCTTTTAAAGAAGAAGCTGTATCTTGTGAACTAATGTTTTATTTGTTTGCAAAGGTTTTAATTAATAATGCAATAAAGTTATACCTACCTACCTATCATCTCACTTAAAGCTCTGGTCTACACGCGTGGCCAGGTTCTTGACTTAGCCTTGGCTGCAGCACACAGAGACCTTACCCTCTCACACACAGAGGAAAAAATAGAGGGAATATTGCTTGTGTGGTATTGTAATTAAATGAGTGACTGTGTTTATGAAATCATCCCCACATTTCCCAGGTGTTGGAAGCCCTGGCGTAATGTTGCAGCCAACAATCCTTGGATCGTCACCAAAAAACATTAACAAAGCTGAATAGCTCTCGCATAACATGAGAGGTATTTGGCTTTGTCAATGCTTATTTAGACATGATGCAAAGCTTGCGAGCTGCTGTGCAACATGACAAAGAATAACACAGTCCAAGGCCGCGGTGCACTCTGGGGTGTCAGCGCTTTGCTCTGTTTGACTTTACTTTGAGCTGTATTCACAGCAGCCGCAGTGCTGTGCAGCATGGCTAAACAAACATTGGCAAAGCCAAGAGACTTTGCATGGGTGAAATCTATTGGCTTTGCCAATGATTGTTCAGGACTTGTGCTCTGAGGACATAGATACAGAATTCACGAAAAGTTTATGAACTGAGGCTTGTAAAGGCCCCGGGCCTCGAGGAGCCTCCAGGAGGAGTCAACACAGGGTCTGTGGGATCGACGCTCGAAGGATGAGGGTCGATGACAGAGATGATCCCCCCCTCTCCCACCCCCTCCTCAGCCTCACCTCTGACTCACCAGCCTCACAGCGCCTGCAGATGAAGCCTCCGCTTCGAGGCGCCCCCGAGGCTGCAGCTCAACTGTCTGCGAGTCAGACTCACTGGCGGCAGCCACCGAGGACGTCACTTCCGGAGGTAGTGAATGCAGATCTGCGCATGCGCTAAACTCGGGTTACACGTTTGTAAAAAGATCGACTGTTAATAACTGCGCATCCGCGGACCTTTGGTTACAAGTTGAGAGGAGACCGTTTTTAAGGGTCTGCGCATGCGCAGCACGGCCTGTGTGATACCGTGACAGCGGTCCGCCGGGGTTTGCGCATGCGCTGAGGGACCTGTGTTTTGTCCTGACAGCTGACCCCTGACCCCATGTTTGCTGCAGACAGGGCAGGATCCCCGGTGCAGGGGTGAGTGCAGCGTCATCACTGTTTGTGTTTATGGGATTTCACGAGCACCAGAGAGAGCTGAACCAGACCCAGGCTGAGGGGGGTCACTGGACACCCGGAGGGGGGGAAGGGAGGGCAGAGGAGAAGGATTCTATGGGGCCCCCTGAGGGGAGGAGGTGAAGGGTTCTGGGGCCCCCTGGCTGGGGAGGGGCAGAGGTGAAGGATTCTATTGGGCCGCCTGGGGGGGAGGGGCAGAGGTGAAGGATTCTATTGGGCCCCTGGGGGGGAGGGGCAGAGGTGAAGGATTCTATTGGGCCCCTGGGGGGGAGGGGCAGAGGTGAAGGATTCTATTGGGCCCATGGGGGGGAGGGACAGAGGTGAAGGATTCTATTGGGCCCCCTGGGGGGGAGGGGCAGGGGTAAAGGATTCTATGGGGCCCCCTGGGGTGGGGACAGGGGTGAAGGATTCTATGGGGCCCCCTGGGGGGGGGCAGGAGGTGATCAGGGAGCAGGCGATCAATCAATCAGAGGTTGGTGAAGCTGATAGTCACCCGGCTAGTCTTACCATCCTCACTGGGCCCATACGCATGACTAAGCCTAAGAACCACCAGGTGACCTTGGCGCCAACTCTAATCAGTGATTTATGAATTTCGTTTTAGGACCTATACCATTGTCTTACCAATCCTTATCATCGGTACCTAAAGTCCTAAGGGATCAAGGAAGTTAGCAAGAAAATAGGTAGAACAATAATACTTCATTTACCTTAAATAACCACAAACTCGGGGAAGATTTCGACTCTTTATCGATGAAAATTATTAAATGTCACAGTCCAAATATGCAAGATTAAAGCTCTTTCAATTAGGAAGATAATGATGAAAGCAATAATATGCAAAGAAGTTGTGAAACTTAATTTTGCCATTTAAACAAAGGTAGGGAAGAGAAAAGGGATGACAGACGATAACATACCCACATTTATTTATATTTACCTAAAATAGCGTGAAGACCAACCCTGGCAACGGGCTGGGATAAAGGACAGAACCGCGAATATACAGGTGCCACCAGGATAAAACAGGTGCAGACCAGAATCAGGACAGGTAAAGCCAAATTGGATCAGGACAAGACCACCATAGGTTAAGACTGACACCCACAGCTAAAGTTGCTCCGCCAGCGTTACAACCCTCTCTACAGCTAACAGTCGAACCCCAATTGGGTCATCAAATCTTCTCCCTTAGAAACACCGAAATTGCTATCGATCTTTCTGACAGAGTGCTCTGCCAGCACCTCTGCTCTCGATCGCCTATTGAGTGCGTTGGGCAGGGGCGGCTGGTGACATTTGAAAGTGGTAGGGCGTAAATACTGCACTGTGGCGAGCGCGCGAGGCCCAACCACCTATGGGGTAATCAGGGGTTCTCCCACGAGAACATTTTGAAAAAAGAATGGGCAAATGGTGCATTCTGAAGCACATTTGAGAAAGAGGTATCTTGGCCAATACATCTCTGGGAGTAGCCAGACAAGTCTCTTTGCACTTACACAGATACATCTCTCTCCCTGCATTCGCATAGGCACAGTCACCCTGCACTCATAGACCCATTACTCACCCTTCCCTGACACATCACTAAGCCAGCATTCACCCATCCACATCACTCACTCTGGACTCACACAGGCACACTGCTCAACCTGCACTCACACAGACATCACTCACCCTGGACTCACACAAGCACACTGCTCACCCTGCGCTTACACAGACATCACCAACCCTGCACTGTCACAGACATCTTTCACCCTGGACTCACACAGGCACACTGCTCACCCTGCGCTCACACAGACATCACCGACCCTGCACTGTCACAGAGATCACTCACACAGGCACACTGCTGACCCTGCGCTCACACAGACATCACTCACCCAGGACTCACACAGGCACACTGCTCACCCTATACTCACACAGACATCACTCACCCTGGACTCACACAGGCACACTGCTCACCCTGCACTCACACAGACATCACTCACCCTTCAATGCACTGCACTCAATAGGTTTCATGTCTTTCAGCCTGTCTAGGCCCGACATTGCCTGGTGACAGACTCCAGTACATAACACCACGTCAGCTGGGGCCTCTGAGCAGCTGGGGGTGCTTAGCACAGACCCAAGAATGCAAGCAGCCCCCCCACAGACACTGGTGTTGTTATTGTAGGCTGTTCGTCACTGCTACAGCCTGCACTGCAAAGGAAAGTGGGTTTAGATGCAGCAGCCAGAATAGAACCGTGGGTCAATGCGCCTGCTCGCGCTCTGCTCTATTGTCAGTGATGCTTTTTATGGGTCTTGGCTGAAATCGCTGCCCCAGGGATTTATTATCCGCTTTCTAGTAATAAGGGATTTGCTGTCTGGCAGGTTTGTACCCAAGTGGAACAAAGAAGTGATGTGAGCTCTTCGTGTCCAGCGGTAGAAGCTCACCTCCGGGAGGTATTTGGGGTTTGTGTCACTATTTCTGTTAGGATCCTTCCTAGCGCTGCCTGAACACGCTCCCAACCCAGACATCTCTGCTACATTAAGGCTTGAGCATTGAATTCTGCCATAAATACAGTCTGCCTCACCGAGGACCGGCGCCAGAACACCAGTACGAGCGAGCGATTATAGAGTCCACGCGCTGCAGCTACCAGTACACACATAATGCACAGCGAGTGAAGCGCATTGTCCCTCGGTTAAAGGGCTGGCCAGTAATCTGAATGTGCAATCACTGCCAGCGGTAGTGCAGTAATAAACGAATACGTGCAGTCCGGTGACAGCAGTCGGTGCCTACTGCTTTATGAGTAGAGTACACGCGCTGCCCAGTAACTAAAGTGTGCCCCCAAGACCCAGTGCAAGGGGTACAGAGGAATTATCAATGATTGTAGTGTACGTGCAGTGCTCCGTGAGTGTAGCATTCGCTCACTGCCCATTGCTAATTTATTCACAGTTAATTAAAACCATTCAAACAGTCATGGCTCGCAGTACTCGCGAGGTGGGGTGGCGGGGGGGGGGGTGCGAGGGGAGGGGGTCACGGTGGGGGGTGCGCCAAGGGAGAATAACATTGAGAAAACTTACCTGACCGCCTCTGCTCCTGGTCCGCGTTGGCGCCTCATCTTCAAACAGGAACCGGAACAGGAACAGCAGCACTGAGTGGCAACCCCTAAGCCAATCTGCAGCACCAGGGCACAGTTACTCCTCGCCCGCAGCACGCCCATTAGGAGACCGAGGGGCTCCTAATGGGCATGCGCTAACAAGTAAGAACACAAGTGTGCATGAGTGGGCACGGTGCGAAAATTCGCCCTCAGTCCCCACTCATGCGCACTTCTGTTGTGCTGCTGCCTGCTGCCCCCGTGTCTGACAATGCATGTCAGTCAACATGACGCCAGACCGCCCACCCTCTTCAGTCTCTGATGAGTGGTCTGACGTCATGCTGACTGGCATGCATTGTCAGTTCTCCCTCGGCGTCGGAGTTCAGAAACGTCGGAGCTGCGGGCGGCTGCGGACGGCGGGGCTACGCCCCCACGCCCCAATGGATGCACCGCGCCTGGCGTTGGGTCAGTGACAGGTCAGCTATTCAGACAAGTCGGACAAAACTAACTAGCTAAGCCTACTCTAGTTATACTATTTTTCAGGGCAGTGTACCACCCCCCAATATGGCAAGTGTAAGGATCCCTAATTTTGATTGGACAAAAGACGAGGAGAGGTCATCACACCATATCAAAATGAAACTTTTCTTTAGAATATTGAAATTAGCGTTCCCGCCCATAACTTTATTTTCCCATGCACGTTTATTCCACCCAACAATGGATGTTCTAATAGTCAATACAATGTTATAATATAACTTCCTTTTGAGAGTTCAGCAGGTCATCTTCCCAGGCGCATCTCAGTCAAGACTGTCCCTGGCACTCATTCAATGCCATGACTTGGGCTTTCTTGGTTTCTTGTGCGCATGTCCAAAATGGGTGCAGTGGGATTTCATCAGGCCCGAAATGTGATACATGCAAAAATAGAAAACAAACAGTTTTAGAACAAAGAATAAATGAATGTTCTGTATACCACTTATCTCTACTCTATTCCCATTACTTTATTTTAACTATAGCGTTAGGGGTTAAGCAGAATGAACAATTTAGTGAAAGCAGCAAAGCAAGCATTATCACGTTATGACATAGAGAACCCATTTTAGGTTCTAGTGCGCAGAAGCAAAGTTTTTCCCTCAAGCGAAAGGTACATCATTTCACATGAGTATGACTGACGCATGCGCAGAACAGATCCTGCGTTGTGGCGGCCATAATAATGCAAAAGGATTACGGTTAGTAAAAGCACATAGGCAAGCTTCCCCTAGATACTAAAAATGTCACGTGGTGCAATATTAATAAGACAAAACATGTTGTTTAGTAGGTTTACAAGTTATTTAGAGAGGGCTGAGTCTGGGCAAGTTGCTTTTCATGCGCAACCTTGCTCCATCAAAGCGCACCTACTCCACCACAAGGGTCTCAAGGTGCTGGGGGAGGGGGGATTGCTCTGTTGAGTGCTGGGGTCATCCAAAGACCCAGGTCTTGAGGTCCTTGCTGAACAGAAGCGGTGTAGGGATGGGCCGGAGGTGGAGTGGGAAGGTGTTCCAGGTCTTGGCTGCGAGGTAGGAGAAGGCCTTTCCTCCAGTCCTGGTCTTGTGGATGCGTGGGACGGTGGCCAGAGAGAGGTCAGGTGATCGGAAGTGGCTCTTGGGTGTGTGGAAAACGAGGCGGTTGTTTAAGTATGATTGTCCGAAGTTCTGGAGGGCCTTGTATGGGTGGGTGAGGAGCTTGAAGGTTATTCTTCATTGAATGGGGAGCCAGTGGCGATCTCGGAGCTGTTGGGTGATGTGGTTGCGACGGGTGATGTCTAGGATCAGTCTGACTGTGGCGTTCTGGCCGTTCTGGATTTAACGTAGTCGTTTCTTGTAGATTCTGGTATAGAGAGCATTGCCGTAGTCCAGTCTGCTACTGATGAGGGCGCGCATGACCGTTTTTCTGGATTCGGATGGGATCTATCTGAAAGCTTTTCAGAGTATACGAAGGGTGTTGAAGCAGGCCGAAGATACAATGTTAATCTAGCCTTTGATTGTGAGCGATGAGTCTAGCATTATGCCTAGGTTTCGTGCATAGTGCTACGCAAATAAATGATGGACGGAATGCTGAATAAATCATCTATTCATCCCCAGTCAAGAGATCTGGGTTAAATCCATTGTTCTTCTGCTCGCCATGCTACCCCAGTTTAGACCCAATCATATGCAAATCAGTCTTGACCTTGTGCCTCATGGGAACAGTCCAGACCGACCTGCCAAGCCAGGTCCTCCCTGGACCGGAAACAAGCATCCTGGGACCTGTTTCTGTGTATTACCCTTTATCAGCCAGGCTAGCTTGAATCCAGTGGCACAGTGAGCAAGGGACCCACGTCTGGGCATACCCATCACACTTAGGGTGAAAAGTGCTATGCAAACAAATGATGGGCGGAATGCTGAATAAATCTTACATTCACCCCCAGTCAAGAGATCTGGGTTAAATCCATCATTCTTTTGCTCACCATGCCACCCCAGTTTAGACCCAACCAGGGAGGACCTGGCTTGGCAGTTAGGTCTGGACTGTTCCCATGAGGCACAGGGTCAAGACTGATTTGCATTTCTTTTCTACTAGGTGGCGAACCCCCACATACACAGCCGTCAATTTAGTTACACCATTAATCACTGGGATTTTGCAGTGCTTGAATATCTGTGCCTTTCGTTTTATACACCATTGCAGAGTCTTATATCTGACTTTTTAGGTCGAGGCTACCGTCGCACTGCGAAGCCGTGGGCGGAGCCGAAGATTTAATGTTGTGTAGTATGGGGGCTTGAACCCGCCCCTCTTCTCCATTGGCTGGCCTCGTATATGCTGGCCAGCCATTGGAGAAGAGGGGCGTCACTCGGTTCTAGCTCCGGCTTGAGCAGATTCGGGGGCGTGTTTTAAAAAAAAATGTAATCAGTGACGTCCTCCGTCACTCAGCAAAAAAACACGCCCCCGAATTGCGAAAATGGCGGCGCTTTTGTTCTGCCATTTCCCCCCGACCGCCGGCGGAAGAAGTCGTCCTCAGGTGAGTGCTTGCTGTCCTGCCCCTCCTTGTTGCTTGTTTTAACTTTAAACGCGAGGCGCGGGTGCGGCCAGTGCTTGTTTTCAATCAATGCACTTTTGAGGGACGCGCGAGTTTACTGCCCGGCGATAAAATTAAATGAAGGGCGCCACTTTGTACAATTCAATCACGCTCGGAGGTTTACTCTCCTCCTTGCAGTCATGTTACTAAGTACAGTTCCCATTATTGGAGATTATTTCTTGTCGAGAAATGCGTTTGAGGTATTTCTCCTTCAAATCTGACTGCGTCGCTTCAATCATTCCCTTCAGGGGCCCCGCGGGTACTCGCTGCTGAACACCTACGTCCACAGTCTGCGGCTCTCTTTGTGAAGGGCTTTCAGCCGTGTACATTCGGCGAGGAAGAGAAGGTTCTAGAATTAGGTTTGTGTTTAATGTGCGTGTCCTCAGCTTCACATTAAACCTGAGGGTGTGCCTAGAGGGACGGGAGCTGGGCCGGCTGACATTTAAGGTTTTATAAATACTTCAATATTTTGTTTTATCTAATACTGTGAGAAGATTATATTCTAAGTGGCCTCACTGGCAAAGCCAATAGGTCTCATCGATGAGAAGCTACTTGCGGTGGACAACGAGGAAAATGACGGTAAAAAAAGCGCTATGAAGTGGCCAGTGCTGGTCACGTCATATCGCTTTTTTTTTGTATATGGTGGTTGGGGGGTGGAAGGGAATTAGCTTCTTTAAATTTGGCAAATGTATTTTAAAAAGTGTCTATAATGCGTTCAATGCATGTATGTCTCCAGCAGATTGAACCTGCGGCTGGAAGCTGTTCTGTAGGAATATCAGTCTGGACCTTTTGAGGGTTTTGAGTGTTGCTCAAAGTCGTGAAGTTGGTCGCGAAAGAGTTTGTCCTGTCCCTTGCAGCACCAGCTTCAGACAGTGATCCTCTGGGCAGCCTCTGGCATCACTGCAGGGCAACCACACCCATCCCCGGGGTCACACAGGCGCCCTGCCCTTGTTACACAGATAAGAGGCCTGTGCGTGGGTGGGGATTGCCTCAGAGCCTGCCAGGGGTCAGTGCGTCACACCAGTGCTGGGGGCGGGGCCTGGCTGCCATGGTGATGATGCTACAAACACATCCGCTGCTCCCAGTCTAATTTTAGACCAGGGCACAAACCGGTTAGTTTACTCTGCCGTCCACAGCTCTCCAAGATCACAGGCTGTTGCGTGCCAAGAGGGAAGTGTGTGTCTATCCCCATTTCATTGTAAGTACTGTGCAAGGGAGTGTTTGGTGAGGGTGACTAGTGGGCTCCGTGCCAGCCGACAACCTGGGCTCCCCCAGTCTTGACCCTTTCACTTGCAAACCTTTGTAATCTCATTGTTCTCGTCCTGTCTCTTCAACTGAAGTGAACTAAGCCCACAACTCCCAGAATGCAAAGGGGTGTGATTTGGATTTCCCGGACTGGAGCAGGGTGTCCCAGTGACCTGCATTGTTATGAAACCATGTGCTTGCTGCTGCTGGCTGAGTCTTGAATCCACCTGTACTCGGACCCGGGCATATATTCAGCGTGGCTCTGTCTGTGTGTGCGCGTGGCTCTATCTGTGTGAGCGCGTGGCTCTGTCTGTGTGTGTGTGTGTGTGTGTGCGTGGCTCTGTCTGTAAGTGTGGCTCTGTAAGTGTGGCTCTGTCTGTGTGTGTGGCTCTGTCTGTGTGTGGCTCTGTCTGTGTGTGTGTGTGCGCGGCTCTGTCTGTGTGTGTGTGCGCGGCTCTGTCTGTGCGCGTGGCTCTGTCTGTGTGTGCGCGTGGCTCTATCTGTGTGTGCGCGTGGCTCTGTCTGTGTGTGTGTGCGCGTGGGTGTGTGTGTGTGTGTGTGCGTGACTCTGTGTGTGTGGCTCTGTCTGTGTGTGTGGCTCTGACTGTGTGTGGCTCTGTCTGTGTGTGTGTGCGCGGCTCTGTCTGTGTGTGTGTGCGCGGCTCTGTCTGTGTGTGTGTGTGTGTGGCTCTGTGTCCGCAAATACTCTCTACTACTCTCTAATGCTCACCTATTGCCATTGTAAATGACAATACCATTTATTTTAAAAAAATTCATGAGCAATGCCAATAGCTCTACCCTTAATAATGCCGAGACCATTGCTTTGTAAATGCTTGTTTAAGGTGTTTTAGCAAGATGTAAAAAATCTGCAGTATCATAATCCCATAAAAAACTTTTTTTTTTCCATGACATCCTGAGGATCTAGTGAATCTAAAAGTGCTGAGTGCAAAATTCGTAAAACATTAAATTCTTCAATTATGAAGGGCTAGTCCACCTTCTTTCAGTGGCCTATATAAAGTGTCTAGTGCTGAGCAAGGGGATTTCTTTGCCCAAATAAAAGCTATAAACATGCTCTCTATTTCCTTAAAAAACTTCATCTGTAGAGCCACAGGATCAGCAGCGAACATAAAATTATATAGTGGTAAAACTGACATCCGAATTAACCCAATTCGACCCCATAATGGAGAGAGGCAACTTATTCCATTTAGTGAATATTGCCTTAATCTTACTGGAAAGGGGGGTTTAATTTAGTTCAAATAAGTTATTAATATTTTGTGTGAAATACACCCCCAGATATCGCTTGGTTCTGGAATTAATTAATGGATAAAATGTGTGCATTAAAGTGTCTTGTGTACAATTACATAATAAAATCTCAGTTTTTGATTTATTAATCTTATAACCTTCCAGGTCTTAATACATTTGAAAGATTGACAAAACTCTTTTTTGATTTTCAATAGCTGGTTTTAAAAACAACAGTATATCATCTGCGTATAATTTAATGGGAGTCATACCATCTACAGGTAGATTTATATTTGGTGAATCACGAACAGCGATAGCTAAAGGTTCAATGAAGAGGTCAAAAAAAATGCGTGATAAAGTGCAGTCCTATCTTTTTCCCCTATTTATCATGCATGTTCCACTATTTCTAGCATTTATAACTATTTGGGCTTTTGCTCTCTTGTACATACCAGATATTAACTGAATCAATCTAATAGGAAATCTTTTAAAAGAATTATAAAAAGGCTCTCCCAGCTTACCAAATAATCACCTGTGCAAGCATGTTTTTCCATGCAAAATAATCTAAAGCTTCAGTTAGAAAGATTGTATTAAAAGATAACCGCACTGGTCGGAGTGGATAAAAGTTCCCATGACTAAATTGATTTGGTTAGCTAAAAGCTTCATAATTTATAATCCACATTTAAAAGGCGAATGGCTTATATGAATTGATGTATTCATTATCTTATCCTTTTTTTATAAAGCTGACTACCGTTGCTAAACAAAATGAATCCGGAATCTCCCCACCCTCCAGAACATGATTGGCTAATTTGAGTAGTTCTGGGTTTAAAACTGCCGCAAAACTTTTATACGACTCTGCCGGAATGCCATCTTCCCCGCAGGCTTTACCATTTGCTTAGGGCTTTACAACTGTCTCAATCTCACTAAGGGTACATTTTGCTACCAAGGGTTTATTTGGTTTTCTTTCAGTCTTCGGATTTATTGCTTAACTAAAAAATCAGTAAGTGCTCTTATATCCCCTTGATGTTGGGTACCATATATTGCTTTATAATGCTTAAAAGATTACTTCTGAATTTCTTCAGGGTCTTTGATACTTGTCTTTGTCTCTGTTTCTATTATTGATATTATCTTATTTTTCTCTGTGCGATTTCTTGTCTGCCAAGCCAGTAGTTTACCCCGATACTCGCTCTTTTCAAATACCTTTTGTAAAGATATGTTTTTAGCTGTGTATCCTTGTTCATCATAATACTCCTGCATGCAAATTCTGGCTTTCCTAAGTAAGTATTTGTTAGCTTTTGTTGCTGAGCATTGTACTTTTAAACATGCCTGATTTAGTTCTGTTTCAAGCTCGGCCCTTAATATCGACTTTTTAGGTCTCGCCTGTCAATGCGCATGCGCATTGAGCGGAGCGAGACTATAGGGGCTTAAACAGAGTTTAACCAGACTGGCGATTTGATGAAGTGCACGTGCGCTTTTAGCTTAATGCGCAAGCGCAATGAGTTAAAATGCGCGTGCACAGCATCAAATCGCCAGCCATCTGTTGCCCAGCTTGGTGCCGCCAGCAGCTCTTCCCGCTCTACCCCCTGCTGCATCAAAGGCTTTCACGGCCGGCCGGCCGTGCTTTCAGTTTCCCGGCCTGGCATGAAAGCCTTTTATTGCTTTTGCCTGCTGGAGGTCTTGTTTTTTAACTTGTTAAACCATGCGTGACTCGTTTCATTTTGCGGCCGCTTTGCCTCCCACCCGCTCGCATCCCACCCCCCCACCAGGCTCACACTTCTCCAGCCTTCCTGCTTTGGCTTTCTCTGGGCTGAGCTCTCGTGCTTTCAGAAGAGCTTCATCCTCTCCGCATATCAGAACGTTTTTTAAAAATCAAACCATGGCGAGTTTAAGGCGTTACGTCTTTCGCTCTCCTTCTCATGTTTTCTTATCCTTCTTTGCTGCACTCTGAACCCCCACCTCTTTGTTTTTCTTTCTTTTTATCTTGACCTCTGTATCTTTCTTCTATTTTCTCCCTGTCTGTTTCTGCTTCTCATTTCCTTTCTTTATGCTGGCTCCGCATCTGTCTCCTATGCCCATCTGTTTTGAGTGGCAGATCTCTTCAGCCAGCGGGCCAATCCCAGTGGATTGTGTGACCAGCGACACCTCAGCGCCCTACTACATGAAGGCATCCAGATTCCGCGCCAGCTGGGAGTCACTCCTGATTACAAATGTTTTGTTGTTCACCAGAAACGCACTTCCTACAGCAAAATGTTCTGCAGCACCATGGCGCACACACTGGACAGAGAGCCTCAGTGCTGGCAGAGCAGGGATACATGTGAAAGTATTAATTAAATGACAAAAGATACCTGACTGCGCATTATACACTACTTGTATATGCATGCTAGGGGTGAATCCTGGGGCAAATTCACACAAAAAACATTACCGTGGGCTTATGTATACATTTGAATCGAATTTCCCTTTTTTTTGCTGTGAAATCGGCAGACTTCCAGGCCTTCTTCTTGGGATGCCACAACTTTTAGGAGTAATCACATTCGTAAAACACGTGTAAACGTACGCGCTGTACGTGTAGACATGCATAAATATGGTACAAACATTAATTTTCAGACTAGAATATGTTGTTTCTCTAGATAAAATCATATTTCGTTGTGAAGTAGCATTCCCCCCTACAATCATGGTGGTCTAAAATCCTGGATTTCTCGGGAGGGTCCCAGATTTCTGTTGCCTGTCCGGCCTTCCCGGCATTACATTCTGATTGAAACACAGGTGCCGTTCTGGAAAGGGGAGGAGGTGAGCCTGCACATTAAAATACGAAAATGTAGCGCCGGCAGGATCTCATTTCCACAGCGTTACAGCCCAGCAGGGTCGCGTGGTAAATGCTTTGCGACACCTGGTTGCGTTGTAAAATCATTCCTGTCCCAGCAGGAGGCAAAGAGGGGCAACTCGGCATCTGAAGAGACCTACCCCTCAACTAACGCCCAGGCTGGTGGGATTTACTCTCAGAAGCATTGCTGCGTGTGTGAGAGAGGGAGGGGTCCATTAATGAAGAGGCGTTTGCTCTATATTGGGCGACTTGGAGCAGTATGGCACACTACCCGTTGTTATATGAAGTTTGCGAACACGACCCTGCGCATTGCATTTCATAATCATGAAAGTAAAATAATTATTTTATGGAATCGTGGGCAGCCGTCTACCCTTCCCCTCCTCCCCTCTGCCCCGGCTAGCAGGCGCATACTGATACCCACCAGGCCTTATTACAAACCTTGCTCTCTAATACTAGTTTTAGTCCTGTTTCATCTTTGTAAATGCATGGCTACAAGTCATCAAATAACATTAGCCACCGGGCTTTAAGTGGGCCGGTTCCCTCCGGGACTCCGATCCCGTTGTATTTTGGTGCGGACATTGAAACGGGTCCCTTTTGGGCCCTATATTCATGCCTCTAACCTTACAGAGAAAAACACTGCTCATTTCTGACCAATTAACATGTTCAGGTAATTTATATCAGTGATAAAGTCCCGTTTATGTTCACGTGTTACTGAATCTTGCCTCCAGTTCTCAACATGTTGTGCTTTTGTATTGTTTTCTTCGTTCGGCACATTACTGTTGTATAGTCCATACTTTCCAGCTGAGTCGCTTCTGGGTACTATAACGGTCACGTCAGAGGGCGCTGGTGTTCAGGCTCCAAGCAAGGGCAAGTTTCATGCAGTGCCTGTTAGTGGTCCAAAACGGTGTTCAGAATACATGTATAATAGCAACAAAGGAGTGACTGAGATATATAGCAAAAATAAAAGTGATGTTGTCCCGCTTAGTGTCGCAGATGTGGTCAAAACTCACATATACATGCTGGCACCCAGCAGGAGAAAACAAACTGTCTCCCTTTGTATGCCCAATGGTTCCTATTTGGAGGAAGAAACCAAAAGGGCCTGAAAGTCACCATGTGCTCAGAACAAAGAGTATCCTTATTTATTTAGAATGACCCTCACTCACCACTAGTTGGTGACATGCTTCATCATCGGGTCCCCGCTGGGGTGACCGAATGTCCCCCCAGGGTGCTACAACGCCTGGTTACAGCGGAGCAGGATGTGGTGAGTGTAACAGTGCCGAAATTAGGAGGTGACTAATAGTGAAGGTGTAAGTGTATTAAAAAATGCAAGGTTGTGCCTTTACAAAAGTCTTTAATATAGACCAACCTGCATTGTATAAAAACAAAGTGGGCGGATTCCAACGGGTTCTGATTTAAGGAACCGGGATCCTGGTCAATAATAAACAATGGTCAACATGTTTCTGCTGTCAGTTGCTTTTTGCTCAGCATTCGTCAGGACCTTAACCAAAGTCCTCCGGTGGTGTGCGCGCGCTAAGGCGCACCCTCCCAGGAGGCTCGAAGTGTGAAAAAATATTTACAGTGATAGGGATCAAGAAATTTTCTTGATTTAGTCACTACTAATTCAGTAGTGAAAAGTACAAAAACCTGTAAATGAAAAGGAGACAAACAGACAGACATACATGAAAAGAAATTAGCCAATAATTTTCTTTTATCAGAAGCACATCTGATCGCTGTTAATTACAGTTTATGGCGTCGAAATTAAGTAGTATCGCGCCAGGACAAGGGGTGTTGCCCCAAATCAAGAGGATAATTGCACCTGAATACGATAGGCTACCCGTCCAAAAGATGTGACGAGCATATATCACTACCTCGGTTGTATAAATCATGGCGAGTAGTGCGTGTTACCATTATAAAACGATGTGGTTAGACAAATAGCAGTGCTTAGGATGGTATTTATATTTATGAGACTCATAAGTAGAGAATATCAATCACCATGGGTGGGCAAGGTAACCTTCCTACAAAGTTAGAAAAAATATGAGTACACCCACCGCATTCGAGGCGGAATCATGCCCCGTCGGAAAAGACAGCGCGGGACATCTTCACGCGGTGGTAGTCTATCAAAAGTCAAAGCCGTACAACATTAAGCCGGGACCGGGCCCTGCAAAGACTTAAAGTCGGCGATGGTCATATATTGTTTGAAAAACGGGAAAGGAAGAGAGACTTACTTTCACCTCCGCGGCTCCCCGTAAAACACCTACTCACTCGGCTGCTGCCTTCCGGGTGTGCCGGGAGGGGTGAAGGGAGTGGCTTAAAAGCAAGCCCTCTGTGGTTGGTTCAGAGGCACACGTGGGTCGATCGGTGACGCGCCCTCCGCGTTAAGGGGAAACTGACCCTGGAAGCCTGTGTACACGGACCAGGGTTCGAGTCCCGATACCTGTGCATGGGCATTTTACAAAAGAGGAGTATTTTTCAAACGAGGAACCCTTTTCAAAAAATGAATGAACCATTTTCAAACAAGGGGAAAGGAAAAGAGGGATATCAAGAGGAAAATATCCAATGGAGGCCGAATGTATAAGATAACAAAGCATCAAATCACAATGAGGCTCAATTTGATAAAACAAATGTCCTGGGTATCTGTGAAAAGACCAGATACGTAGTTATCTGTAGGTCTCTGTATTAATGCAAAAAGAGTACTTAGTTATCAGTTCGGTCAGGTAGTGCAGTTGAGCAAGCGAAGTTGTTTGCTGAGATCGAAGCAGGACCTTGTTATCTCTTGAGAACACTAGCCCATGGTATATCGTCGTTAAGGCCGGTTTTGTTAGTGCCCAAGCGATACACCCACCGTTGTTCTTTTTCAAACAACGTGGATTCAGGAACATTGGCCAGGTGCTCAAGGATAGTCCATTCCAAGTCATTGGTTGTGTGATTGGATCGTACGAAATGTGCAGTCAATTTGGTTGATGATTTTTTACAACGTATATTACTGCGATGTTCACAGATTCTGATTTTAATACGTCTGGAGGTCATTCCCACATATAGTAGACCACACCTACAGGTAATTAAATACACAACATTTGAGGTATTACAATTAGTGTGGCAACGCTGCTCCCAGCGTGTGCCGTCCTCCAGATCAAGAAACTTATTGTGGGAAGTGAGGTGGCAAATGTTACAATTCCCACACGGATGGTGACCAATGACCGGTGGTAGACCCAATGCATTGAGGACATTGGGTATTTGGTTACTGGTTATGTTGTCCCTTGGTCTTGTGTGGACAAGGGAGTCCTTGAGACTGGTGGCTCTCTTATACGAAAAAAGAGGTTTCTCCCAATGTTTCTTGTTACTGGTGATAATCCTCCAATTTTTGGAAATGCACTTGCTCACTGCATTAGATAACGGGTTGTAACTTGTTACGCATGTTAGTGGTATCTCGCCGTTTATTGATTGGGGGTTATCTTCCAGAAGGGCATCCCTATGTTGATGTCTGGCCCTCTTCTGGCTTTTGTTGATTATCCCCTTCGGATACCCTCTGTGTTCCAGTTTGGTGGTCAGTGCAGTAGCTTGTTGCTTATAGGTGGACAGATCGCTGCAATTACGCCTGAGCCTCAAATACTGGCCATACGGAAGGTTTTCCCGCAGTGCCCGTGGATGATAGCTGGTAAAGTGCAGCAAGTTGTTCTTTGCGGTTGGTTTGTAGAAGGTACTTGTTTCTAACTGAGCGCCTGCCCTCCTGATGGCAACATCCAGAAAGGTTAGTTCATCATGGGAATACTCATGAGTGAACCTCAGGTGGTCATCGCAGGTATTGACCCAGGAGAAGAACTCCATGAGGGTGGTTTCATCTCCTTGCCAAATCATAAACACATCGTCTATGTAACGTTTCCATACGGCGATGTTATTGCCGTATGGATTGGTAGGGTTCAGTATGTGTTTCGACTCAAAATCGAAAACGTACAGCCCTGCCACCGATGGGGCAAAAGTACTGCCCATTGATGTCCCTGTTGCTTGCAGGTAGATCTGGCCATCGTATTAAAAAAAGTTGCGTTTCAGGGCAAGGGTGGCGCAGTCAACAACAAATTCTCGGGTAGTATTGAAACTCCAGACCTCTCGATCCAGTGCTTCTTTAACTACCTTGATGGTCTGTCTCATCCTGCGGAATGCAGGTATACAAACTCTCGATATCCATCGAGACAAGGAAACAAGGGTCACTGGGCAAGGTAACTGTGCTGAGCAAATGAAGGAAACTCTTAGTGTCCTTGAGATAGGTACTGGTCGATTGTACTATCGGTCTTAAAAAGAAATCACAATATTGGGAGAGGGGTTCCAGAAGTGAACCCAGACCGGAGACAATTGGTCTCCCGGGGGGTGGGGTGGGGGGGGAACACGTTCTTGTGTGTTTTCGGTAGTATATAAAAGTGAGGAACTCGCCCCTCTGACTTTGTCAGGAAGTCTGCCTCCTTCTTAGTAATCCAACCATCTCTTTCTGCTGTTGACACAAGTTCGATGATTTCATCTCTCAAGTCGTCTGTAGGGTCAACATCAAGCGGGATGTAATTGACAGCATTGTTCAAAAGTTCATCAAGAGTGCGGATAAAGGGGGAGGAATCGTAATTCTTAATAAAAAAGATTACGCAACCGAGTGCCGACGCCTTTTGAACAATGCTGTCAGCACAGTTACCTTGCCCAGTGACCCTTGTTTCCTTGTCTCGATGGATATCGAGAGTTTGTATACCTGCATTCCGCAGGATGAGACCATCAAGGTAGTTAAAGAAGCACTGGACCGAGAGGTCTGGAGTTTCAATACTACCCGAGAATTTGTTGTTGACTGCGCCACCCTTGCCCTGAAACGCAACTTTTTTGAATACGATGGCCAGATCTACCTGCAAGCAACAGGGACATCAATGGGCAGTACTTTTGCCCCATCGGTGGCAGGGCTGTACGTTTTCGATTTTGAGTCGAAACACATACTGAACCCTACCAAGCCATACGGCAATAACATCGCCGTATGGAAACGATACATAGACAATGTGTTTATGATTTGGCAAGGAGATGAAACCACCCTCATGGAGTTCTTCTCCTGGGTCAATACCTGCGATGACCACCTGAGATTCACTCATGAGTATTCCCATGATGAACTAACCTTTCTGGATGTTGCCATCAGGAGGGCAGGCGCTCAGTTAGAAACAAGTACCTTCTACAAACCAACCGCAAAGAACAACTTGCTGCACTTTACCAGCTATCATCCACGGGCACTGCGGGAAAACCTTCCGTATGGCCAGTATTTGAGGCTCAGGCGTAATTGCAGCGATCTGTCCACCTATAAGCAACAAGCTACTGCACTGACCACCAAACTGGAACACAGAGGGTATCCGAAGGGGATAATCAACAAAAGCCAGAAGAGGGCCAGACATCAACATAGGGATGCCCTTCTGGAAGATAACCCCCAATCAATAAACGGCGAGATACCACTAACATGCGTAACAAGTTACAACCCGTTATCTAATGCAGTGAGCAAGTGCATTTCCAAAAATTGGAGGATTATCACCAGTAACTAGAAACATTGGGAGAAACCTCTTTTTTCGTATAAGAGAGCCACCAGTCTCAAGGACTCCCTTGTCCACACAAGACCAAGGGACAACATAACCAGTAACCAAATACCGAATGTCCTCAATGCATGGGGTCTACCACCGGTCATTGGTCACCATCCGTGTGGGAATTGTAACATTTGCCACCTCACTTCCCACACTAAGTTTCTTGATCTGGCGGACGGCACACGCTGGGAGCAGCGTTGCCACACTAATTGTAATACCTCAAATGTTGTGTATTTAATTACCTGTAGGTGTGGTCTACTATATGTGGGAATGACCTCCAGACGTATTAAAATCAGAATCTGTGAACATCGCAGTAATATACGTTGTAAAAAATCATCAACCAAATTGACTGCACATTTCGTACGATCCAATCACACAACCAATGACTTGGAATGGACTATCCTTGAGCACCTGGCCAATGTTCCTGAATCCACGTTGTTTGAAAAAGAACAACGGTGGGTGTATCGCTTGGGCACTAACAAAACCGGCCTTAACGACGATATACCATGGGCTAGTGTTCTCAAGAGATAACAAGGTCCTGCTTCGATCTCAGCAAACAACTTCGCTTGCTCAACTGCACTACCTGACCGAACTGATAACTAAGTACTCTTTTTGCATTAATACAGAGACCTACAGATAACTACGTATCTGGTCTTTTCACAGATACCCAGGACATTTGTTTTTATCAAATTGAGCCTCATTGTGATTTGATGCTTTGTTATCTTATACATTCGGCCTCCATTGGATATTTTCCTCTTGATATCCCTCTTTTCCTTTCCCCTTGTTTGAAAATGGTTCATTCATTTTTTGAAAAGGGTTCCTCGTTTGAAAAATACTCCTCTTTTGTAAAATGCCCATGCACCGGTATCGGGACTCGAACCCTGGTCCGTGTACACAGGCTTCCAGGGTCAGTTTCCCCTTAACGCGGAGGGCGCGTCACCGATCGACCCACGTGTGCCTCTGAACCAACCACAGAGGGCTTGCTTTTAAGCCACTCCCTTCACCCCTCCCGGCACACCCGGAAGGCAGCAGCCGAGTGAGTAGGTGTTTTACGGGGAGCCGCGAAGGTGAAAGTAAGTCTCTCTTCCTTTCCCGTTTTTCAAACAATATATGACCATCGCCGACTTTAAGTCTTTGCAGGGCCCGGTCCCGGCTTAATGTTGTACGGCTTTGACTTTTGATAGACTACCACCGCGTGAAGATGTCCCGCACTGTCTTTTCCGACGGGGCATGATTCCGCCTCGAATGCGGTGGGTGTACTCATATTTTTTCTAACTTTGTAGGGGGGTTACCTTGCCCACCCATGGTGATTGATATTCTCTACTTATGAGTCTCATAAATATAAATACCATCCTAAGCACTGCTATTTGTCTAACCACATCGTTTTATAATGGTAAAACGCACTACTCGCCATGATTTATACAACCGAGGTAGTGATATATGCTCGTCACATCTTTTGGACGGGTAGCCTATCGTATTCAGGTGCAATTAACCTCTTGATTTGGGGCAACACCCCTTGTCCTGGCGCGATACTACTTAATTTCGACGCCATAAACTGTAATTAACAGCGATCAGATGTGCTCCTGATAAAAGAAAATTATTGGCTAATTTCTTTTCATGTATGTCTGTCTGTTTGTCTCCTTTTCATTTACAGGTTTTTGTACTTTTCACTACTGGATTAGTAGTGACTAAATCAAGAAAATTTCTTGATCCCTATCACTGTATATATTTTTTCACACTTCGAGCCTCCTGGGAGGGTGCGCCTTAGCGCGCGCACACCACCGGAGGACTTTGGTTAAGGTCCTGACGAATGCTGAGCAAAAAGCAACTTACAGCAGAAACATGTTGACCATTGTTTATTATTGACCAGGATCCCGGTTCCTTAAATCAGAACCCGTTGGAATCCGCCCACTTTGTTTTTATACAATGCAGGTTGGTCTATATTAAAGACTTTTGTAAAGGCACAACCTTGCATTTTTTAATACACTTACACCTTCACTATTAGTCACCTCCTAATTTCGGCACTGTTACACTCACCACATCCTGCTCCGCTGTAACCAGGCGTTGTAGCACGCTGGGGGGACATTCGGTCACCCCAGCGGGGACCCGATGATGAAGCATGTCACCAACTAGTGGTGAGTGAGGGTCCTTCTAAATAAATAAGGATACTCTTTGTTCTGAGCACATGGTGACTTTCAGGCCCTTTTGGTTTCTTCCTCCAAATAGGAACCATTGGGCATACAAAGGGAGACAGTTTGTTTTCTCCTGCTGGGTGCCAGCATGTATATGTGAGTTTTGACCACATCTGCGACACTAAGCGGGACAACATCACTTTTATTTTTGCTATATATCTCAGTCACTCCTTTGTTGCTATTATATAATTATTTGGGGTATAGGGGTGTCCTTTCATGCCCTTTCTCTCTTGTTGTTATTGATTGTTCAGAATACATGGCCATCCAATCTTTGGCCTCTCAACGGTAAACACTGACAAAGAAACTCAGAGGTATCATAATACCCCTTGGACGCCACACTATAGGAATACCAGAAATTAAGCCTCGCCTATAAGTACATAACGCAAGCCCCTTTTAGAGAAACTCCCGCACAATGTTTTCACCCCACCTAAAGCCCTGATTAGTCACTGTGTGCTACTAGAGGTGACTTCGGATTAGGGCAGGCTGGGCAGCTTGGTTCTGGCTGCCTTTCCCAGCTAGCTAGGTAGCGGTTAGTTTTTTTTTAAAGTGGTTTTTAAATAATTATTCACTTGGAAAACGAATTTAGACTTCATTGTCATTGCAATTTCTGACATGCTTCAAAAAGCATTCGTATGCTCCGATTCAGTGTGTACCCAGAAGTACCCCATGGCACACTTAGGCACCGACTTAAGTGATTCCCAATCATCATGTACTAAGTAGGGCCCCCCCAGGCCAAAGCAGGTGCATACTTCTGTGCTTAGAGTGAAGGTACAGCTCGCGGACAACTCTCAAAAACAAGCATTTGTAATGCAATAGGTCTCGCAATTACACGAGTTTGAGCTTTTGACATTGCAAATAACAATGCCTTTTATATTTGTTTTCGTTCTAAAAAAATAAATAAAAGGCATTGTCATTTACAATGCCAATAGCTTTATTTGGAAAAGATGAAAACGCAGACAGCGAGGACCACTAGCCTGCCTCAATGGCATTTAGCAAATCACCTCTACATTTGTGTAATCAGTGGTAAGTGTGTACCTAGCCCTCTATGAAGACCTGTCATTTAGCCACGCTCATTAGCTTGAGCCAGTGTTGGTAAACCTCTTGAGAGGGTGCACTTTGAGAGAAGCAGCTTACCCCAGCAGGTACTTAACTTTGGCACAAATGGCTTTCCACGGGCAAATCACGATTCGTCTATACAGGGATTAAAAGCCAACCTAAGAAAAAGCTTCTGATAAATGGAATGCCACCAGATGCCTAATAATCTCCTCTCTGTAAGGTTCCAGTCTGTTCTCCCCACACATCTCTCTCCTACCACTTTTTCTCTACCCCTGCACATTTAAGTAGATTGCTCTGGTTTATGTTGTGCAAAATTAATCGAATATGCCCCACTTGGCAGTGGTGGTTTTGTTAGCAGTCACTGGACTGCTAAACCAGTTGACCCACAGTGACCACCGAACAGGCTTCACTTATAATTGGAAACAGTCTGTGTCTCATGCCCTTCTCAAGGCTGCATATTTGCAAGCCTTCTAACACCATGCTGTTTTATGTTGTCACCATGGCCCCCCTTCCTCTTCAGCCTATCTCGTCTTATATCTGTCTCTCCTCTCCTTAAACACTACCTCATTAATCAACATCTGCATCTACCGCTCCCCCCTCTAACGTTTATTAAATTGATATTCCCATGTCCCTCCTTTTTCCTCTAACCCTGCCCTCTGCCACTACATCTCGCGGTGCACTCTCAACCGTCCCCTCTGTATTTCATCCTCACTTTGTCCACTCCACTCCAAACAAACAATTACATTAAACACATTTTCATTTACAATGCCAATAGCACTAACTCTAGCAAATGCGAGACCTATTGCATTACAAATGCTATAGGTGTCACATTTGCGAAGGTTATAACTATCCGCATTGCAAATGACAAAGCTATTAATTTAGCTATTTTCAAAACCAACACATAAATAAAAAAATTGTCATTTACAAGACCAATAGCTCAAACTTTCCTAATGCGAAACCTATTGCATTGCAAATGCTTGTTCCTCTTCTTTACAATCTCTTTCGATGTAATATATCCACATATCATGGCCTTATAAGCCTCCCATACAATTTCAATATTAGTTGAGTTATTATTTATTTTAAAATAATTAACTGTCTATATCTCCATATCTTTGCACCATTCCTGATCTTCGAGATTCACTGTGTTAAATGTCCAACTTACATCATCAGTCTTTTTACCTTAATTCCTGCTTCCTCCATTTTTACTAAGACATGATCTGACAAAGCATTTCACACATGAGAGTATGTTTTTAGCTGCGATTTTGTGTAGAGAGTCTGGCCGCTGACATATGCCTGCCTGAGTAACATGAGTATTCCCGTTTATACGGGAACTTTTCCCTCCATAAACCTAGCCCTTGCTTACCTTCTGAAATGGCTACTGCCATTGAGGGTTTAATTTGTCTATGCTTCCCTGTGAATGAATCCACCTCTGGCTATCGCAGAAAATGAACCCCCCCTCCCCCCCCTACAATAAAAAAACCTGGGATATTAGGTAGGACCTCATCTAAATCTATAATTGGGGTTGGATTACCAGTTATTGGGGCGTATATTGTAGCTATCATAATCCTGTTGTTATTAAGAAATCCACTAAAATATAAGCCCATCTGCTTTCCGTATCTGTTTGGGAAAAGCAACTTGTAGGGGGAAATGCTTTCTCACATACAGTGACACCACCTGTTCTGTTGCACTTGCAAATGATAAACACTTGATAGCCGGCCCATTGCGTGAACATTTTGAAATCTGGTTCCTTTTTCTCAATGTAGTGTGTTTCCTGAATCAATACTGTATCCGGGGAGGGTCCTCTTAGCCATATATCTATTGCACTAGCCTTAAATGTGTTATTTAACCCACTAGCACTCAGCATCACAATCTAATTATTTCTCTAAATTGCGCTGTCATTTCATATTATTGATTACATATCTGAAAGGTTTGTCAAAGTATCGTTGCCTTAGACAATATCACACTGTGCAAATCATAATAACCAAAATGACCATAATATTTTCTCCCTTAACCCTGTGCCCATTTACTTTCTGTGTAATCTCCCTGCATCTACCATTCTTCATCCTGTCATATTTACTCATTGTACAGGATATTCCTTCAGATTGTTTAATAAAGTGCTGCGTATGACTTGAAAGTGTGTCATGCTTATGTGCTGTAACAGACTTGGTATTCACTTGTCTAATCACCTCTTAAGACATCTTGTCATGTAGTTCCTAGGAATCCCCCAGGACCTGCGTCTTTTGGACGACCTAAACTGAGGGCTTGGTGTCCCTACCGCTTCGAAACCCCCACAGGATATGTCAGCCTTTAGAACAGCTAGCTCTACAGTGCCACTGCCAACCGCCTCTATTCTACAGTGGTGTCGGTAGGTTCTGGCAACCACTGAAAATGACAACCGTGATTCTTCAGGGATCGTGGCAAACTGATCTACTGGACTGATTTACACAAATGACTTCTTACCAAATTCAGTATTGTAGATACTTTTAGAGCAGCCTACTTTTCTGGGATATGTGTATTTATTTTGTTATGTTTCAGCATAAATGTGCTTTCATGTAGAATCTGAGGCTTAAAACTAAGAACTAAGTAAGTCTCTGTGGATGAACCCAGTGCCGGTCAGCGATGACTGGCCTAGAACAAACCGTAAGCACCATGAGCTCAAAATATTAACAAGGGATTGAGTTGCACACTGGTTCTGGCAAGACTGTCCTAGCCATTTCCAATGCATGATGCTACATGTAAGCAAACACATCTTTTACTCACTGTAGAGTGCTTTCTTGCATGACAAGTTGTAGCCGAGGGCTTGGCCAACTTTGATATGTTTCATACTTTGTTTTCTTCAGAAGGGCAGGTCTTGGTGAGGTGTTGGTCATGCGCTGCAGTGGGCATGTACTGTACTAGTGAGTGAATCTCCTTCTTTCCCCTTTGGTCAGAGGTGGTCCATGGAAAAAGTAATACAAGTGAATAGTATTGTTCCGTGGCATACCCACAGCATGGGGAACCTCATATACACTATGTTTATCCTGCAATGTCCGTGCACAAAGCAAACAATAATTAATGCAAAAGTCTGTAAAACAGGCTTCTCAAACTAATAGCTTGTGAGCTACTGGTAGCTCTCCAACTAGATAGAAGTAGCTCTCTTATGTGCATCCCAGTCTACTAAATTGGAACATTTTGCTTTGTTGAATTGATATCTACAGACCAAATGTGTGTATTTAAGACAAAAAAGTGTGTGTTTTTAGAACTCATGAGTTAATTTTTGGAGACAAAAATGTCTGAATGTCCAAAATATATGTAAAGCTACTATCTGAGTGATAAATCATACACTATTACTGATATTACTACCTTGGTGCAAGGGGCAGGGGCAGCTATGGATGATTAACCGTATGGAGGCATTCCAATCTGAAAAGGCTTTTTTACTTTACTGCTGGCAGTCCTGCCGAATGTACTGAAGTGATCACTGTGAGTAATCTTGCATGGGGTGGCCACTAATGTGATCTTGTCTGATGTGGTCACTATTACAGCACAAATAATATTAGTAGCTCACAAGTTTGGCGGTCTCTGCTCTAATTAGCCTACACCAGATGCTAGCGCGCGCGCTGGCGCCTCTGACACCTGTGTGCTGTGGCTTGGGCCACAGCAGACTTCACTTGGCAGCAGGCTCAGTATGTAACAGTTAAAGATCCGTTGTGCTCTGCTCTCAGTGCTACAGTGTTTCATTTGATCTGCCCTGTGACCTGGAGATCCGGGCGGGCCTGCCCGATGCTTGGCTTCCGCAGTTAAGTTATGTGTGGCAACTTGGCCGTGGCGCTGTGTGGGGACGCAACGTCACGTCCTGCTGACAGGGTGCGCGCCAGGAGTTAACTTTGTAATGAAATTGAAGGTGGAGGCTGGCTGCTCAATGGTTAGCGGGCGGCACCGGAATCATGGGGCTCGGCTGCCTTGCCACACTGCTGATCACACCTGCTCCACGGCCGGGACACCTGCTCTGTGGGACAGAATAATTTTATGGCTGCCGGCGAATACTTAACAATGGATAAAAACGCACAGTTGTAAGTAATATACCATACTTTCATGGTAGCTGAGAATGCATGACATCGGTGGGTGCAACTGAACGGAACAGAGTGCACTGTTTCATTACAGGAATCCCCAGAACTGAACATGTGAAGCTCCGATACCTTGACAGGCCAAGCTCCCGGCCACCCTATCCCTACATGTAGGTGCTACATTCCTCCAGGTGTCACCAGCTCACAAGTGAAATGGCAGAGACAGTGAAGTCTGCCCATGTTTCCAAGGGTGGATTCATTGCCTGGATGACTGCTCCACATGGTGTCAAGTGGCTGCCTGCAGTCAGTTTAACGCCCTTCCCTTGCAGTCCTGCCAAGTACCACGCATCAGGCTTAGCATTTACATCGGGGGCTGCATTCACCTGACATGGCGTCAAGTGACTGCAACAATATACATTGTGCCAATTTACCGGGCGTGGAGACAGGAAATAGTCACTCGTGAGGTGGGCCACGGCGCAAAAAAGGGGCAGTTATGTTTCTTTGCTTTGATTGCATGCACTGCTCACATTACTGCCTGCGCCGCCCGTTAATTGGTGCCTGTAGCGACTGGACCGAAGGGACATCCCACAAGCTTCATTACAAAGAGACTGGAGGAGATTCGTCATAGCCGTGGCCCGCTCAGGTCTGAATTACTTTTTGAAAATTGCATTTAAATGTCCAGCCTGACTGAGCCTGTAGTTCTGCTCAGTGGCTGCTCTCGTCAGACTGGTGCCACGGAGGGCAGAGCTCTGCCATTTAAATGGCAGTGGATAATTGAAAATATACTTTATTTTACAGCCCTGACTGAGCCTGTATAGCTCGCTGCTCTTGAAAGGCCCGTAAAGAAATCTAAAACGTAATGATTTAAAACGGAAAACCCAAATGTAAGTCATTATCTATATAATTTACATCTAGTTTTCCAGAGGGGGCAGATCAGAACGAGTCACACTGGAGCCGACATGTTCAAGCCCTGGTATGATCATGTGAGGTGGAGCCCGGTGGGTGGTTCTGCCTTGGTTCTGCCCAGGTCTCTGTTGCTAGCACGTCTTTCTCACTTTCTCGTGTGTTTGGATGGGGGCCTCGCTTCTACTAGGCTGTCACTTATGTACACCGATGTTAGTTGCTCCTTCAAATGGTGTGTGAGCTGATTTTCTGGGCTGTCCTACCAATTTTAGGTATATTATACTGACAGCCGAGTTATGTTTTTTCTTAATTTCATATTTTCAGGTTCACTGTTTTCTAAAATGTTCTCAGTTTCTGTGGCACAGTATCGATTCACAATAGATGTTTTGTCAGGCTAAGCATAGGCCCTCTGCAAACTTCCTCATGGAGTGTCTGAATTCTGATGCATGATGGCGCTGTAATTGTGTTCTGCCGTAGAGTCATCTTAGAAAGAGATTGTAGGTCAGTGACCTTCCATTACAGGGGTATTGCTTTAGTTTCAAGAGATTTTAGAGATTAGCATTGCTCAAAAGTTTGTTCATTTTTGCTATTTAGCTCTTTTCAAAGCACTTCATTGCTTGGTTTTCCTTGTGAGAAAGTGTCGCTCTAAGTGTCATACATTTGGCACTTCTTTCAGTTTCCGGTTGCTCAAATGGGTGTAATTTTGGATATTTATATGTTCACTTTGTCTTGATTGCTTGAGTTTTTCTCGTGAGGAGACTGTCACTCATAGGACCTTGAAGTGTCACGCATTTGCAGCAGACTGTCACTCATAGGACCTTGAAGTGCCAGGCATGTGCAGCAGACTGTCACTCATAGGACTTTGTCAATCACACCTAGGGAGTCTGTACCCTCAGTGGCTATGCTGTCTCTGCTCTGAGGCCCCTGTGCTGCCCTCGCACCCGTTCTACCCGCCCCGGGACCAGTCTCTGGGAACAGGGCAGGCCCACGTCTACCGCTGCCAGGAGCACTCTCGCGGGCACACGTCCGCCTGCTGCAGCACCGCTCAGTCACCAACTGCGCATGCCCAGATACTGAGAAAATTCACTGCTATCCGATCACGGATACTGAAGTTAGACTACAGACGCTCAGATACCGCGACACAGATACAAGCTAGTGATGTTGGACTGCGCACATTCAGATACAAAGATGCCCAGGTCAACTACGCATGCTCAGAGATACGGGTCTAAAGCCCGAACTGCGCACGCTCAGTCATTGTTCATAGTGAAATCCGAGCTGCACATGCGCAGGGCAATGGTTGATGCTACTGGCGGCAGAGCGCTTAGAAGGCTGTTCCAACGAGGGCAGGCGCTGCAAAGTTGATGATGACAAACACACAGGTGGATATTAAGCTTTGTATCAAACAAAGCAGAGATAAGTAGATGGCTTCCAGGTGCTGAGAGCGAGATGGCAGTGCCTGGAAATGGCTGCTAACGTCTGTATAAGTGTGAGTGGGGGCACATGGGGCATGTGCATGGTCCTCATGTATGTGCATAGAAGTGTGGTGGGTGGGGGCAGAGACTGCCACGCCCTGCTCACCCCTCCAGGCTGACACCCCTCCCATGATATTGTGGTCAAGGAGCCCCCCATGCAGGCAGCTGGGGGAGGACTAGAGTATAGTTACTTTCGCAAACAAAATCAAGCTATGAAGACGAGGGAAACGTCTAAATATCAGAAATTACACCCATCTGAGCAACAAGAAACACTAAGACGTTCACTGCTGCAAAGCACCAGAAATGGAAAGGCTCAGGCCTAGTGCCCTTGTACCCTGGAGTGGCATGTGAGGAGGCCTGGGGCCCTTGTACCCTGGAGGGGCATGTGAGGAGGCCTGGGGCCCTTGTAGCCTGGAGGGGCACGGGAGGAGGCCTGGGGCCCTTGTACCCTGGAGTGGCATGTGAGGAGGCCTGGGGCCCTGGTACCCTGGAGGGGCACGTGAGGAGGCCTGGTGCCCTTGTACCCTGGAGGGACACGTGAGGAGGCCTGGGGCCCTTGTACCCTGAAGGGACATGTGAGGAGGCCTGAGGCCCTTGTACCCTGGAGTGGCACGTGAGGAGGCCTGGGGCCCTTGTACCCTGGAGGGGCATGTGAGGAGGCCTGGGGCCCTTGTACCCTGAAGGGACATGTGAGGAGGCCTGAGGCCCTTGTACCCTGGAGTGGCATGTGAGGAGGCCTGGGGCCCTGGTACCCTGGAGGGGCACGTGAGGAGGCCTCGTGCCCTTGTACCCTGGAGGGACACGTGAGGAGGCCTGGGGCCCTTGTACCCTGAAGGGACATGTGAGGAGGCCTGAGGCCCTTGTACCCTGGAGTGGCATGTGAGGAGGCTTGGGGCCCTTGTACCCTGGAGGGGCATGTGTGGAGATGTGGGGCCCTTGTACCCTGGAGGGGCATGTGAGGAGGCCTGGGCCCTTGTATCCTGGAGTGGCATGTGATTCGGCCTGGGGCCCTTGTACCCTGGAATGGCATGTGTGGAGGCCTGGGGCCCTTGTACCCTGGAGTGGGATGTGAGGAGGCCTGGGCCCTTGTACCCTGGAGGGGCATGTGAAGAAGCCTGGGGCCCTTGTACCCTGGAGTGGCATGTGAGGAGGCCTGGGGCCCTTGTACCCTGGAGGGGCATGCGAGGAGCCCCATGGAAGTGACTGGTGATTCCTTGCCTGTGGTGCAATAACAGGTGGACTTCATGCAGCAGAAAGCCTTCATTTAGAGGTGGCAGGTAATGGGACACCCCCGGAAACTGATGGCTTTATAATCTGTCTACCACTCAGCACCCCCAGTCCCCCCCTCCTCATTCAGAGGAGGGGTATCTCTGTGTGTTCAATGCTGAATCTGCAGTAGCTCCACCTTCATAGAAGCCTTGCGGGAGGGGTATGGTGCCGTCAGCTGCTGCATTACATAAGAATGCAAATCAAATCTGCTGTGGTATTTCCTGCATCCAGGATGCAGAACATGGTGATGCTGGTCATGGTAAAATGATCCACAGCTACTGACTTTGGCACTGGGAACAAGGTTCGAGTCTCGGCGATGCCGGCCCAACATCCTGTGATTCTGGGTAAATCAGTTAATTTCCATGTGCCCAGCAAAAAAATGAATGTGTCCTTGTAATGTAACTGGCCGAGTTTGAGCCAAATAAATATCTGCCAAAGAAAGCATGGCCTGGGAGAAAAGTCCCAGTGTGTTTGGAACACTGGCTGAATAGCATCAACTATATAAGGCCCTGCCTGAAACCTTTTTCGCTCTGGGGGTCTCCTGAAAAAGCCAACCGTATCTCCCCCGTGAGCACCCTAGTACAGTAGTTTGGGGGACACTGAAACATTTCAATAAAAGTACTCATGTCTTTTGATGGGTGGAGCCTAAGTTGGGCACTATACTATACAAACCATTACTATAATTTGCCACATTCCGGACATTCCAAACCTTGCCATCCTGTGTCACCACACTCTCTGCAGTTCACCCTGGTTTGCAATTGGAAACCCAATTGCCTTCTTTGAAAGTAGACTATCACACTTTCTTTTCCTCATCATATTTCTCCTTCATTTTGTACTACCTACAAAAAAGCCCTCAGTTCTACTTCCTCTCCCTGTTGCTCCTAACCACATTAAGTCGATAAAGCTACCATGAATGCAAGTCAGAAGCAGTTTCACGTCCTTCAAGCAGTTTAAAAACTCGCCCATCTAGCACTTTGCGGACTGATGTGATAACTCTATAATCTTGCTGAATATAATCTTTCCAATCACTGTGGCAACTCCTCGCCTCTCTAGTGTATTTTTTCGGAACTCTATTAAACCTCACAAACCGCTCATTACTTAAAGTGCCTTTGTGATGTTGTCCACACTACTATTCTTAAGAAGGTCCTTCATATCTTGCAAAATCAGTTGCAGACCATTGTCGTTTGAAAGGCAATTTGGGAAACCTTCCTCAAAGAACACCTCCCTAAAGAATGTAATCACTTTCTGTCCATACAACATCCGTATCACCTGTGTTATTCGTTTCCCCGCTCACTACAGGTTACCTGGGCCAGCAAACTGTTGTCAGAGTTAGCTTCCCTTCCCAGACACATATTCAATTGTAAAACTGTACTCCGGCATCTTGGAAACCGGTCTGGCAGTGTGGACAGTAGCATCTCAACCTCCACTTGGAGAAAGGATAATTACTAGAGGCTTTTGGTCTCTTCTTAGTATAAGTTGAGCGCCCCACACTTTATTCCGAATATGTTCCGTAGTCCATGCACACCGTTGTAACTCCCTTTCTGTCATTGCCTGTCTTCTCTTGGAGATAGATATGCAGTGTGTGGTTTACAAATACAACAGTCCACTCTTCATTGCCTTATGTTTGTGATACCCTAACTCCGACACTATACGAACAAGCATCTGTTGTAATTACTTGTTTTTCCTATGCAGAAAGGGCAAAGTGTTGGTGCACCAGCAATGTGAGCTTTTATGACATCGACATCTTTCTGTTGTTCAGTAGTCCATTCAAACTGTGTCTTTTCTTAATAGCTCTCCTAATGGTTTCTTGACAATTAGATACAAATTGCTATTGCATTCACATAGCCAGGCAAACTAAGAAGTTCTCCTTGGTATCTGGTGCTAGGCTTTGAAAAGAAATGAAGTAATTATTTATAAAGCACCACTGTTGCCTGAGGGGATCTATGTGATGCTTTCTGTAGAGGAGACAAATGAAAAGACTACAGTGCCTAGCAGAGAAACCAGTCCCAAAAAGAGATAATTGATTACATGTTTCCAGGCCTTTTCTGAAAGCATAAAGGCATGTACAGGCGTTAAGTGAGAAAGGAATGGAGGTCCATCTTTTTGCTGTACAGTAGATAAAACTTCTGCCGCCCCAATTAACTTTTTTGAATTTGGAAACCATGACATTGCATGCTGATGAGGAACGACAAGGAAAGGGTAGAAGGCTATTGTCCTGTACGACTATATTAAGCACAACAATGATCCTCTCAAAACTAGAGCAAAGACAATTTACTGCTGATCTTAAATGTATTAATTGCAAAGGAGCACTCCTCAGGACACACTGAAACAATGCAAACCATTAATCCTTGTACGTGACACCAGAAACAAGAAAGAGAATGAAATGAACAAAACAACTGATCCTAAATATTAAGGATTCTTCAAAGCAAGCAGTCATTTTCGACGGCTTCCAGAAACAAGCCAATGGCTGAAGCGTGTAGATCCATAACATCTTCTTTTTCATTTGCATGATGGTTTTCCACGCCAGAACTAAAAATAATTAATTAGCTTGTTGTTCAAATCAAAAAGCTACATTGAAGGCATAAGTGCAGTCTCATCGTCATGGGGTGACTTTAAGTAGACTATTAGGAAAATATAGGTATCCCAGAAAAGTAGATTAAATATTGCAAGACAATCTAAACATCACTCTTGTTGGTATTTTCTCTATTAAGAAGAACCTCATGATGTTTGTCCCTGATTTACCACTTTTCATGTAGATTTATTTGCTTCCATAATTGTTCATATTGTTTGTTGTTATATTTAGAATATTTTTAGAGTAAACTTAAATGAGGATTGTGTAAAAATAAAAGTAAGGCTCGTATAGGGGGACGTCTTAATCCGTGTTGTGTACATTGTCTTAGGATAAACTGTATTTTGCGGAGGAGCTATAATCGATGATAATCCTGTTTATTCACCCTTTGATGTGTGCAAAGAATTTCCAAACTTTCTTCCACATAGGTTACTTCTGTTGAAGAAACAGGTATTTTACATAGATTCTTTCAAATGACTTGTAATTTGTCTCATGAAACACTTATTCTACTTTTCTGTCAATCTAACAGGTCACAAAACAGCAGTCCTGCAGGAAACCGATAAACAAATTTGTGTATCTTTCAGAAGTTTGGACACCTTCTTGTTGTGATCCAAGAAGCTTCTTCCCAGGCACCAGGTAATGCAAACTAATTTGCTGCATTTTAAGGTAAAACATATGAACTAAAACTTGGAAACCTTAACCCATTACAGATGCCCATCAGTGTGATTACTGTAAAGAGGAATTCAAAAGCAAATATTACTTGTGTACGCCCGGTCTTACACCAGCTAGGCAATCAATATCCACCTGTTGGACTTGGCCCTTCTGGCAGGTTCACCCCTGAATTTTTTGCATTGCACTCTGAGATAATAATAGCGATTTCTGGTCTTTGCACACTTTAGCACTGTGGCGCAGTGTAAAGTGCGTGTGCTCTCTGAGTACGTGTGTGAGATTGGCCTGCCCTCCCATAGGAATGCATGGGGAATGTGTGTGTCCATGTTAGTTCCTTATGTGTGGGGAGTGCAGGCTCCAGTTTGGTATGTGCGAACTCGTGTGATTGAATGCTGCGCGATGATGTGTGCGACATTCATGTGTCTAGTGTGGAAGTGCCACTTCTAGAAGTTGGCCTGTCTGTGCAGTGACTGTCTGGCTTGTGATTGTCTGGAGCTGGCTGGTGTGCCTGGCTCCAGGAGTCAGGATGGGTCTGCCCCGGTGGTGAATGGGAGATCTGCATGTTGATGGCCGGGGAGGAGTGCACCTGGGACCTGAATAGGGCTGGGCCCTGCCCAGACCATGGATGCTTGGAAGACTCTTCTACTTTTTGGATTCCGGACAGAGGGGGCTTTGCTGATGGTGGGGCCCAGGAGGGACCGCCATGAGGGCTGTCTCCTTGCTGGAGTACCCTGTGTGCTGGGCCCTGCTTTGCCTCCCTGACCTCCAGGACCTGTTTTTTTGCTGTTGCCCTTGCCCCAGGACTTGATGCTGCCTGTGTGCGCCCTGGTAGCGCGGGACTCCTTTCCCCTGTGGCCGTGTGCGAGGGAATCCTGAGCGCAGGGATTCCCCCTGTGGCCCCTTCATCGCAGGTGCCCACGCTGCATTATGCTCGTTATGGTATTTTATATTTACGGGTGCCCACCCCGTTCATGTGCTCCTTAGCGGGTGCCCACCCCGCTTCTACGTTTATTTTTTAAACCTAGGGTGCTCACCCCTCATTCTGCCCCCGTTAAATCACCGCCGCGGACGGGCTGCAGACAGGAGGTCAGACGGCCGGGCACCTGGAGTGGGGTGGAACTTCCGCTTGCTGCAGGAAGTCCCGCCCGCCGCCGCGCTGCGATTGGCTGCCACCCCGCTGCAGAGACGGAAAGAGCAGCGTGGCCGAGTCATGGCCTCCGGTGGCCCAGGGCTCCCGTGAATTAGGGAGAGCCCCGGGGCCGCCAGCAGAACGCCACACCAGAGTTGCGGGGTTCCCATGCAGAGGAGGGATCACCAGTGAAGGAGAGCCCCGCAGCCTAAATACCCGCGGAATGGAGCAGAGGACCCCAGCGAGGACGCCGCCTCCCAGCTGACTGTGAGTGCGGGCGTCTTGATGGGTCTCCGGTCTGAGGGTAGTGCGGCCCCGCTTGGCAGCGGACCGCTCCCCCGTTGCTCTCCCGCATTTTGGCCGCATAATTCCCGAGTCCCCAGAGGGAGGACTCCAGCGGTGGGGGTATTGATTGATTTAGAGTCCCCCGAGAGGGACTCCAACGATTCCGGCCATGTTCTACCTCGAGCCCGAGAGGCTCCCACGACCCCTGGGGCATCATGGTATTCCGAGCCCACGGGAGGCTCCTACCTACGCCCACATGTTTGCAGGGGCATTTTGGAGGATAGAGCCGCCCCGGTTGGCAGCGGCCCGCACCCCCCCTGTTAGTAGTATTTGTTTCGAGCCCCCGAGGCTCCAGAGGGGGCCCGTGTTCTGCCCCTGAGGGCCCCAGTTGTTTTAAGAGCCAGAGGGCTCCAATGCACCTGTTTATTTCAGAGCCAGATGGCTCCAGCAGTTGGCGCAGTCCTTGTCCAGAGGGCTAGTGAGAGCCCTGTCGCAGTTCTGTTTCACAGCTGCCCAGCAAGTAGAGGCAGCTGCACCATTTAGGTTTTGCTTTTTAGGGGACTTGTTCTTTGGACTCAGGAGTGATTCGCACTCCTTCATCCCTAACTTGGCCTTCCACAGCTGCGCAGCACTTAGTGCCAGCTGCAGCGTTTAGGCCCTGTTCTTGTCCCCAGCTGCCCAGCAAGTAGTGGGCAGCTGCTACGTTTAGGTTTTGGCGCAGTGGCGCCACCTGGACCTAAATGTGATTTTTGCGCTAAATGCTGATTTATTTGCTGATGCTTTGGGTATTAGGAAATGTACTGTGTGTAGTATGTTTTGCTCACCCTGTGTTCTGGTACCTCTGAATGTGTTTTTATGCATCATGTACAAAGTTGCTTACCTATACCTCTGAATGTGTTTTCATGTTTAGGGGGTTGTTCTTCCTAGTATAGTTATACTAGTGTGTTCATGGTTCCCTGCATGATATTTTCCTAAGGTGGTTAGGGTTGCGTAGGTGGTACTTACCTTTTGCCAGTGGTTACTGGTTGTGTGCTACATTTGTTATTTGGTGCTACAGTTATGATATGCTCTATGTGCTAATTCTATTTCTACAAAGTGCTAGTTCTACCAAGTGCTTAGTCGTGACAGTGGTCCGTGTGGCCCTGTCCTGTGTACATATAATCCCTTGTAAATATTGCCCGTGCCAGTGGCACAATATGCATTCTGTGATTATGATTATGATGTGTTCTGATAATACAAAGGCTATTTTTATATAACCTTGTGTGGAGTTCCTTTTGTGGGGGCCTGGGTTGTTGTTGCTGGTGGGTGCGTGAGCAAATGCTTTACACATCGCCTCTGAGATAAGCCTGACTGCTCGTGCCAAGCTACCAAGAGGGTGAGCAGGGGTTATCTTGGCGGGTGACTTCCTTGCCCTGACTTAGAATGGTGGTTTCTGCCTGACTTTGGCACAAGCCTTAGCCAACCAGAAATCCCATTTCTAACATTGTTGGTCAGCGGTGGGAAATGGACTTGTGTTTGCGCAGTACCACAGCGATAACAGGCTCCACTACAAAACTCTGCATTTTAGATAGTCACATGGAAAGGGATTATTGTTTTTAAGTTGGTTCTAAAAAATGTCATTTCTTTGGAAATGTATGTCTTGTGCACTGTGAGTTAGGTGTCCCTAGCTCGGGAGGGTAGATCATCCCCTAAGTGCAGTGAGTTTTCTGGATTCACCAGTAGGGTGGGTTCCAGTGGTGACAGCATAAGTGTGTCCAGTGCATGTGTTCCCCGCCCCGTTCCCAGGGTACTGGTACCTGCGTCACGTGGTGGTCAGGTTGAGAAATCAGGGGCGGTAGAAAGTGTCTTACCAGTCTTGAGAGGGGTTTGGGGATGAATGTGTGAAGCGCTGGATGAATGTGAACGTCCCATTTCCCGGTCCCGGAGTAATGGTACCTGTGTCACGTGTGGTCAGGTTTTGAAATCAGGGGTGGTAGAAACTGCCTTACCAGTCTGGGGGGGAGTATGTGTGGATGAATGGTGTAAGTTCTCTGGGATGGGGAGCTTGCTGAATACTTTGGTTTGGACTACTGTTTTAGCTCAGACACTTAGGTTCCTTGTGTTAAACTTTTCCCAAGAACGTCTGCAGAAGTGGAGCCTGCTTTTGATTTCTGTGGTCTGTTAAGATACAGTATGTTGGAGTTGGTAAGGTTCTGGGAGGAGAGAGACATAGGGGATGGAGTGATTCCAAAAGGAGTGGCTGAGGTGTCTTCCAGCTCAGCGTGGTAGGAAGAGGTTCAGTGTTGCCCAGCTGAGTCCCGGTGTAGGGGATCACGTCCTGTCTCAGAGGAGAAGGAGTGGGTGGGACTGCATGTCTCCAGGTTCCCGAAACCCAGTCTCAGGGCCTGGATTGTTTCTGAAGGGAACATCAGGTCTGGGGCCTAGGCTGTACCAATAGGTCATTTGAGGAGGATCTTCCAGAGTGTCTGGAGGACGTGGAACCTCTGTAAGCAGGGTTCCAGTAGTTTTGGTGTCTGGCAGTACCGCTCCAGTTGGGAGGGTGCAGAAGTCCAGATGGAGGGGTGCGAGGGGGAGACCTCCCAGTGGAAGAACCAGTGGGTCAGGGGCCATCCAGATGCAATGTGTCGCCGTAAGTGACCATGGTGATGCCACTTCTGTCCTGAGTGACAGGCAGACTTGCACACGACACATTAGTTATGTGTCACCCTCAAGGAAGTCCTGGTCCGCCAGGCATCTGACCAAAGGGTACGTCCCTCGGTTGGGGAGCCAGTAGCCGGTGTTTCCAGATCTGGACATAAGGGCAACTGTAAGTAGTGTCCTGAAGTTACAAGAAGGAACTTCTGCCTGAAGAAAAGGAACCGGGTAAGCTGTATGGAGGAGTACTGTCCCTGACCTGGGGGATTGGCCTGCAGTGGTTACCTTTCTGCTGAAGGAGGAAAGTCTTAGACTTTATTTCCAACTTGTAGAAGTCCTGGTGCGCCAGGCGTCTAACCAAAGGTTAGCGTCCCTAGGTTGGGGAGCCAGGTTCAGGTGTTTGCCTGTCCTGGACGGCAGGGCGACTGTAGGCAGCGTCCTGGCCGGTTTGTCTTCTAGAGGTACCACTCCGGTTGGGAGGGTGCAGAACTCTGGAAGCGGGTCAGAGGGAGTCTGACCCCTGTGCATCCGGTGAATTTTGATCCCAGGTGGTAGACCAGTTGAGGGGGAGTGGTCCTAAACTGGTGGGAGAGTTGTGTTCTGGAGGGTGCTTCTCCTGGGAGACGGCGCAACCCCAGAAGTAGAGGTAGGGTGGGGCGTTCTTGCCCGTGACCTCTGGTCAGCCTGAGGGTGCGGACCCCAGGTTGAAGGATCAGTGGTAGTTTGGAACTACACTGAAAAAGGGAGTGGAGAATGGCTATTGTATGCCAGGGGTTACCACCCCCCACTCTGTGGATGGCAAGGACGAGTGGTATCTGGGTGGTCTAGGGCCTGATCCTGGCTGTGGACAACTAAGGAGTAACGGTGGGGTAGCCTGGTTGGGCCTGAATTTTTTTGTGTGTGTGCTTGTTTTTGTTTTGTTTTTGTGGTCTTTGCGCACTTTAGCATTGTGGCGCAGTGTAAAGTGTGTGTGCTCTCTGAGTGCGTGTGTGGGATTGGCCTGCCCTCCCACAGGAATGCATGGGGAATGTGTGTGTCCATGTTAGTTCCTGATGTGTGGGGAGTGCAGGCTCGAGTTTGGTATGTGCGAACTCGTGAGATTGAATGCTGCGCGATGATGTGTGCGACATTCATGTGTCTAGTGTGGAAGTGCCACTTCTAGAAGTTGGCCTGTCTGTACAGTGACTGTCTGGCTTGTGATTGGCTGGAGCTGGCTGGTGTGCCTGGCTCCAGGAGTCAGGATGGGTCTGCCCCGGTGTTGAATGGGAGATCTGCATGTTCATGGCCGGGGAGGAGTACACCTGGGACCTGAATAGGGCCAGGCTTTCCCCACACAATTCTGGCCCCGCCCCCTGTGGTGAGTCTGATGTCCCTGTGAATAGGCAGAGGGGCTCGGCAAAACAAAGTGCTCAGGAACCAGTTGTATCTGGTTCGCCCCTTGCCTGCACCTTTAGACAAAGGAATTGTGTGTATAAAAAGAGGCTGTGATCTCTAGTAAAATGTTCTTGTTTCCTGATTTGAATCTACCAGGGGCGTGCTGCTGCTGGGGCCCAGGGGAAGGCTTACCTCCCTGGGCCCTGCCCAGCCCCTGGATGCCTAGAGGACTCTTCTACTTTTTGGATTCCTGACAGAGGGGGCTTTGCTGATGGTGGGGCCCAGGAGGGACCGCCATGGGGGCTGCCTCCTTGCTGGAGTATTTGCAAAAAACAGGGAGGGGAAGGGTCAATGGGAAAAGAGTTTAAAGACCTACTACCAGTTCACTTCCCCAGATAAATACTATGAAAAACAAAACAAAACTAGTAAGGTCTGACGGCCAAATAAATTAGCCAAACTGGCATGAAATACACTATGTCAGTAAGTGCTATAAATGTCACTAAACAGGGTAACAAAGTGTGAACCTCATATGTGAGATATGTGGATAACCATCGAGTATCCTGGTGACCAGGAGGATGTGTACATATATGTAGGTACAGGTTGTATCGTTCCTACTTACACTTGCTTTTTCAGTTCCATTTTCACTGATTAATTTAGAGTGAATTGTTTATTTTTCACAGATTTGATACAGTAGCAGCACGTTAGAGCAGTGGCCCTGATGAAAGCCAAGGGACGTTTAGCCCACTAGGCAGAAACATGTCAGCCCTATTAGCGACAGTCATTCTTTCCATACTGTCTTTTGCACTGTTCCTGTTGTTTTAGCTAGGGCATATGCCTTGTTTTCAATAAAGAGTAGTTTTGACATATCACCCTATTTTAGATTCACCACGTTTGTGTTACGTTGCACTGTTTTTCCACCACTTTCAACCATCACTAACTGGCCAACAACTGGTGGCTCACAACACACTGTGGACCTGATCCTGTACTAACATCTTACTGTGTGGCATGGGGTCTAGATGATCTAAAGACCGGCCTGGTCACAGTGTGGACGATCAAATGATATGACTGATCACTTGGTTTGTTTGATGGTTATCCACAACAAGTTGCTCTGGATTTTGTTGACCAGTCCGTGATTACATTAGCTTCTCACATATGTGGTTCACACTTTGTTACCCTGTTTAGTGACATTTATAGCACTCACTGACATAGTGTATTTCATGCCAGTTTGGCTAATTTATTTGGCCGTCAGACCTTACTAGTTTTGTTTTGTTTTTCCTTGCTGGATTACCCTGTGTGCTGGGCCCTGGGCCCTGCTTTGCCTCCCTGACCTCCAGGACCTGTTTCTTTGCTGTTGCCCTTGCCCCAGGACTTGATGCTGCCTGTGGGTGCCCTGGGAGCGCGGGGCTCCTTTCCCCTGTGGCAGTGTGCGAGGGAATCCCGAGCGTAGGGATTCCCCCTGTGGCCCCTTCATCGCAGGTGCCCACCCTGCATTATGCTCGTTATGGTATTTTATATTAACGGGTGCCCACCCCTTTTATGTGCTCCTTAGCGTGTGCCCACCCCGCTTCTACGTTTATTTTTTAAACCGAGGGTGCTCACCCCTCATTTTGTCCCTGTTAAATCACCGCCGCGGCCGGGCCGCAGACAGTAAGTCAGGCGGCCGGGCGCCTGGAGCGGGGTGAGACTTCCATTTGCTTCAGGAAGTCCCGCCCGCCACCGCGCCGCGATTGGCTGCCCGCCCCGCTGCAGAGACGGGAAGAGCAGCGTGGCCGAGTCATGGCCTCCAGTGGCCCAGGGCTCCCGTGAATTAGGGAGAGCCCTGGGGCCCCCAGCAGAACGCCACACCAGAGTTGCAGGGCTCCCATGCAGAGGAGGGAGCCCTGGTAAAGGAGAGCCCCGCTGCCTAAGTCCCCGCGGAACGGAGCAGAGGAGCCCAGCACTACCTAGCAATTATTTCAGTCTCCAAGCTAACCGACACTAGGGAAAAATAGGAAGGGGGGTTGCAGATATAATACACCAAGACTTAAAATTCTCAGTACTTACCCCGTGGACCTACCACAAGTACGGAACTTAGTGATTAAACTTGAGTCCGATTCTGCCCCTCTAGTCTGTGTCATACTCTATAGACCACCACAGAGCATGCCACAGTTCCTACAGTCCCTGAGCGAACAGATGACATATCTCATAACAAATCATGCGAAAATACTACTCTGGTGATCTCAACTACTGGGCCAATGACCCAGCAGGTGGACCTCACTCAGCTGAATTAAATTGACCTACTTATGGGGCTCTAAACCTCAGCCAGCACATCACCTCCGCTACACACATTAAAGGGCATATATTAGACCAGGTATGGTCCACAAACCTGACTATGACAAATGTAGGTGTAACTCCTTGTATCTGGTCAGATCACCATCTAATTAAATTCTCCATAAATAACCTTGCCAAACTTAAAATACCCCAAATTGACCGTGGATACTTTAGGAGCTGGAAGACCATCGACAAATGTCAATTTCTCGAAACCCTGGCCAATACAATCCCCATCACCCAATCCTCTATAGATGAGAGTGAGAAAAACTTGTCGGACTAGCTCTTGACGGCCAGCAATAAACATGTCCCTCTTAGGAAAATCCAATGAGCACGAGCAGAAAGGAGCGTCAAGCAGCTGAGCAGCAGACCGAGCGGATCGAGCGGCAGACCCGGAGCAGACCAGGAGGACGAGGAAAGACTCGCGGAATTGTTCCGGAGGGAAAGTCATCGCTGCCCTGCTACTGAGTAAGCCGTGTGGGAAGGCTGCCTGTTTTACCGCGGAAATACAACACACCGATAGAGGACAGAGGTCGGAGGAAGACGGGCGAGAGTGAGACTCCCTCGAGACTGTCCCTCATCTCGCCGCGGCGCTGGCACAGGTGAGCCTCAGGCGCAGCCTCAAGCGCGGCAAGGAGCAGGAGTAGCGGGAGGCCCCTGGTGTGGCGAGAGCTTTCTCGGCAGGAGCGGCCGAGGGCTTTCCCCCACGATCAGCGGTCTCCGCAGGTTCCGCCACTCTCGTCACCACTTAACCCCTCCATCGTCCGACTAATCCAGAGTGGGGCGCAGGACTACGATCCTCATTTGCTCACCTTGCCCCTCGTATCCTGCCTCTCTCTCCAGTGCGGTCACGCCAGTGTGCAGCCTGAGGGGGGCGGTGGACCGAGTGGAGGTTTTTGGTCATCCAATGCGAAAGGGAGGGCGCAAAAGCAGTGCAGCAGTTGCAAGTTGCAAAGCACTGAGTGGGGAAGAAAACAATTATAACAGCTAAAAATAGCTAATAAATACCTAAACAAACAAACAATGGTTACAAGGAGTCAGTCGCTTTTAACTTGCTTTTGACCTGCTGTGGGGAAAACAATCATAACAGCTAAAAACATCTAAACAAACAAACAATGCTGCTGGCAGTAGCTTTAGCAGTGGAGTAGTATCAGTATAACTGAAGTACCTTCAGAAGCGGCAGATCCTTCAGGAGTATAGATTACGGCTCACGGATTGTGGATTGTGGATTGTGGACTGTGGACGCAATACGTTATACACAACTCCGCGGCAGCCCCGAATAGTGGATCTAAAACATCAACCGCAAGGCAAGGCAAGCTAAAGGTGCTCTCGATAGCCGCCATGAGATCAGGTTGAGAGTGAGTGACACTCCCACTAACAAAGAGGAAAAGGAAACCTCAAGGTCCAATGGTAAAGAATAACAACAAAGCCAGACTAGAAGGTGGGGTGCAACCTCCAATTGCGACGGTGTACAGAATGCTTGTCAAATCAACCAGTATACCAAACAAATTCAACTTTCTAAAAAATCCAGCAGACGTAATGTTATCTTCCCTCGTGCGATCGAACGATGGGGACAAGCGCTTACCAGACCCGATTTCACCCTCTATACACGTTGGGGGTTTCAACTTGATAAAATACCAAACCAACCTAGAACCCATAACAACAGCTGGACCCCGGCAGATGCATGATCATTCGGACCACAAAGAACAAAATGATGAACAAAATGATGAGTCCTGGGGCACAATTAAGGACCATGAACCAGCAATAAATGAATATCTATCAGACTTGTCCGAATGTCCTGCTAAAGACACGTCACCAAATAAGCAAGGTCAGTTCTACCCCAGCTTGGCCCAACAACCAATTGAGGTAGAGGTCAAAATCATCAAGCCGGCCTCAAACGTTACACAACATGAGAATCAACATAGGGCACTAGTCCCTAACACACAGAAAACAACTGACATAGCAGTGTCTCAGAGCATACAGAATATTGTAATAAACAAGGGATCAAGAGTCTCAAATCATTACGCTGATGGTGCTGAAGCCAATTACATGAACACTCATTTGTTAGAAGCAGAAGTTTCAAACAGCGAAGAAAATAAACCATCTCAACCGATGCAGCTGATAGCTGATAGTGTGATCCCTTGCAATAACTCCATGGCCAGGGTTACCCCCGAAGCAAGTACAGATGCGGGATCAATATGGGATATACTTTTTAAAACGTCTCAACTCACACCCGAGGCACTAACTTATCAATCAAATAAAATGGACGTCCAAGTGGACCTGCTAAACATTATAGCAACCACAATATCGGGGATGGATTTAAAATTAGCTAATTTGAACAAGCTGATAACACGAGTCCAAGAATACGCTTTAAACACAGATTGCGCTTATGGGCCGACAATTGATAAACTTGTATCCATCCCAGAAATGCTCACCACTTTAATTGAAGATTTAAAAACTCAAACGGCCCAAACATACTGTAACAGAACGAAGGGGGCCAATAAACAATACTTCCAATAAAATATCACAAAAACAGCTAGTGCAAACCTAACTTCCAGTTTAAATATGGACCTAATAGCTAACAAACAAATAATGGAAATATCTGGAGCCTCTGACAAAGGAAGAGCACCAAGAGACCACTACAAAAATATTCTCCACAAATTTAAATCTAGACTCAACAAATACAAATTCAATACTTAAAACTACCGGGACCCCTGAGGAGGAAAGGATACAGGAGATTTCAACTAGTAATGCTGAGATAAAAATTTCACGATGCAGAAAAAACAACTAAAACGCCAAAAATCAATACAAAATACAAGGTTTATGGCTCAGCCTATGCATCTCCCTACAAAGGTACAGACAAATCACTCCACACACAGGAAAGGTCAACATTAAGCAAACTGTATCCAATATTTATCAAAACCAAAATACAAGATAATGCCCTGAGTAAAGATGAGCCCGTAGACAAGGTAACACCAAGACCATCATTGTCGCAGGCCTCACCATGCTCTGGAAGTGGTAGTTTAACAAAGGAAACCGCAATAGCAATAAACGAACAGGAAAAAGAGAAATTTGAACATGGGTCTGTCAATGAAACTACAGGTTTGGGAACTAATAACCAAAAACTTGGGCAATTTATTTCGGTCCACGCTATAGAGACGACACAGTCCGAAGATATAACATGCACCGACCCCTCGCCTAAAATAACACCTATTGTACAAGATGTCAGAAACAGTTTTAAAACAATCCTACAACCACAGTACAAATCAAAGGGGAGGCATGACATTTTAAACAGGGGGAACCTCTTACGGCTCCTTCAATACATACCTGCACTTTCGCTCATAAAAAGCAAAGACCTAGTCTGTATTCAATTTGAACCAAAGAAAGAGGACACCAACAAAGAAAACACCATAGTTACCTGGTTAAATCAAAGCATGGCAGAAGTGGTGCTGAGAGAAAAGGACATCTTCAAAAACTGGGGAATTGGGGTGAGTCAACCAGAACAAGAAAAGTACCCATCAATTCTTCAGGAGCTAGTAAACATAACCACAAAGAACATGAAAGAGTCCTTTCAAGGAATACTTAGAGGCGCATCAAAAATAAATGCAGACAAAAATTATAAAAAACTGACCTTATCAGTCAGGAGACAGAGGATGCGATCATAAGCAGGAGTGTTATAGATGACGGTTCAACGAGACTGAAAACACATGTTCAATTAAACAGAATAAGTCAAGAGCCACAAAGAACAATTCAATATTCCTGATGTCCAAGGGGGTACTCTAGAACCTAAAGGGTGTCGACAAGTGCCTACAATAGTTAAACCCGTAACACCGGAATCACTGTGCGTATTCCATACCAATCATAAAATGCTTTCCAACCTCAAAATCATTTCGTGGAACGTGGCAGGATTACAAAAAGCACTGAAACACGAAACTGTCCCACAAATATTGCAGGAAGGAGACATAGTATGTCTACAAGAAACTTGGGCAACAGACTATGTACACCTTGAAGGTTACGCTGGTTTCCATAAACTAGCAACCAAAAACAATCACTTCGGTAGACCATCAGGGGGTATTTCGATCTACGTAAAACATCAAAAGCAGGTGACAGTAATTCTGACGCACTACAGGCACTAATAATAGAGGGAGACATGGTCCGAAAAGATAATGTACCTATATTAGTTATAAATCTATATCTAAATGGACACGGAAAGAACAAATTGGATAGCACTAAACATATTATAACACTAATAAAGGAAATCATATACTCCAACGCGCTCCTGCCCAAAGTGATAGTTGGAGATTTTAACCTGCACCACCTGGGAATACACCAGAGCGACAGGCTTGGTCTAACCAGTCCTGAAAGGGTTTTTAATTCCGGTCTAAAAAATTACGACCTAAAATCGGTGAAGGACATAGCGAAATCTCCAGACTCCAAGCTCTTGAGCATGGCCACATTTACGAATTGTTCCACAATCGACTACATCTTTTTATGTAATCTGCTAGCCCAGAAAATTGCCAACGCTGACATAATAGCACATGAAACCAGTGACCACAAACTACTGCAGCTGGACCTAAACCTGAGCTTACTACAGAGGGAACAAGCTGTGGCAGTATCACAGTCAACAGGGACTGAAGAATATTCCCTAGTTAAAAGGATAAAATGGAACAATACCCAAGTAAAGCGGTACAATGTTTGGGGAAAAAAAACAAGAAATGGGCCAGAGGAATCTGCCCACAATGGAAAACTGGACAGAGTGGATTGGATACCTAAAAGCTAAATTGGTCAACAACTTCAAGGTCAGCCCACCGGGCCACAAAATGTTTACCTCACGGTTTAGATATAACAACACAAATCTAACTACACTGTCACATACGCTAAAAAGGGCAAAGAGAATACACAACACCAGAGGAACTCAGGAAACAAGGGAGAAATGTATAGACTTATCCAAGAAGAAGAGACACTTATTATGGTCGTTCAATGTTCAATTAAAAAGAATAAGTCAAGAGCCACAAAGAACAATTCAATATTCCTGATGCCCAAGGGGTACTCTAGAACCTAAAGGGTGTCGACAAGTGCCTACGATAGTTAAACCCGTAACACCGTAATCACTGTGCGTATTCCATACCAATCATAAAATGCTTTCCAACCTCAAAATCATTTCGTGGAACGTGGCAGGATTACAAAAAGCACTGAAACACGAAACTGTCCCACAAATATTGCAGGAAGGAGACATAGTATGTCTACAAGAAACTTGGGCAATAGACTATGTACAGCTCGAAGGTTACGCTGGTTTCCATAAACTAACAACCAAAAACAATCACTTCGGTAGACCATCAGGGGGTATTTCGATCTACGTAAAACATCAAAAGCAGGTGACAGCATAGAGGGTACAAACAAATTCTGACGCACTACAGGCACTAATAATAGAGGGAGACATGGTCCGAAAAGATAATGTACCTATATTAGTTATAAATCTATATCTAAATGGACACGGAAAGAACAAATTGGATGCCACTAAACATATCATAACACTAATAAAGGAAATCATATACTCCAATGCGCTCCTGCCCAAAGTGATAGTAGGAGATTTTAACCTGCACCACCTGGGAATACACCAGACCGACAGGCTTGGTCTAACCAGTCCTGAAAGGGTTTTTAATTCCTGTCTAAAAAATTACGACCTAAAATCGGTGAAGGACATAGCGAAATCTCCAGACTCCAAGCTCTTGAGCATGGCCACATTTAGGAATCGTTCCACAATCGACTACATCTTTTTATGTAATCTGCTAGCCCAGAAAATTGCCAACGCTGACATAATAGCACATGAAACCAGTGACCACAAACTACTGCAGCTGGACCTAAACCTGAGCTTACTACAGAAGGAACAAGCTGTGGCAGTATCGCAGTCAACAGGGACTGAAGAATATTCCCTAGTTAAAAGGATAAAATGGAACAATACCCAAGTAAAGCGGTACAATGTTTGGAAAAAAAAAACAAGAAATGGGCCAGGGGAATCTGCCCACAATGGAAAACTGGACAGAGTGGATTGGATACCTAAAAGCTAAATTGGTCAACAACTTCAAGGTCAGCCCACGGGGCCACAAAATGTTTACCTCACGGTTTAGATATAACAACAGAAATCTAACTACACTGTCACATACGCTAAAAAGGGCAAAGAGAATACACAACACCAGAGGAACACAGGAAACAAGGGAGAAATGTATAGACTTATCCAAGAAGAAGAGACACTTATTATGGTCGCTCAAACAGGAAAAACTAGAGCAAGACTGGGTAATAATACACGAGCTCACAAAACCCCACAAACAATGACAACTTTGGCAATACATTGCGAACCTGGAGAATGGCAAGACGGATAGGCGCAATTCGGTCCACGCCGATGCTTGGATAAGGCATGTTGCCTCAATCTACACAGAGAAACCAGCTACTACAGTTGATGAAAAATATGAGGCACAACTCGCACCTGGAGAAGACAGACACGGAGGCCACCATGGGATCACTTGGTAAAGAACAAGATGGTAACTCAGTTAAACAGGTGATAAAAAGGATAAGAAGAGACAGGGCTCCTGGGCCCAATGGCCTCCCAGGGGCCATCTTTAGAGAAGATCCAGTTTACTGGAGTAGAATTCTCTCTAAACTGTTCACTGAATGTAGACTAAAAGCAAAGGTACCAGACTCATGGCGAGGGTCATTTCTGCACCCTATCTTTAAAAAGAGGGACAATACAGACCCAAAAAACTACAGACTCATTGCCCTTCTGGACATTGAAGGGAAAGCCTACGCTAGTACTCTACTTAAGGAACTAAATGAATGGATCAAAGAGAATGAAATCCTTCCCCACTATCTGACAGGCTTCCGTAAGGGCTGCTCTACAGTTGATAACATTGTGGCCATGTCATATTTGAGCCAGCAAGCCAACAGCAAAAATAATAAACCAATTTTCGCATGCTTTGTCGACTACTCAGCTGCCTTCGGCGGGGTACCCCGACATAAGCTATGAGAAAAACTGAGCAACTGGCATATCCCAGCAGGACTCCTTAACGCCATCATTTCATATTTGAGCCAGCAAGCCAACAGCAAAAATAATAAACCAATTTTCGCATGCTTTGTCGACTACTCAGCTGCCTTCGGGGGGGTACCCCGACATAAGCTATGGGAAAAACTGAGCAACTGGCATATCCCAGCAGGACTCCTTAACGCCATCATTTCATTATATAGTCACACCTGGATCCAAGTAAAGCTAGCGGATAACACTATAACAAAGAAGTGCCCGACAAATCGTGGACTAAAACAAGGATGCATACTTGCCCCCATGCTGTTTAATTTATACACAGCAGATCTGGGGAAGAAGCTTTTGAACGCTAGTTTGGTGAGCCCAAAAATCGGGAGAAATAAACTGCAAATTTTACAATATACAGATGATTTAGTGGTAATGGACCACACACAAATCGGGCTGCAAAGAGGTCTGGAATCCCTAAATAAGTACAACAAAATCAATGAACTCATAATAAATGCTCAAAAAACGAAAGTTATCATCTTTGGACACTTTCCCAAAAAAGCCTTACTGAAATGGCATGTGGGTAAGGAAATTATCAATATCACGCGTTCATACAACTGCCTCGGATGTTGGCTAAGTGAAACTGGCAAAGCAACATCACACACGCGCAAAATGAAGGCCAGAGCACAGGCAACAATTTTCTCAATATGCAAACTAAACAAGCTTATGCAAAATCCGACTTCAGCACCTATCAGAAAGGTATTACAAGCCAAGATCAGGGCAACCGCAGGGTACGCTCAATAGGCATTCCCAGGAAAAATGGGGGCAATGTTGGACAAAGTGCAGTGCCAGGCCTATAAACGCATCTTTAAACTTCCCAAACACACTCGTAACAGCTTAATTCGTTTGGAGTTCGGCCTAAAGCAACAAAGTAAGGAATGCTTGGGAATACATGCAAAATACTTCTATCAAATTATAACAGCCCCAGCCGGTAGTTTAAAAAGTATGCTCAAGCCAATTTACGGAGAGACCATCAAACCGTGGCAAAGTTACATTGATAAAGCAGTGGAAACCTTGGGGCTGGCAATTGAAAATTGGAAGAACGCACCAATAGACTATCTGGCGATTAAAAATGCAATAAATAAAAAATGTTTTCATCTGTCACATATAAATGACCTAGCAGAATTCGTAACAGGAAGAGGGCCACCCGGATTGGCAACATCATATATTGGGCATATCTCAGTCAAGCACTTGGAATGAAAGCACTTAAAAACATCATATGGGCCAGATTAGTGCCCCTTCAAATAAAAGAGCCATACCCCGGGTGGAGGTCCCTTGAACAGAAAATAAAATATAAAAAATAAGATGCAGACTCTGTAACTATAAACACGAATCTCTGCTACACATGATTTGCTGCTGTCCTGCGATGCTTTCGCCCCGACAGATCCTTTTAAAACAAATTTTGTTACGATATGGGGTTCGAACAGTAAAAGAAGCCGTTTCGGTACTTTTCTCCTGCACTGTTCCATCGGACTTGGCCAGGTTTGGGAAATACATGGCTGAACTTAGAAATAGGCTTATGCAGTCCTGCCAAGCATCACGCAACAGGTGTGACACTCACGCATTTCAGTGCGGTGATCCGCATCACCACACTGAAATGCATTGTCACGCATTTTGCCACCAGTGCGAGGCGCGCCACCAGCGGCGCCTGTGCCCGGGCTCTGACTGCTGCTCGAGAGGTACGGTGCTGCCTGAGCCCGAGTTTCTAAATAGTTAACTGCTCTCAGCCTCCGTGGAGTGGCTGAGAGCGCTACAATGTGTCTGCACTCTGCCCGGCGCCGGCGGCTCGAGGCTTACTCATCACACACTGCAGGGGGAGGGAGGGGCTGCCCTCTCCCAGCAGACGCGATACTGCTCTCAATCACTGGCCGTGGCACCATGGGGGCCGGGATAATATCCGGATTTGCCGAAGGTAGAGTGTGCCGTCACGTCCGGACTCGGAGGAAGTAGGCAGAAGCGGCGGGGGAATGTGAAGTGCAGGCAGGAGCTGGAGACTCGGACTCGAGCAAGAGCGGTAAAAAAAAAAAAATCCTGCTATCAGCCCGAGCCAAGCCCCACTATTGGCATGTATGCTGCCAAGTACCACCCTCGCATAAAGGTGAGGCTCAGAAATCAACTTACGGGACACAGGCCTTTTGTAAGCTTGCTGAGTACTGCAGCCCATTCCCTTTCTGCGCACGTGAAGCTCTGCCCTCTGCAAGGTAATTCTTTCTACTTCGGCTCTCTCTGAGTCTCTCACGCTTTCATCAAGGGTCGTCCAATGTCTATAAGTATGTTGAGAAGGGAGGTTCCACTGACAGGTCCATTTGTCGACTCTTTGTCCAACCCCTGTTTTACAGGCAAGGCAGCTCCCTGAGGAAGTTTTTTGTCAGTGAAGCTCTGCGCACTTCCATTTCTTACAAGTTTATTTCACTTTTAGTTCTCCCCGCAGCAGTCACTTTCTTACCAACGCCTCAGTGCCCTGTTTGTGGTTTTCTGGGTTACGTGACAATATGAGCTACTATTGTTTAAAGAACATACAGTTTCTGTTTCGAAAACATTTTATTTTATTTTAAAAAAGAAATGCATATTGAGACGATCATCTACCGTAAAGATGAATACTGTAAACCGGGATCCATCAAACCGAATACTTCAACTCATCGAAAGGGCACGGGACACGAAGTTATGAGCAAAGGCGAAATGCATAAATAAGGCGTGGGAACTGTGCGTGCTTTGATCAAGTGGGGGTGCTGGGTGAGTGAGCGTGCGGGCGGGTCAAAGGCGTGACTATAAAAACAAATATTTAGTAACTTTTTTTGGACTTTCACCTTCAGCTAACAGCATATAAAGTAATGCACATCATAAATAAAAAACAAATGCATGTTAAGTTAATCAGTGTGAAAACCACTTTTGTGCATTATGAAGCCTGAGTAAGTTGATGCACTGCAGAGGTCTGTGCGTGCAACCACAGAGCTACAGAATTGAAACCTGTGTGTATCAGTGGATAGTAGTGCCCCGGTGAAAAACAACAAAGCCTCGTTAATCCGCAAATGGTCTTTTAAAGACCTGTGATCGGGTACAGCTGTGTGTGTGCCCGGGAAGCTGTCTCAGCAGCCCGGGCTGACACACACCAGGGCCCTTTCCCAATGAGCGTTGCTCGCTGTTCACACCCGCCCGCTGCATTCTCCCCTGCAGACTTTCGATTCCCATGCCCAGGGGTGTCGTGTATTTCTATAGGTTCTGAATCGATCCCCCTATTCCTGACCCTATTCTGGTTAAACTACCTAGCTAGTTAATTAACAGTCAGCCCATGAGGCAAGAAATCCCCCATGATGCAGATACCGTTATCTGACGCAGTCACACTACGGCACAGGAACGTGTTATCTGATTAGGTCATAACGCTTGAGATCTAATTAGACAAGCGACATTCCTCCAGCCCCTGATAAGGCATACGACGTTCTCATAACAAATCAAACCTATGACAACCTGGATAATCCGTGCGGCCATTGTTTTGATTTCACGGAGAACTTTAGTAAAGAATGTGCTAACGAGCAAGTCGTATGACATCTTTATTGACGTACCTATGTCCATCCTTACGTCAATCCCGGCACCTTTAAGGTATAAATATTGCCGACCTTGCCCTATGCAAGACACACGCGTGGTGACAAGACGGAGCAGCCATACTTGCCGAAGCCGAGAGCAGAAGCAGACCCCGCAGGCAGCAGCCCCGCCTTCCTGACGCGCTGAGAGACGCGCTGCTATCTCAAGCCGAGAGACCCAGCACCGGCGCTTCCGGGTAGCCCTCGCAGGCAGCCTGGAATATCGAGAGCAGAGAAAGAGATACCATTCCTCATTCATCCTAAATTCCAGGTACAGAACTGAATAACCCCTCCTAGAGAATTCTTTAGTTATTCACTTGGCAAAAACAAACTTAACTTAAACTGTAACTTTCTATTCCCGCCCACGCATTAGACTTAGGTCAGGTACACGGGGTAGGCGTATTTAGAAACACCAGTTGAGTATGTTTAGTCAAATGTATATGTGTATGTAAATATATTTTAATTATTTTAAAGCATCATATGGCTCAGAAACCATATCAATGTTTTTACAGTATTATTTTATACTATTGCTTTTAATGTATGCACTTTACTTAACTATAAGTATTGCAATAATATCGATCCATTTCTCTTGTACGAGAAAAGAGACTGATCAATAAATAACATCTTTTATTGAACACGCCCGTCTCTTCCTTTTCTCTACATTCTGATGAGACTAAGAATGCACGTACTGACTGAGTAAAATAATTGCCTTGTGCTCACACGACTCTTGAGATTGACTCTTGATTAGGGGAGAGCAAAGTTGTCATGTTCTATGGTTGTCAGAAACTAAATCCCTTCTTGTCTAATCAGGGGAGTTAATCCTTCCTTGAACATTCGAGAAAGTTTCTAGCGAACTCTGAGCTTAGCTGGCAAACCCAAAAATTAAGTCTAGTATCGACAGTAGTAGACCTAGTTAACGTCTGGTCTAGGCCTTTACTGCCGTAGGTACTATTCCAATGCGCAGAGCCTATTGGGAAAATAGGAGCTACACTACATGGCGCCCAACGCGTTTGGAAAGGGCGATAAAACTAACGTAAGACATTTAGAGTAACTCAGTCGTGCTTTCTCACTCAGACCCCTTTTCCCAAATACTCCAAAGACGTCTGGTGTGGGTGAAAGGTTATTATATCCTCCAAAACCTCGCAGGAGGGAACTCCTATGTATGGTTCTTGGTCTAGTCAACGTTGAAGGATAAAACAGTTCCAAAATATTGTGCATCTAATCTCTGTTTCCATAAAGAAACCTGATCTGCAAATAAACATAATACCATCCTGTCAGCAAAATGGACAGCGATGAAGAACGAGAGGTTACTAGATTAGCTACTGAAATAGCAGATGCTGATGCTACCATGCAAACAGCAGACCCGGATATAATACTCATCCAGGTCGCCAAAAGGAGATCTATAACCTTAAAACTTATAGAAAATGGACTGACACCTAGAGGTGGCACAGTCATATTCGTAATCGAGGCACACGAATATCGGCAGACAGAGGTATACTACACATGGATACATTTTCCAGCAGCTAATACTGTAACAAAGTACTTCCACTATTACAAAGTAGAGGAACCTCCTAATGAGTACACTCCTTTCGAGGAGGTGGAAGTACCACTCAAATTCCAAGAGCATTTGCTCTTATTTGATGGCGCCCTAATACATAACAATCACATTACAAGGCTCGGTCCTTTAGGAAGACCAGGAGCAACGTGGCCGGTCTTAGCCGGATACACACCACATCCAGACATCGAAAGAATGCCTGCAGCAGAGCTGTTAATACAGCTAAAACAACTACTAAAAATTCACAGACAATTAGTTCAGTATGTAATGCGGACTTCAACAATTCAGCCAGCGATTAAACTTCCACAGCTGACCCCTCACCAGGGGAACACAAATAAAATTACACCACAGAACATCCAATCCTGCCTAGGTAAAGTTCCAGCTAAACGGGAACAGATACCATTCTGGTTGGCACAGAAAATTACCCAAATAGAGGCGGTGTTTCCTGACACCACCCCATTAGAAAAACACAGGATTCTGACTATATGTCTCCCAATGGGAATCGCACCACACATTGAGGACTGTGACACTTGGGGTACAGTCTTTGCTTCCATCTATACAAAAACGCACGGTGTTCCATCCATTTCGGTGATACCAGATGTGCTAAAACAAATTCAAGATGAATACGGTCCAGAACCTGCTTTAACTCTTGGTATGAAATTACTAAAAGACTTCAAGCAGGTCTCGGCTATATTACTAGCCAACATAAAAGGTGAAGCAGCAAACGTGGCGATCCGCCAGAGGTTAAAAGAGACAGATATAGCAGACCAACCAGCTGAAATTGCCAGAATCATAGAAAAATCCTATGAAGAACTAGGCAGAGATAGTCTAGGTGGAATACCAGTAAAACCGCAACTGACTACAAGTCCAGAAAAAATGTTTTTTAATAATAATAATAATTCACCAAAAAAGAACTGGGATGGGAACAAACAATCCAATCCTAAAGAAAAGAAATTCCAGTCCAGAGGAAGGTCTCCTAGGCGAAGAGAGAAATCTCCAAACCCGAGACAAAGGTCACCCCAGAGTGAACCCTCTGGGAATAGATATAACCTTAGAAATAGGGATAATATTAAAAAACCTGATAGATATCAAGACATTGATACACGTCCCTCTCAATCTTTTCAGAATTCCTCGCAGAAATCGGAAGGAAGAGGACGATCAGAAGAGCACGCCAAGTCCAAAGACAAGGAACCTGCTCAACTGAAAAAGAAATTACAATTTCCAAAAAAGAAGGTAGCCAGTATCAAGGTAGTTAACAATGCCGAGAATACTGAGGACACAACTGAAAAACGGAGAGTGGGCTCAGACAATGCTAGACAGCGCAGCAGAGGTGAGCATAGCTCGCAAAGTCCTTATGAATCATCTGGAGACAGTGGACACGAATGAATACCTTCAAGTGGAAACTGCAGATACCAGAGTTAGCAAGCCCCACAAAATATACGAGATAACATTACGTATAGAGGGAGATAAGACTAGGAAAATAAGGGGACTATTTTGGGATAACCTCTCAAAGGGTTATGACATCCTTTTAGCTGAAAAAGACTGGCCACCAGAGTTTGTCAGGGAGTGCCCTCATGGCGAAGAAGTAATTATGCCTGCCTTCTCGAATCAAATCCCGATTCATAAAAAATACACACTTGCTAGAAAGTGGGCAGTGGCCTTAGCACCTGCTTTATACAAAAATCATGTAGGATGGGATGAGGATTCTCCTCCTCACAAAATCCAGTTAAAATCACAACCTACTGCACAAAGGCAGTACCCAGTTAAGCAAGAAGCTAAAAAACAAGTAAATGAAATACTAGATCAGCTAGAATACCAGGGGGTGATTGAAACTTGCACCTCACAAATGAACAATCCTTTGTTTCCGGTCTCCAAACCAGACAATTCATACCGTCTAGTTTTGGATTACCGACACCTTAACACATGTTGCAAAACTTTTGCAGTGCAAAATTCACACAGTGCTGCACTAATGAATAACATAGTGCGCAAAAAATACAAAACTACCTTGGACATCTCCAACGGATTCTTTTGTCAAAACATAGCACCAGAGAGCAGATATTTAACAGCTTTCTCAGTAAATGGCACTCAAAAACAATTCTGTCGGTTAGCCCAGGGGTACAAGAATAGCCCGGGGGTATTCTCAGCGAGAGTAACAGAATTACTACAACAATATGATGATGAAGCATTATCTTATGTCGATGACATTTACTTAACAGATGATGACTTGGAGACTCACTTGAAAAGAGTGAACACCATAATACTTGGTTTCGCTGCAGAGGGTTACAAATTCAACTTCAAAAAGTCCAGAATTGCCCATCTGACAGTCCTATTCTTAGGATATGAGTTATCAAGTGAAGGCAAAAGCCTGGCAGACAATTTCCTAGAGAAATGTGCCGTAATCCAAGCTCCTAAAACACTAAAAAACCTACAGTCAATTCTAGGCTTCCTAAATTTCGGAAGAACTTACATTGCAAATTACGCAGAAAGGGTCAAACCCCTTTACGATCTAATTAAACCAGATTTTAAAAGATCCAGTTGGACTCAAACACACACAGACATTTTGAGATCCTTACAAACAGACATGCTAATTAAGACAAAATTAGAAACACGTGATAATACACGCAACCTTGTGATCCGAGTCATCCCAGGGAGATGCGGATTCACATACCTGACCTCTAATGAGGGAGAAAAGGTACCAATTGCATTCAAATCACACTTGTACACAAAAGCTGAACAGAGATTCAGCAACAAAGGAAAAATTGTTCAAGCAGTTCAAACCGCAATAGCTAGAGAAAAAGACATAGCTGACGGTAGACATATCACAGTCAGAACAGCTGAATCAGCCTTCGAGGCACTAACAACACCGTGTAATTTACCAACAACAACATTGAATCCGGAATGGATACAATGGGTGAATTCAATCACAACGGACAAAGTATACTACTACTTTGATCCTGACCTAGAAGAATTGGAAAATCTAAAATATGAAAAGACGTATCCTCTGCCAATCGACATTCTGCCTCTACGACATTACGCCTGTGTAATCTATACAGACGGACATGCTCAACCCTCCGTTTGGGGAGAACATGCATACAACCCCACATGTGAGATTACAAAAGAAGTGTGGCGCGGAGGTAAACTAAGACCTCTATTAACAAAATCACACTTAGTAGAAACTAATTCAGAACTGCAAACTGAAATAATAGCTTTGAAAATGGCGCTAGATAATGCGGATCGCGAATTCCCGACACTTATAGTGTCAGATTCATATTTCTGCGTCAAAACATATAACAAGGATTTGCAGACATGGATTCAGAACGGTTACAAAGATGACACAGATGCACCAATAAAGCAGAGACTTCTCTGGGAACAAGTAGCTCTTTTGAAGAAAGAACTACCAAAGACTCACGTGACTCACTCACTGAGTCATCAACGTGATGGCGTTCACGTTGTGGGGAATTCATTGGCTGAGACAGCCGCAGCGGCAGCCACTAAATCGGCTCCCGTAGATCGAAAAAAGCGTACATTAAAATACATTGACAGTGAAACATTGCTGGCGGTGAAAACGTCATCAAAAGGCGACTGCTCAGCGTTACCGATCAACTATCCACTCAATTATACATACATAATCGATGCAAACTCCGTCCCTTTTGCTCGAATCCCTGGAGTGGGGGATAGAGTGATTCCAAACATGGACAGGAGAAACTTGTTAATCGCAGACGCACACATGGGCGAGGGTCACAGACACCTTAAATTAAAAGATTCTCTGGAAGAATTACAATCACGGTACTGGTGGCCAGGCATGAGCCTGCACTACACCATGTTTGTAAAAAACTGCCCAAACTGCAACAGAGATCGCAGTGGGGAGAGAAGCAGTTTAATACCTCGTCGTATCAAGACAGATAACATCACCACTAAAAAGAATGGCTTGCGATTAACATATACAGGCTAGTTCCCACTTATAATGTAGATCCACAGCACTCAGCTGACGTCCGGACTGTTATACAAGATTTGCGAGTCTAAATGGCATATACGCTAAGAGCATGCTACGTTCGACCATTTTTTTCTTTTTCTCAGGCAATCCAGCCTGGGGGGGGAAAGAATGGCCAAATGAGCACAGCCCAGCGGGAATCTTCTCACTTCCTTCCTGAGGGTATGGGATGGTGTAAAGAAAAAACCAAGACAGAAAGCAATCTATAATAGAAAGGATATTAGGTTCGGGAGCTGGGTGGGTCAAACATCTAATAAGTGTCCAACGTAGTCTAAATAACTTGCCAAGAAATTCTCTGAAGGGATTCAGTCCGTACGAATTATTATTCGGAACTAGGATGTTGATCTCTGACCTTGATAGTCAGACTTCAGTGGTAATAGAAAAAAGCTTTGATGTCAAAGACCGTTTGGCTATTTTGCAGGACTTAAACAAAACAAGAAAAGACCTGAGCAACATACAGTTGAAACAACAGCCAACAACCACTGAAGAATCACCACCTGTCCCAGCAAGACCTGTCTGGATTCCAAAAGTCGGGGATCTAGTCAGGGAGAAGATCGCGGTAAAGAAGGAATTTGGGCCTTCTTACAGAAAAGCAGTTCCTGTCTTGTCTGTCAACGGGACAAGATCAGTTGTACTACCGCCACTTGCTGGAAAAAAGGAGAACCGAGTTGTATCCATCGACCTGGTAAAACCACAACATGTGGCCGATAACAAACAGTAGGCCAAGTGGACTCCCAATAAGTAGCAGAACACCAAGGTTTGCTACCAGTACAGAGGTCCTAACAAAGAGGCTCATCACATTCGAAACGCCTACAGAAGAACAACAAGGACTATGCAACAATGCAATAGAACTTAGACCTCTGAAAACCCAAATAAAGACATTTAGCAGAGACACACCAATCTATACTGAAGTACCAAGTGAAAATGCAAGAAACAAAAATCCTGAACCAATTGGAACAATTGACAGAACTGCATCCGGTTACTTCATCAACTTCGATGATTCCTCTGAAGGTTTCAGCGAACAAAAGACACAGCCATCATCAAAATCCTTTAAAGACAAAGCGAAGGAACTTTTGAAACAACTAAAAGAAACATATCTGATTTCTCCATGGATTGAATTTTGGGTGGGTTTTGGTGCATTTATCCTCATACTTTGGCTCATCATGGTATTTACTTTGGGACGCTTCATTGAGGGAAAATATGCTAAAATGGACACAGCAAGTCAGAACATCAACTTGGTCCTCAAACCACACACATCTTCACACGTCGAGAAAAGAGAACTTTCTTCAGAACTTTCTTCAGCCAACTTCACAGCAATTCCAATACCTGGTGGGGTAGCCTGGGACAACACTGACTATGAAATTTATGGTCCGGTCGAGATCCTGAAATATCCACACCAAATTAAGATCTCTTTGAGTGACTTTGCAAAACCAAACTCATTTGCTGATGATTGGGACTTTGAAAGTATAAACAATATGATGTCTGACTTAGTAATGTCTGCTAAATTTACAAAACATGATTATTTGCAAGGTTCTACAAATTATGATAGTATGTATTGCTATAACCACTATGGTAACCATTTCTTGCATAAATCTGCACAACCTAGAAATGTTTTAAATTATAATCAATGGGAACATTGTGCTACACCTCCAAAAGGGAGCTCTAGAACCGTTTATGACAAATATTCATACTTTCAAGGTTTTAACACTAGTAATGCTGAAACATTTTATTATAAATTGTCAAACAAGACAGGGACCAAAACCATGATAACCAACACAAAATTGATTTATTCTGATTCATTCTTTGAAAAAATGAATACTTTTGGATTCGATTATTGGGACAAAAATGTTGATTTGAAAAGTGTTTGGGGTACAAAAGAATGGCAAGTACAGGGTATAGAAGCTTTGTTTAGAGCCTGCATGATCCCAGAACAAATGATATTTTTAAATGACACTGTTCAACAAACCACCTGTCTTGGCTTAGCCAAAATCAAAGATTTAAATAACCCGTCTATTCCAAAGCCAACAATGTTTAGCAATAACTCTGATACAGATGAAGAAATAGACATAAACCATATACTTAACCAAAACAGAACACATCCTGATTGGAAACAATGGTTGATCTGGCCCACAGATACAAATAACTGTCAAGATAGATTCCTGAATAAAACACAGGGTTTCAAAATGACCAGGCCAGACCCTAGATATCCCCAAAGACATCACCCAGGGATAATAACAACCTACAGTGTGGGCAAATTATGCCTTCAATGGCTACAGTCTTCCACACTGCCTGAAATTAAGCAACACCTAACTTTACTTACTGATGGTGCTGACTTGCGTGATTTCATAATGGGACCACGCAAACAGCGTCAAAAGCGTTTCATAGCAGCCTCTGTATATGCAGCATACAATGAGGCCTGGAAGGTTACTCAAATTGAAACAGCAGAGAGAATACGTGAAATTGATCGTATTAATTTGGAAAAATCACTTTCTGTAGTGGACAATGGGTTAATGACTCTGTCCTCCAGAATTTTTTCATTGGACAGCATTGTGTCTTCAGCAATCGATATATTATCGCAAGACTTACTGTTATTACAACATGGTCAGTCACAATTGCGTTCTATTGTACAGCTTGGCTGGACGTTACAAAATCTGCGTTCTGGCTATGTGCCTTGGCGTTTAATCAACACAACGTCACTATTCCAAATCTTTAACCTTACTGATAGACAAATCGGTATGGCGCAGAAGGGTGCTGATTATACAATCTTGAGCATTGAAAAACTAGAAAGATTACCGTTGACAATGTCAGAACGACCTGTCAGTGAATGGATAATCCACGGAATCATAAATATTCCAATCTCAACCTTCAGGTTTCAATACTGCCAAAAATATATACAGGCTGGCATGTACGAGAAATTGGGAAAGGGGTACCTTAAAACAACTTGGAACCTGCCCTATTCACATGCATGTGTCAGTAACAAAGGACAGAAAGTGTTTCTTAGTGGCAACAATTGTGCTATGTCACTAAGCGGCACACTTCTGTGTAACGGTATTAGTTTGCACGGAGCCTGTGAAGGGAATTCATACAAACTTTCATGTCACCAGCAAGGCGCACCTGCAACTGAAATAGAACCATTCTTTCAAAGACTCTATAATGGGAGTTACATTCTTATTGTAGACCGCAGATGTTGTAGTCTTATGCCCGGGACTCCTTATCTCGTCACTACGACGGCGAAGGTCAAGTGCTGTGGACGTTCTTTATTCCCCAGCTCCTTTCCAGACAGGGAGGCAAGGGCATGGCCCGGTTTGAAAATTACTTCTATTCGAATAGACACTTTAAGCAGAATGAAAACAGTGCTTCTTCAGACGCCTACAAGGCTCACGTCATCTAAAGAAACGTATGATCTACAAGTCGCAAGGACGACTGCAGAGATACATACATTATTATCAACTAATTCCCCCGTACATTTCGCGGAAATCCTGAGCGAAATCTTAAATATTTCTGATACCACTGGGGTCTCAAAGGTATTTAAGACAGTATTTTCGATGGCATTAACACCATTCAAAGCCATACTGGGTATTTTTCCAGATTTCGTCCATTCGATTTTTGGCGGACTTCCCTTGATCCTGGGACTAATTGCAGGAATCCTATTCCTAGTCCTTATTTTTCGTTATGGCAACCCATGTCACAGATCAAACTCTCGCGACAATGGAAGATACGATCCTAGCCATTGGATACCGGGACCGGATATCAAAAATCCTGGGACTCTCCCGGCTTAGAGACCTGAACATGACTTGGTTTCTATCATTTCGACCAATGTGGCAAAGTGTGTTTTACCTGTACTAAGGTGTCTGCTATGCGGAGAAGAATGCGTGTTAGACACCTGTCTGACGCTACAATCGGATGCGCCGGTGGATGCAGATACACTGCTGGTTCCTACCAAGGTTCACGCTTTGTGCTGCCCTCAAAGGCTGCCAATTCTGATGACGGCATTCCTGGAATCTTCACCACTGCGATTGAAGGGTAGTGAAGTTCAAGATGAAAGCAGCATCGAACAGGTACGACCTTCTGTCAGCAATGCAAATCAGAATGTCAATGCAGACAATCATGCGCATGAATGCATGGTTACCCCTATTTCCGACTTAGTGGAACTTTCCCATGAAGCTGTTGACAGTTTTTTCGAAAGCCTGAATGATATGATGTTCTCTCCGGAACAGAAATAGAGACTTTTGAGTAAACTCGCACACGGCGTTCCCTGAATCCGGCCTTCAACTTTCAAAATAAAGTCACATGAACAATTACAATCCAGTTCACGGACAGCAATTTTTTCAGAAAGCCCCTTAAAATATTTTTCTATATATTTTTTTCCGGGACACTGATCTTCTGCTTAAAGTAAGAAACTATTCCTAGAGAACTAAGATTTCTATTTTTTTAGATACTTTATAGACTTTATATAGACTTTAGCTGCCCGCTGGTATGTTCACAATATATTTTATGTGATGAAATGGTTTCGACTTTTTTTCTGTATAGCCATATTAAGAGCCATTTCATGTGTATTTCTCATATACCAACAAGCAATAATGCATAACAATGCGTGTTTACTTTTGCATTTAATTCATAGCTTAAGTGCATACAATATATATGACTGCAATTTTTCAGTATATTTGAAAATTTCAAAATGCATTTATGTATTTTGGGGTGGTAAGGTATACACTATACTCTATAGTATGTTGTACTATGTTATACTATGCATAGATTAGTAGATATGACCATAGTTAGCGTGGAGTGGGTGTCGTGTATTTCTATAGGTTCTGAATCGATCCCCCTATTCCTGACCCTATTCTGGTTAAACTACCTAGCTAGTTAATTAACAGTCAGCCCATGAGGCAAGAAATCCCCCATGATGCAGATACCGTTATCTGACGCAGTTACACTACGGCACAGGAACGTGTTATCTGATTAGGTCATAACGCTTGAGATCTAATTAGACAAGCGACATTCCTCCAGCCCCTGATAAGGCATACGACGTTCTCATAACAAATCAAACCTATGACAACCTGGATAATCCGTGCGGCCATTGTTTTGATTTCACAGAGAACTTTAGTAAAGAATGTGCTAACGAGCAAGTCGTATGACATCTTTATTGACGTACCTATGTCCATCCTTACGTCAATCCCGGCACCTTTAAGGTATAAATATTGCCGACCTTGCCCTATGCAAGACACACGCGTGGTGACAAGACGGAGCAGCCATACTTGCCGAAGCCGAGAGCAGAAGCAGACCCCGCAGGCAGCAGCCCCGCCTTCCTGACGCGCTGAGAGACGCGCTGCTATCTCAAGCCGAGAGACCCAGCACCGGCGCTTCCGGGTAGCCCTCGCAGGCAGCCTGGAATATCGAGAGCAGAGAAAGAGATACCATTCCTCATTCATCCTAAATTCCAGGTACAGAACTGAATAACCCCTCCTAGAGAATTCTTTAGTTATTCACTTGGCAAAAACAAACTTAACTTAAACTGTAACTTTCTATTCCCGCCCACGCATTAGACTTAGGTCAGGTACACGGGGTAGGCGTATTTAGAAACACCAGTTGAGTACGTTTAGTCAAATGTATATGTGTATGTAAATATATTTTAATTATTTTAAAGCATCATATGGCTCAGAAACCATATCAATGTTTTTACAGTATTATTTTATACTATTGCTTTTAATGTATGCACTTTACTTAACTATAAGTATTGCAATAATATCGATCCATTTCTCTTGTACGAGAAAAGAGACTGATCAATAAATAACATCTTTTATTGAACACGCCCGTCTCTTCCTTTTCTCTACATTCTGATGAGACTAAGAATGCACGTACTGACTGAGTAAAATAATTGCCTTGTGCTCACACGACTCTTGAGATTGACTCTTGATTAGGGGAGAGCAAAGTTGTCATGTTCTATGGTTGTCAGAAACTAAATCCCTTCTTGTCTAATCAGGGGAGTTAATCCTTCCTTGAACATTCGAGAAAGTTTCTAGCGAACTCTGAGCTTAGCTGGCAAACCCAAAAATTAAGTCTAGTATCGACAGTAGTAGACCTAGTTAACGTCTGGTCTAGGCCTTTACTGCCGTAGGTACTATTCCAATGCGCAGAGCCTATTGGGAAAATAGGAGCTACACTACAGGGGGAGGCTCAGTGACAGTGAGAGGACCTGTACCTTCCGACCCGTGCCCGAGCTTCACTCCCCTCCTGGTCTGTTTCGCAGGCACAGAGCCGACAAGGCTGCACTCAGGTCCCTGGGTTGCCTCTCACAGGCCTAGAATTGCAGGCAGCTGTCCTGGAAGCCTCCCAGCCGTTTGCCTTCTGCTCCAAAAGATAATAGCTGGAGAAGCAGAGACTCAAGGTTGAGTCTGAGGGTGTGTGTCTGCCGAGGCATGCCAACTGATGCATACACGACGCTCTCCTGTCATCCTGCTACTGCCTCCTGCAACCCCCACAGGGCTATGAAAGTTTTTTTTATTTTAATGCATGCAACATGCTTTTCAAAAGAATCAGCATTCTGTGGTCTGGTAACCTTGGATTTGTCTCTCAGAAGCTAAGAAAGAGCTCAGTGCGAGGGCAATTTCCACCGGTTCGAAGAAGAGTCTGGGGGTAATTTAAAACATGTTTCTGACAGCAATAAGCTGTCATCTATGTTGTATGGGAGGAGATTATTGCACCGGCCTCAGCCTGTGAAGATAATGCAGAATGGTGCTAGGCAGCTTGTCTGTGCGCATGTCAGCTGAGACAGTGTGACACTTAGATAACTGAGATGGCTTCGTGGGTAACTTGCTCATGTTGGTGCCTCACACATCTTCCTGTTGGACAAGGTCCCATGTGGACAGAGACCATTTCTAGTGCTTTGCAGCACTTTTAAGAAGATGTTCTTGGAGTTTCTAGTTGCTCAAATGGGTGTAATTTCTGGTATTTAAATGTTTCCCTTATCTTCATTACTTGATTTTCCTTGTGAGAAAGTGTCACTCCTAGTCGTTGAAATGTCACTCATAATTACACGGACATTTTGAAAATGTCACACGTAGCAATCTGAAACCTTGGCAGCAATGCTTATGGAAGACGAGGGGTTAGGCAAGATAAAAGCCAACTCAGTTTAAAAAGCCAACTTGCCCTATTAATCAGACGATGAAGATATCATTTTAGTAATTATCAAATGTACAGATATACATATTTAAACATTTATTGTCTTTTACATACTGTTTTGAGAGTGTTGTATACAAATGTCTTCTTTTAGAATTTTTTTTTCTTTTTTTGTTCTATCTATGTCTTTTTTTATAGTTCTCGTCTTTTTAATCCTTCTTTTAACTGGCATACAAGATGTATTGCAAATGATTTTAATATAAAAATACAATTTTCATTCATTCATTCATTAATGCTCCAAAATGCAGGTCATGGATTACTTTATTGTACTCAAATTGTTACAACAAAGTCATGGTCAAGGGCACATTAACAGACTCTTTTCTCATTTTGTCAGGAGTAAGTCAAGGATTCCCCTTTGCCCCCACTCCAGTTTGTTTGTCCATCAAACCCTTTATTGCAACTCTCAGGGTTGATAAGTTGCTTAATGGGATTCCTGTCCCACGAAGAATGGGGTGTTCTGTCACTACTTCTGCCTATATGGATAAGATGTCTGTTTTTTGTTCTGATAACATTTCAATTCAACAGGTTTTGTGGTATTGCAGTAGGTTTTATTTTGCATTCTCATCACAAGTTAGAAAGAAGACATGATAGATTAGGGCCTTAGGTGCGAGATCGCATCAAAGTTCTTGGTCTGTGTTTTTAGGTCTCGCCTAAGCAATCCCATTAGGGATGCTGGCGAGATTATAGTAAGGCTTTCAAAAGTGTACCCAAACTGCGGATCGGGTACAGTGCATGTAAGCCCGGCGCGTGCACATCGCACACCATCGGCTTCAGACTTCAAAGGAAGCCTCTCACCTGCACCCGCCACGCAATGTCGCTCCCCCTACCCCACTACGCAATGAAGAGAGCTTGTTCTTATTAATTCGTGTGTGCCTTCACCATCGGCATCAGACTTCAAAGGAAGCCGCTCCCCCGCCCCCACCACGCAATGCCGCATGCTTGTAGTTATTACGTCGTGTGTGCCTTTTTTCTTTTTTTTTTTATAAGCGCGAGGACGCGTACCATTCATTCGTTATGGCTCCCCTTTTCTGTCGTGGCTTCAGCCCGCGCCCCCACCACGCAATGCCGAGAGCTTGTTGTTATTACTTTGTGTGTGCCTTTTTTCTTTTTTTTATAAGCGCGAGGAGGCGTTGCCATTCATTCCTTTCGGCTCCCCTTTTCCGTCGTGGCTTCAGCCCGAGGTCAAGCTCCTCCTAATTAAGCGTTTCCTGACTGCACGAATCCCCATTATCGAAAGACTCTGCCTTCGCCTCGAACTCTGGGATCAAGCGTTCAGTTTTCAGCACAAGAAGACGCTGATGTCCTTCCCGTGTTTTTTCTTTTTTTGTGTGGCTTCTTGAATTCCAGTAACTCAGAGCGAGGTTGCTCTACACGTCTTTCAGTTCTCTTTTAGTAGTTACAGCTGGGCTTTACTGGAACTCCGTGATCACACTCTAAAGCGCTCTCCTGGAAATAAGTCGGGCATTTCCTCCAAGCGCATAAGTGGAAGCATATGGATTTCTTTAATTAAGCTTTCTTCAATCAGCACTACCTATTTTTTTTTTTGTTTGGAACTCCTGTATTGTCAGCTGTGCTGCCAAGTTGTTCAAACCCTGGAGGCAGATGTATGCCTGTTTCTGTATGGCAAGCCTGCTCCACACCTTTAGCAGGATGATTTGAATTTTGCCTGCCATTTATTTTTCCAGGAGACCTCTCTGCAAGGGGAATGCTAAATAAACCCTAGGTGGGTATTGGAGAGTACACAACCTGCACTCACTTACCTATGTTTAGAATAATATCTCACACTCGTGGCTTTATCCCGAGGTCATGCACCTCCTAATTAAGCGTTTCCTGACTGCACGAATCCCCATTATCGAAAGACTCTGCCTTCACCTCGGACTCTGGGATCAAGAGTTCAGTTTTCAGCACAAGAAGATGCTGATATCCTTCCCGTGGTTTTTCTGAGGGCAGTTTTACGAAGTTTCTGAAATCGGCATTAGTCGTTGTCACTTTACCCGACATTATATCAATATTGCCGGAACATGACATCATATCCAGTGCATCAGCTTGCACATTGGCTTTGGTAGCTGTCCAATCCTTGCTCGCACACTGATCTGGATGCTGACGGGACTGCCTGCCTTTTCGTGTGCTATCCAACTACCTTTAAAGTGCCCTGATGGCCTCTGTACACATCGTTGGCACATCACTTTTATGCCTGCATACTCCTTCTCTGCATGGCTGGCAGCTGCAACTGCCCTCCTCACACAGTGCCATGATGACCTCCCACACAATGCCGTGATTGGGACCTGCATGGAGCCATGACCGGCCCCCTGCTGGCTTTCCTCTGCACAGAACCCAGCCGTGAGCAGCACAGAGAATATCTGCCAGTATAGTGAATGACAACCCTGCAAAGGGCTAGAGAGTGCTGAACGACATCGGACCGACCTCTTCTGTTCTCCACAGAGAGCCACCATTGTGCCCTGCTAGGAGCCTACCCTGCTTTTCATCCTGTACCCCTGCCTGCACAGAGCCCATCTGCTGTCCTGTCCCTTATTTGCGGTCTCATGCTCCTGCTCCTCATGCATTCTCTCAGTAGTGTATGTGTCTGAAGTGTTGGCACAATACTGCTTTTCCTTGCGGAAACCGGATACCGCTTTTAGTTATTTTGATCTCTGTTGGGCTTGCACAAAACCTTGCTGTACTGGTGATATATTTGCTGATGTGTTCCGTGTGATTACACTGGGTATATTTATCACTTGCCTTAATTCTGAGCTCTTCATTTTGCGGTGATTAACATTGGAGCCTATATTTTCAAATAATTTAGGTTCATAAATTCAGATCTTTTGGGAAGTGAGTTTTGTTTTTAAAATTTGTGCTAAGTTATATGCTTTGCGTCATTCACGGGACATGGCATGGACAAAGAGCAGGTGGAAGGCAGAGGCCGAAGATGACAGATCACAGCACAAGGACTAAATAGACCAGAAAAATACATCCCCTGACATCTCTGGTCCCTTGGAGTAGTCAATTTAGAACTGTCACTGTTTGACCTTTCATAGCTTCTCGTGTGATCACCTCCAGAGCTCACTGACTTTTCGTATCCCCCATCGCCCTCACTCTATCTATCGCCCTCACTATTTATCTATCACCCTCACTCTATCTATCTATCTATCTATCTATCTATATATCTACCTATCTATCGCCCTCACTCTATCTATCGCCCTCAC